>NC_085982.1:12926250-13595625 GCF_910591565.1 Cydia splendana | reverse complement strand
TAACCTAACCTAACCTAACCTAACCTAACCTAACCTAACCTAACCTAACCTAACCTAACCTAACCTAACCTAACCTAACCTAACCTAACCTAACCTAACCTAACCTAACCTAACCTAACCTAACCTAACCTAACCTAACCTAACCTAACCTAACCTAACCTAACCTAACCTAACCTAACCTAACCTAACCTAACCTAACCTAACCTAACCTAACCTAACCTAACCTAACCTAACCTAACCTAACCTAACCTAACCTAACCTAACCTAACCTAACCTAACCTAACCTAACCTAACCTAACCTAACCTAACCTAACCTAACCTAACCTAACCTAACCTAACCTAACCTAACCTAACCTAACCTAACCTAACCTAACCTAACCTAACCTAACCTAACCTAACCTAACCTAACCTAACCTAACCTAACCTAACCTAACCTAACCTAACCTAACCTAACCTAACCTAACCTAACCTAACCTAACCTAACCTAACCTAACCTAACCTAACCTAACCTAACCTAACCTAACCTAACCTAACCTAACCTAACCTAACCTAACCTAACCTAACCTAACCTAACCTAACCTAACCTAACCTAACCTAACCTAACCTAACCTAACCTAACCTAACCTAACCTAACCTAACCTAACCTAACCTAACCTAACCTAACCTAACCTAACCTAACCTAACCTAACCTAACCTAACCTAACCTAACCTAACCTAACCTAACCTAACCTAACCTAACCTAACCTAACCTAACCTAACCTAACCTAACCTAACCTAACCTAACCTAACCTAACCTAACCTAACCTAACCTAACCTAACCTAACCTAACCTAACCTAACCTAACCTAACCTAACCTAACCTAACCTAACCTAACCTAACCTAACCTAACCTAACCTAACCTAACCTAACCTAACCTAACCTAACCTAACCTAACCTAACCTAACCTAACCTAACCTAACCTAACCTAACCTAACCTAACCTAACCTAACCTAACCTAACCTAACCTAACCTAACCTAACCTAACCTAACCTAACCTAACCTAACCTAACCTAACCTAACCTAACCTAACCTAACCTAACCTAACCTAACCTAACCTAACCTAACCTAACCTAACCTAACCTAACCTAACCTAACCTAACCTAACCTAACCTAACCTAACCTAACCTAACCTAACCTAACCTAACCTAACCTAACCTAACCTAACCTAACCTAACCTAACCTAACCTAACCTAACCTAACCTAACCTAACCTAACCTAACCTAACCTAACCTAACCTAACCTAACCTAACCTAACTCAAAACCTAACCTAACTCAAAACCTAACCTAACTCAAAACCTAACCTAACTCAAAACCTAACCTAACTCAAAACCTAACCTAACTCAAAACCTAACCTAACTCAAAACCTAACCTAACTCAAAACCTAACCTAACTCAAAACCTAACCTAACTAACTCAAAACCTAACCTAACTCAAAACCTAACCTAACTCAAAACCTAACCTAACTCAAAACCTAACCTAACTCAAAACCTAACCTAACTCAAAACCTAACCTAACTCAAAACCTAACCTAACTCAAAACCTAACCTAACTCAAAACCTAACCTAACTCAAAACCTAACCTAACTCAAAACCTAACCTAACTCAAAACCTAACCTAACTCAAAACCTAACCTAACTCCGAACCGAGCCTTACCTAGCCAATGTATCTGTATGATGGTGTCATGATTCGTAGGAAAATCTTAACAGCGCTTTCTATCTCGTACTCTTTCATGATAAAGTGCCATCTGTCGGACTTGTCACGAACTAATCTTAACGTAGTGGATGTTGCAGACTCTTTGCAGCATCGGGTTTGTTTTTCTTATTTGTCAACCGACGAAAAAAAAAAAAAAAAAAAAAAAAAAAAAAAAAAAAAACGCAGGAGGTTCTCAAGTCGACGCGTATATATATATATATATATATATATATATATATATTCTATATATGACCACGCATAACTTTTTACAGAGATGTTCGATTTTGATAATTATTTTTTTATTGGAAAGGGTATACCCCGAAGTTGGTCCCATATAAATTTGTCAAAAAAAATTCCAACCTTAAGGGTAGAAAAATAGGGGATGATTGATTTTTTCACTCACCGATTGTAACGTATGACCACGCATAACCTTTTACAGAGTAGTCGTAATAATAATAAAAATTTGAAAAAAAATCCTACCCTAAGGGTGGGAAAATAGGGGTAATTTATTTATATTACAGAACAAAATAATAGTTAAAGTAGGATTATTAATATAACAGTTAATAGCTAAAGCAAGGTAGGAGTCGGTGCCAGCCTCAAACAAACTTGAGCACCTTAGTGATGCACCTGCACCGACTCCAAAAATAACAGATTGTAAATATATAAATACGCAGATTTGTGTGATTGATTTCAGAAGTATGTATATACATAGTTCATAGGTATTCACTTGCGTTATTGAAGACAAAATAATTATTTTTTTCTTTTCAGTGTGCTATTGTTTTTGTTGGTCGACTCGTTTCGTGTTAGTGCCGGTTTTTTTATTTCCTTTTAGTTTTTTTTCGGCGGTTATTTTTTTTGTTAAAAAGTTTTTATCTTTTATAAATTCAAATTTAAAATTGTCATTCCATTGCTTTCAGGTTACATATTTTATTTGGTTGTTTCATTGATGTAATTTTCTGATTCATTGTACATAATTATTGATAATTAAATTACTGCCTTTCTATTCATTACGGTCCACCATGCCATACCATCTTTTTTAATGGTTCTTCAACAACTTTCTAGTTGTTTCGTAAGTTTTGTGACAATGGTTATTTATTTGTTAGTGTTTATACTGTCATACTTTTACGCTAAGTGTCCCAGAATTTATCAATTTTAATTACTACGTAGGATAACTAGATGGCGCTAGTAGTCCTCGATATAGATGTAAACAATAGCCAAATCTTATGTTTCGCGTAGCTTTAAGATTACGAAATCTCGTGTTTTGTTTTTGTTAGTCTAGATTTTTATGATAATATTACGAATTAGTAGAGATGAGTGAAACCTATTCAACCTATCACTACTAGCGAGCGTAGAAATAACACTGGAAAACCGCATGAAGCAAAAAGTGCCTACGAACAGAGAATTTACCTAGCAGATCGCTGGCAGTGAATCTAAACACCGTTTCTCGGACTGTACTACGTCTCGGAGTGTAGTACGTCACAGTAGTATTTAGTTTAGAATCGTCAAGGTGTTTTAGTTTTATTACTAGATCTAGTTTAAGTATTTCGTTTTACCTTACTGAACATAATGATTTGCCGTCAACCATTTTATCGTTTTGGTTGAAAATACGGAAACAATAAATGGAATTTATTTATTTTATTTAGGGAGGGGACAAGTAATGAACAAGTAAATTCATGTGATTGTGGACCGTCAGTCTTAGCACTAAGGTTGACATTCTTTTGTATCACTATATTGTACTACGGTTGGCCGTAACTGGTGAACAATTTACGCCATTGTCTTAAACAGTCACCATGGCCCAGCGGTGGCGTAGTCAGGCGCTCAATTTGTAATCTATATTATTTACACTTACTCGACAACACATAACAATGTGCCTTGTAGAACGGTAACTACTAACGCCATCCAGCGGCGAGTAGCGCAAGCTTTTTAAGCGCACTGTTGCTACTTTAGCGACTAGTTGAAGATCCAACAATATTAATTAAAACTTGCCAAACGTAGAAATAAGGCTAAGTCAAATGTATAAATGTGTTGTATTATTTGATATGGGGAGAGAGAGGGAAATCAACTTAGTACCTATATTTGAAAATAAGTTTATTAATTATACCAAAGACATATGTAACTTCGTATAAGACGAATAAAGTCTAAGGAAAAAACGTGCCTCAGATTTCAAGTAAAAGTCATTCTCGAATAGATGGCGCACACACCTTTAGCCTATCCTCGGCTAGATGGCGTGACGACACTGTTTCATATTTAACAATTTTAACACATAGATATCAGTGAATGAACATGGATCAAAATGATATAAAAATAACAAAATCATTTAATCCATATATATACATTTTTTGATAACTTTATACGTTTTCATTTTGAGTTTTAGTCGTGTGTCGATAGATGGCAGTAAATTTACAGTGACTACAAAATTTACAATGACAGGACCCCTCTATACTATCTATTCTTTTTGATTATACCAAGACAAAGCCATATATATTCCTCATCGCCATTGTGATCACAACAGCCCAGGATCAGTTCCTTGTTTTGTTCCAAGACGATATGAACTCTATTTAAGCTTCTAATCTAAGGACATAAAGTTCAACTTTCGTTAAGATGACAAGATATGTTGCTCACTAGATGGCATTACTGACTGCACTCTTTCAACAAATAGTTTAATAGAGCACTTATTGCTAGAGCGTATTATAAAGTTAAGGACTATATCACTGATCGGGATATATGGAAAAAAAAAATTGACATAAACCAAAAAACGGTTAAATAATTGAAACTGATTTTATTTTATTTGATGCTATGTATACCAATTATGCAATGTGTTTGTAATTATGTATTTGATGTTTGTTGTGATTGTTTAATTTAGATTTAATTCTGTACAATTGTACTTTTTTGACCTTCATAGGTGCATTATGTTAATGCCTAAATTGAATAATAAAGAAATTGAATTGAATTGAATAGTCAAACAACTTTTTTGCCCAAATAATCTATCAATCTATGTATACAAAATAGTTAACGTGTAAGTGGACTTTTCTTTTCTTCTCACAATAAATAAATGAATTCTCACCCACACTATGTAATAATAATAATTAATGTTATCTTGAACATTGACCATTCTCGCGGTCTTGGAGGGGGTTGGCAGTCTTCTTTATTTATTAGACCGTTTTCTACTTTTTATTAGACTGACATTGATACAAATTAGGTAGTTGAAAATTTCTATAATAATATGAAACCTACATTTTTAATCAGTAAGTACTGATGCCATCCAGCGGCAAGTAGCGCAAATTTGCTACTTTATTGAGCAGTTGACGACCCAACAATATTAATTAAATTTCGCCAAGGCTACGAATGAGGGTACAGCAGTCCCCCGCATACTTGAGGATGTAAACGAGAAATAATTAAAATATATATTTCATTTATTTAAGACTAACGTAGGATCAGATCAGTGTAATTAATAAAAAAGAAGAAAAAAATACAATTTTCATTCAGTAAAACTACGAATTAGAAAGTTAGCAATGTCACTTTTATACGGCTAGTATACGGAACCGATCTAAGGAACAAGTGGTACAAGTCTTCAAAAATCATAAGTACGAGTAGGTACCTAATGTGCCTTATAGAACAGTAACTACTGGCGCCATCGAGCGGCAAGTAGTGCCAACTATTAAAGTGCAAAGTTACTTTAGGGACTAGAAGCACAGAAAAATAAGTACCTAAGCGTAGAGTGCTCAATCGATACATACTCGTAAATAAAAACCCATTTATTATAAGTTTTAAGCGAGCTTTGCGGAAACTAATTTGTAATAAGATTTTAGAGTCTTAAGTAGGACCTATTACTTACGTTATAAGCAAGTTACAAACTAATTAATAATTCGTTTTATCATACCTCCCATACAAATTGTTACTGTTAAGTAGAATAGAAAATTATATGTAATTTTTTATGTCAATTTTGCCATTCACAACACAATTACAATGTGGCGACTTCCACTGAATAAATAATGGGACAATTTAACCCGTTCATTGTTTATTCTGAAAAGTGGTCTTTCAAAGTTTTAAAGTTAAATGCATTCATATACATATATTTTCGTGAAAAAAGAATTATAGCGCGTGGGGGTCTGGGGGTGAGGCATTTCATAGAAATGGAATTATGGCCAATCCAAAAAAATAAATTATGTTTATTTATTTTTAAATTTTTAGTTAGATTTTTTTTAAAGATGTAAATATTTACAAATATTGCCTTATTCTACTATTAATTTATTTAGTATTTATTTACATAATGGGACCTAATCGTTAACATTTGGTATGTTGGCGGCTGCGTGTAGAGCACTCTCTATGAGGACGCCTGCGCCACGTCCCGCCTTGCGTCAGCGCTTCTCATTTGCCTCCCTGGAACACTGTGAACATGGAAACATTATTTATCATAATTTTAGCACATGTCCATTAGTGGAACTTATGTTTATGAAATATGGTTTAGGAATTGTCAGTGAAAAGAGGGCCTACCGCGAACCATGACATACGGATACGTACATAGGTACGAATTTACAAGTGCATCAGAGATGCAAAACTTGGTTGGTGTGGTGGTTCTTGGTAGGTCCTCAGTCGATCCCAGTGCGCCCTCACGAACGGCAAAGAAACGCCGGAGTGGGTTTAGTGGGTAGGGCCAAATTCTCCCCCCCTCTCGCTAAGAGAGGGATAAGGAGCGGCGAGTCCCACACACTGTGCGAAAATGCATTCCCACTACGTCAAAAAAAAAAAAAAGGTCCTCAGTCAGTGTGGAGTATACGCACAGCTGGAGAGGTCGTGAGTCTGGTGCAGCGAGGCCAGCGCCTCTAGGAAGGAGCCGAACAGGCCGAGGCCGGTCGTCGTCGTGCCGTTGTTCAGCTGGCTGCAACAAAGTACCCACTCAGGTCAGAATTTTACTATTAATCTAATGTACATATTCCTTGCAATTAGAACCTTTCATGAACCAAATAAAGTAGCATTTCTTTTGTTTCAATACTTCTTAAAATAAACAAAATTCATTTCAATTCATTTATAGAACAATGTTAAATAGGAAGACTTTGTAGAATGGACCTTACGAGAATAATAGTATTATTTAGTAGTAAAATCCACTTTATTGTCGCAAACCAGATTCACATAAAATTTGCAGGAATAGAGGTACAAAGGCGAAGGCAAACGCGAGGGTATTATTGGATCCAGAATATTCGTGGCACGTTTGAATTATAACATTTGAAGAGAATAAATATTATAATTTCGTGTTTTAACTCATGTTATTGACCTGCATAGTTATAAGTAAACTTACGCGTCCTGGAAGAAGGAGCCTGTGCCAAAGAAAGCGCGCCCCTCCGTATGAACCTGAAAATGTAAGTCTTCGGATGTAAGTATTACAATTATACAGTGGTCATCAATATAGAACGCATTAGAAATTTCACATTACTGTCACTGTTACAAGGTATGAAGTGGAACTGAAAAAAATCTGAACCATCAGTTTAAAATAAAAAATCCAACGAACTTTATAAATATTAAAATCACTAAAGGTAATGTCCGGATTCATACTGCACTATGCTTAATGCTTCAGCAATGCGGCACGACATTGCTGTCGACTGCATTGCTGTCGGAAATATAAAAAATCCGGACAATAACATATGTTTTTAGCAACAATAACGCAGGTGCAGTCTGTATCCGAACGGTTCCTCAAAAGACTTACAGCGAGGAATGCTATGATGAGAGCCAGCGCGAGGCATGGTAGCGAGCTGAGGCGAGGCATCCTTAAGCGAGGTAGTTGAGAATGGTGACACGAGGCAACTCGAGGATCGGTGGCAGGTGGTGTGGTGAGGTGTGAGCGGCTCACGGCGCACAGAGTGCAGTGATTGAGGCGCGTAGCTTACTTATAGGTAGAGCTTGACCTAGGGAGGGGACACAACCAATAATTCTAAAAATATATCGAGCATTGAAAAAACGTAACTATGTCGATTTAGCGTTCCTTATGTTCGACTTAAGAGAATTAACTACCTAGAAATAAACTCGAAATATTTAATCGAATTTAAACTGTCGTGAGTCATACTAACATTAAGCTTATTTTACGGTTGAACTCACATGGCCATCGCGACCGCTACTCATGCACTGTTAGTACTTTAATAATGGAGATCTAAGCTTTACGAAACATCTTCAAAATATGTAATCCAAAAGCAGAAATATTAGATGTATTTGTAAGTAACGATTTCTTTCTTTCCACTTTATTAAATTTCTCAACTGCGACAGTAAATAGATTCTACTATTTAAATAAAATATCTCACATATCAACATATATCCCATGCTCTAAGCCTTATGTAAACAAAGGGGCTATTTCAATTACAGGCGCGTGCATACATTTATGTAGAGCGTGTATTTAGTTTGTCTTTAATCTAATTCATATTAAGGTGCAGCGGGACAATTTCGACTGAGGGATAATTTTAACTAATCGAAATATCTTCCATGTTTTACATTAACTAGAGTCACACACAACACACACAAAACAACTTTTTCGCTATCTGGACATATATGGCACTCTATAGTTAATAATGTAAAACATGGATGATATTGCGATTAGTTGAAATTATCCCGCAGTCGGAATTGTCTCGCTGTAACTTATTTTAATGTACCGCAGCGTGTACCTACATAATTACAAAAGTTGCAAACAAGCATATAGTTGAAAAAAATCAATAAATCTAAAACTATACAAAAGCCAGAACCAGATCACGCGAACATTGTTACGCGTCATAACTCGTATGTTACAAAAGTCATTGGTTCCCCATCTCTACTGCACATTTACATGAGAATGGGACGCACCGCACGCGCACGCGCCTCGCGCTTATTGTCTGGGGTGACTACCTGACTACTTACCTATTCTGAATGCCGCGCGAGACAAATTCTTAGGCGACCAATGTACATGTTTGTGTCATGTGTTACGAATATTTTAACTATCAAATCATTTTTTTATACAACGACAGTGGCAAAAAAGGAGATGTTAAGCAGACATTGCAGTCCATGGGCACCTGCAGTTGTACAGACAGCTGCAGAGACAAGTGACCGCCCCCCCCCCCCCACCCCTGCAGAGAAGTTTGTATGCAAAGGTGCTAAGCGAATGTAGCACTGTAAGCTTACTTTTTCTCTACGTCCAATTGTCCATATTTTTAAATATCAAGTCACATTTTCACATTGGTTTACCCGAGAGCTCGACTCATTGGAAACACAAAAGCACAGTAGTAAAGTGGAAGACGAGCGTGTCACATGGAGGTCGCTCCTGCTAACGTGCATGCAGCCCCCGCACTCAAAAACAGTTGACTACTGCTCCGTGAGATCGCCAATAATGTAATTCGAGGTTTGTTTACAAAACGTAATAGTTTGCGTGCATAATCTTTTCTTCGATTATGTTTAGGTGTAAAATAATTCATTATACCTATATGTAGTCGAAATTTACTAAAGCAAATAGATCGTATACAGATTAAAAAAAAAAAGTTATCACTTCTGTGGACGATAGGTATAGTAAAGATGATTACTGATCATGTGTGTTGTCCTGTAATTAATGAAATAATTTTAAATGTAAAGTCAAACATAGCTTTTAAGTACTAACATTATTTTTAAGTATGTACTAACAAAAATAAGATCATTGTTATCAATCAATCAATCAATCAATCAATATCATTTATTTGCAAGAATACTTAATTATAGTTACAGGATGTTCTTGTAGAATATTGTCCAGTATTCTATCGTACTGAAACGATGCGCAAATTTTATATTACCTAACAATAATAATTTTCAGTCTTGCACATATGCGAGACAGAAAATAATTATATTATTGAATTTTATTTTAATACATGTAATAACAATTACGATAAAATAAATTACACTCTAAAGTTTGTATAGGACATTTCATTACTTCATCAATTGGACTATTATCAATACATCACATTACATTGGTTGATTATCATTACATTACATAAAATTTATATTGAATTAGATTATAATAAATAATATTAATTATCTGCATTATTGTGCTCAATATATTCCTTGACACTATAGAAACAATGTTCTAACAGAAAGCTTGTCATTTTCTTCCTGAATTCAGTTGTGTTTAGACCTCTGAAATCAACAGGCATACTGTTGTATATAAGGATCACATATTATAGGCATTATTTTTGTATATGGCCGTGTTGCATCTTGGCTGATATATTAGATTTTGATATTGAGACCTCTGAGTTCCTGAGAAGAACTCAGATCTCATTTTAAATATGTCTGGGCGATTCTTTACAAATAGACACGCTTTTAAAATATACATGCAAGGTAATGGTAGTATGTTTAATTTCTTAAATAGTGGCCGGCAACTGTCAGTCACCCAAGCTCCCATTATAGCACGGATGCACTTCTTTTGTAACAGGAGGGCTCTTTCAGTATCTACAGAGTTGCCCCAAAGTAGCAATCCATAATTAAGCACCGAGGACACATAACCGTGATAGGCTGTAATCGACGCCGCAGCATTAATAGTGTGTCTCAGTTTTCTTAACGCAAATACGAATCGGTCTAATCTGCTGCAGACATAATCAACATGCTCCTTCCAATTAAGATGCTGGTCAATATATAATCCCAAAAACTTAATACTTTCACAACTCGATATAGAAACATTATTATAATTAATATTTAATTGCAATGGATTACTATTATATGAATGAAATTGAATAAAAAATGTCTTTGTTATATTTATATTTAAATTATTATAAAATGTCCAATTTTTTATGTCAGCCAAGGCATCATTAATTGACCGAAGCGAAGCGAAGGTCTACGTTTTGACTCGGGCATTTTGCTTTCGTATGTCCGGATGTTCTCCTCTACAGGTCGCAATTCTTAACCGATTCTCGTGAAATTTTGTGACCGAATTTTATGACTAAATAAAATTTTTTTGTCAATCCGGTTTTTGGAAATTTTTAAAAATGGCGGAGTCGTGATGCCTGGCGCCTAACCAAATAGTGGTATCGGTACCATACGAGTGTTTTCTTTTTGTGATATGTTTATAGATTAAATGGCCAAAAATTCAGAAAATTTATTTCGCTGGTTTCGGAGGTATTGAGATATTTAATTTTAACTAATTTTAATTTGAGAAGGAGTAGCTAAATTTCGTCAACCCATCTAAGAACTATTTGGCTCAGTTTGTAAACGTTCGCTTTTTCTGTTTGCACAGAGGGTCTGGGTTCGATCCCCAGTAATTGTATGCTGGGATATTATATCTTTTTGTATTTTTTTACACATAAATTTGGTATTGTTTTTTTTTAATTTACTATATTTAAAGCTCTTAGCACCATGTTATTTAAAGCTCTGCTCGCGAGGTCTACAGCTCACAGAGCCACTAGTATTATTTTCGTATGATGGAATATTCTCTCCCTTTACTAATATTGTAGTGTCATCCGCGAATAATATGCACTTGTGGGGAATAGTAAGAGGAAGGTCGTTTATATATACCAAGAATAAAAGGGGGCCCAAGTTGCTCCCTTGAGGTACTCCAGTCTTAATTTCTCTAAAATTAGACCGATATTTAACTTTAACATAATTGTTCTTAATTTTTTCAATTTTTACTATTTCTGTACACTGTTTCCTATTAGATAAATAACTTTTTACCCATTGAAGTGCTACTCCTCTAATTCCATAGCATTCAAGTTTCGCGAGAAGCTTGCCATGTTCAACATAATCAAAAGCTTTACTAAGGTCTAAAAATAACGAGACTATAGGTACTTTGCTATTCAAACATTCAGACACATGCTTCACAAACTCGAAACATGCCAATTCAGTAGAATGACCTTTTCTGAAACCGTACTGCTCCGGTTGCAGCAAATTTTTCCTCTCTAGAAACCCTATTAATCTCGCACACATAGCCTTTTCAAATATTTTAGCGATTACTGGAACGATTGTTATTGGCCTATAATTGTTGGGATCACTATGGTCGCCTTTCTTAAATAAGGGCTTGACGACAGATAGTTTCAATTGTTCCGGAAAGATAGATTGACAAAAGGATAAATTAATAATATGAGCTATAGGTTGACATACCCAATTAGCAATTAGTTTAAGAATTGTTGATGTAATGTCGTCATAACCGCAGGCCTTACTATTATTCAGAGACATTATAATTTTAAAGACTTCATTAGCATCTACAGGTTCTAAAAATGGTTACATATCAGAATACCGAAAACTGATTTACCTAATGTTGAATCACCTATGCTTGATTCACCTATTTTTAAATTACCTATCAATCATTTTACCTAAACATTGACTGACCTAAGTTTATAATACCTAAGCTTAAATAACCTAATGGACGAAATACCTAATGCACGATATACCTAATGCACGTTTTACCTACTGCACGTTTCACCTAAAGCTATTGTACCTAATGCACGAATCACCTATAGCTGATATACCTAATGGACGATACACCTAAAGCTGATATACCTAATGAACGATGTACCTAAATTTGATTTATCTAATGGACAAAATACCTAAAACTGTTAAACCTATCGCACGAAATACCTAAAGTTGATATACTTCCTGGACGCATTACCTAATGTCGATATGCCTAATGCACGGAATACCTAAAGTCTATATACCTAGTACAAAATTCATATCATTTTGCCGAATGATCAAGTGGCAACTCCACCCAATAAATCGAATGATTTCCCAACCTTACAGTAGAAACTGTTTGTTTGGATAACAACTTAAAAATACACTTTTTGAAACGCTACTTTTTAGGTAGTAGAATGATTTCTGAAGTCTAATACAAAATTAGTTATCTTATCTTATCAAAAACTTAATTTTTGTAAGTTAACATCATGACGATGAAATAAAAGTCGGTTTTGGCATTGTTTGGTCGCAGTTAACCTAACACGCTCCTCCTCGCTTTGCTCGTCGTCGCACCTATCTCTGGTAAATGACTAGACCTTATATTATAATAAAAAATAGTAAGTCAATTGAATGATTTGGCTAAAAAATTTATACCAAATGTTGTAAGTACTTATGTCCTAATAATATTCTACTAAACAATAATTATTTTTTGATTTTAGGTACATATTTTGTTCACTAAGTGCATCGAGTTCAGGTATTTCGTGCATTAGGTGTATCGAATATAGGTATTTCGTTCATTAGGTATGTTAACTTTAGGTAATTTGATCATTAGGTATACCGACTTTAGGTAATTCGTGCAGTAGATATGTTAACTTTAGGCAATTCGATCATTAGGAATACCGAGTTTAGGTATTTCGTGCATTAGGTATATCAACATTAGGTGTTTCATGTATTAGGTATATTAGCTTTAGGTATTCCGAGTATTAGGTGTTTCAACTTTAGGTAAATCGAGCATAGGTATTCTGAGCTTAGGTAAACCAATTGTAGGTGAAACGTGCAATAGGTAATTCGTTCATTAGGTGTTATGAGCTTAGGTTAATTGGTCATTAGGTATTTAAAAAAATAGGTGAAACGAGCATAGGTGATTCAACATTAGGTAAATCGATTTTCGGTATTCTGATATGTAACCCTAAAAATATTGTGGAAGGATGATTACTTATGTTTTCTGTAACATTTGCCTGGATGCTATTTATACTAGATTTTGATGAGGTAATGTCGATAAAATAATTATTGAATAAATTACAAATGTCTTGAGGATCCTTAAATGTCTTATTATTAAAATTCACACAGTCAATTTCATTGAAATTCTTAGCTTTTGTCGAGTTGGCAGATATGACATCCCAAGTTGCTTTACATTTATTTTTGTGTTTTGTTATGTAATTAATATTATTAATTCTTTGCGATTTGGTAATACATTTTCTTAATATATTGTCATATTTTTTTAGATCAATACTGTTATACAATTTATTTGATTTTACTAATCTGTATCTAAGATATAATTTACGTTTAGTTTGACATGATTTCCGTAAACCTTTTGTCAACCACTTAACTTTTTTGTTACGGTTGTTCACTTTTACCTTGATGACCGGAAAGCAAAGGTTATAAAATAAGCACACAACTTCATGAAACGATGTGAAAGCTACTGAAACGTCGTCTAAGGAAAGTATATCAGAAAAAGATAAGGCAGACACACACTGAATAAATTTATCAATATTATCTCTGCTTATATCTCTTTTATAATCAAACCAGGTTAAACATTTCTTTTTCCCTTTTACATTAAAAGTTATTGTTTGAGCCATATCATGGTCAGATAAGCACAATTTATGTGTATCTGCTTCAACTCTCCTGACGTTACTTGCTATTTGATCTATACATGTATCTTTATGAAATAAATTAAATTAAATTAAATTAAAATTAAATAGTTAAATAAGCGATCCATAAGGAAATTAGGCTTTACCTCTTATAGAAACCTAGGCTTCGTTATCAAAACCCAGTAAAGAAGAAAAACAACCGCCCTGAATGGTACTTACCTACTTGGCTCAAATGTCTCTTGATAATGTCTTTGTAATTGGAAATCAAAGTTGTACTGTGCTTTCTACTACTGACGTAAACGTCTTTGTGAATTACATCCCAGTTCAAAGCGTCCATTATTACCATCATTTACATATAAATAGTATTCGCTTCTATAAACCATTATAAGTCAGAGCTCGAGATCCCTAACAAGTCTGCGATTTCAAATACCAAAGTAACCTGGTTACAATTGTGCAAAGCGAATATTCAGCGACAGTGACAGGATTAGGGTGACCAGACGTCCCGAATAATTTGCTCCCAATTATCAGCTATGAACGGATTTTGGCCATGTCCCAAAATTTGATGAATCAAATCTAATGTTCTGTATCGGAACATATTCTGTACCTATCCCGTAGTTTGATTGTTAAAACAAAAACCTAAGTAAACACTAAGCGATTTTGAAGAAGGCTGACTACAAAAAAAAAAACTCAAGGGTGAGAAGAAAAAAATTCATTTCTGTTCTTGATTACCTACCAATGTCTCTAATGGGCAAATGCATGGATTTTAGAACCACGGTATGCTACGAAAAGTCCTAAGCCTACACATGAGTCAAGCGGTACGGTTAAGTAGTGTTGATATTTTTCTTAAAAAATATGGAAATTTCAAGTAAATACCACAAAATCATTATGTGTCCGGAATTCTATCTTTGAGTCCCAAAATTCTTACGTGGTTTCCCCGTAGAATAGGAAACCTGGCAACCCTACGCAGGCTTAGAGAAGCCTTAGTGCCCAAGCCTTATTGGCTGTTGTCGCTGTCATCGTTGTTTGTTTGTCTGTCGTCGAGGTCGGGGCTCCATTCGACGCGGCATTGCGTATTGTTAACCTCACACATTGACGGAGAGGTCGAACGTAATTTATTCGAGCACTAATTACCATGATATGTGAGTAGCATATTATTGAAAATTCAGCAAAACACGAAATTAAACAAACCAGAGATATACGAGGATGCGTAGCGAGGGATAAACACATGTTTGTTAAGAACCAATAGAAAATTTACTAAAGCTGCACTGAGCAAGGTTAGGTAAATGAAGTGATTATATTGGTTCTTAACAAACACATCCCTCGCTACGCATCCTCGTATCTACGTCTCTTGTGGAAAAGCATCTAAGGTGGGCCGAGGACAATATGCCGAAGTTTTCGATTTGATGTTCTATCGAGCAAACATTCTGGAACCTGTATAACCTAACCTAACCTAACCTAACTATAACATTGAATTGAATAGTACATTATTGTCGAGGCTCGGAAGTAGCTACTTGCAGGCTGAGGATTCGTTTTAAACGGACGACCTTGGGAGTCCGTTTAATTGAATCCGAAGCCAGCAAGTAGCCTTCCAGCCGAGTCATATATAGTGCTTTTCTCAAAAATGGTGCAAGAAATATAAATATCATAGAAATATTTTACAAAAGCAACTTTCTTACGTATATATTTTCACAGAAAAAAGTAGAAACAATTGAAAAACTTAGCTTTGCCGCCTTTTTATTTTTTTAATAAAAAAATAGAAGTGTATTTTTCTGCCGAAAATACGCCAACCTATTTGAGACAGGTAAATAGTCGCGGTACTAATTATCTGTTTGGCTGTTTAATGGGCCTGTGCCTTCATTTGATATGGCCATTTCAACTTTTAAAAAGTTTGGAACTCGACAAATAATGGAATTTGTATGCAACATTGCAGTCCCAAAATCGAGACTGCAATGTTTTTAACTTTTTAATTTTTGACTGACCATAAACTACGCGCTTCGCAACCTATTTTTTAAACGGCAAAGTCGACTTTGCCGTCCATTTTTGAGAAAAGTATAATATGTCGTCGTACGGCGTACCTATAGTCCTTTACACAACTAAACAAGGTGCAATTGCCATCATCATAATAACAACCTGTTTTAACGGTGAAGCACTTGACACTTTTACTTTTACAAGCTGTCTGTCTCCTGATGTGTTAAGTACTTCACTAAAAACGACTGGTGTCAAACACTTATTCTAAGTTTTGAGAAATTCATTAATACGAGCCGGAACCCGAACCTACAACCTCCAGTTTGGAATTCGTACGTCTTACCACTAAGCTACCAGCCAGTTCGACTTTAAATTACCATTGATTGAATGCCGTCGAGAATCGAAAGTACATAAGCTGCGGACTTATTCAAATAATTGCGCCAAAGTTATGAGCAGGCTTACACTACTTCGAGAAGTAGAATAAATGAATAAATAGTACAGACTTTATATCTAATTCTTGTAGATGACGCCACTTAGAGGACTTAGGTAGCTACGTCTAAGACTTAAAATTATTTTATTATGACAGTTAGACAATGGAATACAAAATATCCTAGTATTCAATTTTCCCGTTGAAATAGATGGTATCGTACGTAAAGTTGAACGACTCACGAAAGGCAATCAACAGACAGGTCAATAGTTTAAATTATGACGTCGCCTATCCATCCATCCTACCTCAGGTAGGAAAATGAACAGTGTTCATTATTGACCTGTCTCTGTCATCAGGCTGTACACCACGCAGCCTCCTGTTAATGATTTGGTTGTAATTGTATAAATATTCCGCGGCATTAGCATCGGCGATGAGTCTCGTCAGAGAGCCTGCAGCGAACATCGACAATTGAACTTTCGTTATCTGCCTCTCTATCGCCCTTGCATAATCGGATAGAGAGGTAAATAGACGAATGATGGAACGAAGTGGTTTGTAGTAGGCCCTCGTAGTCGCGTTAATAATTCATGAGAGCGGCTCGCCTGACTCGTGTCGCGGCTGTTATCATGTTTATCACGAGTTGAACAAGCAGGATTAAGAGGACATTAGTGCCGCGAGCACCACTACACTACCATTAAGTATAAGATTAGATTTAGGTTTGGACATTTCATATGGTGCTTGGGATAACCTCGAGAGCGGGATCATTTTGGAAATCGCTAATATTGAAACCCTATATACTAAACTAGTAGCAACAGTAAGCCTTGTTAAGCATTGCTACTGCAATAAGTGTTGCCTAAGTTACCCCAATGCACCTTATTTAGTTTTAGTTTACTAATCTCTCAATACCGCCGTTTTGCCGCCTAAATACCTAGTGTTTCGTTTTTTTTAGTTTATAAAAATGCATATACAGGTTGTCCCTAGCCATTGGACAAAGCCGAAATATACATATGCATTAGGGTATTTAGAACCGGTATACAAAGTATCATAACAATCGGTGTAGCGGTTACGAAGAAATTAACAAATTACGATTTTTTTACTTTGGAGCAACCTGTATGTGTTAGTAGCTCCTGAGGTAATAAATAGTATGAAACCTTCTTCGACCGTTTTAATTATCTTTTTAGGTTTCCGTAGCCAAATGGCAAAAAATAGAACCCTTATGGATTCGTCATGTCTGTCTGTCTGTCTGTCTGTCTGTCTGTCCGTATGTCACAGCCACCTTTTCCCGAAACTATAAGAACTATACTGTTGAAACTTGGTAAATAGGAAAAAAAAACAATAAATTTTGTGGGTTCCCCATACTTAGAACTGAAACTCAACATTTTTTTTCATCAAATCCATCTCTCTCTCTGTGGTCGCTCCCTCATGACTGAGGATCGTGGTCATCGATGGATGTGGATGCTCCACACCTGGTCTTTATGATCTGCCTCCAACGGTGTCTGTTCATCGCGTCTCTGACAACCGAGCAAAAGTTGGTTGAGGATGGAGCCCCTTTTAATTGATCGCTCCATCTTGTTAGAGATCGTCCTCGGCTTCGTTTGCCCTCCGTGTTTCCAACAATGATCAGCTTTTCAAGGCTTTCATCTCCCCTCCTCATTATGTGGCCGAAGTAGGACAGTATGCGCTGCTGGCAGACTGTGGATAGGCGAGTCCGGACACGAAGCTGTGAAAGGATCGATACATTGGTGCGCATGGCGGTCCAAGGTATCCTCAACATACGCCTCCAGCACCACATCTCGAATGCATCGATCCTTTGCCTTTCTCGGGCTCGTATCGTCCACGTTTCCACGCCATACAGAAATATGGGGAATACTAGAGCGCGTACTAGCCGGGTCTGGATCAAAACCATACGTGCGGGTTATTTATAACTTGAACTATAACTCTCTTACTCAAATAACTTGAAAACCAATGAGTTTTGACCCCTGGTTGACTGGACTTAAATCATTGCAAATGACCCATAGAATAACCCCTTTCAAGGAATACGGCGAATTTCCAATCACCCTGTATGTTGGGAAAAACTGGCAGAAGAAATTCAGCAAATTAGAGGTTTCCCCTCCCACCCCTAATTTGGGTTTGGAAAATCCAAGGGGCTGTCCATAAATTACGTCATCGATTTTTGACGATTTTTGACCCCCCCCCCTATAATCATCCAAAAATCATGCTTCAAATGACCCCATTTCCTCCTACTTCATGCTACCGTCATCCGATGTCCAGACCCCCCCCCCCCCTAATTTGAAATGACGTAATTTATGAATAGCCCCCAAGTAGGTATTACTTTTTTATTTGGTATAAAGTTTAGTACCATAATATTGAAGAATTCTCAGACAAATACTAAAATAGGCAAAAATAACAAGCAACATATTTTATACTAAGGTGTATGTACATACTCGTATAGTTAGTGAAGTCGGGGCGCGGGCGCGGGCGTGTGATGTAGGTGGAACTAGAAGAAGAAGCTTGGCTCTAAACTAAATGAGATCTCACATCTTTTTGACAGTGCGAACCATATAATATATGGGGTACACTACATAATTCCGAAATATTTTATGCCGAATTTTAAAATATCGAATTTTATTATTCCGATTTTTAAATGCTCGACCCATCAAAATTCCGATTGTCGTAATTACCGAACGATGAAAATCACGAAGTTTTATATTTCCGAATAGTAAAACCGGCGATTTTTAAAATTCCGAACCACATAATTCCGAATATAACAATTCCGATAGGGAAAAACACCGAATTTAACATTTACGATTTTTGATATGACGAATTCCGAATTGTCAAAATTCCGATTTGGCGTGATTCCCACGGGCGTAGCCAGGGGGGGGGGGGGGTTTGGGGGTTCAAACCCCCCCCCGAAAAGTTCAGAATATTAACATTCATAGAATTAAAATAAGAACAGGCGTGCGGCATATTTCATTGATTACTAACTATTACCTATAGTATACGGTGGTTTGGATTTTGGATTTCTCCGCCATCGTCGATTATCGGATCGCATCAATTACTTTCTAAGATATGATAAAGGTGACATTCGGGTGGCGACTGCAGCAGCATTATTCTGTTGCAATGTCACTGCTGCAGCACTGTCAATTTTCGTGATAAAATGATGTGTCTGATTTCCATACTAAAAGTAAAAATGTAAAACTGTCTATCAAATTGCGTTTTTTATATCGATAAATTTTCGCGCTCGCTTCGCTCGCGTTTTCAATTACTTTCTAAGATATGACAAAGGTGACATTCGGGTGGCGACTGCAGCAGCATTACTCTGTTGCTACGTTACTGCTGCAGCACTGTCAATTTTCGTGATAAAATGATGTGACTGATTTCCATACTAAAAGTAAAAATGTACAACTGTCTATCAAATTGCGTTTTTTATATCGAAAAATTTTCGCGCTCGCTCCGCTCGCGTTTTCATTTCAATTCTAAGATATGGCGACTACAGCAGCATTAGGTACTCTGTTGCAAAGTTACTGCTGCGGCACTGTCAATTTTCGTGATAAAATGATATGACTGATTTCCATTCTCAGCTGTAATGCGGCAATGAACGTCACTCAATTTACCAAAAAAATTCAATGTAATCTTGATGACCCTAGGGAGAGGGGGCACCATGGTCTAGAAATGCTTAGGGCATCAAAATATCTTAATCCGGCACTGGTCGTTTGCGGAGTCAAACGATTTGGGACTCGCATTTTATACACATTTCCATGCCTTTCCGAAAAAAATCGAATCATTCGCGAAAGTCTCGCAACGCATTGAGGTTACAAACGGCACGCGCTCTTCCTCAGGAGTCTGAAGAAGACCAAGGTGAGTGGCGCTCTGCTCTAGCCAGGCAGGCCGCTTCGCTTTCGCTCGCGTGCGTATACCTTACTGTATCGTCCGATATACACCTACTCTGTCGTTAAAATCACGTGTAAAATTATAATAAGAGCGAAAAAAACTATTGATTTTGGAGTGTAGTTTTAATTAGTGGTACCTAAAATATTTTATCTGGTCTACTGTCCTCTAGCATATCCATCTGTCAACTTTACTTCAAGTTCCGCCTCCATGGGAGAGGGAGAGAAATTAGGATTAGAAATTAGCCGCTTACTGACACAGACAGAATTCCACGCGGGCGGAGCCGCGGGCACAGCTAGTCTCTAATATTTTTCTTATGTAAGGGTTATTTTATGTACTTTTAGTCGTTTTATTTTCTTGAGTAGCAGTTGGTTTCTGTAAAGGTCGCAGTTCTAACCTAACCTAACCCACTTTTCTAGTAGCAGTTGGTTTCTGTAAAGGTCGCAGTTCTCACCTAACCTAACCTATTTTTCTAGTAGCAGTTGGCTTCTGTGAAGGTCACAGTTCTAACCTAACGTAACCCACTTTTCTAGTAGCAGTTGGTTTCTGTAAAGGTCGCAGTTCTAACCTAACCTAACCCACTTTTCTGGTAGCAGTTGGTTTCTGTGAAGGTCGCAGTTCTAACCTAACCTAACCCATTTTTCTAGTAGGAGTTGGTTTCTGTGAAGGTCGCAGTTCTAACCTAACTTAACCCACTTTTCTAGTAGCAGTTGGTTTCCGTAAAGGTCGCAGTTCTAACCTAAGCCACTTTTCTAGTAGCAGTTGGCTTCTGTGAAGGTTGCAGTTCTACTTATCCTAACCCACTTTTCTAGTAGCAGTTGGTTTCTGTAAAGGTAGCAGTTCTAGCATGTCTGTTCGCGCCCCTTTTCATTCATTATCATTCACATTCATCCATATCGCTCACTCTTTCTTTCATTAATATACTCGACCTCATTTCTCATGTCACTCGCCTTTTGCCGACCTCCTTTTAACCGCCAATAAATAAAAACGTAATAGAATTCAAATTTAAGTCAGTTCTGTCAGTCATAAAATATTCGTCAGTCGTAAAAATACGTTTTCGCGAGTTTTGAATAAAAAAGGTGAAAAATAAGTGGAAATAGAAGAAGAAGGAAACGAACCGTATCACATATCTGGCGGCCGCCAAAACCCACCGAAGATTACATCCAGGTACGGTCGGCCCCATTAATATCATAATATTATCACACATAGCCATAGTCCCCTTTTATCTTCGGGCTGCGCTACCGCAGGTCCTTCGAAAATTTATATTCCGCCCCATTTCTGGTCCTTCGAACCGGATTCTATTCTCTTCTTTTCCCGTTTCTCACCTTATACATTCATTGCGAATCGTTCTCCTCCCGCACCGCCCTTATAAATATTACCTAAATTATTCTTTATTTACGCTCCCGCAGTTTAGGTATTTATTTATTTGAGTATTATTTTTCACCGCGCCGCCCTTATAAACTAGTTACCTAAACATAATTTATTAACCGCACCCGCAATTTAGGTATACTTATGTTTATAAGAGTGTATCCTTATATAGGAACATAAATTGTTTTACCGCATATTTAACCCGTCTCCTGCACTATGGCGAAAGATACAAAAAATATCGAAAGCGTCGACAGCGCGTATTATGAAGATGAATTGTTGATGCTTGAAGCAAAACGCAACATCTTCTTTGAACTCGTCCAGAGCATTTACAATAAGTCGCTAGTTATTGATACAGATGTAGCGAGTCGCGAGAGTTTCCTCGACGCTGCTGAAAATATCGACGAACTTCGCTCGGAGTTCAAAGAGGTTGTTAATGAGTATAATCGCACGTTGCTAAGGGCTAAGGAGGCTGCTGTACCTAATTATCAGCCGATTATAGCCTTCGAAGATTTGTACTGCCGCATCAGGAGAGCGGTTAAGCGGCTGCAACCAG
The DNA here is from genome assembly GCF_910591565.1 of Cydia splendana. NCBI lineage: Eukaryota > Metazoa > Arthropoda > Insecta > Lepidoptera > Tortricidae > Cydia > Cydia splendana. The sequence goes on along the minus strand of NC_085982.1, from coordinate 13,573,472 downwards.
CCGCACCGCCGACCTCTTCGCTGCCTTCTATAGTGGAGAGAGCCAGACCTTCTTTGCCAACGATGGAACTGATAGCGTTCGATGGAGACATACGTAACTGGCCGCTGTTCTACGCTAGTTTTAAATCTAGAGTGCACGACAATCTGTCGCTTACCGACGAAGAGAAGCTTTTCTACCTTATTGGGAAATTGTCACCAAAAGCTCAAGCTGTCTTCGCGGGTATAACTCCGGGCGCTGAAAATTATCAGCTTATCCTCGATAGTTTAATTGACAGATTTCAAGACAAGCGCACTCTTGCCTCGACCTACATGGATCAAATGCTCAATTTAAAGGTTAATTCTAACTTTCAGACATTCATCGATAAATTTGTCACAGCTGCGAATGCGCTTAAAGCGCTTAAGCTTGATGACTTAAGCGACTTTATGCTTCTGCATATAGCATTAAAAAAGTTAGACCAGGAATCTCTACGAGCATTTGAAATGCTACACCGCAATACGAAGTTGCCTACCTTTCGTGATCTGTCAGATTTTATGAAGAGTCAGTTTAGGATTTGTCAAAATGTGCAACCATGTACCGCCGTCTCCGCCGCCGTAAATCCATCGCGCGAAAAAGGTGTTAAGTCGTCTCAACCGCGTAGTGCCGCACCAAAACTACAAAGTTATGTTGCTTGCGCGAGCACTACTAAATGTTTGTGTGACAATATTGTCCATGAACATTTATTTAAATGTCCGTCCCTCAACAACTTAACGCCTTCCGAACGCTTCAAACGCGCTAAAGAGCTTAAGGCATGTGTTAACTGCCTTAGTATCAAACACCGCACCCGCGAGTGCAATTCCGAGGTGAAATGTCGAGTTTGCCATCAAAAGCATCATACTCTGTTGCATTTTGACAACGTCAAGGATGAAAAAGCTACGACGTCTGATGTGTCAAATACATCTGCGAGCGCCGCGGCTAAGTCGTCTTCACCGCCGGAGAGCACATCTTGCAACACGTCTATCGTGACTCAAGCACTAGCGGCCTCTAACAATAAGATGTCAAATCAAAACTCAATATCTTCGTGTGATACGGTTTTGCTGTCCACCGCAAAGGTTATCGTCCGCGATAATAAGGGTGGTACACAAGTCATCAAATGTTTACTTGACACCGCGTCACAAAGTAACTTCATTACTGAGGAGTGTTGTAAGCGATTAGGTCTGAATTTTAATAAAAGACCAACCGCTGTATTTGGCATTGGAAAAACTAAAAAAATTGTTAAGGGTAACGCAGATATTAAAATATTTTCGCGGTTTGACGAAAACGTCAACTTTGACGTTTCGAGTCTTGTGGTAGATCGCATTACCGACGACTTGCCGTCAGTGCCCGTGGACATGTCGACCCTCACGCATGTTCATGGACTTCCTCTGGCTGACGACACGTTGGATACGCCCGTCGCAATTGATGTCCTGGTGGGTGCAACTATATTCCCGCATTTGTTGCTACTAGCGATTGCAAATCCGTGAACATTTTTCAAATCCGGATTTTCGGATTTTGGTTTGACCGAAATCCGAAGTTCGGATTCAATCCGGATTTTAAGAAAGGAATATGTGGCATAAAGGCAAAGTGAAACAAACAATCAAATTAAGTTGTTTTTATTAAAAATAAAAAAACAGAATGCGTACACTGCCACGCCAATAACAAAATCTTTAAAAAACAATAAAAACAAAATACATACGTACACTCCCAAGTAACAAAAGGTTCTATAACTAAGGCATTTTATCACTAAACAGTGATATAGTAGGCCTATAATGGTAACCATTGTGACTGCTTGTACTATAAAGGTTTTTAACAAAGCGTTTTGTTTCTATAAGATTAAAGACCTTTTAAATACTATAATTTAGCTCTTAGAACGCTTATAGGATCATACAAAAGAATCTTTAAAGTGCTGCACTGTAATATATATGCAAAAAGCGATTATGGTACTAAGTATTTAATACTATAGACGACTTTACTGATGCTTTTATGTACCTATTTTGCACTAATAATGCGTCAAAGTAACTTTTATAGTACTAGTATTGTAGCAGTATCGTAAACACTATTAGAGGATCAATCTGCACTATAAAAGGACTTTGCACGACCATTACGTAACGTTTTAGCTTTTTAAAAGCTCTCTTAACATCGCTATAAGGCTAGAAGAGTTCTCTAAAAGTCATGAAAGTTTTTCTATAGTGCTATATAGTACCATAAAAGTTACCTGGTACGTCGCTAAATAACTTAAATCGTAACTTAAAAAATGGCTGCTGTTTTCTGCCATAATATCACATTAGCGGCACGGCTGGAGCCTATGTGTACTATAGCAGCCACAGTTGGAACAAGTCCTTATTTTATTAATTTTAATTTAATTAAAACATGAAAATTATGAGAGCGCATTGTCAAATTTGAAATCGGCATAATGATTCTATCGATACAAATATTTTCACATGTACAATGTACCGGCATAGTAACAGTCCACAAATGCTTTTTAGTACATCCTTTTTATTACCTAAATACAAATGTCACTTTAAGAAACAATGGCGAATGAACTTATTTAATATTTTAGGCACCCACGACCACGACGCAAGTATGATAAAAAAGATCACTGGAATCGTTTACGGTGCAAAATAGCACTATAAACATGTTTCATTGGTTACTTTTATAATTCCAAATTGCGACATAAACGTTGCAGACAGCACTATTTTAGTACTAAAGAGCGTTTCTCGTCACTTTTACATTTCAACCATAGAGCTGATTTATCACCGTGAGAGCCTTTATGTAATGTTTATAGAATAAATCAGTGATAAAACTAGGGCCTATCTGGGGTTTTGTAAACGTTTACAACACCATTATAGTGCTAATCATGAACACTAATTAGCACGCTCCAAAACGTTCTCAGGACTTTTATAGTACCAAATTTTGTTACTTGGGCTGCTACGCCAATAAAAAAAGCGGACGCGGGGCAAGCATACAGGTGCGAGCGAGTGCGCGACGCGCAATGCCCGGCTGGCAATAGCTCTCCCGCGTTACCGCTTTATGTGCACCGCTTTTTATTTCGCATTAGCATTAATTTTGAGCAAATTAGTACTGGTGGGAAAAAATCCGAAAAACCGGTTTTTTCTTTTCAAAATCCGAATGTTAAAACGGATTTTCAAACGCTCCGAAATCCGGATTTTTGAACTTCGAATAATCCGGATTGCAATCACTAGTTGCTACCGCACATTGTCAAAAGCGACGTGGACCATATGCCACCGGCTATTCAGACGGTATTGGGGTATATTTTGATGGGTTCGGTCCCTGCTTTACAGGCACCGCGTAAATATACTTCGGCATGTTGTACTTCCGTTCAGGACTCCATGGACCACCTCCTCAAAAGGTTCTGGGAGCTTGAGGAAGTATCCGCTCCGCCCGCTCAAAGTCAAGATGACCTTGAATGCGAAGATTACTTTCGCGCTACCACCACGCGCAACGCTAGTGGCAGATATACTGTCGCATTGCCTTTCCGAGATGACGTGTTCAAGCTTGGAGAGTCGCATTCTGCTGCTAAGAGGCGCTTTCTTTGCCTTGAAAGGAAGCTAGAATTATCGAGTATGTTACGTGCCGCCTATGACGATATCATTCGGGAATACGTCAGTAAGGGTTACATATCGGAGGTAACTAACTCCATGAACGCCTCACCAGCTATCGCGTACATAATTCCTCATATGGCTGTCGTGCGCGAGGACAAGGCAACGACCAAAGTGCGCATGGTCCTGGACTCGAGTAGCAAGACAAGCACAGGCCTGTCGCTGAATGATGTATTACACTCAGGGCCCAACCTTCAAGGGGATTTGTTTTCAATCCTTCTGAACTTTCGCTTATTCAGAATAGCGCTTTCGGCCGATTGCCGTCAAATGTTTTTGCAGATTGGTGTTCGCGAAGCGGACCGCCAGTTTCAGCGAATCTTGTATAGATTCCGCCCGGCAGATCCCATTACCACGTACGAATTTCATCGTGTGTGTTTTGGCATGAAGTCGAGTCCCTATCACGCGCTCCGCGTCGTCCGTCAGCTGATTGCAGACGACGGACATAAGTATCCCAAGGCCGCAGCGATTGCGTCCTCCTGTACTTACATGGATGACGTATGTTTTAGCATTATGTCAGATGACTCGCTACAGCAGGATGAGTCTGTTGCTATTAACGCGGCTAAGGAGCTGATTGATCTATTCAAATGCGGTCAATTTGATCTTGTGAAATGGACCTGCAATTCAGACGCCGTGCTACGCGAAATACCCGCTTCGCACCGGGCTTCCGTAGACATTGAAATCGACCCAGGGATCTCCCAAAAGGTTCTGGGCTTATGTTGGAATAAATCTGGTGATTATTTCCATTTCAAAGTGACAGAGCCAGACTCAACGTGCACTAAAAGGACGATCTTGTCCGCAGTGGCACGTCTATGGGATAACGTGGGCTTAGTAGCTCCAGTTGTCTTATATGCAAAACTCCTCATCCAGGAGCTTTGGTTGATCAAATGCGACTGGGATGAGACTCCCCCGCCCCATATTGTGGATTTATGGGAACGATTCTGTTCAGAGTTGCCAAAACTAAATGAAATCCACATACCGCGCCATCTTGGAGTAGTACAGGGTTGTATTATAAACCTTTTAGGCTTCGGTGATGCATCCGAGCGTGCATATGGAGGTGTAGTATACCTTCAGGTTCTAAAGGGAGACGAAGTGACAACTCGGCTGGTGTGTTCCAAGTCGAAGGTCAGTCCCCTTAAAACAGTATCCGTTGCGAGATTGGAATTGTGTGCTGCAGTCCTCCTGGCGAAGCTCATGCGGAAGGTGCAAGATAACTTCGAACCTCGTTATAAGATCAACGAGATCTACGCGTTTACTGACTCGAAGGTTGCCCTCTGCTGGATTCAGTCATCACCACACCGCTGGCAAACGTTTGTTGCCAACCGGGTAGTTAAGATTATTGAAACTATTACGGCCAACTGCTTCCATCATGTGGCGGGCTTGGAAAATCCCGCGGATTGCCTGTCCCGTGGACTGACGCCTGCAAAGCTAGTGGATCATCCTTTGTGGTTTACGGGACCAGCTTGGGCTAACAAGCATCCATCAGAGTGGCCTTTAAGGGAACTCGATCGAGAGTCCATCGGTGAAGTGCCGGAGCTTAAGCCTCTTGCACACGCTACAACTACGGATGTGTCAGAGTCACCACTTTATTCGCTCGCTCAGCGGATATCATCATGGTCACGATTATTGCGCATCATCGTATACGTGTACCGCATTCTAAAACCGAAACCGCGATCCACGGCACTTACTCGGTCTGACCTAGAGTTCGCTGAAGGCAAAATTCTTTCATCGTTACAAAGTCAACACTTCAGTGACGATATTGATAAAATTAAAAGCAAGAAGTGTTGTTCGCCTGCCTTACAAAAGCTTAAACCGTTCATGGATAAAGACGGTCTGATTCGTGTTGGAGGCCGACTGTCAAATGCTGACTTGGAATATACACAGAAACACCCAATTGTGCTTCCCCGACGTGATCATGTAGTTAATCTGATTGTTGATTACTTCCACAGAAAGCATTTGCATGCCGGTCCTGAGGCATTGATGTCTATACTTAGGCTTCAGTATTGGATACTGTCGGCTCGTCGTGTCATTCGCGACCGCGTTGCCAAATGCAATACGTGTTTCCGAGCGAATCCACAATCGTCTTTCCCGCTCATGGCAGACTTGCCGAGCTGTCGCGTGAATCAGGTAGATAAACCTTTTACGCATACGGGGTGTGATTATGCAGGCCCCTTGCAGTACACACCTACTCGTGGCAGAGGAGTCAAGAGTCGCAAGGCTTGGTTATGCATTTTCACTTGCCTCACGACGCGCTGCCTTCATATCGAGATAGCGACGGAATTAAGTACTGCTAACTTCTTGGCCGCTTTAAAGCGCTTCTTGGCGCGGCGTGGCCCCGTCCAATGCATGTATTCGGACAATGGGACTTTAGGGCCCAAGATTAAAACATGCTAATTCTTATGAAATATAGTTTTATTTCTCTATGACAGTAATGAATTGACAATTGCGCAGACTTTTCTTCCCCGCGCAGACAACCCTGCGCGGGAATGTGCGCAGCAGCTACAGGGCTCCCCCGCAAGCGAAGCGTACTGGTCGCCTGACGGTTCTACCTGACCGAGTACACTTTGCCGGAGGTTCATTAGCATTACCAGGTTCACTCAGATTCACTGTATAGGCGGGCTTTAAGCGGTCAATGGATACTGCGACGACCCGTCCTGGCAATTGTATTGTGAAAACTTTATCACTACGCGTCAATACTGGATAGGGCCCTTTATATGGAGCTTGTAGCGGTTTGCGCACTGCATCTTCACGCAGGAAAACATTTTCGCAATTCTGCAAATCAGGATGCACAAAAATCCTTCTACTGCTAGAGTGTACCTTTTGCGTAGGCTTGAGATCATTTATGATTTGCCGAAGTTGTTCGACGTAATCAAAATTTATGACAGGATTTACAGAAATGGACGATGAAATGAAATCTCCTGGCAAACGGAGTGAACAGCCATACGTAAGTTGGGCTGCACTGACACCAGAGTCGCTGCGCAGCGCTGAGCGTAGTCCAAGCAGGACAGTGGGGAGTTCTTCGACCCATTTATCTCGATCACACAGCCGCGCCATAAGAGCTGCCTTTAGGCATCTATGCCAGCGCTCGATTTTACCATTGCTCTCTGGGTGATATGCTGTTGTACGTACTCTTTCGATGCCAAGTAATTTAGTCAGAGATGAAAAAAGTTCACTTTCGAATTGACGGCCTTGATCAGTTGTTATAGTTGATGGGCACCCAAAACGTGCGATCCATGCTTCGTATATAGTTTTAGCCACAGTTTCAGCAGTCATATCTCGAATAGGTATTGCTTCAGGCCAGTGCGTTGTCCTGTCTATAATTGTGAGTAAATACCGGTGTCCAGCCGATGAAGTACTCAGAGGACCGACGAGGTCAGTATGTATATGTTGGAAACGTGCGCTCGGTGTGAAACATCCGACGTTGCTGTAAGTATGACGCTGAACCTTCGATTGTTGACATTGGATACAAGTTTTGGCCCAAATGCCGACATCCTTGTTCATAGATGGCCAAAAATACCTCTCTTGTATCATCTTCCTAGTAGTCCTGATACCCGGGTGACTTATATTGTGCACGGTATCGAAGGCAGTGCGGCGTAAATCTTCAGGTATGTAAGGTCTAATGGCTGATGTAGATACTTCACAATAAATCGGCTCTGCTGAGTTTGGCAAGATGATTTTCTTTAATTCTATATTCTTTTTTAGTAACAAATGGTTGATAGACTTGTCATTCTGCTGTAATTGTGCGAGTTTATCATAGTCGAACACGGATGGTGTGGTGATAGTCTCGATGCGTGACAATGCGTCCGCAACCACGTTATCTTGGCCACTTACGTGCCTGATATCGCTGGTAAATTCGCTAATGAATGACAGCTGTCTGGAACGGCGAGGAGTTTCTGACTCAGATGACGTTTTCATAAGTGCGTATGTCAGCGGCTTATGATCCGTAAAAATGATTAACTCACGGCCTTCGAACATTTTCCTAAAATGTTTCACAGACATATATATAGACAATAATTCTCTGTCGAACGTACTATATTTTTGCTGGGCGTTTGAAAATCTTTTTGAAAAATATCCCAACGGCTGCCATTTATTGTTAATGCGTTGTTGGAGTACACTTCCCGCGCTCTGGTCGCTAGCGTCACAAAAAAGAGCTATAGGCGCGCTATGAGAAGGGTGGGCGAGCATCACAGCATTGTTTATAGCTTTCTTGCATGCCTCAAATGCCTCATCCGCTTCAGGGTTCCACTGTATGACAGTTTTATCGCGTTTCTTGCAGTTATGCAAAAAAAAGTTTAATGGCGTTTGAATTCGTGCTGCGTTGGGAATGCTGTCGTGGTAAAAGTTGACCATTCCAAGAAACCTTCGTAGTTGTTCGATGTTTTCAGGTTTTGGGTAGCTGTTAATAATTTGAATTTTGTCTTCTGGTGGTTTAATTCCGTGCGGTGTTACTGTGTAGCCGAGGAACTTGAGAGATTCTTGACCCAACACGCATTTTGAGGGGTTGATTGTGACACCGTATTCGTTCAGTCGTTGTAGGACTGTCCGGAGGTGATTTTCATGAGTCTTCGCGTCCTTTGATGCAATGATTATATCATCGATGAAGGGGAAAACATAATCTAGACCAGCAAGGACTTGATGAATAAATCTTTGAAATGTCTGTCCAGCATTTTTTAAACCTTCTCTCATCATCGGAAACTCAAAAAGACCGAATGGCGTAATTATAGCGGTTTTGTCGATATGATTTTTGTGCATAGGAATCTGTTGATACGCCCGGTTCAAGTCGATCGTACTAAAAATATTCATACCGTGAAGTTGGTAGGTAAAATCTCTTAGTCGAGGAACGGGGTAACGATCGGGTTTTGTGACAGAGTTTAACCGTCTATAATCTCCGCAGACTCGTATGTCGCCATTTTTCTTAGGCACAACGTGAAGTGGACTTGCCCAGGGGCTCTTGCTAGGTCGACAGGACTGTTGCTCAATCATGTGATCAAATTCCTTTTTGACTGCAAGGTACCGGTGTGGCGGGAGCGGGCGTGGGCGTGCATGTACGGGAGCTCCATTAGTCTCAATGTAGTGCTCGACGTTGTGCTTGGGAGCGCTCTTCATTGAAGATGGTCTTATAATATCGGGAAATTCATTGAGAATGTGATGATATTTTTGTTCGAGATCAATGCTGCAGATCGTCGGCTGCGAGGTCTTACAAATCGGAGTTCTGACAGCAAGGTTGGTTTTCTTATCAATCAGACATCGTCCGTCAAGATCGACGAGCAATTGGTGGTACTTCAGAAAATCAGCGCCGATGATTGGCTTACTAACTGCCGCGATAATAAACTTCCATCTAAATGTACGTTTTAAATTGAAATCTAGGTCCAATATCTTTTCGCCGAAAGTAGGTATTATGCTGTTGTTCGCTGCATAAAGGTTGAATGAGGTCGGACGGCCACGGAATCCTTTAGGCTTTGGAATGACAGAAATATTTGCGCCAGTGTCAATAAGGAATTTAATTTTGGTGTCTTGATCAGTGACGAACAGGCGGTGTGAAATATCCGATGCGCTAGTTCCCGCCTCAGCTAACGTCGGTACTAGTTTTCCTTATTATTGCTCTTCTTGAAATTACAGGGGATGGTGCACTTATACGCTGAGTCGCCGAAACGTCGGTGATAAAAACAGATGTCGCTCGAGGAAGGTTGGAGATTTTGAAAATTGGAGCGCGTGCGAGAATACGGACGATTAAATCGCGAAGCGTTGAATTGCGGAGCTGAATATGTGTTGCGACGGTACTGTTTCTGTTGAATCTTGATCTCGGCGACTTCACGAACGAGATAGTCCAGCTTGTCTTCTAGCGTTTTCTGCGGCGAAAGAGCTTCACTGGAAGTCGTAGAAGTGGATGGCTGTGCCGAAATTGCGGATATTTCTTTACGTGTCTGTTCTAAAATTTTATCTGCCATCAGTGCTATGTCGTTTAAATTTATGTCTTTCATAATAGTATCGCTGGAGGCGACGACGGCTCGAACGGACAAAGGCAGATGATTGGACCACAGGATACGGAGAGCTGTTTCGGAGATATTGCTACCGGCGAGGGTTTTCATCCGACGCAGTAACTGAGATGGCTTTAAGTCACCGAGCTCCATTTCGGATAAAAGACGTTGCAGCCTACGTTCTTTAGACTCCTCGTAGACGGTAGTCAAACGGGTTTTCAAGGTTTCGTACTTTTTAGTTTCAGGTGGTTTTAGTAAAATGTCGCTTACTTCGTCCAAATCCTGACGTTCTAGTTTTGCTATTGCGAGTTCGTACATTGCCTGGTCGCCTTTCTTGAGGGGGGCGACGATGGATTCAAATTGCACAAACCAAAGTCTTATTTGGTCGCGCCATATTGGCGGAATACGAATGTTGGTCGCGATACCTGAGAGCTCTAGCAACGGGCTCGAAACTGCAGGTTCGAACTTTTCGGTCGTTTCGTTATCAGACATGTTTTTGGAAGGCTGGGTGCTGCTCTGAATGCGGGGTCACCACTTTAGGGCCCAAGATTAAAACATGCTAATTCTTATGAAATATAGTTTTATTTCTCTATGACAGTAATGAATTGACAATTGCGCAGACTTTTCTTCCCCGCGCAGACAACCCTGCGCGGGAATGTGCGCAGCAGCTACAGGACTAATTTTACCGGCGCCAACTCTTATATGCGAGACCTCTACAAGTTTTTGGACGATCATTGTCCACATCTTGAAATAGAGCTCGCGGAGAACCGCATCGATTGGAAGTTTATTCCTCCCGCTTCTCCACACTTTGGAGGCGCATGGGAAAGTATGGTGAAAATAGTCAAAAATCACCTTTTCAAGGTAATCGGTACGCAAATACTGTCATACGAGGAACTTCTGACTACGCTTGCGCAGATAGAGGCTCTGGTAAATTCACGACCACTGACAGCCCTGAGCAGTGATCCCGCTGAGCCGTCGGCTCTCACTCCGGCTCATTTTCTCAACACTGCTCCGCTGTTGTCTTTACCTGTTCCATTGGTGGAGTCAGGCAATTTACGTGACCGACATGCCCTCCTGGATAAGATAGTGCAGTCTTTCTGGCAGCGATGGCGTGCCGAGTATCTGCATCAGTTGCAGTCTCGAGCTAAATGGACCACGCCATCAGTTCCCATCGTAATTGGCACTGTGGTTGTTATAAAGGTAGATAATGCGCCGCCATTATCATGGCCTTTAGGCGTTGTGGAGGCAGTGCATCCTTCGAAGGACGGCTCAACCCGCGTTGTCACTGTCAGAACAAATAAAGGAAGTTTTGTTCGTCCTGTCGTGCGATTGTGCCCACTGCCTAACCAATAATATGTATATAGTATAATTCGTTAGGATAATACTTTTCTTTTAGTTTGTTATTTCGCTATTGTTGTGAATGGTCGTTTAGTTTGATGAGAAGGGTTATCTCTGACTTTATTTAGTTTTGTTTCCTTTAAAGGAACCCTTTAAAGCCGGGGGGGAATGTTCGCGCCCCTTTTCATTCATTATCATTCACATTCATCCATATCGCTCACTCTTTCTTTCATTAATATACTCGACCTCATTTCTCATGTCACTCGCCTTTTGCCGACCTCCTTTTAACCGCCAATAAATAAAAACGTAATAGAATTCAAATTTAAGTCAGTTCTGTCAGTCATAAAATATTCGTCAATCGTAAAAATACGTTTTCGCGAGTTTTGAATAAAAAAGGTGAAAAATAAGTGGAAATAGAAGAAGAAGGAAACGAACCGTATCACATATCTGGCGGCCGCCAAAACCCACCGAAGATTACATCCAGGTACGGTCGGCCCCATTAATATCATAATATTATCACACATAGCCATAGTCCCCTTTTATCTTCGGGCTGCGCTACCGCAGGTCCTTCGAAAATTTATATTCCGCCCCAATGTCCAAATGATTTAAATGCATTTTTTTTGCAGATCAATTTTAAAAACGGCTGACCATTTAATTACTTCCCTTTTGAAAATCACGAATTTCATTATTCCGAATTTACAAAAGATCGAATTTTTGAATTCCGAATTATTTTATTTCCGATCGGTCAATGATTTTTCGGAATAGACAAATTCGGAAAAAAAAATCGGATTTTTAAAAAATCGGAACTTTAAGCTTTCGTTCATATGACAATCGGATTTTAAGTTTTCGGAAATAGCGCAATCGTGATTTTCTTCTTTCGTGGTTTTCAAAGTCGTGATTTCGATATTTCGGACGTATAAAAAATCGTGATTATGAAAATCGAGGTTATGAAAGTCGGAAAAACATATTTTGGAATATTTGGGTGTTCCCATAATATATGGTCTCGTCTTGGCGACATTTTACATAAAAATGTCTTTGGTGGGATTATTTGTTTTGTGTTAAACCTGCCTAAAATTAAAGGTTTTATTTCATAAAGCAATAAGAAGTCTTTAATATAAACCAAACATTTGAAACTAAAATGAAAAACTACATAAAACTACAACTAATTAAAGAATATCTTAGAATGCTCTCAAAATGTGCAAAATAAACTACCCTCAGGTCTGTTGGATTCAATAATAGCAATAACAAGTAATATAAACAAAAAATTAGAAACTAAAATGAAAACCAAAATGAAAACCTACAACTAATTACAGAAGAAAGATTAAAGAAGTAGCCATGTTCTCGATTTCCATGATTAGCAATGACAGCAGCTTATAAAAACAATATTGAGTAGCGCCCTTAGATTCGGAAGCCATCGCTAACTTTACAATCGTTCATTTATCACAGCTCTTCCGCATTGAATGTTACCCGAAAATAAACTGTATCTCCTACTCCTTACATATCAATTTTGAACCATCCGCGGATGTAAGATAGGTCTTTTAAAGATTGGGACTGGGAAAGCATTTTCCTTAAAGTAACTACATCTGACAAGTCGTTCAATGCTGTACCTTATTTTAAAAGCGCAAGGTTGAAAATTGAATGAGTTTATATTTGCAGTTACTGCGCATAGTTTGAGCGCAGACAGGTCAGTATCGAACACTAGATAGAGCATTATAAGACGTCTCGCGCTCAATGCTGCGTTTCCACCAGAGATGTGCGAGGATGCGTATCGAGGAATGTGTTAAGAACCAATAGAATATTGTCCACTTATTTAGTTTAGTAACGTTCACAATGTTAATAACTTAGCTGCGCGTAATAACATCATCGAAATCGTGTTCAAGGAATGCAAAATACATCATGGACCTCTGCATTCTTTGTCAGCTGTAACTTGTTTTTAACTGTTAAGTTAGTATAATTATTTAGTGAGTGAGTAATAGTGAGTGCCACACGTACAACGGTGTGGGCACCCCACACAGCAGCTCATACTCATGGCATATCGTATGATAATTATATTTCAATCACGCAATTACGAATAGGTAAACAGGCTTAAGAGAAATTCGGCTTACATTTCACTCATAATCTTTATTAACACATAACATAGGATACCTTTTATTCCGATAATCTTATTCTAAGGGAGTCAATAAAAACGAAAGGGAACATGTCCGTTTAGTTTTATGATTTCTATGCAGGTAAAAGATTTTCATAACCTTAGCCATATATGTATGGGTCATACTCGCACTGAACGATTCTCATTGACGAACGATTATGGAATCAATCCCGAAATAGTAAAAATGGCTAGTGAAAGTATGAAACATTTTGAATAATCTGATCTAAAGTTTTCTATGAGATTTGTTTGCAATGTTAGTATTGGGGAAAGTCGATTATCCTACATGTTCAGCTCACGGAATATGGCTATAGTGCTTGACTTAGATTGAAAGAACAGCCTGTATGATTCCATTTTATTACGCGGAATCTATCGGGGGCTGATCTCTGGAAAAAAAGTCTCGGTAGGGTGGTTGGGGCGGGGCGGGGGCAGCGGGGGCCGTCAGTTTGGCGAGCGCCCTCGAGCCGGGCGGACGTGCGCGAGTGCCTGTGACGTCACCCCCCACTGACATGGATCTCGCTGAAGTATGTGCTCTTTTACTGCTTTACCTTGCTTGGAGGTTATCGTAGTGTTTGTAGTGAACATTGGTGAAAGAAAATGCATTGATAATGTGCATTAAATCCTTCGTGGTTTTTCCAATTTATTGAGGAAACGTAGTATAATTGGTAAAAATAGGGATAAACGTATGTAGCGGATTCCTTAGTGCGTAAGTAGGAACTTATTGAACAAAGGGATTGGTAACAAACAAGTACTTAATAAACTGATAAAATTATATTCAATATTCGGGAAAAGGTCCCAACGTAGGACATTATGAAAAATAATTACTTATTACATACAGAGTAGATTTATTTGTATGTACCTATGTAGAAGTAGTTGATTCTTATTGAGACATGGTAAATAGCCCGTGAGATGTGAGATGGTAAAAAGGTGAATCATTCTCATTTTATTCTAACCTAAATTGTTCCCAATCATTAATCACAAAAACATCGAAAAATTAAACGTATGTAGGTATATTATACCTGCCTGTATACGCAACGGTTTTACTTGTACATACATGCGTAGGTATTGCGTGCGACTAAAGCTAAGCTAAGCGGAAAGGGTTGATCTCTGATGATCGGAGGGAACCTGATGTTGACTGGTTCAGCGCTACTCACGACACGATGTCGCTTCGCAACTACGAAGCAAATTCGATACCCGCAGAAATACACGTCGGCTACGATGCTTTTAAATAGTAGTTTATGTATACCTTCAATACAATACAATTTGAACTATTTCTTAATACAGTGAATACAACAACTCAAGGTAGAGGTAAATAACAGGCGGTATGTAATGTATGTGGGTTATATTTTGTTTTGAGTTCCATTCCACGGCAAGGCGTTAAAATTAGGTATAAAGCGAATTTTTATTAGTTCGTTTACTAAGGACTACAATTTTAAATTTAAAAATCAGATTTACCCTCAACAGAGTAGAGTGGGACCAGGCTAACTCTGCGTGGCATTTGCAGTAACATAGTGTGGAATGTCAAATTTCTATGAAAATGGGGCGTTTATAATGACACTTCCTTACTTTGCTATATTCAAGTCGGTGTAAAGTTAGCTTTGACGACCTCTAAGTTACTACGCTTAGCACTTTTAATGATGACTTATTTTTACTAAATATACCGAGGTGCCTTGACATCTTAATAAGGAACACATGTAGCGAGAACGCTTAAACGTCTAGCAATAAAAATAAGTTTCCAATTGTTTTAAGGCCGTGTTTCCTAAATTATATTGAGAAAAACTAGAAAACGTACTACGTTACGATATCTGAATGGGTATAAAAGCAGATACCCTAGTAGTTATGGCGTACTTATACATTTGAGTGAGGATCGGCGAGAGCAACGCTTTGAGGATAAGAGGGATTGTAATAAGCTCTAAACATCTTGGAACAAACAGTGGACCGCAAATGTTCCAATATCGAGGTAAATATAGAGCAAGCGAGAAAAGGAAGTAAACGCGTTCCATGAGGTGAACTGAGTTGCCATGCGATAAGTACAAGGAGCGAATACGATGTTCAAACATTTTGGATCACTAGGTACTTATTACATGTAACAGATCTACGTTAGTGCATTGCATGTATATTGTACATTCATATATTATGATTATGATAAACGAATAAATGTTGCTTTCCATTTAGAGAAGGGTCCCTAGGCACATGAAGCATATGGACCCTTCTCTGTGGAAAGTTACAAATGCTCTTGAAGGATTAGTGGGTATGAAAATAAGTATCTATCAAAGTTGTTTGAATTAGTGGGCAATATTACCCTGGAAACCGTAGGAATGGGCAAAGTAAACATAATAATATGTAGCCACGTGAAGGTTCTACGAATACGTGCGTACTGCTGAGCTGAGGGTGGCAGAGGGACTGTGATTTTAGGACGTCACGTACATATATGTATGTATCTATGTGTACTGAGTGGGCCCGAATAATACGAATAACTTTAAAAGATTTAGCTGGTAAGCTATAAAACATACCTTTACTAAAAACCTAAGTTTACGAAATATCTTAATTTTTTTTATAGATGTAGGTAGTTAAATTATAGTTTTTGTACTAACACTACCTATACAGGGTGATCAATCCAAATGGGTCTGTATGGAGAAGTCAGAAACTATAAGAGATAGCGAAATCTGTTCTTAGGAACCATGGCGTCGATTTTAGATTTAATAATAAGAGCATTCAATTTTTTTTGCCCGTGGTGCCCAGGGGCCCATAAACTAGTTTGGCAAATTTCAAAAAAAATATTCGAGGTCACCGGGGACCGTAGGGCTGGCTCGTTCCTCGCCCAGCGGATCGGCATAGCCATCCAAAGGGGGAACGCAGCCAGCCTTATGGGAACCCTTCCACAGGGTTCGGACCTGGGTGATCTAGCCTAATATATACATATTGGGCTAGGTCACCCACATTATGTTTTATTTATTTTTTTAGGTATTAGTTTTAGTTTTGTAGGTAGTTTTAATTTTAGGTTAATTTTTATTGTAAGTTTGTTATTAATTATGTTTATGGTTTTATTAAATGAATTTTTTTTTTATTAGGGCGAGCGAAGCGAGCCCTATCACTATTCGACGAACTATGCATTCTTGTGGTACACTTTACGGAAAAACTACTGCACTGTTAGGTTTGAAATTTGACATAGTAATGTAAATTCATGTCTAGATGTGTTATCAAACATAAAAATATAATTTTATAAACCTAAAAAAATAAAATAAAGTAATAACACTTTGTATTACTACTAGCGCCATCTGTTGGCAAAATAATGAATTATCTACTTCTCTAACAGATGGCGTTACTAGTAAAAAAAAAATATTGGACATACAAATTGACGAAGCCCCAAAGTAATCTCAAGGAGGCTTGTGTTGTGGGTACTCAGACAACGATACCTATGTGGTGTTTTCAATTTCAATAATGTCGATGGCGCTTACGCCATTAACAACGATGAATACAAAAGTGGGTTAAAATTTTGGATTCAGACCCACCTCGCTTCGCTTGGTTTGACTCCCAATTTAGCAATTAAGTTTCTGTGAATGCCTACTAGAACAATCAATCTTGCTGTATTCACTGCGGAGGTCAATTTTGGTTTTGTGACGCTGATGAACTGATCAATCATGTTGTGTTAGCAAACTTAAATCAGGGTATTTTCAGTTCGAGAAACAGTTTTGGCGCCATTAATTTATTACGTAAGACGATTTTGGGGTGGAGGGGGGTCGAACATATCTTATTTTTTCTTACATGGGGGAGGGGGGTTTTCATAGTTCTTACGTAAGATCACAAAGATGCGACTTTTTATTTAATTTCTATGAAATTATGACGTTTAAAATACATAATAATAATACTTCCACACTATGCTATCAAACATGGTGCAGAGTTAGCTTAAACGAGCTCAAGTACCTTTGTACAGGTACATATAACACATACAAAAAATTTTTTTTTGAAAAATAAGCACTAATACAAACCAAACGTGTAGGTACTCAATTTTTCCTTTAGATTCTTACGTAATATATGGTAATATTATTATAGGGGAATGGGAGAAGTAGGGGGTCAGCCTATTCTCATTATTTCTTACATAGTGGAGGGAGGGGGTCAAAAACTGGCAAAAATTGTCTTACGTAATTAATGAATGGCACCTTTAGTGTTACTATTGCTTGGAACTGCTAAAATTATAAATAAAGATAAGCATAATTAATACGAACTTCAGTGGCTTAGGGCCGACACACGACTGCAACTTGTATGGGAACTACACGCCGACTGCACGCCGATTGCAACGACGGCGTGCAGTTCAACAAAATGACCCAGAACTCAGGTTTGGTGCAACTAAGGCACATTATGTTTTGGTCATCCGACTCATTTTGATGAGCACTTAGGAGAGCAGTACCCAAGGTAGAGCTGATGCTGAACCCTGGCAGTACGTAGTGGAACTCAGGTTTGTTGCAACATAGGCTCACGCTGTTTTGGTCATCCGACTCGTCTTGATGAGCACTTAGGTGTAGTACCCAAGATAAAGCTGATGCTGAACCCTGGCAGTACCTAGTGGAACTCAGGTTTGGTGCAACATAGGCACACGCTGTTTTGGTCATCTGACACGTCTTAACGAGCACTTAGAAGAGCAGGACCCAAGATAGAGCTAATGCTGAACCTTGGCTGTACCTAGTGCGGAGCAGTGTGATTACCGCCAGTAGGTGTCCAGACGGGATAGATTTTCGCTGAATTGTGTGGTGTGGACGCAAAAATAAATTCAAGGACATTGGCTCGCTGACCCAACATTATGTAGGAAAGCCAGTTGGCGTCCTTACAAAAAGTACTGGGCGACCGTGTAGGATCTAATAAGCGCTTATGAAATATATTACGTGTGGATGATATTGGCAATTTGATTTTGTCGTCTGGAGACGTTTTTAATGGACAAAGTAAAAGCTGTAACAAACAGGCGTACTTGACAGCAACCGGGGTCCGGTTAGTATTTGTCTTTCTTGCTCTCACTTATAATTGCGTTCTTAAAGGCCGTAACACACTATCGCACCGTACCGCGACCTTGGTGCGGTGCGATAGTGTGTTACGGCCTTAACTGACTTATTACATACCCACCCACTCGATTGAACATGAAATAAACTTCGGATTAGATCAAAGTCGCGATCCGGTACATACGTTTAGGTAGAAAAACTCCGCGAGCCCTTACAAAGCTCTGCTTTTTGCTAGTTCTATCATACATAACCGGGATTCGAACCTGGTCAATATTCTTTATGTAATCGCGTGTAGTATTCGTTTGTATGGCAACTTTTAAACGATGCGTGATAGGTGGGGGGTGCTCGACCAAATATCATAGAGGGCCCCGAGACAAAACAAACTACATTAAAAAAAATCAAAATGGCCGACTTTTTTTTTATTTTTTCAAGTTGGTCAGAGCGCGCTGAGATTCACACACAATATTGTCATCGTCAGGTGATAATTGTCAGGGTGCATGGTGAAACAGGGACGTGCTATCCGTGATGCCACTTTGCCGCGTTATGAGCAAACGTAACGTTACAACTTGTACATACCTACTAGGTATGACAGCAGTATACTAGTTAAACAGAGGTGATGACCCCCCGGGGCCTCACTCAGCTCGATTGTTGGCTACACTGCACTGTGTGTAGTGTACTCAGGTTTACATATTTGCAATATGCGGTGCTAATGCTAGCATTCGCTTCTGGCGAACTCGTGTATGAGAGTAGGTATAAGACTACGACTAGTACGTACAGTACAGGTAGGCATAGTCAGCATCAAAAGTAACATTATCTGATTAGCAAAAAGATATATGACTCTACATATATACATGATAATTAAATTATTGCACATACATATGAACGCGATCTGTCGAAATATATACATAGTATTTATTTATATTTCTAAAAGTAGGCGAGGGTGGAAAATATTTTTAGTGCCTTAAAGTAGGTACTTACCGAAAGTTAACCGTCCTAATGGTCTTCTAAGTATATTATGTTTATATGTGACGTCCCACGGTCAAAGGTACCTTATGGCGGGTATGGAGTTATGCATACCCCAGTAATCTACAATAAATAAGCTATCGATAACACAAAAGATCAACCTTCTAGGTTGCGTAGTTACAGAGATATGATTTTTTGAAAATAATGTTGTGAAATGAGCAACTTTACGATAGAGAAGTTTTAAGTTTAGCCGCCTAAAAAACTATGTTCCTGAAGTAAGTTACATAGTTGACTACAAATAATAATGCCTTATATATCTGAGATTAAAAAAATATTGCGACTTGTTCTGTAATGCAAATAGAAACTTTTGATATCGACTGATTTATGTGTATACTAACCAATCTCTTGAAAATAAAGTTTTATTTCATTTTCACGATTGATTGCAATGAGCTCTCAAGATTTAAATTTTATCTATTAGAAAACGACACTGACAGACAGTTTAAGCAAAAAACAATACCGATTTAGAGGTGAAAATGTATTTTCTGACTTTTTCATATAAAATCACAAAATTGAATATTTTTACTTTTAATGTGACACACAATCAATTTTTCTGAGCACATATGAAAGAAATTCTGTCATTCAAATGAAATAAATCCTAAAACCCCAACTAAATACTATATTTAACCCCTTATGCCACTTTAAACTTACATAACAATAACAGTATTTGCTCCATACATTTACGAAAAGGTACCTTATGGAAATAAATCTAATAATACATCACTACAAAATATCAATCATATTATAGTTTATCTTTTATGAATAGAAAATATTAATTTACATTAAACTGCCCCCAATTTAATTAGTTCTTCGTCATAATAATCTTAAAAAAGACCAATAATTTGTATGTAATGAAAAGGTACCTTGTGGTCAAGTTACATGATGAGGCATGATGATGTTGGAACAGTTAGGATAAACTAATAATATTTTGGGGTTAAGATGGTATAAATCGTCTATTTCTTATCAATAATATATTTCGGTTGCTATTGAAGATAAGCGGCATTGAGGTTCAATGACCTCAGATATTCCATAAGGTAATGCGTCGGGTATTGGCATTTTTCAGCAAACCAATGGCTGATTTACTGCATGCGACCAAACCAAATGAAGATTATTCTAGTTAAGAAAGACTTGACGAGAGTAACTTTGGTATAATAGCAGTCTACTTGGATTTGTGATGTCGGTCTATGTACGGTTATAATATTTGCGAGGCGCCCCAACCAGAACTGAAATTATCAAATTAGTTTTGCAGAATGCTAATACAGTTCTCTACCAAACTTCTTTTCCCGTATTGACTAGTTTTTATGGGAATTTTCAATCTTTTTTCCATAAGGTACCTTTTCTACTAAACTCCGAGACGACATTACTAGGCTTATAACTAACTTATAACAAAAATAAAAACAGGTAAACAAACGTTAGGCATTAAGGTTTCAGATCACACAATAAAAAAAAATTGAGCATTTTTTCACCTCTTTACAAAACATTTAATATCTCCGAAACTAGAAACCCTCATAAGGTACCTTTTCCCGTGGAACGTCACATATCGTCTTAAATATTACTCGTAGTACACTATATATAAATTGGTAAATGTACATTGAACTATTAACTATTAACAAGGTTATTTTCAAATAAATATTATTCTTATTCTTATTCTTCTTACTATGTGTATTTACTGTTTGTTTTGAAATAATACGCCGATGTTTAATCAATTCCTTCCTGGAAATTAAGGGCTTTGCCTACCTACGAATACTTCTTAGGCCTTTCGATTTCAATTTGTTTTTTTTTTGCTCCTGATAGTGACAGTCAAGTCGCCTTGATGAAACAAATGCACACTTTTAACTGCTTCCACATTTTAAAGCGATATTCTATTATAAACCGATGCTCGGGAACAATAAAGACAACTTTGGTGCGTATAATAACTCTTCCTTTCGACAAATGATTGAGTGAAGGAAGTCAGAATGCAGACAGAACACACGCTACGTTCGTCGTCGATCCAATTTTGATGAAAGACCCCCGACCCGTGCCGGAAATCCCCGAGGAACGTTATCGTAATGAGGTGATTGGGGGATACGCCGTATATTTTCTATAAATGAAAAATGAATTATTTTTTTACTGAACCTACTTAATGAGATGTTGTTTCCGATTAAATTTAATCCTTAAAGGGAATTAATACGATAACACTAGTAGGTAGTCTAGAGGAAAGGCGTGCAGGTCAGAAACTAGAGGTTATAGTTTGGAGCCCCTACTTGTAATAATGAGTTTATTGGGACTTTTGCCTAATAAACTTTACTTCTAAGGCCTGTTTCCTTTCCCGGGAGGGAGAGATTTTGGTGCTCGATAATTTGGAAACGAAGAATGATATCACAAATTTGAGAAAAACGGCTCTGGACAATTTAGTCAGCTACAATTTGAGCCTAAAACAAAGACGATCGGGTTAAGGGTTTGCCCTGTAGCCTAACCTTAAAATAGTCAAAAAGTCAGAACGACATTTTTCACAGGACATTTATGACTTCATGTTTCGCAGAGTTCGTTATCGGTGTTTGTTGTTAATTATCGGGATTATGACGGCAGAATAACACTTGCACTGCGTGGGCTTTCAAAATCGCTGCAGATTTTTCTTGGTCTAACTCTATCTATGGGAGAGGGAGAGGGAGAGGGAGAGGGAGAGGGAGAGGGAGAGGGAGAGGGAGAGGGAGAGGGAGAGGGAGAGGGAGAGGGAGAGGGAGAGGGAGAGGGAGAGGGAGAGGGAGAGGGAGAGGGAGAGGGAGAGGGAGAGGGAGAGGGAGAGGGAGAGGGAGAGGGAGAGGGAGAGGGAGAGGGAGAGGGAGAGGGAGAGGGAGAGGGAGAGGGAGAGGGAGAGGGAGAGGGAGAGGGAGAGGGAGAGGGAGAGGGAGAGGGAGAGGGAGAGGGAGAGGGAGAGGGAGAGGGAGAGGGAGAGGGAGAGGGAGAGGGAGAGGGAGAGGGAGAGGGAGAGGGAGAGGGAGAGGGAGAGGGAGAGGGAGAGGGAGAGGGAGAGGGAGAGGGAGAGGGAGAGGGAGAGGGAGAGGGAGAGGGAGAGGGAGAGGGAGAGGGAGAGGGAGAGGGAGAGGGAGAGGGAGAGGGAGAGGGAGAGGGAGAGGGAGAGGGAGAGGGAGAGGGAGAGGGAGAGGGAGAGGGAGAGGGAGAGGGAGAGGGAGAGGGAGAGGGAGAGGGAGAGGGAGAGGGAGAGGGAGAGGGAGAGGGAGAGGGAGAGGGAGAGGGAGAGGGAGAGGGAGAGGGAGAGGGAGAGGGAGAGGGAGAGGGAGAGGGAGAGGGAGAGGGAGAGGGAGAGGGAGAGGGAGAGGGAGAGGGAGAGGGAGAGGGAGAGGGAGAGGGAGAGGGAGAGGAGAGGGAGAGGGAGAGGGAGAGGGAGAGGGAGAGGGAGAGGGAGAGGGAGAGGGAGAGGGAGAGGGAGAGGGAGAGGGAGAGGGAGAGGGAGAGGGAGAGGGAGAGGGAGAGGGAGAGGGAGAGGGAGAGGGAGAGGGAGAGGGAGAGGGAGAGGGAGAGGGAGAGGGAGAGGGAGAGGGAGAGGGAGAGGGAGAGGGAGAGGGAGAGGGAGAGGGAGAGGGAGAGGGAGAGGGAGAGGGAGAGGGAGAGGGAGAGGGAGAGGGAGAGGGAGAGGGAGAGGGAGAGGGAGAGGGAGAGGGAGAGGGAGAGGGAGAGGGAGAGGGAGAGGGAGAGGGAGAGGGAGAGGGAGAGGGAGAGGGAGAGGGAGAGGGAGAGGGAGAGGGAGAGGGAGAGGGAGAGGGAGAGGGAGAGGGAGAGGGAGAGGGAGAGGGAGAGGGAGAGGGAGAGGGAGAGGGAGAGGGAGAGGGAGAGGGAGAGGGAGAGGGAGAGGGAGAGGGAGAGGGAGAGGGAGAGGGAGAGGGAGAGGGAGAGGGAGAGGGAGAGGG
The DNA here is from genome assembly GCF_910591565.1 of Cydia splendana. Taxonomy (NCBI): domain Eukaryota; kingdom Metazoa; phylum Arthropoda; class Insecta; order Lepidoptera; family Tortricidae; genus Cydia; species Cydia splendana. The sequence goes on along the minus strand of NC_085982.1, from coordinate 13,550,462 downwards.
AGAGGGAGAGGGAGAGGGAACCCTGGCAGTACCTAGTGGAGCTCGGGTTTAATACAACATAAACACACGCTGTTTTGGTCATCGGACTCGTCTCGATGAGCACTTAGGACAGTAGTACCCAAGATAGAGCTGATGCTGAACCCTGGCTGTACCTAAAGGAACTCAGGTTTGTTGCAACATAGGCACACGCTGTTTTGGTCATCCGACTCGTCTTGATGAGCACTTAGGAGAGTAGTACCCAAGATAGAGCTGATGCTGAACCCTGGTTGTACCTAGCGGAACTCAGGTTTGGTGCAACATAGGCACACGCTGTTTTGGACACCCGATTCGTCATGATGAGCATTACCCAAGATAGCTGATGCTGAACCCTGGTAGTACCTATTGGAACTCAGGTTTGGTGCAACATAGACAAACGCTGTTCTGGTCATCTCTCGTCGCGTCAGACTGCTGTCAAGAAAATTTCATATCTTGCAGCAAATGGGCCGCTGCCGATCACCACTTCTCGAGTTGACTACGGATTTGCCGTGTAATAATTTTCTTGTACTTTGAACATTAATATATCCTGCTTATTAATCGAAAAATGAAATATGTACCTATACTTATGCGCCACGGCGACAATTATTCAAACTTGGATACGCGTGTGGAAATATTGCAATTTGTTTGTTCACATGCGTTATGTCCAGGATACTTGTGTTAGTCTAAGAATAAAATAATTATCATTCAACGTTGTAGTTTTATTTTGTAACTTTTTCCTTATCCAGACTTTCTCGTCGCTCAGCGACAATATTTTTTCGAATTCCGTAGATTCATTTCCAATGTGCTCGATAGTCGTGTGAGGCACGAAATCTGTGAATTTTTTATAGGGTATAGGCTTAAAGGTTTTATTTTAAATTTCTTTATTTATCTATCCTTAGAAGTAAGCCTCGACCAACGGAATTAATAATTTAATTCCTTCAATAATTCTTACGAGAAAATACTTATAAGATGATTTACGTTATGATTTTCCTCCAATGACAAGTGACAGAAATGAAAATACAAGAATAATCTGGAAATTTGCGGTTTTCCCCCTGATTGTCAAAGCGCAGCCAACGAAACTGAACACAAAGACTTGACGCGACAATATTCAAGCGGATATCGCTCGATACTTCGCTTCGTCCCTACTCGCATTGTTCCTCAGCTAGCAGTCTAGGACATGAGAGACACATTGATAGCTAGGTATCTTGTCTAGAGGTAGACAATGCAGCTTAATAACGCTTAGCGCGGCTTGTCCCCGGGCGATGTCGCCAACTATCGGATACTAGATATTTAACTTAGGTATGCCGGAAGCTACTTCAAAACTGTTTCTTTAAGGTACTTTATACATACATGATTATTAAGAAGATTTGAAAGGGACCATGCCCAACACGCCTGTAAATACTGTAAATTACTAGGAGTCGTCGTGAACACTTCAAAATCATTTTAATTACAGATGTGATTGACGTAACATTATTGTACAAGAAGTAGTGTAGTGCATAAATATTTTCCTTCGTATTTTCACGGAAACGTACGAACGTGTCTGATCGGCTATACTGGGTCAAGCAAATCTTGTCAGTAGCAAACGGCGGCAAATTTGAAAAATCGCGGGTTAGCAACACTGTGTTCGAATAATTCGAAAATCGCGTGTCATCTGTGTTTTATCTGTGGAATGTGGATCGCGAATGACAGCCATCATCTTTGTTTACATTCTGAATCGATTCTATTTAAAGAGATATTTCTGCTGTGTCACCATTAAATACCAATATGTTAAATAAGATTATGCTTAATCAAAGCTAAGATGCCTACAATGCCTACAGTGCCAACTGAGAAATCTAATAAAATATTAAAATCCAGTAGGACATCTACCTGTTGAAGCAATGATTTTATTCATACATTCTTGTTTAACGGCATAGTCCACTTCTAATTTTATTTTGAGATCTTCAAATTAGCTTATCATTTTTATCAACATCACACACCGCTTTTAAATTGTCCGTCCATACGAGTACCTATTAATAATAATTTCAAACATTTTCAATAGAGAATCCGCGGGTGACAATTTGAATTGACGGGCGCGCTCAGCGGAAAAAAAAAGTTTTGTTTCGATGTACATTGTACATTGCTGCTTTTCTTAGCGCAATACTACTCTTTGAGTGTTGCCCTACTTTAGTTTGCTTTACATTGCTACTGACAAGATTTGCTTGACGCACATTTCAATCAGTCTCGGTACAAAAAGTACTGACGTTGACTGAAGTAGCATGACAAATACGAAGGTTTCCGAGAAAATACGATGGAACACAATGATGCACTACATCTGTACCTATCTGTCCTTGAGTGAAGTGCGGAAGTTAGAAGCGTAGCTGCAGCATTCTATTAGTCTCGCTATTCTATTACTCTCTGTAAAATTACTTAAAATTGCTCAGGATTGGAAGCCGATTTCGACCTGATGGACATTAGTCCATCACGTACATTCCATAGTTTGGATTGAATAATGTTACAATGTTTTGGTTTCAAAACATCTCTTCACTGCCACCACCATAATTCATACAGAAAACAAAAGAGTTGCGTTATCAAAATACATTACCTACGGTAGAATGCTCTAATTATTATCTAAAAAGATGCTACACCCCTACCGGTACCTACCGGGATGGTGACGACGCTCCCTGCCACCACCGTTACCGCCGTCGCCGCCGAGCCGGAACTCGCGAATAATACGCCGTTTCCGAGCTGTCGGATACCGTCGCCGATACTGTCCCGGCCAATCAATTCACCCCGTCGTTGGTGGGGTCAGGGTAGCTTATTATTATAATAGCCCTTTAAATTTCACACCAAAATTAGCATATCATTAGCCAGTACATAGTGATATGGTTCAGTCGCTGCTATTGCTTTAGAAAAGCATACTAGGCAAATAAAATAGTGTTGGTATCTGTGGAACGTCACAATTTAACATTTAAAATATGAACGAACGTCTATTGAATGTCTGCGTTCGTAATCAAACCCCTGGTTTCGAAACTGTGCAATTTGTTTGTTTCACTTATGTTCTTAACTTCTGGGAACACAAAAGTTACATGACAACATTAATTCTGTAATTAATTAATTATGCCAGTACGAATCATCACGCATACATGTATACCCACGCGGTCCTAAATTCGAAGAACTTCAATATCCCATCCCATAGAGTCGAAAGTTTCTCAGAGATGAGCCTGTGCGTTGCATACAAAATGAGCACCTGATTTGACACCTGGCTTTAACCCGGCGGCGGCTTATAGAAGGCAGCTAGCTCTCCTTCGTCTGGTTCCATAACTTCAGCTTTCGCCATGCATTTAATCAACTCATACGAAATAATGTGAATAGCAACGACAACATTACATTCCATACAAGAACATTGTAACGAACAACTGTTCTGATTAAGTCGGTTCGATGCCATCGGCCTAGCAGTACTTAGGTGATACTGTCCGATTCGAACTTTAAGATACGTCAATTTATCGTTTCTAGATCTATTAATTGACGTGTGTTCAAGTTTGAATTGGGCCTATAATCAGTTCGATCTGTATCGCTGCTGTCTTTACCTATAAACATCCTTTATGTTACCCTGGTTTCAAAACAACAGCTTAGCTTATGGATGTCTGCAACTCTATAGGCAAGCGCTTTCCTGACCATTTAGAAACGTGTACATTATTTTATCAACTTCATTTAGTAGTATCTTTTAGTAGGTAGCTAAACAATTTTACCAAACTTCCAACATCCCATAGATCCGACAGCCTCTAGCAGAGATGAGCACATGCGTCGCATACAAAATGAGCAACTGATTTGATTGCGCGCTTTGAGCCTGCTAGCTTTGTCGTCTAGTCCTAATGATTCAGAACTCCACCTTATTTCATAGTCAACAAGGTTCAAATTGGAAAGAACACAGGGTAGACCATTCGCAGACAATGCTCAAAAGGCCTCAGTGTCGTTTGCGAGGTTGCAGACACGTTATTAATTCACAGATAGTGCGTTTGTAAGTGCTAGGTATCGTCCACATTGCTAACTGACAACTTGAAACCTTACTGCGAGGACATAAGGGCTGATGCTTTGTTAAGAGTGGTGCTGTTAGAGTACTACAATACCTATTGGCTTTCGTACGTAAGCGAAGTGTTGATACGGAAATATTGCATCGTATCTGCAACTGTATACAGCTTGTAGAGCTTACAGGCCTGCATAAAGTACAAGGTAGGAAACATAAGTATAACTTATTGCTTCAGTAGAAACCTAGTCTCAGTTGTGACTATTTAATTTTTCTCGAATACTCTACAAATCTTTCAAATACTTTAAGAGCCCAAATACTAGAGCATCTAATTTGTTTTTTTAATCCATCCATAATTTTGGGAATAGAATAAATAATTAGTTAAGGATTTTTGTTATATTGGGTTCTATTATTGTTTAATAAATTCTGCAGACTGTATTATTTTACAGGCCCATGAAATAAAATAAATAGAATCATTCATTGCCTACAAATTACTTTTAGTGCGGTCGTAAAAATGTACGTCCCACAATTTAGCACTATCAAAGAATCCATCTTACCAAGTCGATAGTTCGTTTCAGAGAGTCCAGTAGAAAAATAACTCCTATTATTCACGATTGTTGTGGAAGCAAAGGTCACGATTATGCTGGCCAGCAACAGTCCTGTTCTAGTACCTAGACGATAATTCATGTCCTCTTCATACAATTACCGCGATCAACATATAAATTGAGTGGTGTATCTTTGTTTGTCACAAATTATATACTTACTATCAATGTGTGCGTGTGCAGTAGCAATATAATTATATTTATTATTGATTCTATTTATTATCAAGTCGATAATGACATTTTACTTGGAAAGTTGTGTGCCATAGGTTTTTCACCTCGATTGTTAAAATTGTTTGCCAGTTACATGCGCGGCAGGCAACAATTCGTAAAACATGGTTGTTTTGTTTCATCCACGTACTCTACGCAATCCGGAGTCAGTCAAGGATATATTCTTGGCCCTCTGCTATTTGGCATCATGATCAATGATCTCGAGTCAGGTTTGAAACAGAATACTACGTGCCTTTTGTACGCAGACGACTTAAAGCTCATGCATGGTGTCAAACAAATGGCGGATTGTGATGCGATGCAAAGAGACATCAATGCGGTTTTGTAATGGAGTATTTCGAATAAACTGCAATTCAACGTATCCAAATGTGCGATGTCCTTCACTCGCTCCCCGAAGCCTTTAATTGCACAGTATGTACTTGGATCAGAAGTCATACCCCGCGTAACAACTGTCAGACCTGGGTGTTACCTTTGATATCTCTCTTACCTTTCATGAACACATAAAAGGATTAGCTGCCGATTGTTATAAGCGACTTGGTTTCGTTATCAGAAATGCGCGCGAATTTAATGATCCTAGAGCTATCGAACTGCTCTACACGGCTCTTGTGAGAGTAAGCTTGAAGCGGCAAGTATTGTTTGGAACCCAGCTGAAAGCACATACGCCCTTCTCGTAGAAAAAGTACAAAAAACATTCCTTAGGTTCTTATATAAAAAGTTGTATACTTATTATCCATTTTTATATCTGACGAAGTACTTATTAGGATCCCTAGGTTTAAACTCCTTAGCAGTAAGGCGGAATAACAATCTCCTAGCGACAGCATGCGGAATTTTACGTGGCGATACAGACTGTCCCGAGCTGATAGGAAGAGTTGTTAGATTCGCTGTTCCATTTGTGCCCAAAAATCTCCTTAGTTCGCGAAGTCACAACCTTTTGGCAGTACCAATTACACGCACTGTAGCACATAAAAACTCACCAGCTGTGCGGGCTCTAAGGCTGTTGAACTCGCTTCTGTCATGGGCACCAGAAGGTGATATGTTTGCAAGTCGATGGATGGTTGTGTGTCAGATGTGTCTGCGGTACTGTGAGATGATGGACGAAAGTTGATTGTGATCTGATTTTCCTAAACTGTGTAAATACATTATGTATTCTGTAATCTGATGTGTACAGTGATTTGGTTTCGACTGTAATGCTGTATATTATGTTTTCAAATAAAATAAGGCCTGGCCGATCGATGATCAGCGCGAAGCGCGTATTAATTAACCCCTGACTGCATGCACCTACACATTTTTTTGAGATTTCAATGTCCGCCATAATTTCAGTCATAATATCATAGAAGTTTGACGTTTAAAATAACACTTGCACTGCGTGTGCTATCAAAACCGTTGCAGACTTTTCTTGGTCTAACTCAATGACCGTTAACGAATGCGGTGTTATTTGGTTCCACGCGTTCCCGAGATAAAACGTCTTGACAAACGGACGGACGGACAACAAAGTAATCCTATTTAGTTTTCTCCTTTTGAGGTACGGAACCCTAAAAATAATTAGAACAAAAATATTCGAGCGCATGTTTCCAATATATATGTACGTACAGTAATCGGTTTTCATTCCCCTTGAGTGTACATTTCCGGATAATATATCAAAACATCGCTTATCGTCCTATCACGGAGTGACGGATGACCGCGACTAAATAAAAACAAGACACATTCTCGCCTCATAACATAACCTAAAAACCGCTGACCAAGGGATAACATCATATCGCTGACGACATGAAAGAGAGACGAACGCTCAGCAAATCCAAAATAAGTGAGCTGTCTGGTCAAACACTCCTTCAATATTTTATGGTGGTTGGCGCTTACGATATCATTCATGACCCTCATATACTTACTACCTAATGCAGTGCTACTCGACGATCGACCTATTACCGCCATCAGTAACACTGTCTTTCTCTTTGTTACGTAAGTACCCCTTCACGCTTAAAATGCTGAACCTATTTGGATGAAATTTGGCATGGTGACACCTAGTTTGAATCCCGGGGAAGGAACAAATAAAATTATAGTTTTTATCAATCAATCATCATCTCGTGCGGACGAATTTGCGGACAGAAGCTTAAGTAATAATATGTTGCAAATATAGGTTTCACCATAAACATCTTTGGGTTTCACGGTGAAACCGCTGAACCGATTTAGTATGAAGATAGTTTAAACCTCGAAGGAGGGCAAGGGATAGTTTTCATCCCGAAAATCACCATTCCACGCAGAAAAAGTCGCGGGCAGAAGCTATAGTTGTCTATAAATTGCGAGGTCAGACTTTTACTATTTCAAATGATCGACTCGCAATGACAGACGAAGTGAATACATCATAAACTAGCGTTTTTGCCTCGACCACATGATACGTTAGTTTTTGCGCAGGAAGCCACATTTCCTGCAATATATTGCAGGGTTGCGGACTTTGATTTACATCGCGCGAACACAAAGAAGAATGGCAATGTTGGCACAGTTGAGTGACCACTCGTAAACCTTACTGTAAAGTGATAAGGTCTAATATTGGTTAGTTAAAGCATATAGTGTTGATAATCTGGGGATCAATACAAAAGGTTCGGGTTCTATCGAACGCTGCGCTTTACATATAAATGGACCAGTGGTTTTTCTGATATAAATAGAATTAAACATAGTCAAGAGAATATGGGATGGGTACCGCCGTGACCCGATTTCCTGTTGGTCAGGGCGTTAGTCGTCAAAAATATCTCGTCATCTGTTCCATGCAAAATGAGATTTTTTTAGAAAAAATACCTTTTATAAATTAAGACGCAGGATTGTCACAACTCCTGACGTCACATTATTACACGTAAAATGTTACCGTTGTTAACTATTTGGTATCCTATCCTATGTAACAAGCCCTCTATACATATTTATCCTTGTGACACATTGTGTGCATGGAGAGACGTTGGGTCGGATGTCGATGGCGCTGCAATTAATTTTATTTGCTTCCGTAGTATCTCCCATCTCCCCTCCGCGAGCTATTCGCCGTTATTGGTATTTCCCCTTAGTCCTTTACTATCGCTTCGGGAGTAGCGATAGTAAAGGAGCAGTAGGTAAGTGTGGATTTGAACGAAAATGTAAGCAATAAAAGTTAGTTGCATTTACTCATAAATGTTGATTTCTCCAGTGTCTTTATCATAAACTAACTTGTGTCCGCAATTTCGTTTGCGTGAAATGATGATGACAGTAAAATGCAAAAGTAACACTGTCAGTCTGTCTGTTACCTCTTTACGCTTAAACCGCTCATCCACTTTCGATGAATTTTGCTATGGAGATAGGTTGAGGCCCGTGAAAGGAAAAGTCGTTATAAATCAGAATCATCATTCCACGCAGATGAAGTCGCGGGCAGAAGGTAGTATTTCACATGATTCGTTTTGACGAGTTTAATTCTTTGTAGGGATAAGTTTAGTCGGCAATAATAAAAGTTTCTAACTATACATCTCAGGCCTTATTGGTTCGAAAGAGGCACTTCAGCTAATGGTGAGAACCCAGAAGTTGGTAACGAAAACAATTTTATTGCAAAAGGGGAAGGTTGCCGGTTTAATTGGCTGCCGATCCGCCGACACACAACCAGCCCAGACAGAATGGCGCGAGCAGATAAAGGAAATAAAAGCTTGTAAAAATAACTCATGTACGGTTAGCAGCTTCTTGAGCAGAGAATGTGCAATGAAAGAACTCTCCGCCTCGATCAAGAGTCATGACAAGCATGTGATAGAAGTTACCAACACGATTGTATGGCCGAGAGTATAAAGAGCATAATTATGCATATTACATGCAGTACCTATTGCTGCAGCAGTGACATTGGTGCAGTCTAAATCCGAATGTTACCATAGCGCATACGTTTAGCAATTTCTGCTGCGGAGGGGACTAGGTACTGTTTAATATTAAGATAAATCTACCATGATTCTTAAAACTTTTACAAACTTTGCAGTTTATTATTCACGATGAATCTTAATTAAGACCCAAGAAAAACTGTTGTTTTAAATGTCTGTTTGCTAAAACAGGTTCTCGATTTTAAATAAATTGTATTTATTGTCTTGAATAGAGCATAAACTTTGTGCGGAGAGTTTTTATATCACTCCTTCGAAAATAATTTCTCTTCTGAATGTATATTTCTGCAAACTCAAACCTATCTTTCCATCCAGACATTAGATACACACAACATATACAGTCCCACTCAATTTATATGTTGATTACCGTAATCGTACGACCGGGACATGATGAATAAGATAACGTCGAGTTATTTCTTACCCCCCGCCCAGTTATAGCGTAACCTTGCCACCATAACAACGGTATGTGACTGGGGATCTTATCAACTGGTCGCCTTGAGGCTTGCCCTGTCAGATGGGAATGACTTGATAGTGCTGAATTGTCTGGGGACGTACATTTTTACGATGCCAGTAAAAGTTGTGGGCTAGACAATGTTTCTATTAATTTTGTTTCATGTCTATAAAGTAATCAAGTTACATTGTGAAGAATTGTTTAAGTTGCTTCATTTTTAGCTTCACTAAACTGTTATTTGGACAACGACTTATATAAAATAACCTATAGATAGACTACATATTTTCGTCTATCAGTTTTCCATGCGGTGTAGTGCTTACAAATACGTAATTCTACAAATTGTTTAAAATGCAAGTCCTTTTGATTTTAGCATTTTTTGCACAAATACTCTTTTTTTGGCGTCCCTACTTAGCACGGAAGTATAGCAGTTCACGAAAATAAAAACAGAACTGGCATACCATCTGCCTGTAAATTGAATCATGTACCTACATATATGTAGTTATAACGCGAATTAAACATTCCATAAGTAGATGGGCTCCTCCTGTGACATGCGGAGGACAGACAAACGTTCAAATTTTACTTTACCTCTTTCTAGTTTCATCAAATCCGTCGATGCTTACATTTTGACACCACTAGAAGCTTTGTGAACACCAAAGGCAATCTCCGCCAATACAAATGATCCCGCAATATCTCTCAAAGAACCGTCTTTCTGGTTTCACTTTGAACTCCATTACCTTGGGAATAAGGGTGACGGCTGGTAGATTTAGATAGCAAAGGCAAGCGAGTGCTATTTGTCACTGAACTCTATGGGCTTGGGAATAAGGACGGCTGAGCGAAGGCAAGTGCTAGTCAATTACTATGGCGCCCGCGGCACAAAGGGTGGTTTCGGGTCCCCACACACACGAACATCCACAAATTGATACGAGTTGACAGCATCACAATCACAAACTCACCGAGAACTTGAAGTAGCACTTAAAAAAATGATTTTTGAAACAAGCAGTTGGGTTATTTATGGGTTCTTTTTTAGGGTTCCGTACCCAAAGGGTAAAAACAGGACAGTGGAGTCTTAAGTAATAGGGTTATTACTTAAGACTCCACTGTCCGTCTGTCTGTCTGTCACCGGGCTGTATCTCATGAACCGTGCATGGTAGCACTACAGTTGAAATTTGCACAGACCATGTATTTGTGTTGCCGCTATAACAACAAATATTAAAAAGTAACCCTCAGTGGGCGAGTCCGACTCGCACTTGACCGGTTTTATTATTTTTTATATTTAAGCGGTAGTAGCCAATATTATATCAATAATTTTTCATACCTCGACAATTAATGTGTAAATTTTCAACTGCTCACGCAGAAAGTTGAAAAACATTGAGTAGCCTAATCTCACACCTCCTAAACTCGGACCAAACATTTGGCCTTTTGGGTTGCATCAAAGTTCTTAATTGTGGGTAAGGTAAACGTACTAGTGCTCGACATGCAAATGCCCAATAGATGACACCTTGCTCACCTCTATTGACAATGACTTTTAAGTTTCAAGATGACATGTACTGATGGGACCGCGTCGAGCACCAGTACGTTTACGTGGGCCATACTGAAAATTTCTGGATTCTGACATATGAGAAGACTTATTTTTTCTAAGTGGCCAGTCCAGGAATTTTCAGTATGCCCTAAGTACCTTACATATACAGTCCGTTAACTCTCAGAATGACCTTCGGATTTTAGAAAGATACATCGGGTATTGGCGGTAACACGCGAAGGTGATACTGCTCTTCTGCTTCCTTATTAACTCACAAAAAGTTTTAAACTTACCGCAAAAAGTTAAGGATACCTATTAATTGTCTCAATGTAAAATAAGCCCTAATTTAATGATATTATGCTTAATATTCGGTAGATGACTATAAATATTGCGATATGACTTTTTGTCATAATCTAAATAGAGTCAGAATTTGAAATTCGTCCGGAGGTAATTTGAAAACAGAACGTCACACCGTCATTTACCTCTGGCGTAAATTATATAGAGTTGTAATACCAGTCACATAATATTTCAATTCATGTAGTAAAATTATACATTTTTATGTATGAAATTAAATACTTACCTACTAGTTATGGTGGTATTAACTACTGTATATAGTGTAAGGCTGAAAGACGACTACACTCTTTGGGTGTTGATTGCAATGCAACTAAATCAGTGAGACATTGCCATTTTCTATTTCGCGATTACGTCCGATTTTACCCGAAGAACGAAGGTCATTCTGAGAGTTAACGGAATTGTACACGAAAGATAAATTTGAGACCTAAACTTGCTTACATATGACCCACCTACATAAAAATGGAAAGAAAATGATTATATAAAAGTTTCGCCACATTGCTTATTTGGGATAAAAGTTAAAGAGAAATAAACTGATAGATGATCAATTCGGGGCCTCTCACACACACACTCACACCGAGGGTCGAAAACACGACACGTGTCAAAGGCACACATCAGCGCCGTAAGTGTCGGCACGTGCAGGCTTGTGTGTCGGCAAATACGATCGAATTAAAATATCACCGACGCGTTCCAAATCTAAACCCAATCGTTTTTTTCTACGTCCTACATTCTGGCAGAAAAAGGGGGATTTTGGCTAAGAGGGGTAATGATAAATTGATGATTAGGCTAGAGATGACAGTCTGGAATTCTAAGTGAACCGTAATTTTGGGATTCCTTGTTTTATTTACACATTTAACGGACGACAATTATTAGGAGTAGGTATTACTATATTGTGCAGTTTTTACTGCTAGCTGTGATTATGTATTCTTTATTAGACGGTCATCAATGTCACGACCTGTCACTAAAACATGTTAAATAGCACCCCACAAAGAGCTTCCGTCCATCAAAGCGCGCTGTGATGCGCTTGCATTTAGTTTGAATATCTTTTTATTACCTTCACACGTCGTGTTACTTCCCTCGTGTAGTGACGTTTTACTCCTTTTAGTTCCAATATTAGATGTATGAACAACGGAATGTTTGCATGAGTCATGTCTGTTTGTCTTGGAAGACTTCTTGTTATGGGCTCTTTATAATGTGCCTGCGACAGTGCAGTGCTCGTCTCTATCTATTGCCTATCGAAAGCCGACGAGTCGAACACTTAAGCCATAAGGGGCCTAGCCAAGATGGTGCATCGACAGACGAAAATAAAAAATGTATCGGGATGACAGATGCTACGACCAGTCACGTGACCATTTGCATATGTCGTGGCCAGATCCTAGAAGTGATCGTTTCATGATGTGGCAATCATTTCATTAAATCCAACCACATCATGAAAAAGTCAAACCTAACATACCTATACCTAACCATACCATATCACGAAGTGATCAATTCTACAATGACTTTTCATGACATACCTACCTGGCCGCAACACATACATTATTTAAGTTTCGATTGTTATTTCCTACGACAATTGTCATCTTGGTTAGGCTCCCAGAAAACCTGTGTAATTAAAAGTGCTATTTAAGCTGGTTGGTCTCTATCTTTCGACTCGACTACGACTGGAATGATTAACTGCCTCGACGCAATGGTTTAAATCAAAATGCGTTTATTCAATTACTAGAACTGCTGAGTTGATCATAATTGAGTGTGGGAACAACGGTGGTTGCCGGCCGTCATACATTGTGCTTTAGAAATATACTTGGTTAAACATTATAATACAGTAAAATTATACATTTTGCGTTTGCGTCAAATCCGGTAGTTCTGATTTTTTGCAGACTTGTTTATGATGTTGGCCCAATGAATAATCCAAGTTTGTGACCTCGAGCGCCGAACGCAACTTTGTCAAAAATCGAATAAACCGCGATTATAACCCTAAAGTACTAGTTTTTAATTTAAGCGTTTTTAAAGTAGACTAAATTTGCTACAATAAGACACTAGAGTTGTCTCTGTACATCTAATATTTTCCGAGATAAAGCCTTTCAAAATGTATAATTTTTTCGAACTTGTTTTCGTAGGCCAAGTAAGTGCAGTGAGTATACACTTTTGTCTCAGGCGATGCCGGTTGGCACAATTGTTTCTAAGGTCAATCAAAGCTGATTTGGCCAGGTACCCACAAGATCGTACCCCCCCAAACAGGGTTGATAAAGTTGCGTTCGGCGCTCGAAGTCACAAACTTGGATTATTCATTGGGCCAACATCATAAACAAGTCTGCAAAAAATCAGAACTACCGGATTTGACGCAAAAGAGCCAGGTTACAAAATTCGACAAATTGACTGGATTATTATTATTGCTTACTCTCCTGAAATTGTTCACAATGTTATAGTAATAGGTAACCCAGAGGTAACCCAACTTTGCACGTTTAACAGGTTTCTGTTGTTCTACTGTTGTTTTAACCTACCTACCTACTCGTGGATTTAAGTTTGTTGTAGGTACCTAACTATTTAAGTTTCAATAAACAAAACACAACAACGCGCAACGATGGCTTTTCCCTTGACTTTTCTCCGCTTTTAACTATTCCTCTCCATACCAAATGATATAAATCGGTATTACTCTTTATGTGTGCAAACATTGTTAACAAAGAGCAAGATAATAAGAGATGATTCCTTTTAATTTGTAATGTTGTCTTAATAAATAAATAAATATTTGGAAACAATCTTACACATATCGTCAGAGCCTAAAACTAAATAAAGTTTGTAGTATGGGCACTAGGCGACGATGTAGATAAATATTAGCATTGCAACAAAATGTACATGTGCTAAACACATATCCTCAGCGAGATTTGAAGCAGGGACCTCCGGCTTCGTGGCCAGGTTCACTGTTGACTAGACTATAATAGGAGGCTGTTAGATATATAATATTAGTAAGTTTTATGGAGGTTTTCACGAGTTTACACCACACGCCTTTCTATATTAGTTACCTACGTATGGTACATACGTACGGTAATATTTACTCCCTGTATTATTTTCTCTGTTTATTATAAAAGCAGCATTTAAGGGAGCCGGCAGTCCCTAAACGATATTTTACGACAGAACCAAACCGGTGATATCCCTACTTTACAATTGTGAGCCAGAATGCGTGAAACGGCCATAGTGCCTTCCAATTTCAATTTTCGGGAAATAAATCTACGTTTTTAGGGGTTCGGCCCTCGTATGTAAAGCGCTCCCCGCTTTGAGCACCCTCTCGAGAAAATTTGTTGGAGGCAGTTTGAGCACTTATGCGAAATGTGCGGGCTTGTGCGTTACTATTAACGTATTCCATGCTGTTTTCCACGACTATACGGTTTTTAGGATTCCGTACCCAAAGTGTAAAAACGGGACCCTATTACTAAGACTCACTGTCCGTCTGTCTGTCTGTCACCAGGCTGTATCTGATAAATATAGCTCTCTAGAGTCACTTCTTGTATGTTTAGAGTAGCTGAATTTGCCCCATAGTCGCAATTAACCTGTCTGACCTTATTATTATTATTATTTAAAATTTAAATCAGGCAACAAGGCCCATATTACAAATACCTTACAGACTAACATACATATATATATATTATAAACTTAAAAACTAAACACTATTTATGCGACAAAACGGCGTGGCTCCGTTGAATCGGCTGTTCTTGTGTCGGATTCGGCAGTTTGCCCCGGAACCTCCGAAACACGACACCTTTCGGCCAGAAGTCGGCGCACTCGATGGTCTCTTGCAGCGGTCGCGGCACGCGCACCACAAAAGAGTTGAAGTGCACATAGTGGCGCGATCGAAGCTGGAACACCCTTATGAAATTAAAACACCATTACAGATACTAAAGTAGAAATCTGCTAATCCATCACCGGAAATGAACACTGAGTCTCTCAAACACTGAGATATCCCCTCTACACTCTACACTCTACAGTCTACTCTACTCTCTACACTACAGCGATGCACTCGTCGTCGACTCGTCAAAATGCTCATCGTACTCCTGCTACTTAGTCTCAACTCTCAGTTAGGGTTACCACATTAGGGTTACCATCTAATTAAACGTATAGGTGTAACGTGTAGACAGGTGTTAACAAAGCTTTAGGTTGTTTAAAATGTTCAAAGTCATTATTCATTAAAGACAAATTAACAGTAAAAAAAAAAGAAAAAAAATACCATTTATTCCTAATTAAACCTGTATTTTATAGAGATGCAACGGATAGTTGTTTAGACGGATACCACCGATACTGGATATACCGGATGTTCGGCTTGACCATCGGCCGAAGATTCAGTATCCGGCCGAAGAATATTCGTATAGGTACTTACATTTCGGTTTTACAGGTGCGCATTGTGCAGGTTTTGATCTGTTTCGTAGTGAATCATTTCTAGGTTTAAATGAGTGCGCGTGCAAGTGGGTGGATTGATTAAAATTGTTTTGAAATCGTAATCACGCAAAGTTACAATATGTATACTGGATAGTAACTTTGCGTGATTTTGGAGTAAACAGATTGGATTTAAGAAACAGTCATGGACATAACATAATCATACTCGTTTATTATTTTAGACAGTTTCATCATTAAAATAAGGGCCGGATAGGGCAGATACCGGATAGTAACCGAATATCCGGTGCATCTCTAAGTATTTTATAACTATCTCTGGTAATACCTACGGAAAATTTATACGGTAATAAATAAATAAATATTAGGACCTGAAAAAAACAGATATATTATTATAATACTAAGTTTACATTACATTAAGTAGGTGTGACGTTTTAGTTTTTACTAAATTAACCCATAATCTACGAGTACTTTGTTGTAAAGGACAAACTGTTCTTTAAATGGATTACAGAAAACATGTCTTTTCATTATTATTAAATACCTATACCCTGTCGTTTTCAAGTACCTACGTAGATCCCCAATGGCGGCTATACGTCGAGTTAAAATTAATAGCCAATTGTACTCAAACCCGCGCTTAAAACGTCAGGGCCGTATTAGAAAAATCACCAGGACTTTTAAAATTTGGCGACCCTACGTCCCAGCGCGGCGTAATCAAGTGCCCGGGATTACCCCCCCCCCCCCCCCCCCTTCACCGCCCCCTACCCCTGTCTCGTCGAGAGATAAAGGCGCCGCGTGAGTTATCACCGCGCAATTCACAAACGGTTGACGACCGCTGTAGGAGTAGGGCATCGGATTTGGGCCCCTAGAGAGTTTATTTGAAAATTTGATGTATTGGTATGAAATGAGGAGATTTGCGGGCTTATTACTTAGTTCACGTCCACAAAAGCACGTGGGGTAGAGGCTAGGGGAAAAATGATTACTTACGTACTTCTAAGTACTTACCACGAATTTTCAATGAAGATAATATTTGGGGTAGGAAGTTACTATCCAATTTAAGTTTAGTTTTAAATATTAGATAGTGACCTTCCTTCCTAAAACTAACCACTTTCATTTCCTGAATATTCATTGAGGAACACGTTCTTTGGATGAAATGTGCAAAGTTATTATACTAGAGCCGTGCACACTTGCACATCAGGGGCTAAAACATTTGATGAATAGCCGCTCGGGGCGATGGCCGTCGGACTTTGAAAAATAAGAGAAGATTGCACCGAGAGTGGCGTTATGGCGTATCTCTTCACACACAGTTGCGTTTGATCGCAGTTCGCACATCGCCAAATAAAACATACACTGAAAAGGGGTGAACGGGTCTCTTTCTATTTAAACCGACTCGCAAAGTGGCCGTTTTCGTTTCGTATGGGTGTATCGGAACCATATTATCTATTAGCTATCTATAAAAAACAAAGTTTTTTTTAACAAGTACCACGGTGAAGGGATGTAATCTAAGCATACCTGTAGTGCGTTTGATGATAAGTGGGACCTATTACTGTAGAATACGCCTGATAGACACTTAAAACTCAAGTGCCCTACTTGGTGACCTCTAAGGTAGTGTTCCCGAGTTTGAATCCTGTTAATATCAAATATGTATTAGCAACTTCAGAAAATAAGCTCAGCTGAGTGACGTGATGGCGTATCTCGTTCACACACAGTTGCGTGCGTGCGCCAGTGGCGATGGCGCCACCCACCACACTTCGCTAAACATATAATATCTAAACCATCCCTTTAGCGGGATTATTGAGTAAGCACGCTGCGGTGCGCTTAAGCTATCGCTTCGTGTTAAAAGTCCTCCATTTTGTATCCTCATACAACACACAAGTTGGTAATATAAATAAATGGATGATGAGAAAATAATAATTGTTATGGTTGCATGTATGACCAAATGGGTGCATTACATTTGTTATAATTACTTTTCATATATTATAGTTTGATATATCGTTATTTTGAATAACGTAATAAATGGCATACTACCGTAATACCTAATTAACGGTATACATAATGTTATTATTGGTATAATGGTCATAAGGTATATTTACACTTCGTCTAATACACATTGCCATAATTATTACATACTCTAAAGCATATTATTTGTTATAACAAGTGACATCACATAAATATTTATGTGGCATAATAGTTGCATGACATACATGGGTTAGGTTAGGTTAGGTTGGAACTGCGACTCCGCATAAACGAATAACTACCTAACAAAAGGAGGGTTAGGTTAGGTTAGAACTTTGACCCTCCGTAGAATAAAATACTCTACGAAAAAAGTGGTTTAGGTTAGGTTTGAACTGCGGCCCCCGCAGAACGAAAACCGTGAAAAAATTGGTTAGGTTAGGTTAGAACTGCGACCTCCCTAGAATGAAATAGCTAGCAAAAGCAGTAGTCTGCGTACTAGTTATAAAAAGTATGTAAAACTTTACGTTATCGGTAAATGAAATATGACAAAAAATGTTATACAATATATGTGTTTATACTTGATAAAATTGTATGAAGTATTACGTTATACAAAAATATAATATAACAAATGTCATTATAAAATATGTCTATATACTATTTGAAAATTATATTACATTAGGCATTATATCAATGACAGTTTAGATGAAATCACAATATAATAACGGAAACGTATAATAAAAATTACATTATAACATACAATAATATATCAAGTGGCGTTATAACAAATGTATGATAGTTTTTTTATAATTATATTAAGCATTACACATCCTGACCAAATATGTAACCATGTTTGGTAACCAAAAATAATTGAAATTCCTAAACAAAAAACATCAAAAATATGTAGGAGTACGTATTCTTAAGTGTTTTGACACTTTTGCCGTTGATACAATCAGTCAGTTTTAGTTCAGGGGTTGGTAAGTTGGTAAGTTGGCAAGACACTCAAACAACTAACACTAGGGCCACTTGCATCATTCACTAACCCGCGGTTAATCGGTTAAACCTGGAGTGACCATGGTTAGGTACTAGTACTATTATTTGATACTGGGTTAACGGTTTAACCGGTTAACCCCGGGTTAGTGGGATGGTACAAGTGGCGCTTAAATGACGTAGACCAGTCAAATCAACTTTTGGGGCTCTAACATTCCTAGAAAGAAAGATTTCTATTCTCTTCAATAAATTTGCGGACCCTGAGTTCGGTCGTCATTTATGACCAGTTATATTTCAGTCACGTAAATAATCGGAACTGCTTTTCAAAATATCTGTTAACATTCTACTTAGCAGTGTTGTGGGGTTTAGCTCTTGTTTTATCATACTACGATACTACAGTATATACATACTAGATTCACAATAAACACGGTACATTTCACATCAGGGAATACTTTCCGCAGAAACATTATCGTCAGATGCCTGCAGCTTACTGCAACGGAGATAATTTAAAACATAACGTAATACTTATTGCGCGGATGCATGGTACTCTACTCACTACTACACAACATTGTAGTACTGCATCTTCCAAATATGTAGGTATATAATGCAATTGGAAAACAAATTGAATTTTACCACACCTCTATTTAATATTATTATTTATTCAAAATCATCACATGAGGTAACAACTCAAAAAAAACTTGGGGGTCTAAAAGACTCATAGATTCCGAGATATAAGCGAAAAACCGAAAATTGGTACCTTCAAACCCCCCGGCTCAAGGGCTACCGCTGCATGGGGACTTTTGATAACTCAAAAATTGTGTTCCAAGCATTTCCCTCTATACCTTTTTTTGAGAATTCGTTGCCTGGCCTAATTTTGAGTTTTGAGTTATTTCTTGTTATCATCAGCGAATTTTTTGTGACAATTTGCCGCCCCTAATATTTCGCCGCCCTAGGCCCGGGCCTACTACTGTGTCTTAGGGCAAATCCGCCATTGGGGACTGGACATTCACGGAAATGGATATTCAAGGCCACAAAAATTTTTCTTTGTGTGACTCACCTTCACTTGCATATCGGTGCGAGTCTGATATGTTATATGAATATCAAATCAAGATACCATTTGTAAAGTTGAAATGCCCCTCTCGTGCCGCCGGTATTGCATTACGGCAGGCGCCGACTGCATAGAAAAACTTTTCTTCAATACCTAGGTATAATTATGTTGCAATTTTCATGTCCTAGTAGATTACGTTTAGTAGATATTATGTTAGTGGTTTACTAAGTTCGTAACTTTTAAGTCAAAAACCTACTGCGGTCAACTGACCAATCTAATTCGTTCTCGTAATTATATGCCGCCTTCCCCTTGCAGAAGGATCTTGTTTCAATTACTATCGCTCCCTGGATAGCACTTCAACAGCTGTATGTTCTACAACAGATGACAGTGTTTGCGTTTCTGGCAACACTATTTAAGATACAGTATTAATACTTATACTAGTTGTAATCGTCGAGATGCGTCATGTCACAATTTCAGCCGATTGATAAAAAAGATGCGCGGTAATTTTTTAAGAGAAGGCAGCTAAGTATTGGGACTAAAATTAGTTTATTATCGCATTTTTATTTACAAAACATAATAAAAAATCGTCTTCATGCAGCCAACCCGCAAGCGAGTCCGTGGCTGACCATAACAACTTCTTACCAACCGACAACCGACTCGGTAAAACGGTAGATTTACGAGTAAGTATAGTGACGTTATATCTTCTTCTTCTTATGGTGCTATATCCTATCGGATGTCGGCGATCATCATGCGAAAGGTTTCTTTACTCCTTGCTGTTTTAGAGAGAGTGGCGGTGTCTTTAGTACCTACTGTTACGATCCCTAATATTTCTACTCCATGTTGTTGTTATATCTCACATATTTATAAAATAATAGTTTGGAGGTGGCTTGGGTTCGACGACGGTGCCGCCCTTCCACACATCGATTGAATCCCCTTTTCTACCCTACTTATGTATTATCTAATCCTTTGCCTACGTATTACTTATGATTATTATAATAAACTATATTTCTAGTCTAAAAAAAGAAAAAAAAAGTAGTTTTACCCCATGGAAAATCTAATCAAAAATGTAACCTAACATAACTTGAATTAGACACTGAGGTAGTAAGTCACGTAGCTACCTAGTAATTCCTGATAATAAGAGCAAGTTCAGTCAGTTTTTGCCGTTTTATGTAACCCCGCGGGGAACTAACGCGCCGCACGTGCCTAGAATTGGTGTTTAACTATTACACTGAGATGTCTAGGTACTTCTAGCTACAGACTATATGAATGCTAAGTAACATGTTGAGATGTTCATTATTTACTTATTAGCTTCTGTCCTCGACTTCGTCTGTGTGAAATGGTGGTGACTGATCAAAACTATCATAAATGTCCTTCCCCGGGCCTCAAACTATCTCCAAAACTTTCACTTAAATCAGTGTAGCGGTTTATGCATGAAGAAGTAACAGACAGACAGTTCGTTTCGCATTTATGATATTAGTGGGGATAAGGAAGGACGAAGCCAAATGAAAGCAAAATATGTGTAGTCAGCCAAGAAAGTGGTTTACCACTTTTCGACTCTATCATCTGATTGATATATCTGTTTTATTCTAAGGTATCAATTATCAAGTAAGTATTTATTAGGTCGTTAGATACCTCCATCCAATTTTTATTGAATTCGGCAGATCGTATTTCACATAAATATAATTACCTAATTATTATTTTTAAGTTCGAATAAACGGAGATACTTAATTTGTTGCCAATAATAACATACCTACCTACTACATAACTAAATCTTTATTTACCGTTTATTTATTTTCTATACCTTCTTAACTTAAATATATGTACCTACACCGCAAGTCATCTAGACTTACCGGAAGTTGGCTACTCGTGGCTGAAAGATAAGAAACGCGAGCAATTTCCTGCTCGTCCCGAGATGACATGTTCATCTGGAGTGGGTCATATACGGACAGGAAGACATAATAGTACATTTCGATGCTAGTGCGGAAGGTATGTCATTACTTCACGAGTACCGAGATATCTTGCCACGAGCCGCAGGCGAGTGGGAAGACTCGGTACGAGTGAAGAATGACATTTCCGCACGTGTATCGAACGACGTTTTTTAATACAGTTGCGAAAAAATAAGTAAAACATTGTTAATCGTACACTAAACAAAAGTGGTAACAGTGACAGCTCGCTTAGACGTCGTCTTTAAGTATATTATATCTATGGGCGTTTGGCAGCTATTCCGTTCCATTCAGACACCTTATTAAGAACGGAATTTTCAATATTCAATATTAAAAAATAAACGTGTTATAATGATGAAGAGATAAGTATTAAAATATGAAATATGTATATTTTTCATATTCTTACATTAACAGTAGGTTTTTATGCTGATTACGACGTTTAAAGGAAACTAATATTAACACTCATCAATAAGTAGTCGTGAATTGTAACAAGTATAAATTTAAAAAAATTGGAAAAGTAAAAAGCACTAGTTCGACATAACCAACTTTCCGCACGCTAAACAGCTACGTAAAGTAGCACTTTGTGAGCAACTGTATTAAAAATTAACTTTTCTAATCTCGAAACTTACTGGAGCCTATGGCAGTGACTTTCATCGCCTAAAAATTGGGCCCGACGTAGTTTTGAGATATGCCATCCAATTTCGTGCACATTTGTTTCACCAATGAGCTTAACTTTAAGGAATTTATTAGACGAAATAAACACATTTACTTTATTTCATTGTTGCGTTCCAGGTCAAGTGGGGAAAATTTACAAAATAAAACAAAAGAACCGAAAATTTCATGGTTTTTACAAGAATTTGATAACCCGGTGGGCTCTGAAGGTCAGAAACTTGAATTTAACAAGAACATTTTGTCATTAATAACGTAGGTGTAAAAAAAACGCGCCGACCCTTATTTAATGCCAGGCACCACCCCTTATTTGGAACAATTTTAATGAGTCAATTATGCTTTATTTATAAAACTTGGCATAGCACTGTTAAATTATATTATATCGTTTATAATAATAACAAGTTAAATGTAAAAAGAACGGATAGGGACGAACGACTGTCAAAGGCTTCTTAGATTTGACAGACGTTTGTGAATAGGTACCTAACGTCATCTCTATGACCTAACTACCTTATTTAATTACGTACTACCCAACTATTTGTATAAATAGGCAAATAGTTAATAGGTAATAGGTTAGTGGCTAATAGTACCCAAGAATTTAATTCATATAGCCCAAGTGAACTAGATGTAGATGAAATGTAGGCTACTCCCCGTTCTTTTGATAAGACGCAAGCAATCTCCTCTCGCCCAGTCCCCGTGGTGACATGTCCATTTCCACTTCACCCCTCGAGACACACATTTTAACGTAGAAATTCACTAAATCTACCAAGTCGTTAATTATCTTAAAATTTTATAAACAAAGCCAAAAATGGACACACAGACAGACAGACGGGGTGCGGGTAACAAATGTTTGCGTCTCAATTTACTGGACCTTTGTCTTTTGCCAACTTTGTCTGAAGTGAATTTTCTTTTGTGTATCATATTATGATCTACTAAACTATGCACTTACTATGTATATACAACTACCTTACTTACTATGTATGTAAGTAACCATACCTATTTAAATTTTCACGAATAAAAAAGCAAAAAGACTAAATGCGACCAAGCAAGCGGTGATCGCAACTATGTACACTGAATGATACTTTACAACAAGAATGAAGAACAATGAAAGTCGCACACTTCCTGTCGAAATGTCCACACAGAGAGATCCATTTTCATTGTTTCCAAGTGTAATACGAGTGTCCTCATTGGGGCTAATCCCATTCATCCCCGGCTCTGGGCCCTTAATCCCTGCCTCGTACACTTTCCGCCGCGTCACGATACGGCCGCCATTTATTAATTAAGGTCCCCATCCAACCGTTAGCAGAGCTAAATAAT
Organism: Cydia splendana; assembly: GCF_910591565.1. NCBI lineage: Eukaryota > Metazoa > Arthropoda > Insecta > Lepidoptera > Tortricidae > Cydia > Cydia splendana. The sequence continues at coordinate 13,527,139 of NC_085982.1, read as the reverse complement.
GTCACAACATAACACAACTCATGCATGAGTGGAGATCCATATGATAAGATAGTAAATTTTCTTGGTAATATTCTGAATCCACTCTCAGACGTCAGACGGTTACTCTTCGCCGCCTACTGACGACGCCTTCGATAATTACGCCTACAGGAAAAATCTCGAAAATTTCAGGAAGATTTCATAGGAAATTTAAAACTTTCATTTAGGAAAATTTGAGAAGTTTCGGAAATATTCCAATGTGGAAGTTTCGCAATTTTGAAACCGGCTGTCGTATGAGAGACAGATTGAGAGCAGGATGCGAAACCAACATGCCAATCGTTTACGCTCCGTAGCGAACGAAACGCAACTGCCTTGTCGCACTGACATGGAAGAGTGATAGAGAGATAAAGTGCTTCGTTATCGTAGCGCAAACGATTGTCACCTTGGCTAGGCACCCAGAGTAGCTTTTTTGAGATATTGCGACAGTTGCAGTGGGCACTTCCCCCAATACCAGTGTCCTTACAGCACCTAATCCCACACATTCGGCTTTCGGCCCGTAATCCCTGACCCACAACGGCGTACACTTTCCACCGCGTCACGATGCTAACGCCATTTATTAATTATTAAGGTCTACACAGACCGTCAACAGAAGTGGCATGTATCGTAATTGATAACTTGGTTAATTTTTTTAGAGTATATTATGTAACTCGTTGCTTATCACACAGACTTATAAATAAATAAATAAATAAATAAATAAATATTATAGGACATTTTTACACAAATTGACTAAGCCCCATGGTAAGCTCAAGAAGGCTTGTGTTGTGGGTACTCAGACAACGATATATATAATATACAAATATTTAAATACATAGAAAACACCCATGACTCAGGAACAAATATCTGTATCATCATACAAATAAATGCCCTTACCAGGATTCGAACCCGGGACCATCGGCTTCATAGGCAGGGTCACTACCCACTAGGCCAGACCGGTCGTCTCACACACAGACTTATATAGGTATATATCTATTATGTCCTATTTTAAGCCAATTAAATTTATTTAGGCAATATCTTGAAACTGCAGGGACCATATTACTATAGCCATGCAATTAAAACGAAGCACTTTGTGTGGAGTTTCTTTAAAATATTATCTGTTTTATTCAAGCCAAAACAACGGTTTAACGCATTCACTGCCAGGGGGCGTGGCCTAGGAACAAACTTGTATGACGGTGGACGCACATGTGCGTCGGGGGCAGTGAATGTGTTAACTGATGTAAGTCATTTGATTCACTCGCGCGATATGTTTCCGAGAGACTCACGACAGTTTAAATTCGATCTTTTTCATTGCCTCAAAGTTTTATAATTTAGTTTGCGCTTTATTCTTTTCCGTCTTAATCCAATGACAGAATAGGGCTAAGCTAAGAGCATAACTAAGCCCCATTGTCCCTTATCCTCACAGTATCTGCCGCGTCACTGCAGGCGTTATTAATGACGTCTCTATCATCCCTCAGCAAATATCATTATCGGGGTATTATTCACTGCACTTAGCAAACATGGGACGGTGTGACATTGCAAATATCATAGGGCTCTATTTGAGTCGATATAGTGATAATATCGTGACGTGACGTAAGTATTGTCCACTTTTGTGATATGTTATTCATAAAGTTTTTAGACTTGGCCTTTTACATTTTGTGTCGGAAACGTAAGAAATGACATGCCTCAAAATTTACTTTTAAGTGGCGGGCTGTACTCAATAGCAAATAATGTAAACAAACTAATTTACCTTCACAAATTCATAATGCGAGCACTTTTTAACTATTGATATGATCATTCTTATCAATAGTTAAATTATGAAAACGTACTTAATTAGTCGCACTTAGGAAACGAGACGACAGCAGATAATCATTTTCTCCATACATATTACCAAAACCTACAACTAGCGTCGTATCTGTCAAAATCATTCCTCTCCACAAACGAACTCTAATCAATCGCACCCTTCCTCCCGCACCCGCACAACTCAGTTGAAAGGACATAACCATCAATTTAACATACTCTAGTGTTGCCGCTGATCAACATTGACATTGAAATAAACAGTAAATTCACCCTCGTTGGAGGGGAGTTCCTTCCCCCTCCCCCCGCGAGCCACCCCATTCTTAAACCGGATACTGAGATCCCATCCCTATTATAATTCGATCCTTGTTGTGTCATGAGCGATGAAAGGGAACGACACATAAATTTTTGCAAGTCGGCTTAAGAAGGCTGCGTTTTATCGTCTATCGCTTCCTAAAAAGTATGTAAATTAAGTACACCAATGAAGCACGATAGACGGCAAAAGTACAACCATCAGATAAGTATTAGTTTATGCGACTATAGCGCATGACAGTATGATAGTGACAGTTGTGGTGTTCTGTCACTTCGTTGAATTAAAGTGACAGTATTACTGTTGCGGGGCTACTGATGGACCATTGACGCGGGCGAGGTTAACTGTCCTTGATAAAATTAGTAGCGGCTTGATCGTTCTAGTCGCGACGGCCACGGCAGCAATGCAATTTGTGAAGGAAATTGACAGCATCGCTCAATAACCGCTGCAGTACTGCACCAGCAACGCTGTTGTAGTCGCAATTCAAATGTAACCGTGAGGCCGATTCAGATTTAACAACTTGTTACGGTTGTGATCTTGTTTTGATACGACCTTAAAGATAGCTCAAGTCACGCTGATTGACGACCTACATGCGAAATGAAGCGAGAGTCGTACTTGAGATGCGCCAATCACCGAAACATTCATTAAGGTCGTATACAGGATGATTCATGAGACGTGAGCAGGACTAATCCTGCACACTCAGTAACTGATAATTGATCGATCACCGTCGTATTTAGGAGAAACAACAACACTTTTTCCTATTTTTTTACTTTTTGGTGAGGGCAAATTTAATTCTCAACAATCATGGTCACCCTACAGGACCTAATTAATCAACATAAAACCTCTTTAACCGTAATGGCATTTTGATTACGAAGATAATAAAATATCAAACTTGAGTGAGATACGAGTTTTCAAAAGTAACCAGACCGTGATGACAGTAATGACAATTTGACACAGAATATTGGTAGTTTAGTATTCTAATTTTAGGGTGACCATGCATGTCTTAAAAAAATTTATAACTTTTTTTTTCAACACGACTAGAAAATTAACGTTAACCTCACTAATACTGATACGAAACAGTTGCTTATAATTAACGATATGCGCAATGTTAGTCCTGCTCACGTCTCCTGAATCACCCTGTATAGAAACCAGTTCAAAACTATAACAAAATTTTCAATTACTTAAAATTTTCAGACCTCCATTATCATCACACTTAAAACTTTCGCGTTTAGAGTCCACACATCACAAATGAACAACATTGTGCCGTAATTGCACCGTCACTTTGAAGCCGCACTTTACAAATTGCATCGTTTATGACAAGCCCCCCAGCCCTCTTCTCGCCGAGTGATATTTCACGTTGCGAACCTGTCTCTCTATTAGTAAGGTAAGGGGGCTCAAGTGGCCGCTAACTGAGAGTGAGCGTTGTGTAGTGATTGCGAGGGGAGCATGTGCTCATTAGGAACAATAGTTTGACGCGTGGAAGGGAATGACAATGTATTCATAGCTTGGTTTGACGTAGACGACAGTTTATTGCATATAGGGCTTGCAATCCGGATGTCCGAATAACCGTTTTATCCGGATATCGGTTCAATTTACTATAAAAACTGGGCGGATATTGCAAGCCCTAATTGCATAAGTATATTGAATAACAGTGCAGTGTAAGGACATCACTAAAGATGCAGTTTTGGCCATGCATGTTGACTTATATAGAACGCGACTAAATGACCACTATTATGCCTTACTGCAACCACATAAGGTCCACTATCGTTCATTTCTCAGAGTTAAAATTGGCAGACAGTATAAAATCCGCTTGACATTAGTGGTCCTTCGGGAGCACTCGCCCTCGGCCATTCCATTCGCTTGGCGAACGAAAGTTTGCGCGGCGTGTAGTTGAACCAGTATAATAATCATAATCATAATCAATTTATTAATAATCAAAAATTACAAGTCATAATAGTTATTGCCTATTTCTAATAGGAAAATGTAAAACATAATATACCTACAGTAGGGGCATTCCACGAGTATGTCGCTTACGTAACGCAATTCTTCTAATACTTCTGGAAATGCTGAGTAAGCGATATTGAGTCAGGTAATATTTCATGACTTGGCTAACAAATTGGCAGTATATTCTCGAGATTCACGTATTTTATTGAGGTAGCTGCCGTAAAAGGCAAAAGCGTTATGTAAGCGACAGTCTCGTGGAATGCCCCATTATTTGTTTTTCTGTTTACGTATATATGCGTATTTTTTGACAACGTCAAATAATGTTATGCCGTGCAAGAGGGAATATACATATAGAATTTAATTGTAGGCTATAAAAACTACTATTAACCTATTTAAGCAAATGTTTGCCTAAAAATAATAACGCCCAGCTAGTAGTATAGCAGCAATGCAACTGAACAGCATTACGAGTCCAGTATAAGACTTGCCTTTACCTAATTACACACATTTGTTGTGACTTCAAGGCTCAAGTAATACTAGGTACGGTCCTACATAGAAATGAAACATTCTGACTAACGAGCAACGCCATCTGGTGGCAAAGTTTGTAACTCGCCACAATTACCACTTCGGTTATTATACGGGATTTGTTTGTGGTTTATTAAAGTGTAATCATGAAACTTTTCGGTGGGAATTTATGAGGGTTTTTGTTATTCATGAGGATACGTTAATAGAGGTTGTGTTTTAAGGCCCTTTAGTTTACCGCGTTGTTAAAACCAGTCCTGTTCGTTAACTTGGTTAGCATATTGTCCGCTAGAATAAATATAAGTATTATTTATAGTTTATATTCAAATATCAATATGTACAATACAAAGGCACATGGCACATGGCAGACAGGAGTGTAACTTTGTCTAGCAATCTCTTATCCCCTTATTCATAAAACTTTACAAGCCTTAATTATGTTTTATCTTATTCTTAAAAATACAGACAGATTAAGACAAACAATTAGTAGGTAATTGAGGTCTGTAGCGCTTATTATGAACAAAGCCATTAGCCATTAGTCATTTCTTCTCAGGCGATAACTCGTAAATTGATTATTGGAGATGTACCGTGAAATCTCGTAAACGTCAGTTGCCACTCCGTTAGCTCGCTCTTTACCTAAATAAACTAAGTAAACTCTTTACTTTAAAAAGTCATCTGAGAGGAACTGATGATTTATTCTAACAGTGTATTTTTTTCTTTCAGACCCTGGGCGTGTGGAGATGAGCAGTGCCTCCGGCCCAACCCTTCCCCCGCCCCGCACCCCGCCCCGCCCGCGAGATGCTCGCTCTGCTCTCTCTACTGCTTCTAACAGGTAAGTTGACTTACTGTTTTTACTTTATTTGCGACAAAGCGAAGTAACGTAACGTAAGCTTAAACCGTTCTGAAATTACGATTTGTTAATGTTTTGATTTTGTTATCATACGAACTTGACGCTCATGAGTGTTCCGTCATTCAATGTCATACTATCGCGTCTCCTAAGTGGTATGGACGGAGCATCCAGTTTACATGTAAGGTCCTTGGGTACGAAGTTTGTATGGCCGGAAGGCACTCTCACGGCTCCCACCGCTCCCTGTTATCCAACCATGACAGTCGACAGTGTTAACTATGATCATAGTCCAGCCTATTGAAAATACTATTATCGAAACATCTAACGTGTTGCATTGACTCGACCCTTATTATTGAAATGAGCTCAATTGTGACACCGAATCGACATCTAAGCGATTAGTATAAGTGGTATAAGTTTGTGACTAGTCCTCTTTTACGTAATAATATTATTACTAATCGCTTAGATGTCGATTCGGTATAAGTGGTTATACGATCCAGTCGATCATTTAATTCAAGGTGGTTTCAATTTTCATAAGAGATAGCTCGCGGTCACTACACTAGAACCTACATATTATTATTATACGTGTTCCCGTATTAAGCTGCTTGTCCACTGTAGCGGAGCGATGCAGCGGAGCGTTGGGCCATCAATAGCGCAAAGAGAAGCGGAGATTATATGCAATAGGCCTGTTGCAAGTAACAAAGAATCACGGAAATAATGGTTTCAAAGAAACATATATGTTAATATGATTCTAAAAAATGGCCCAATCTCAGTATAAACTGAAGGATTATTAATATATTCAATAAAATAACACTGCAAAATTCTCCAATCGGCCATTATTACTGAAACGCCAATCAGAAGCGTTCTAAACAGTGACGTCATCAACCCATAACATATTTCTTAGAGCAACATAGACAACCTCATTGACCGAAATCCATACGTTCTCACCAAAGAGTTCGAAGGTGCAAATTTTTTTTTATTTCGCCACTAAACAATTATTACGTCCACAAATATTATTACACGATATAAAGGAGATATCTATTTGTTATTATGTAAATAAAATGCTAAATAATACGATATTTCACCAACAAACTTTTTTAATTATTTGGCTGAATGGAACTATCATTGCCATGTTGGCCGTCTCACTAGAAAAAATTAAAAATTAAAAAGTAAAACCGGCGCTCGCTGATTTTCACTCAAAATTTACATGTATCTAAATAATTCATCTTAAATTGCAACCGTGTGAGAGTTTTTGTGTAAAATGAGTTATTGTGATAAATTTCTGTAATGTATCTAATCGTAATATATGGTGCTGAATTAACAATATCATTCGGATTCAAGGGAAATTCGTAACTGTAAGTATGTAAACAATGTCTACCACCCTACCACCAACTAAATGGTGGCGTCACAAATGTCGTGCGAGGCGTTTTCACGCGAGTTTTAAACTAGCTATAATAAAATGCAATTATTTATGTTAAATCTTATGAGTATAGCTGAAATATTGTGTTTTTCGGAACCAATACAAGTGTACCGACAATAATAAACGGGATTTCAAAATTTGTCATCAGGCCTATTCTATTGGTGGATTTTTATCTCGATCACCGCTCCGCTGCCTTGCCCAACTCCACTGGACATACACTGACAGCCTCAACGACCATGAGCACGTTTAAATTAAAAATATCTATTTAAATTATGTTGTAGGGTTAAACAAGGACTGTTGTAGACGGCGGAGTAGTATAAGATGGCGAGGGCGCAATTCATCAGTCAGCGCTGCCTGTTCGCGGCGTAGACATTTTACCAAGTAATAAATATTGCACCTAAGTATGGTGAAATTGTGCTTTTTGTAAACTTCATAATGCAATGTCTATTTGTACGAGTCTGTCTCGAAATAAACATTGTTACTGAGTTTGGGATCAAATTATATCAGGGACGTGCTCAAAGAGTTCAGTCTGTTGTGTTGTGCCGGTAACAAATGGCCGAGATTTATCAGTTGATTGCCTATTGTTGCGGTACTCTTAGTTTTGTTGTTGTTGCTAAATTGCTTCCTATTAGGTAAGTATAATTTTGTGTTGTGCGAAGGTAGGGTGGTCGAGATAATATCAACAATTAATGGAAGCTTTAAAACATCTCTTGAAGCCGATTCTGATGATTCAATAATTCAAGGTCGTATCAGAACATAATCCAAACCATAGCAAATAAACTCCGGACTCCGGATTCGACTCCCGGTGATGAATATTTGTTACGTATCTCAGTAGGTATGTATTTATCTATGTAAGTATGTATATGGGTAATTCTTATTCTTATGCATTTTTTGTGTAACACGTAAGAATAGCATGTATTTTTGTGAAAATAAGTAAACTCTATATCAATATACTTAGCAATTTACCTCTAGTTTTAGGTCAATCTAAATGTATTGTCCTATGAGTATTAGAAATATATAAAAAAAATTACTAGTGCGAAATGTCACGGACCGTGTATTGTGACTTCCCCAGATTTTGTGATATTTGATTTTTTTTTAAATAAGAAGTGATTCTGAAATAATTTATATCAAATATAAATAACTAATCCTTGTTCTACAACACTGTTTAAAAATTTTATGGATTTATAACGATTTTATATAATTTTAAACAACATACATTTTGTTATTAGTTTTCGCGTCACCACCGCGCGTGCTAATATAAACATGCGGTACTCGGTAGAAAATTATCTTTACTACTGGCAGCCTTATTAAAGTTTTTTTAGAACAGCACTGCCGTGTCACGCGTATCTCATGTAACTTTAAAAGTTGAGTTTCGAGATAATTACGTTTAAAGTTTTAAAGATTCAAATGCTGTTATCGTTGACGGTTCATCGTCATTTTTTTATTTTTTCTAATCTACATGTAGGAAATATGGTCACAGAATAGGCCCCTTAATTTTTTTTCGCATAATTGAATAGTTTTCATTTTATTCGAATTAAATGGTTCCGCGTGATCAACTCTTCCGTACTATAGTGGTCACACGAAGTCATGTAAGTCAAGTTACATGACATACGCGTGATCAAACGTGACACGTATTACTTGACCAATATTGTTGTCGTATAAACCAAGCGCTCGGCCAGTCATGCCTAACTCGGGCAACTTAAGAAACGATGGTAATATTTTGGTTGTGTCAGTCATGCAACTCAAGTTAACTGAGTTGACTCCATCTCTCTCAGTAAATAATGAAGATTTTCAAAATTTTCTTAAATGGTTTTTAAGACGATTTAGACTGGTTATCCGTAACTCATGTAACTCGAGTTAACGGAGTTAGGCGTGACACGGCAGAGCAACACTGTGTTGTTGTCAGGTTTACAAATGGCTGAAAGGAGAAGTTTTGTCGAAAATTATTTATTAGTGTTCATTTGAAAAAACGGTCAACCTTAACGCGTCACCGCCGTGTTAGAGTTTTAAAAGTAAGTTGCAGTTTCACGTTATTGTGTGTAACATAAGATATACCTCATACATTGTAGATTAAGCTAATTATTTAACCTTTTCAAAATCAAAGGAAATGTTTAGGTATGTAATATCGAACATGTTCCAAATTATCACGACCGTGGCCTCAAAAATCTGTCACCGCCACGGACTTTTGAGTCCACGTTCATGACATATATATGTCACTGTAAAAGCCCGAAGTTCGGCAAAACCTAGGATTTACCAGTAAAACCTAGGTTTTACCGATGCCGATCGGTAAAAGCCCGAAATTTTAAATCTTACTAGTTTACTTCGGGCTTTTACCAACACCGACATGGTAAATCCTAGGTCTTACCACGGCGACCGGTAAAGTTTGAATCATGCACTGATTCTCAACCCCTCCCGCCAGTAGCGTGCCTAGGATTTCGGAGTAAGGCAAGCCGAAAGATATGTTTTCGTAATAAATGTCCAATCTCACTCTTTGGACTCAAATGAATTTGCTAGCGTATCGCGGCGAGATATCATACCGCACAGGGCATACTAGGTACTACTATAACTACTAGATATAATTTCACAAACTACTACTATAAGTACTAGATAGAATTTCACAAACATATCAGAGGGCCTACCGCGAACACTGAAGTTTGCAAATTGCATGCTTCGTTCTCTGTCACTCTAATTACGCCTTAATTGGAGTAAACCAACAATCCTTGTGTTTTGTAAACGGCCATACAAAATTTTCTCTTAATGCGACTGACTTATCTGAGAATACACAAGTCGGGTGTTGGAAATGATATCTCGTTTTTCTACAAAGTTTAACGATTTTACCTTGTCTCCGTTGAGTAATACGTGGACGCATCTCATATCGTCACAAGGAACAACTTTATCCATTGTTAACACTTATAAACGTCACAACAAACAAATCCACATTCACTACTTAATTCAAATTCACTTAAATAAATTGTGCTTTCGTTACTTACGACTCGACTAAATAATAATACACTTGAAGTAAACGCGTGCTCGTGCGAACTTATGCAGCTAACTTCATACCAAAAGCCAGGCTTTAAATCGCCTTATAAAATTGCTATACATACCAACAAATAGTTACATAGTTCTATGGCGTTTGTAGGCTTAGAGGGCCAAGAGCGGGACGAAAAAGCAAGCCCGGTTGCAAGCCGACGAGTGCGAGCAGGATAGCTAGAACATCCTACGCCTGATTTCTTTCGCGCGGACGAGGCGCCACCACGGCAAAAATGCTGGCACCGCGGTCCGCGCGCAGTGGCTTGAATTTAGTAATACGGGTTCATTTGGCGCGCGGTTTAAAAATAATCTATATTGATTATTGATCTTATCACTACGTAATTTCGGTCAGTCAACTAAGGCAAGCCCGGCTTTTGGGCTTGTATGGAAGTACCGCCACTGCCTCCCGCTCAAACCCCCGTACACCGCACCGCATGCGCCGTTAAGTGGGTTAGGTTAGGTTTGAACTGCGATCCTCACAGAACCGAACAAAAATGGGTTAGGTTAGGTTAGAACTGCGAGCCTTACAGAAACGAAATGCTACTAGAAAAGTGGGTGGTTTTACCTCCTTTTCTACATAGTGCACCACCTACCGTAATCTTTCATCGGGCCCTATAGAAGTCTGTTTTTTTTTTCTTAAAAATTATCATCTAATAATCTCAAGAATCAGTGCATGATTCAAACTTTACCGGTCGCCGTGGTAAGACCTAGGATTTACGATTGACCTAGGTGTTGGTAAAAGCCCGAAGTAAAGTAGTAAGATTTAACATTTCGGGCTTTTACCGATCGGCATCGGTAAAAACTAGGATTTACCGGTAAAACCTAGGTTTTGCCGTACTTCGGGCTTTTACAGTAACATATACACGTGGTCCTGTCATTCTTAATTCGTTTGATTAATTTAGAGGCACATGCACTTTTCAGAAATGCATTTTTATTAGCTACAGATCATTTGCTATTATTGCCCGACTGCCAAAGCAAAAAAAATGTTTTTTGCTTGTATGTATGTATGATGTGTATCGAATTCCTTGTCATGCTCTACAGCCTTTATAGTTTGACGGAATTCAACGTCTGAGCTGTCATTAGGTTTGTCGTAGTCATAGGAGTGACTTAGGATAATATGTTAAAATAACTATATAAATCAAAATAGCCGAGTTGGCCACCAAAATGCCGAAATGTCACGACTGAGGGACACTTTGTCACAACCGTGTTTACGTACTCATTTTATTTACCTTTCCTGAGGGTATTAAGCGTGACCATATGAATCAAAAATTGCTTTCTGTATGTACTTTTGATATATGTAATAATATGTCAAAAATAAAAACGTTTATGAAAAAAAAAAATTATACACAATTTGCAATACTAACAATTTTATGGACCTATGCAGTCTGAAATAAATATATTGAATTGAATTGAATTTAAGAATCACCCATATCTTTTCACTCACTCTAACGCCATGATAAATTGACAATTATTGAAATGTGTACGCATCTTGGCCGCTCCCATATATCTGTGATGGCGACCGTGCACCCTTTCCTTCATAGTTTCGGCTAAGTCGATCTGTGTAAGATTATTCAATTATTTTGATGTTATTCAATTACTTGTTAAATCAAAACTAATTTCTTGACATTTCTAACTATTGGTATGTAAAAATGAAAGAAGAATTAAAAATAATATAATAAATAAATAAATATTATAGGACATTTTTTACACAAATCGACTAAGCCCCACGGTTAGCTCAAGAAGGCTTGTGTTGTGGGTACTCAGACAACGATATATGTATATAATATATAAATACTTAAATACAACCATGACTCAGGAACAAATATCTGTATCATCATACAAATAAATGCCCTTACCGGGATTCGAACCCGGGACCATCGGCTTCGTAGGCAGGGTCACTACCCACTAGGCCAGACCGGTCGTCAAATATAAATGTTATGTTTCTTATGTTTTTTCTACAAAATGAAACTTGACAATCTTGACATAATACTCGTATATCTTTAGGCAACGCGATAGAAATATCTTCGGCTGATGTGTTCGGACGAGGTCCGGACCGCACATCCGAGCCATCATAAATCAGAGATCCTTCCACAGCGAACCATAAATATAAGATATTTTGAACTTAAGCTCTAAGCAATAAGACTGTAAATCGTGCCAATATTTACGATCGCGGGCGGGGGACAGTAAGGCACGCGTCATAAATATGTCAGCAATTCTCAACTTTAACGCTGAACTGTTCCGCGTATAAATTTGTAAGCAATTTTCAACTATAACGGAAAGTTATAAGGTTGCAAATTGTTCAGATATTTACGATCGGGGGATACAAATGATCCGCGAGACTTTGATGGATGTGGATTGTTGTGGTCCCATAGCAACCCTCGCGTTGGTCACAAAACTTCTAATGGCACCGACCGAAACGTAACCACATACAAACTACAAAGTTTACCTAACACCTCCATTAATAAAAAAGTGGCCAAAGTGCGTGTCGGGCCACACATAATGATGGTTCCGTACCTTCATACGATCCAAGAGCACTTAGGCACGTCATTGTAATAAGAACAAACTTTTTTGGAAAAAACCGATCATTTGCAATATAATTTTGGAGGTAAATATTTATTAAGTTTATGTTTTTATACACCTTACAATTTTATTTAAGGCCAATGCGGCTAATTCCGTCATAGGGCCTATTCCGTCTACGAGCATATATTTCTTTGATTTTCAATCGTACCAAAAAACCATTTGCTTTTGATTGCTGAAACTAAAAGCAATCGCTGCTTTGTCGACGAAATTATCAATATTGTTCGTTGTTCGAGAAAAACGCTAGTGGACAGAATAGCCCCTATGACGGAATTAGCCACATTGACCTTAGTTAAGTAATATTTAAACATAACCAGGTATAGATAAACTTAAAAAAAGGATTATTGCATTGATTTTTTCTTATTTTTCGGACGCATAGTTCAAAAGTTAGAATATGTAAACAATTTGCACAATATGGAGGTACCTAGGTACTTACATACCTACATTAAGAGGTCCACGGGGACAATTAAATGAATGGTGTTGAGGGTCATTGCTTTTAGCAGAGATATATATAACTCCGTATAAGATAAATAAAGTCTAAGAAAAAAACGTGCCTCGGAAATCAAGAAAAAGTCATTCTCGAATAGATGGCGCCATACCTTTGGCCTATTCTTGGCTAGATGGCGTTGACGACACCGTTTGATATTTAACAATTTAAACACATATCAGTGAAAGAACATCAATCATTTATCCGTAAACATATTTCGATTAATTTATACATTTTCAATTTTATTTTAAGTTTTAATCTTGTGTCGATAGATGGCAGTAAATGTACCGTGAATACAAAATTACTTTGGCAATAGCCCTCTATACTATCTATTCTCTTTGCTTTTAGTTAAAATTTTAGGGTTCATGGCAAAAATATCTGCCCGTGGGTGGATTTCAAAATCCTGCGAAAACTTATGGTTCGGTCTTTATAAAAAAAACTAGTAGGTTGTGCGAGTTGCAACTTTTTATATGTTTTTAAGAACTATTATCTTCATGTTCCTTCAATTACCATCTCCAATAACTTAATAGTTTTTTTTTATATAAAATGTTTTATGTGTCTAAAATCATCACCGTCTACCGGAAAAATCTGAACCTTATTGTTTGCAGTTTGCATTTTCATGTGTCTACTTTATGCCTCAAAGGACGTATCAGAGATACAGAAGTGTGTTCAAGAAGACTTTGAAAGTATTACGAAGTGGGCACATGATAACGGAATCATCCTGAATTTCTCCAAAACTAAATGCATGCATATACACTCGCCATACAATTATAAAGCAAAAACGATTAACCCACAGAGTTTGGATATATTAGGACACACATATGACTGTTTACATGCCAATAAGCGTAACTGTAACTGTGATAAGCTAGTATATGTAGAAACGTTTAAATACCTAGGTTTAACAATTGATAAGAACTTTAATTGGAAGCCACATGTCAACGATATATGTAATAGATTAAGGTCGGTACTGGCAAAGTTTTATCAACTAAAGAGTACATTAAATAAAAGCATATTACGAGTAGTATATTACGCACTTGCCGACTCCCTAATTAGTTATGGTCTTATTGTTTATGGCCGAACATTTATAACGTACATTAACGATATTAAAAAACTACAAATTAGATTAATTAAGTTCCTCGTTAGCAAAAAAGGTATGGAAGAATGCAACAAAGAGTATGATAAGTTATTCCCATTATGTAAGATCTTACCGGTACACAAAAAAGTTGAATATTTAATAGGTTTAGAGCATTACTACAGTGACGATCACAAAATAAAAATTAGCAATAAGTATAATACAAGACGTGTAAGAGAACAAAAACTAATACAATTAAAAACTACAAGCTATTATGGCAAAAGAATGTCGCAACATATAGTACCAAAAATATTCAACAACATTAGTATACTACGGCAAACTCCCAAAGTAAGCAAAACTATATTAAAGTCTAAGTTAAAGGGTTTTCTGCTTGGTAATGAGACTAATGAGTCACCGTCAAATAGCTATAGGTAAGGTAAAATAAATGCTCATTTGTTTGTTGCTTAATTTAGAGATCATAATGTAAATCACAGAAACAACTGTAAACTTGTTAGAATTAAGTAAATGGGTCAAACACGTTTTTAGAAAAGGTCACTTCTGTGGACAATACGATAAAAGTTAACGACTCTGGTACATATAATATAACCCGTTTTGTATTATTATTATTATTTATGACTTGAGTCTCAAGTACTAGATACTATAAAACGGGTGTGACCCAAATAGGTTAAGTTACTTGCATAAAAAAGAGCGTATCTCGCCATCAAACTTCACAGTTTGGCGAGTTTTATGTTATTTATAAAATGTATTTTAGTGTATCATGAATAAATAAATAAAAAAAAAAAGTGAAAATTATAGCATACCTATCGTACGATTGCGATTTTTCTTTTACTTATATCTTTTCCATGTTGTTGTTTAACACATGAAAAAATATGCAATAATTCCTTCACCGAGAAAGTACATTTAAAAATATTTAAAATTTTGTCACGAATATTCGTCAACACCGTCATGGTAATGTCAATGTGAGCTTATCTCCGTGTATGAACAACGAAATACCGCTAAAGGTCCTTGCCCTATTTTTCACTTTAATATAGAATGCCAAAAATGATTTCACTATAAAGTCACATCATTGAATCGTGAGAAATATTACGAACAAATTTGTAAAACGTAGTTTGTCACAACAGAGCATCATCACCGTTATGCTTTGGTTTAAAAAAGTTACAAATGATATATTAGAAATAATTATTGAAATGAATGGCAAACTACATGAAGTTTATTGTGTAGCATAGACATTAACTACTATTATTCGTATTCTAGAAATAAAAACAAGAAACTCTCAAATCGTCAACACCATACCCATCATCACCGGGAAAAAATTACGACCGGTGATGATTTCATGTGTATGGTGATGACGGTTCTCAGAAACTTTTCTAGTTATTTTGCTATAATTCATTATGAAATTAAGCTGTATGTTTGAAAAACGTTCTCTATGTCTTCTAACACTATATAATGTCTACCTTATAAATGTAGAATAAATGTAGAAGAAGATATGACTATTTCTTTCACACTAGAGGATGGTTAGTTTTAAATAACATTTTGAAAATAAAAAATATTTTTTTGTATGGTGAAATTTTTGGTGATGAAATCCACCCCCGTATGTCACAGTAATATGTCTCGCTTGTTGAATTGTAATTATTATACATAATGATAGATGGCGCTGGACACAAGTGGTAAGTGGATCATTAAACTTTAGCTTTAGCTTCATGATTATGATTGTAGGGGCAGCGCCATCTTCATCAGCTGTAAATTTGCGGCTAAGGCTAACTACTACGTCTTAGTATTTTATTTGCCCATGTTTTTAATTATTTTAGCTTGAGTAGAATATGTACTAAATTGTTTGACCCAAAATTTACGCGGTCGCATTGAATTATCTACTTTCCAAAGAACGGAGACCCCGATCGAATTGATAGCAGTAATAAGAGAAGCAATTTTCCCCGGTCAATGAAAGGTAAAACTCGGAGCAAGCTAATTGAGGGGAAGTATGCTGCTAACCAAAGGTAGGCTTTAAGTCGTTGCAATAACGGTTACGAATGATCAGTTAAATGTGACGAAGAATGTATGCGATAGGAACGCTGCAGCTGACCATTTGTACACTTTATATCGTAGCAGTAAATATTAAGATTGATTAAATGACTGTGTCGAAGAAAGTATGCGGTTTGGACACGAACAGATCACGGCTATCCGGACCCTGGGCGTAGAGATATTAGCCCCATTTTTTAAACGTAGGCAAAATGATGACTCAACTCAAAGGAACCAGTATAATTTACTTACTTACTTTGATCTGATTGAAAATAATAAGAATATGAGTCTTAAACTTTATTTAAATTGCGACTGCAGAGGCGGTAAATATGCGATGTCACTGCTACGATTGAAAATTTGCGTTGATGTCGTTCACGCAACGTTCAACTAAAGCCTAAACAATTCCTAAACATCAGCATCCAAGTTCCAAAATATCGGGTAGAAGTAGACTCCTTGTGACCTGGATTCGCCTGGAGGAGAATGATGTGGAGAGCCGACCGAAATGAAATGCGAAAAAGCGAGGCAAAGAAGATGAAACAGGCATATTTGCTACAAATCACACAAGACACATAGAACAGAGGTCAAGTTATATAGGACACCATAGTGAACGTGGCAAAATGTTTTGTGAATTAGCAGAGCGGTCTCATGGGACACAGGGGAGACCCGCGACAATCGCCTGCGATTACACATGTTCATTACTGGGAGATTTGTGGGCTGTGGGCAATCAGCTTAGGGGACCAAATCTCGTTTTTTTTTGTTTGTGATGATTGATTAGTCTAGATCTAGCGACAGACTTGAGAAGAGGAGTTTATTCTGGAAGATTTGGAAGATTTGTGGGCTGTGGGCAAACAGGGGGACAAAATCATCTGTTTTTGTTCTGTTTCTGTCGAGTTGTTTAATCACTATTAAAATTTTCGATCTGGTGATACCGTGATACTTACCAATACCGAAACCACGAACTAGGAAAAACGCGTTTTTACTGAGGCGATACGTAAAACTAGTTTAAACTAGGGAAAGCACGTTTACAATACACTAAAAACGGGTTTTGATTGTAACATACAATGATAACATTGTAGCCCAAAGGAATGGGGTAGAAGACACGCGGAATCCGTCGTTGCGTAAGTAATGCCGTTGTTTACGAGTTTCGACGGACCCAGTGGACCGATCTAATGTAATCAAACCGGTTACTCCTAAAAAAGGGTTCCGCGATCTAATTATCCTGAATATCCTTCGATCTACATATACGTACGTATAGGCGTATAGGTATAGGTATAGCAGCCCGCGATGTTGTTCGCGTGCGCGTGGAATGATGATAAATTGATAATGACTGATATTAAAAACCCTATGTCATTAAATTAGTTACTTAACTGATTAAATTAGTGCTAAAACAGATTTACACTTTGGAGTTTGTACATTTTCGAACAATTTTACCAGTAGGTATTATGGAACTGGAATAGAGATACAACACGGTATAGCAGGGTAAAACATTCTTAACATTAACCGTTGTCTTTCTTTTCAAGATTCATATAGATATACGACATTATGGAATTACGAGTTTTATACTCGCTGGCAATTTCGCAATATTGTCTCAAGAGTGACAGAGACATCATTACTATTTACCACGGGTGCAAGCGAGATGGGTGCCGCGGGAGCGATTCTGTTGATTGTACGGATTAGCTACTGCGGCATATCAAGTTACTCTAAAACCTGCCTTAGCTATAATACCTTAAAGTCGAAACTCCATCGGATAGCAGACGGGAATCACAACTATGGCTATCGTACTCGTATTAATTCTGCGCTCACTCCAAAACTTACTGTAGCGTAAAGAGTTTAAGGTTGAAATTAGATTGGAGCCAGTTCCAGGATCACAAGTAAGGTATTAGTTGCAGTAATCTGTTTGTAAACAGAGCGTGTTCCGAAGCGTACAGGAATCCACGCTCAAGCAACCAAAGTATGACTACAGATGTGCTAGTTGCGGAATCTATCAAAAAAGTTGGAAGAGTTTTCGGGAATTTGAGGATATGTAACTTTATGGGAAATTACTCGTGAGGCAACTTTCATTTTGGAGACGGAAAACATCGATCTCCATACTAAACTATGAAAATTATGTAAAAATTTCGCGATTGCGATACTTTCTGACGGCCCATCAGTATTTGTGACCTTGAGAAGCCGTGTAATGGCCCACTTACTAACTATCCCTTTGTCCTTTTTGCAAAACGTCCCGTCTTTCAAAAAGCTTGTGGGATTTTTCATTTATAAAATTCTAAAATGCCCCATTCGGAAAATATTAAAATATCGTCTGATTTATTTTACAAAATGGAGTCTATTATCACAAAAATATTACCATGATAAAATGACATTTTTTGCACTACAGTTGTGAAATACAGAAATAAAACTATAATATTTCAATAAATCTTATAAAACCAGGTCTCCCTGAGCTTACCCAGTCACATCGGAATAGCAGTGGGGGAAAGGGAAAGGGGGGGGGGGCTATTATGTAAATCTTTAAGGTTACCTTTACACTCGTATTAGTCTTGATGAGGCTTTAATGTCGGCAATCAAATTATATGCACGGCCATTGTTCTCCAATGTGGGGGGCGGGTGGGGGGATCGGATTTGACGTAAATTGGAGATAAGATGAGCGTAGATAGAACGAAATACGAGTACGTGGAATTGGGACATGGGAGTCATGTGACTTGATTGTGTAATGAATAAAATGAGGATTAAGACTATTTAAGGGGCAAGTGGCAACTCATTATACATAGTTACGGCAAAAGCACCTAACTATAGTCCAAAATCTCTCGTTAGGTCTTTAATGAACTAGACTATCTAACTATTATTTTAATGCTGTGTACAACAACAGCCATTATTGCCAATTACTACATTAGTTCCACGCTGTCTAAATCTAAAGCATTGGAACATGTAGCCAAACTCCTATAATTATTCGCTGCCAATAATCGGCACACGCACTAATCCCCCTCCTGCCCCCTTTCCACTAAAGCCCCCCCCCCCCCCTGATTGATCGTGCGACAGCTGATCTACGTATTCCGATCAGTTGGCGATGTGGCTAATGCATCAGGTAAACTAAGGATTATAAATTTCAATACGTATACCTAAAGCGAATCATCAATGACCACTGCATCCCTGACGGATGATTGTAGTTTCAACGCTGTGTCAAGAGCGGTTGAAACGGCCAATGCATTTCCGCCTATGGCTATACAAGCCTATCGCTGCACGGCACTTCTTGCCGCATAAGTCGCATGTGTGAGTTTGTTGAGCCTCTGGATCGGACACCCGGCTACCAGCCCGATGACGCCTGTGCCTTTTTTGTCTCAGGTTTTCCAGCCAACTTTCGTCGTGCTTCTTCACTCCACGGGTAGGTCTCTACGCCACTCGGGTCTCATTGCAGCACGTTCCTCCCAGCCGCCGGTACCGATGCCGAAACACTCCATGTCGCGCTTGCAGGAGTCCTTGAATCTTAGCATCGGGCGCCCCACAGGTCTTTTTGCGTATGCTATCTGACCCATCAGCACTTGGCGTGGTAACCTCTCTGGGTCCATACGGTGTACATGGCCCCGCCAACGCAGCCTCCTCTGTTTGAGAATCGCCGTAATGCTGGTGATGCCTACCTTTGCAAGAACTGCCTCATTTGTCATCTTATCCCTCCATGTCACTCCTAGTATAAGTCTCAGGCAACGCATGTGAAAAGCGTTCAACTGGCGCTCTTGTTTAGAGGAAGTGGTCCACGTTTCCGAAGCGTATAAAAGGGTACTGAGTACGCACGACTGGTAAACGAGGACTTAAATAAATAAATAAAAGAATAAATATCCAAAAAATCCATACAATAACTAATAAAATTTTAAAACAACGATATAAATGTGCTCGTTTATTTTTTTTATAAAACGTGGGTATATTTTAGCCAAAAAAGTAATTTTAACAGATATTCACGCTTACACTGAGAGCCTACCGCGAATACCAAAGTTGGCACTTTTTTCTGTCACTCCAATTACTCCTCAATTGGAGTAAAAAAGAAAGATGCCCGCAATTTGCGAACATCGCGGTAGGGTCTCTAGTCTGGTTTCCCGAGGCAACGACTCGATATTCTATGAAAATAACTACAGTGCAGTGACAGCAAACTTGCGAAACTGGATTAGCGCCATCTATCAACAGGCTCGTGAACCAATCGCATAACTACCGGATAACTACCGGGACGGGAGGTATTCTGATGGTAATAACAGGTTATGAATTTGTTACGAATATCACCTGTCAGTATCATAAGTGACGTTTCTGAATGAAGAAATGTCACTTTTAGACCATACCTAATCAATTTTCCTTACCTAATATACCTATATAAAAATAAAAATAAATGTTGTCGCTCACAGACGTATTTGATAAAAATTAACGTCATAAACCTTCGAAAAAACTATTGAAGGGTGCTGAAAAACGTCTGTCAAGTTGCTATATCCGACCGTATGCTTGTTTACCACCATTGTATTACTCGTAACATAGATAATCATCTCGTTTTATGACCGTAGAATGCGAACTAAGTTCGCTGTGTAAGGGTCATATACTTTTGCACTATGTTTTAGGCACCACTTACTTAAATACTAGACGGACAATAAAAGGTAGGTGTTAATTTAGTGTGACCCGATTTTTTCCGTCGCGTGGCTACATTTATAGTGGGAGGAAGTAAGTGCAGAGAGTATGCATTTTTATTTCAGGCGATGCCGCTAGGTACGAATTGCTCGTTGGCTCAAATTAAGCTGATTTAATGCCACGTGATTTCCTCTTGACTACCACCCCAAAAAAGGAGGATGGAAGACGGCTTTGGTGGACGTCCAGTTTGCGTTCTATTTCTACGTTGCTGTAGAACCCATTTTAGTATTAATGAGGGCCGAGAATTTCATTTTTGAAATAATTATATTATTCATATATATTAATTATTTTCGTAAATGCACACCATAATACACGTCAAATTAAAGTAAAAAAAAAACATATTCAATCATTCATAAATAACAATAAAGACAATTCATTCCCATCCCAGTAATCAATCGTTTTACCTTTTCAATATTTTAAATATAAATGCAGTGAATAAGGTACAGTATTTCTAAGAATCCCTAAGCGTAGTCTATGCGAGTTAGTCTCTGGTTGTAAGGAGCCATCAAGTTTGACTGCCCCCCCCCCCCCCCCTCTCGAGGGCCTCGCATCGATAACGCTATAATAGCCTGATAACGCTCAATGGTACAGTCAGCAGCAGAATCGAACGTATGGCTCTACAGTTCCAACTGAAACAATCAAAATAACCGACTTTTATGATAAGTATAGGAGGCAAACGAGCAGACGAATCGTCTGACGTTAAGTTTCATTGCATATGGATGGCCACTTGCGACCATGGGGTCGACCATGGGGTCGTGATTCGTCAACGCATGTATGGACATGCGTTGACGAATTACGCTCTTTTCTTGAAAGTTTGAAGAATTTCACAAAACAATCTGTTAGCCATCATTATATGGTCATCATTAGCGATTACCGGCCCGATTCGAACTTTAAGATACGTCAATCAATAGATCTAGAAACGATATGGATTAGATATATACGTCAATCAATAGATCTAGAAACGATATGGATTAGATATGTCAGTGTCAAACACTGATATCAATGGTGTCAAATGTGACGCTTCTTCAAACAAAAACTTCACGTTTGACACTGACCCATCTAATCCATATCGTTTCTACATCTATTAATTGACGTATCTTAAAGTTGGAATCGGGCAGTACTTACAACTCAACAAGTAATATTGTTACGGCCAGGATCCCGATTCAGTTACGGCTTTGAACTGGTTTTGATACGACCTTGGCTATCGTCTTGGTGGTTGGCGCTCACCTCACGCGCGACTTCCACATCATTCCACATGCACCAACCAGCGTGAGCGATATTCATACAGAATAAGATCAAAACTGTAACAATATGTTAAATCTGAATCGGACTCCTACTGATTTTATAATTTTAAAGAGGATATTTTTATGAAAAGGAGTATTCAAGCTAAAGATTGTTAAAAATATTCGACCCAATTCGAACTTTAAGATACGTCAATTATTAGATCTAGAAACGATATGGATTAGATGTGTCAGTGTCAAAAGTGACGTTATTGTTCAAAGAAACGTCACATGTAACACTGACATATATCTAATTCATATCGTTTCTAGATTTATTAATTGACGTATCTTGCAGTTCGAATCTGGCAGATTGTATCTTTTGTTAGTATAAGTTAAAATGGCTCTTGCCTAGTCGTTTAGTAAAATACCCATCTTCTCTGCACCAAGAGTAATTGCCATTGTTTTCAATTCTCGGAAACGTAACCCACGACAACACACAAGAAGCAGTTTAAACACTAATATATAACCTTACTCCTTTGAAATAAGGTTCAACGTTGCACTATCAATCTGAACTACAAACATCTAGTTTTGTACTCTATGCCATTGAAATAAAGCACAATGTTGTAAGGCTAAGTAAGCGAACAAAAGAACGTCGCGAGGGTTTAAGTTGAGCCTTGAGTCCATTGCTATTTCCTTGCGGGTCGTGGACTTGTGGAGGTCACTATGAACATTTTACGATTGTGGCTCAAGTTTTTTAAATGAAGGTTTAAAAAAAACCGGTCGCAGGGGTCTGAAAACAATTTCACGTGCCGTACATTGAAAGAAATGTTTGCATAACAGTAACAAAACATTTTGGTAATACTTACACAAGAAATGGGATTCTTTATGGATTCTTTACATCGGCCAACAAAGCGGCTTGTAATGACAAAGTCTGTTTTTTCCATAAGGAAAAGAATGAGTTCGGCTAATTTTTTTTTAAAGTCTAGTTGAAAATAATATTTCCATGCCTATTTTTGGTAATTCTTAGCCTCAGGATCGAAAATGCTATAGTACTTATGTTCTGAGTAGAAGTAGCCCAAAGGGTCACTAAGTGTGTAAAGTTCATACAAAGTGGCCTACTTTTATTGTCATCAAGTGTCCACTCCCGGTGGATAACTTCGTTAATTACAGCCAAAGAATTTCAGGAACCCGAGCTCGAGGAATAGGCTGAACTCTGCTACGATATTCGTGGCTACGCTGCTCGTAGCCGGTAATTGCTACGCCGTAGCTGCTACGAACCTTTTGAAGCGATTGTATTAATCCAGAAAGCCAGGGGGCGTATTTTGATTGTAGTAACAGGCTACGAATTTGATCCAGATTTATTATGTATTCAAATCCATATCAATATGTCAGTGACAAAAGTGACATTTCGGGTTGAAGAAATAATAATGTGAAATGAAACAAATAGGAGGTCGATTCTAATAAACCGATTTGTTATGGTTTTAAATTGGTTTTGATTTAACTATGACGATAGTGTTGGTGATTGGTGCGCATCTCACGCACGACCTTCATTTCGCATGCACCAATCAGTGCGAGCGATCTCCGAGTTTGTATCAAAGTTGTAACAAGTACTGAAATCTGAACCAGGCTCTAATTTGTGTGTTGTAACATTGTAACACTCCGTAACATGCGCATATTGGCTCCAATCCGGTTTAAAGTGGTTTGATTAATTGAAGTCGGCACGAGAATTGAGATGAATGATTACACACCCACATAGCTATAGTCTGTCAAGCCATTTCTGTCAGATTAACACATTCGCTGCGTTACGGGAAGCATTTGCCCGTATTTGACTTTCCGCCGGTGCGGCAGCTATCTGCGCTTGTCTTACCCCCGGTGCGGCGGTGGGTTTTCTATGTTCTCATGTGAGTAAGAAAAAGATGACTATAGTCCCGATATCCTTACTTCAAGTATATTCTATTTCAAAAGAAAAAATGTACGGGAAGTATTTTTGCGTAACGCACTGAAAGGAATTTTTTTTTCTTTAGCGCGGCACGGGTACTTTTTGTCCGTACTCCATCACCCCGTATCGCACCGAAAGGCGGGTACGCAGCGCTCAGATTGGTCATAGTGCTGCGCATTGTCCACGTTTCCGCGTCGATACGACATTTTATTAATGCGACAATTCAAGACTATGACATCTATATTGAAAATTACCTACTCTAACCTCAGTAATTTACTATACAGGGTGAAATCGGGGTCGTGTAGCAAGAAAGAAAAATAAGACTTGCCACTTAATTAGTAATACAACACTGTAGATTTGAATGCATTAATTTGTATCTTTTTCGCACATACAAAAAATAAATACAAAATAATTTCTTATTTAGAGTCATGGTCACCCTGTACAGACTTGACAACACAAACATCTAGTAAATAAAGTAGTGGTAACTTACGATAATTAATTGATAACACTTATCTTCGGTTTTACATTCAGTGTAAAAGCAATTAAAAAGTATAAAAATAATTTAAAGATTTTATTAAAATAATATTACAATCACTGGGACGGAGACTTCACAAGCTTTTAACAAATACGACCAAAACTTAAACATACTTCAGGAGCTGCTCAAAGTGTGATCCGTTTTGCTGTCGCAGTGTCGACACAATTCGGCTCGTCGCCTTAGGTTATCTTTTAATCTGCCGAGAGCAAAGTGATTCATTCTCACACTTTCAAATGCTCCAATACCTCGCTGACGAAGCTATCGAACTATCGAAGGATGGTGTTGGACTCTTGTTCGTACACCAATCTTTTGATTTCGCCCCAGAGAAAAAGATCCAAGGGCGTCAGTACGGGACTACGAGGACGCCATGCCACGGGTCCGCCGCGGCCAATCCAACGTCCCGGGAACTGCTCATCGAGGTAATTGCGTACTCGGTGTTGATAGTGTAAGTTATGCAAGTAATGTTCCGGCACTTCTCGCAGTAAATAAACTAGCAAAAAGCAGAGCTTTGTAAGGGCTCGCGGAGTTTTTCTACCTAAACGTATGTACCGGACCGCGACTTTGATCCAATCCGAGGTTTATTTCATGTTCGATCGAGTGGGTGGGTATGTAATAAGTCAATTAAGGCCGTAACACACTATCGCACTGCACCAAGGTCGCGGTACGGTGCGATAGTGTGTTACGGCCTTTAAGAACGCAATTTATAAGTGAGAGCAAGAAAGACAAATACTAACCGGACCCCGGTTGCTGTCAAGTACGCCTGTATGTTACAGCTTTTACTTTGTCCATTAAAAACGTCTCCAGACGACAAAATCAAATTGCCAATATCATCTACACGTTATATACAATTTCATAAGCGCTTATTAGATCCTACACGGTCGCCCAGTACTTTTTGTAAGGATGCCAACTGGCTTTCCTACATAATGTTGGGTCAGCGAGCCAATTATCCTTGAATTAATTTTTGCGTCCACACCACACAATTCAGCGAAAATCTATCCGGTCTGGACACCTACTGGCGGTAATCACACTGCTCCGCACATAAACACACACACACACACACAGTTCCACTAGGTACAGCCAAGGTTCAGCATTAGCTCTATCTTGGGTCCTGCTCTTCTAAGTGCTCGTTAAGACGAGTCAGATGACCAAAACAGCGTGTGCCTATGTTGCACCAAACCTGAGTTCCACTAGGTACTGCCAGGGTTCAGCATCAGCTTTATCTTGGGTACTACACCTAAGTGCTCATCAAGACGAGTCGGATGACCAAAACAGCGTGAGCCTATGTTGCAACAAACCTGAGTTCCACTACGTACTGCCAGGGTTCAGCATCAGCTCTATCTTGGGTACTGCTCTCCCAAGTGCTCATCGTGACGAGTCGGATGTCCAAAACAATGTGTGTCTATGTTGCATCAAACCTGAGTTCCATTATACCTAATGGAACAATGGCAGTACCCTGCCAGGGTTCAGATCCGCTCTATTTTGGTTACTGCTTTCCCAAATGCTCATCAAGACGAGTCAGATTACCAAAACAGCGTGCGCCTATGCTACACACCACCTGAGTTCCACTATGTACTGCCAGGGTTCAGCATCCGCTTTATCCTGGGTACTGCTCTCCCAATTGCTCATCAAAACGAGTCGGATGACCAACAGCGTGTGTAATTGTGTATGTTGCACCAAACCCGAGCTCCACTAGGTACTGCCAGGGTTCAGCATCACCTCTATCTTGGGAACTAACTCTCCTAAGTGCTCATCAAGATGAGTCGGATGACCAAAACATAATGTGCCTTAGTTGCACCAAACCTGAGTTCCACTAGGAACTGCCAGGGTTCTGGGTCATTTTGTTGAACTGCACGCCGTCGTTGCAATTGGCGTGCAGTCGGCGTGTAGTTCCCATACAAGTTGCAGTCGTGTGTCGGCCCTAAGTCACTGAAGTTTGTATTAATATGCTTATCTTTATTTATAATTTTAGCAGTTCCAAGCAATAGTAACACTAAAGGCGCCATTCATTAATTACGTAAGACAATTTTTGCCAGTTTTTGACCCCCTCCCTCCACTATGTAAGAAATAATAAGAATAGGCTGACCCCCTCCTTCTCCCATTCCCCTATATTACCATATATTACGTAAGAATCTAAAGGAAAAATTGAGTTCCTACACGTTTGGTTTGTATTAGTGCTTATTTTTCAAAAAAAAATTTTTTGAATGTGATATAATTATGTACCTGTACAAAGGTACTTGAGCTCGTTTAAGCGAACTCTTCACCGTGTTTGATAGCATAGTGTGGAAGTATTATTATTATGTATTTTAAACGTCATAATTTCATAGAAATTAAATAAAAAGTCGCATCTTTGTGATCTTACGTAAAAACTATGAAAACCCCCTCCCACCCCCATGTAAGAAAAAATAAGATATGTTCGACCCCCCTCCACCCCAAAATCGTCTTACGTAATAAATTAATGGCGCCAAAACTGTTTCTCGAACTGAGTATACCCTGATTTAAGTTTGCTAACACAACATGATTGATCAGTTCATCAGCGTCACAAAACCAAAATTGACCTCCGCAGTTAATAGGTATACAGCAAGATTGATTGTTCTAGTAGGTATTCACAGAAACTTAATTGCTAAATTGGGAGTCAAACCAAGCGAAGCGAGGTGGGTCTGAATCCAAAATTTTAACCCACTTTTGTATTCATCGTTGTTAATGGCGTAAGCGCCATCGACATTATTGAAATTGAAAACACCACATAGGTATCGTTGTCTGAGTACCCACAACACAAGCCTCCTTGAGATTACTTTGGGGCTTAGTCAATTTGTATGTCCAATATTTATTTATTTTTTTACTAGTAACGCCATCTGTTACAGAAGTAGATAATTCATTATTTTGCCAACAGATGGCGCTAGTAGTAATACAAAGTGTTATTACTTTATTTAATTTTTTTAGGTTTATAAAATTATATTTTTATGTTTGATAACACATCTAGACATGAATTTACATTACTATGTCAAATTTCAAACCTAACAGTGCAGTAGTTTTTCCGTAAAGTGTACCACAAGAATGCATAGTTCGTCGAATAGTGATAGGGCTCGCTTCGCTCGCCCTAACTAGCAAAAAGCAGAGCTTTGTAAGGGCTCGCGGAGTTTTTCTACCTAAACTAAACTCAGTCGTGTCCAATGCGCGCAGCGACATGGACGCATTGATGATCAATTAATTTAATTAATTGCGAAATTAGCGCGGCTCGGCCGCAGCTAGCGAAGTGACGCGATGAGTGCCTCCGGACAGAGTGCACCGATCGTGAACGAGCTCCTCGCCTTTCTGCAACAGAAGCTGCTGCTGGAAGGAGTGATGGACACGGTGTCTGCTGTCCAGATCTGTTCGTCGAGTTTTTCCGTCGAAGATATCTGTGCAGCAAAGAAGGTGCTGCACGAGTCCCTCGGGATCGTCGGCACGTATGTACCTCACCGGAGAGGAGATGAAACTGGGAAGAAGACCCTCGAGAACATCATAAACGTTCTAAGGGAGAATGAAGATCGGATTCCAGAGTTTACGACGACGGGTGCCTCCAGCCTGCCGTCCTATATTCCGGATCATGTCGACGTTAGCTGCTTGTTGAAGGAAATCGTGGCCCTAAAAACAAGTCTAGCAGATGTCATTTCGAAGTTTGATGCAGCCCAGGTCACTATAACCGAGTTACGCAACGAAGTCATCAGTTTGCGAAACAGTGCCCTTACTCGGTCGGCGGCGTCGAATTTCAAGTGCGATGACCGGCAAGCCACGAGCGCCGAGTCGGTCAGTTTGCGAGTTGCTGACACTGTAAAATGTGTCGCATCAGCTGTGTTGCCGCCCGCGAGCCTCCCGCGCGCGCGCCCTCCCCCCGCCTCCTCCAAATCACGTCATCGTGTTTACGCGGATGTCGTCGCCGGTCCGAAAGTCGCACCGAACCGGGTTAGTGTACCTGTAAAGGGTACTGAAGATCGAGCGGCTCCCAAGGAGAAGCTCGCTGTTACCAGTGTGGATGAGGAGGATTTCACAGTGGTATCAAGAAAGAAGAAGGCGCGCACGGCGCCTCGTAAGACTCAGTGTGGTACCGCCGAACCGGCTAATTCTGGCTTGCGGATTGCTACACCGAGTAAGGCGCTGTACGTATCGCGCCTGCATTACACCGCCACGGCTGCTGAAGTGGTGGAGTATGTACACCAGAAGACCGGCTACACGCTGAGGGTGTTCCAGCTTCGATCACGCCACTACGTGCACTTCAACTCTTTTGTGGTGCGCGTGCCGCGACCGCTGCAGGGAACCATCGAGTGCGTCGACTTCTGGCCGAAAGGTGTCGTGTTTCGGAGGTTCCGGGGCAAACTGCCGAACCCGACACAAGAGCAGCCGATGCAACGGAGCCACGCCGTTTTGTCGACTAAATAGTGTTTAGTTTTAAGTTTATAAAATACATATGTATGTTAGTCTGTAAGGTATTTGTAATATGGGCCTTGTTGCCTGAATTAAATTTCTAAATAAAAAAAATAAAAAATAAACGTACCGCGACTTTGATCCAGTCCGAGGCTTGTTCCATGTTCGATCGAGTGGGTACGAAATAAATCCGTTAAGGACGCAGCTATAAGTGAGAGCAAGAAAGAAATATACTGACCGGACCCCGGTCGCTGTCCGGTACGCCTGGCTGTTACAGCTTTTACTTTGTCCATTAAAAACGTGTCCAGACGACAAAATCAAATTGCCAATATCATCCACACGTAATATACAATTTCATAAGCGCTTATTACATCCTACACGGTCGCCCAGTAGTTTTTGTAAGGAAGCCAACTGGCTTTCCTTGTTGGGTCAGCGAGCCAATGTCCTTGAATTTATTTATGCGTCCATACCACACAATTGAGCATAAAACTATCCCGCCTGGACACCTACTGGCGTTCAGCTACAGCTCTATCTTGGGTATCTCCCAAGTGCTCAAAAAAACGAGTCGGATGTCCAAAACAGCGTGTGTCTACGTTGCACCAAACTCGAGCTCCACTCGAGGTACTGCCAGGGTTCACCATCAGCTCTATCTTGGGTACTAATATTTACTCTCCTAAGTTCTCATCAAGACGAGTGAGATGACCAAAACATCGTGTGCCTATATTGCAACAAACCATAGTTCCACTAAATACTGCCCGGGTTCAGCATCAGCTATCTGGGCTACTGCTCTACCAAGTGATCATCATGACGAGTCGGATGTTCAACCCAGCGTGTGTCTATGTTGCACCAAACCTGAGTTCCGCTAGGTACAACCAGGGTTCAGCATCAGCTCTACTTGGGTACTGCTCTCCCAAGTGCTCATCAAGACGTGTCGAATTACTAAAACAGCGTGTACCTATGTTGCACCAAACCTGAGTTCCACTGGGTACTGCCAGGGTTCTGGGTCATTTTGTTGAACTGCACGCCGACGTTGCAATTGGCGTGCAGTCGGCGTGCAGTTTCCATACAAGTCGCAGTCGGGTTGTAGTCCGTCTGTATCTATCCGTCTGAATCAGTGGGTCCGCCGGACGGTATCGGCCTGTCAGTTGTTCGGAACTCTCAAAATTTTGTTGTAACTGACAGGCCGATACCGTCCGGTGGACTGTTAATCAGTGGGTCCCTTAAGTCACTGAAGTTTGTATTATCTAATATGCTTATCTTTATTTATAATTGTGGCAGTTCCAAAGAATAGAAACACTAAAACTGTTTCTCGAACTGAAAGTACCCTTAAATTTGCTAACACAACATCATGACTGATCGGTTCATCGGCGTCACAGAACGGAACATACGAGTAAATTGACCTCCACAGTGAATATACAGCAACATTGAATGTTTCAGTATTCACAGAAACTTAATTGCTAAATTGGGAACCAACCGTGCGACGAGCGATGGGTCAGAATCCAAAATGTTAACCCACTTTTGTATTCATCATTGTTAGCACATAGTACATTAGCACGAATAATAATTCATAATTTTTCTAACAGATGGCGCTAGTAGTAATACAAAGCGTTATTCCTTTATTTTATTTTTTTAGGTTTATAAAATTATATTTTTATGTTTGATAACACATCTAGACATGAATTTAAATTACTATGTTAAATTTCAAACCTAACAGTGCGATAGTTTTTCCGTAAAGTGTACCACAAGAATGCATAGTTTTGTCGAATAGTGATAGGGCTCGCTTCGCTCGCCCTAATAAATAAATCCCGAGCAGTGGTAGCACGACGTGCTTGGTAATAAAACATTACCATGTCAGACCGCTCAACATTTGAAAACGGATAGATATATCGCGGGCATTTTCTGCTTAATTATCTTTAAAATTGCCAGAATTAATAAAATCAATGTACAATCCTTGAATGATTTTTTTATTTTAAAGTTTTGACTTTGTCATAACAGTGACGGTTGACATTTCTTACTCATCTAATCAGTTGTTTATTAAATAGGTTTTAACATTAATTGTAAGGTAACCATAATTTGTGTTTTTAACTGGGATACTTAAATTGCTGATTAATTAATGAATAGCTGCAATTAGTTAAAAATTAACTTTATACCTAACATCGCATTAATTTACCGAGTTAAGTACAATAGGTTTGAGTCACGACCCCGATTTCGCCCTGTATAGACAGTAATTTTTCCACTTTTAAATTTATTCTAAGTTTAATAGCATCGTTCATAGACGTTTTTACTAACTAGAAATAAAAATTACCTACTCTAAAAGTCCGATCCCTTTTTATAATTATATGAGGATGAATAATATTTGTTTTGAACACGTACAGACACGATGACAATAATAAATATTTTGTCGATTATAAAAGTGACAGTCGTTATCGATTCATTAGTATCCCATCACTAGTGTTATATACGGCCTGTGCGGCAAGGGAAGTATATTCCCGTAAAATTAAGGGTCTTGAAAAATGCCTATATCTTTTGTAATTTTATACAGATCCGCGGGCGACGGCAGTATATACACAAGGATATAGTCTATTGATTAGAATGACTTTTAGTTCAAATCGATAACATTCCAGGTCTGCAGGGACCTTTAAAGTCAGGACATGGTACGGGAAAATATAGGTCGTGCCGCAAATTTGGCTTTCTCAATACGGGAAGTATATGACTCGTAACGCACTGGCGGTAAGTTTGGGTTTTGCGCTGCCGCACCGAATGTGTTAAAGGTAATATTCCATTTCTGACCGCAGCTCTGCTGCACTACTGTTCCGACACGTCGATGTTATTATCAATTTCCATAGTAAAATGAATGACAGTAACGTCGCAACAGTAGTGCAGCTGTCGTTGGAAATGGACTGTCACCTTTAAAAAGCTGTAAATTTAAAAATTGCAGACGCTAAGGTTTATCGTCCCATAGATACGTACGTATAGTATCTACTAATAGTACTAATTTTAAATAGGTTGTGAATTAACGAATGAGTGAATGTGATCTAAGTGTACGAATTGGTGAAACGGTAAATTCTCAAACAGGTAAGTACCTACAAATAACGTGTTCTGAATGATGCCACGAAAGATACTAAAATACATTTTTTGTAAAAGATACCTACGTATAAACATTATGTAACACGCCACGCTAATTGATGATAGCTATATCGCCAATCATAATAACATTAATAATAACTATAACCACTGTTTATGCACAATGCAAAAAAAAAAAATTATAAACAATGCACTGTTTATCCTAAACTACAGGGTAACCTACTTAGCAAACAGCGCTTCTGATTTATTTTTAAGAATTCAATTTGTATAAGTTTTGTTCATGAAATAAATAAATTATTATAATTATTTATAATTAAATATTAGTCTTCTGTTTTTAATCGTTCTCAGCGGGGCTCTTGAGACATTAGTTATGAGTAAGTAGTTAAAAACATGCGAATGAATATGTTTATTTTAAAACTGCTCTATATATCTGATCTGTGTCATCCAGCCTCTTATTGGCAAACTTCCTCCAATCGATTAAATTCTTAACTCCTCTAACTAGAATAGTCCCGTGGTGGCGGGGGCGGGACTCATTCCGTCTGAACTACGTAAGCGACCAATTATATTTTAATATGGCCTACAACAACTTTAAATTATTTTAATAGAACTACAGGAAATACCCCGGGTTGTATTCAGACTATCAAAATCTGATATTAATTAGATATTAAACTTGACGCGCGGTAGCTTAATTTGTCTGCATAACTACTTGATTATGTACAAATTCTAGCATCCATGCAGATCTCATTCTAGCATCCATGCAGATCTCATTCTAGCATCCATGCAGATCTCATTCTAGCATCCATGCAGATCTCATTCTAGCATCCATGCAGATCTCATTCTAGCATCCATGCAGATCTCATTTCTTTTGTCATTGAAATAATATTTAACTTGGCGCCTATTTTCACACTATCGTTTTTGATGGGATTTGACTTAGAGCCGATTTTTCAGTCCCAAGGTGAACAGACGAATAGGATTTATTAAACTGATAACACGATTCTCATGGGTCATTCTCATACTTTAATTCGTTGTAACAGTTATCGGACTAGTTAAATGATAATTGAACAATCACCCATCATTGTGCATCTGGCTCGTACCAATAAACGAGCAATAATTAATCACAGCGACGAACATGATATCAGTATCAAATCTAGATCAAGTTTTTAGGGTTAGAATGCTTCCATGGGGCGAAGGATCGTAATTACATACTGCTTGAGGCTGTAATTGTATTTGATTTCTGTTATTATTGCCGACACGCGTTCTTTGAAGAAACATTAATAATACACAGTTTAACGGGAACTAACACTACCACAACGCTTTACATATGCAAACATCCTCACATAATGGTTTGGAACGATGTTAGATTAACACCACAGTATTAAGGAATATTTTAGATGATTCAAATTTACTATTTGTAATGGTTATGAAGTGGTTTTGATACGACGATTGGCGTGCGCATCTCACGCAACACCATCACTTAAGTAGGCATATCTGTCTGATATACCTAGATTGTCTTCATATCACGTCGCACCTGTTGTGTGCAAACATAAAAAGCACAATGAAAAAGCAAGCAGATAGGGGGAGGTTTGTCTGCTCGCTTACGGAAAGATACGACGTAATGAAAGACAGAGCAATTTAGTTAAGTGTTTGCGGCGGAATTCTTCACCATTTTCAGCCCACGTTCTAAAATCAAATTAGTTAGATACCTAGTGTGGCACTGTGCTCTGTTCAGAGGTAACACGAATTCAGTTTCTTCGCCTGCTAACTGCCGAGCTGCCCGAATACGCTAAAGAACTAAAAGGTTCCGTAGGACAATATAACTAAGCTGCTTTCTTCCCCATTTTCAGCCCATGTTTGCTTATGGTTTCAGCTATTTTAAAACGTATTTTAGAATCAAATTACTTAGTGGGATTGTGTGTGTCTTGAGAATGCGATCTCTTTGCCTGCTAGCTGTCGTGAGATATGCTAAAGAGATGGATAGCTTACAGAGCAATTTAGTTAAGTGTTCGCGCCAGCGTTCTTCAACATTCCCAGTCCGAGACCTTTGCGCAAACGTGAGCGTGCGAATGACTCGACCGATATATCATGACCTTGAGGTTATGAACAACTAATATTTGTTACACACCAATGACCCTTTTACGGACTTGTGGAATTGTCAATTTGATAATTTTCCAAAATTGCAAAGTTCCGATGAACTTTTTTGGAAAATGTCAATGTCTTATGGCGGGTGACTCACAAGCTCGCCAAGTGTTTAAAATGAAACTCAGGAACTGATAAATGACACGGCTGTTTCATGTAAAAGTTTTAATATTTTTAAGTACCTATACTCGTTGCGCCTAGTAGATAAAACGTTGCAGATTTTTGTGAATTCGTAAAGAATAAGAGTAATCTGACAACATAAAATATTACTTAAATGGATTGTTTTTACTGGTGAAATAAAAGTTCAGTTTTGGCATCTTTCCCTTGCATGTGCATGAGTAATAATTCAATATAAGGACAAGGAGTGAGTGTAACAACAACTTGTAAAACAAATGACTATTAATTACAGGTCGTAACAACAATAAGATTGAAGTTAATAATATGCTAATCATGAGTAGACAAGCCAGCTGGGTTACAGGATGCTCTAATGTAGTTAATAGATGCAACCGCGGCTACTTGTAGTTCCGCCGCCATTTGCAAATTACTCCCTTAATCCTATTAGTGGATACACTATGCAAACCGCTTCCGTGCCCTGGGGCGGCATACCTACAATATGGGTAGATTTAGATATCAGACCAATTCGAGTTTAAGTTATTCGATCTGATTCCAATATGATACTGATCTGTCAGCGTCAAAGGAGACATTTCTTAAACCATAAAGTCACTTTTGATATTGACAAGCAGTATAGTATCGGAATCAGATCGAATATCTAATACTCGAATTGGCTTATTACACAAGTTAGGTATACATGATGTTTAATTAAAACTACGTTAGCTTTAATTAATACATAGTTGACATCCAATATAATTATTTCTAACTACACCAAACCACATAAATGTAGCTAATCTTTGTTTACTAAAGTCAATTTATCTCTTGTCAGTCATCCCCAGCCCTGTCGGCAAAGTGGCAAGTTTCAAACTGAAATCCCCATACACGCGAATTATACCCACAATCCAATCGCAAATCGATGTAAGCGACTTTGAACTATACCTTCTCAAAAATAAGAAACAAAATCCATTATCTATAGACAGCTTAATCCGTGTATGAAACTTGAAATTGAAAAATGGTGAGTTAGGACGTTTAGTTAAGGAATAGGATTTGGTAAAGGATAAGTAATTACCCTCGGAACAGCTGACTGTTCACTTTGCTGTTAGAGACACTTGGGAACTAGGGAGTAGGGATGAGCGGGTCGGATATCGGCATACCGGTTTACCGATACCGGTCGGTGCTTTGGATTTATTCACTAAAGAAATGAGTACCTACTGGTGGGGCCCACGCACGGCCGCGTGGGGAGAGTAGCGCACCGGCTGCCCGCTGCAGCCGTGGCAATTTGTATGGCAAGTTTTGGATTATATTGCTAGGTCAATAGACGATTTTACTTTATGCACTAGACCATAAATCTAACTTTATGCCGCTTACACGAACACCAAATTTACGAGCATGAGAGGTGAAACCCTAATTTCTGTGTATGACCAGGGTTCAAAAATTCCAAAATCGGTACCGGTATCGTACCAAATAAACACGGTATCGTGACATCCCTAGCTCCACGCGAGTGTAATCGAATCTCCGACCTAGTTCCACAAATTCCCTCCAAAACTGCAACATGGATGCTCGCTGCTCGGACACGACGTTTCATTTTTCTTTGCTACTACCAAGATAGGAGAAAAATAGAGACTGGAAATTGCACACAACAAGCTTAATAGTCATGCTTATAATAAGCACAGAAAAATGACAATTTATAAGTACATACCTACCAAGGCGAACCTAAACTAAAATAATAAAAATAACTAAAATGAATCTGTACAACTAATAGGGAACAATCGAAATCTGAGGGCTTGGTCACTTTTTCTTTAATATTATGTCATCTATTTCAGTTTGTAAAATCTGGATCATCTTATTTAAACTCAAACTATTTTCAAGGGTCTTAGTTTTATTATTTATCTCGACGTTTCGAACGCGCCATACGTTCGTGGTCGCACGCAGACTAGCGAGGGATTGAATCAACATCTTCTAGCTGCGGGGGTTTTGCAAAAACTGGTTGGCATAGCTAATAGCGTGCGAAGGTATTACTGCAATATTGTGCCGCCAGAGTGCAGCACTAGCGCCTCTAGTAAACCATAGAGTTACTTAGACATAGGTACTGTGCCTTAAACTGTTTTTTGATAAGTTTTCACAGACAATAAAATATGACATTGATGCATCAAGGCGGTTTGTTAACAAGGGCCTATCGGGAAACTCAAAAATTGAAATTTAGTTATCTGCCTCTTTATCGCTCAAATATGCAAAAGTGATAGAGATATCTTTATATTACTAGTCTCTGATAACGAACATTCATTTGCAGCGTTAGCTTGTTTGTTTTTTTTTATGTGATTTTTTGTAATTAAGCGAGCTGTTTCCTATTTTAAAGGAATCCTTTTTATGGAATTTGCTTTGTTTGATTTAAATTCAGTATTCTGGTGCTGTAGTTTATTTGCTATGGTGTTTAAAGGATGACTCACGTTAGACGGCGCCGTGCCCGGGCCGAGGCGTCCGACATATCATTTGCTATGATGGCTGATCGGAGTGATCGGTGATCACGTGTTGCTTTCCATACAACACAAAGCGCCGTAAGCTCCGGCCCGGCCCTGACCCGGTCTAGCGTGAGTCATGCCACTATTGCATAAACTACTATTATATACAGCGTCCACTGAACATAAACCGTTTTTGGCTGCCTGCATAAAAAGCCCGGGCCGGCTGCCAACTCACCATATATAACTAACGGTATAACTTTTACTGCTCATGTCCGGACGAGATCCGGTAATCCTTTGCTACTTCATAGACGGCGCCGGGCTCCGGCACGGCACGGCACCGGGTGAAAGATATATAGCATTATGTGGGGCTAGCTTTTGCATGCGACTTCGTCTGCATAGTACTTGTTACAACGCCATCTATTATCACTTATGAAAACTCTAGATAAAAGGTAAAATGTGGCAGCTAATCTTGATAAACACTATCCTAATGGGATAGTAATACTTATTTGAAATATGTGTAAACTGTTTTGTGAATATTGTAGGAAAGAAATAAATAAAAAATATGTGTTGCAATTATAGTTTAAAGTGTAGGACTGAAATAATATAATAGACCTTGGATGATGTGACTGTAAGGTAATTTTATGATTCAATCTTTAAAGTGTTTTTGTTTTGTTACAGGTAATTCGTGGAAAACAAATGTCCAGTTCAACATAGTGATTGATATTAATTAATCATCTTTTCAAGGCAAGCACCTATTTGAAGTGAAACCCTGACAACTAATGAAAGATTAGATTTAGATAAAACTGCAATCGGTCTGGGCAAATTGCTGAAATGAGATTATTTCATTTGCATGGAGTAGAGGTGTTGTTTTCAAGAACTTTAGTTTCCAGCAATGTCTTCATATTTAACTCATAGGATGTAAAACAAGACAAAAATAGAAATTTATCCTATATTTTTTGTGCTGGAAAAATAAGGGGAAGTTGTATATCGTCGGTGCGAATAACAAAATCGCCATGTATTATTTAGCTACTTTTCAGGAGACAAAAAAACTATTTATTTTCCGGGTCATGTCGCGCGAGTGACTAAAAACAAGTGAGTCTAAACCGTAAAATTATTCAATATTTATTTTCCTGTTTGTAATATATTTGTTGCATTTTTTTTCTGGTAGATCAATGGTTTTTACCTAATACTTATGAAGAAAATATATAAACAGTTTTTTTTTTAATTTATACAATATGAATTATTTTAACCAGAATTTTGCTACATAGCGACTTAAATTTGGTTCACTTAAAATCGTCATGTGTAAAGTTGACGATTTTTGACGACCGGTCTGGCCTAGTAGGTAGTGACCCTGCCTGTGAAGCTGATGGTCCTGGGTTCGAATCCCAGTAAGGGCATTTATTTGTGTGATGACACAGATATTTGTTCCTGAGTCATGGTTGTTTTCTATGTATTTAAGTATTTATATATTATATATATCGTTGTCTGATGGGTACCCACAACACAAGCCTTCTTGAGCTTACTGTGGGACTTAGTCAATCTGTGTAAGAATGTCCTATAATAATAATTAAAAAAAAAAATCGCCATCACCCTCGACGAAAATCAAGGCATTTAATTTCGTTATGTGCTAAAAAAACACATAGCGATTTTTTTATTCGCACCGACGATATGGTGTACTTACACAATATATATCCCTTCAAGTGGCGCCACCGAAAACGCGAAAAGTAGTCAAGTGGCGGGGCCCCGGTGGGTGGTCAGCGCAGATTAAGAAAATTTTACAAAATCGTCAATTTAAGCTTTTCTATGTTTGAAAGTGTATTAAATCACATATTGTTAGAATCAGCGTTATATACTCGTAGGCTATTTGAATATAGCAATTAAATTATTCTAATGTTTATACATTTGGCCAGACGTAATCAAACTCCGGAAGAATGACAGTTTTCCAGCTTCCTTGTTAAAAATGACTACCACCATAAAACTAATTGATTATTGGAGGTAATTGCTATTTAATTATCAAAGGAAGACTTTTATCTTTAAGATTAAATCAATAAAAAAGACCTAAGATACAATTTATTTTACAAAACAACCTCTTAAAAAACGAGACTGACCTCGGACTAGGCGGTCGCTCCCGAATCAATGGTCCTCACCAACAAATTTTATACCAAGTGTTTTTGTGTTTCTTATGGTATGCTATCCTTCTCTAACTCGCTACCTAATTTTGGGCGCTAGAAGAGCGTAACTATACTTAAATGCGTTCAATTTCACCTCTAAATACGTCAACATCTCATTAACCACTGACTGGTGGATGACAGTTTACTGGTTTTCGCATCGACCATTCACGGGTTGACCGCCACTTGAAGGGATATATATGTAGGTGCAATGTGATGGTTCACATTGCACTATGCCGGCTCTAAGAAGTAATGCAAACACAAGCCCAGACGCGAGCTCAGCACAAATGCAGAACAATTATACAGGCAAGATTATATTCTCTCGGGAACGCTTGCGTTTGTTTGGCATTCGTCTGAAAATTGTCAGTTCTATAATGATTTCAGGATCTGTTAGAACTACAGAGTATAAGGTGAAGGCAATATAATTATTATGGTTTTTAAAATATCATTTATAAAATTCAGGCAAGTCACACTAATGAATCGATTGTGCGATTGAAATCGCATCAAAGGCCTTGCATCATAAAGAACACAATGTCACAAATTTATTTATACGCGGAGTGCTAAAATTGTTCCTAATTTTAGGCAAATCTAGAGGACACTAAACAACTTTTACTATAAAACCAAATAAAGTTACATGTATTTTTTTCTATAAGTACCTACTTAGGTTTTGATCGACTAGGTAAGTAGGTAACTTTCATAAATGATTTCATATTTGTCTACAAATTTCGTTATCAAGCTTGAGTCTTTCACTATAAAGGCTGCCAAAGTTTTCACCTATACCTACCTTAACTAGTAACCTGTTTTCTTTGCTGCAACTGAATAACTTGAATCGAATGCCATGCCGAACTCCATTATGAACTGACGGAACTCCAAACTTCATCAGGAATTCGGGATTCCGTAAATCGGCACCGTAATATAATTCCGGAGTCGTCAGCAAGTTATTATTGATGTCGATTTTCGATTGGGCGAGTTATATGCGGAATATTAATGGGTTCTGTGAGTTAATTATTCTGGTACATTAAATTTAATTCTATTTAGTAACCGTGCTAATTGGTTGTGTGAATTATGTAGTGGGGGAACAAAGGTATATTATGTATGTTTATTGCACTTAAAACGTGAAACTTTTATTCAATTTATTGTTCAAATTCTGCCCGTCTCGCGCTCGTTTCTTTCTTCAGTTATGAGAGGACTAAGAACAAAAGACAACACGGAAACTGACTTTGTTACAAGACTTACAAGAGCTAATTTTATTATCAGAACAGAGTAACAACTTCATAAAACAGGGGTGTGAAAGTCCACTGTTAAAATGTGCACAACGAATTAAGCGTTACAAGTTAAGTATAATATTAGTAGCATTTCTGACGTTGAATGGAACGGCTTCGAATCCATTTTTTTGGTCTGAGGATAATTCTGTAACTTGGCTTTAACAGTGTTGTAGTCAGTTTCTTAGTCAGAAAAATTAACAGAGCCTTTTTTCACTAGACTTATGTATATAATTATATTATTTAGTTCCAGGGGTTTATTGAGTGCAACTCTTATAGTGGATTAAATACTATTCAAGAAACGGACTCTAGTTATAAATAAGAAGGTGTAGCTCTGTCATGTTTCTATACTGCCTTTGCTGGAATATTCTCTCTCTAATTACGATTCTTTCAAGCACGTGTTTCTAAAGTTCTGCGGAGTCTGGCAACGTACTCCCACTGCTACGAGCTACGAGTCTAGTTGGGTTGCCAGACTAACGTGACCTTTACATTCGTAAGAATTTTTAGTTAAGCTGCCTTTTTACTACGGTGGAGATGAGAAAAGACGTGCGTGAATGAAACAACAACATTGGTTGTTATCCACTTCCTCTCTTCTCATCTCATCTCCGTCACAGAGGAAAGAAAGCAGTTATAAGAGAGTGCAATTGAAGCCGACTACGTCACCCTTATTCCTAAGGCAATAGAGTTCAGTAAAAATAACAAGTGACTGGTCAGTATCGTCCAAGATCACAAAAGAAAGCACAGCGAAAAGCTAGTGCAAATCTACATTCACAGACTAGCACCTGTCTTACCTGGCCTGTCTTGGTCTCTTAACCAGAACATAGCGATAAATAATTGTATGGTTAAGGGACTAGCACCACGTTTGATAACTCTGGTTTGATAGCATAAGTGCGGTGATGACCGAGTGCATTTGACGTCTGACTTTCAATCCGGAGGTCGCGGGTTCAAATACTGGCTACTCACTTGATATTCCGTACATAATTAAGATAAGATAAAGATAAAAGAAAAAAAATAGTTTATTCAAGTAGGCATATTACAATGCGCTTATGAACGTCAAATAAAGCTATACCGGCTCCAACCGTACGCCTCTGCCTCGAGAAGATTTAAATCCCCCCTCAATTGGAGGAGGGTATCCCAATACGGGACCGGCAACAAACTCGGCGGGACATATCTTTTCAAAACATGATTACATCTTATAATTAACATGCATTACGAGTAAATAAGAAAAAATACAGTAAATAAGTTTTTTGGAACTTATGTACGGAATATCAAGTTATATTTACCACTTACTTTTCGGTAAAGTAAAACATCGTAAGGAAACCTGAATACTTCCGCGAAGAAATTCAAAGATGTATGTGAAGTCCCGACCCCGCATTGGGCGCATGAGAGGAGGCTTGTGCCCAGCAGTGGGATGTATTCAGAACACCACATACTGGTTTGTCCCAGCGTGCGCTTGGAGGGGGCGATAGGAATAAGGGCTCTGAAGTTTGGCGAGTGTCAAGTCGACAACTTTGACTTGTAATAAGTTAGGGAATATTTTGTAACGAATTTCGGGTGCTAATAAATTACTCTTTTCATCTTTTCACCTTGTTTGTCGTTACGTAAAACTGTTTACGTTTGTTTTTTATTCTGCGAGAATTGTACAAGCTTTGTACTTAATCTCGAAAGTTTGAGAGTTAATGTTACCATTTTTTGCAAAATCTCATCATTATCATAATATTGTTCTCCTGGAACTTCATCATGGCTCGCTCGGGGAGCCTGGGTCCACTCGGTAATCTAATCTTAGGGTTTTGCACTAGCACTAGTTTGACGTAATGAAACTCACAAATTTTATGATATTCTTTTTGCCTACTTATTTTTGTTGCAAAATCCATGAATGGAATTTTATTAAAATTTGTACAGGCTTATTATAATAAATATAACCAAGAATAACCCCAAAGGAAACTTTTTATAATGGAAATCATCCCCTAAGGGAGTAACATGGACGTGAAAGTTTGGAAGAAGGGGGATTTAACAAGCGAAAGTACTATGTGAGCGAAAGTACCGACTAAAACTATAATAGTCAAGTAAAAATGTAAACAATATCAGTAGTCTACATCTACAATATCAGAACTTAGTTTTATGTCTTAAACTTTATAGCGATCATTATTAAATAAAAGTTTTGTATTTAATTAGATCATTGTAAAACTACTTAACTATAATCAAAAAATATAACTATGTTCCACAAGTTTAATACCTACGTACGGTAATTAAGTATCCATACTAATGTTGCCATCGATTTATCCTGAGTTTGTTCTTTATTAAAATATTTCGCTTTAGAATGGGTGGGTTGGGTAACAGTCTCACCCAAACTAAGATAGTCAGGTTAGTTTTGAACGATGATTGGGAGATTTTGAATTATAGCCGGGGGGTTTTATGGTAATTTATTCAACAAGTGAATGTAACTTAATTTGAAGATGTTAAACTTTGTACTTCGACGTTCGCAGTAGTTCTCCAGATGTAGTTATTGTAGAACACAAATATTTGAAAGTGGAACTGGAACGCTTGTTATTTGCACCACTGCAGTCATCTGCAATGATATCTTGTACAATGAAAGTCGTAAAACTATACAGAACGCTTTTATGGCTTTACAAATAAGATTGTGTCATATATTTTAGCACGATTTCTCGTATCTATAGTTTGTATCAATATTGTATGTTATAATGGAAGTGAATAATTTTCTCAGTAATCGTGTATTGGAATATGCCAAATCCTTCTGTTTTCTTGCTCTTGCTGTTTTTTACTGCTTGTTCGTTCTCGGATTGTCATAGTTCTTAAGTTGTTTATTCGACCGATTATAAGAATCTCAGAGCTTAGCATAAAAAATGTTCAGTATCAAACCAAAGTCGGCCTTCAAAAAAGGAAAGACTTGCCTCAGCGATAATCTGTTGGAATGCCCCAAATCCTTTTGTTTTCTTCCGGAGGATCATTAGCCGCGCCTCGTTAGCCGAGCGGCTGTGTCAGCGGCTCGGCTGCTGATTTACTGCCCATTATTTACTGGAGGCCAGTAACTCACCCGTGCGTGAGTTTGCGTGCAATGCTGACTTTTACTGCAATTAATACGTTATGGCACAAAAAAGGAAGGCAGTAGTCTAAGTAACTTCGCTCGAATGAGCGAATTACTGAGCC
This sequence comes from Cydia splendana, assembly GCF_910591565.1. Lineage (NCBI taxonomy): Eukaryota > Metazoa > Arthropoda > Insecta > Lepidoptera > Tortricidae > Cydia > Cydia splendana. The sequence goes on along the minus strand of NC_085982.1, from coordinate 13,483,957 downwards.
TGAACCCTTTTGTTTTGCTGCAACGCACACGGCACGCGCACAAACCTATCAATTATTTATTAATGCTTGTTATTTTTAAAGTGTTACTAAAAAAACTTGCGGCCCGATTCGAACTTTAAGATACCTATGTCAATTAATAGATCTAGAAACGATATGGATTAGATATGTCAGTGTCAAATGTGACGTTTCTTCAAACAAAAACGTCACTTTTGACACTGACACATCTAATCCATATCGTTTCTATATTAATTGACGTATTTTAAAGTTCAAATCGGGCCGTTGTTGCTTTAGTGATGTAACGTATTTTATGTGTGTAGTAAGCTCAAGCCTTTTTCGTTCGTAATGATCATCATTGGCCTTCGAGTCTATTACAGACTATATAAGCAGTGTCAGGTAGAGTCAGGCGACAACGTTTTTCATGGCTGTGTAACCCAATACGGGAGCGGCAAATACGACCACAGGCCTCGTGGCGAACAGGTGTCGGGCGGATGACGCTTGGCGTAATGATATTGTTTAGAAAAAAATGCTAATATTGAATAAGAAGTTACTTTACACGTTGCTAAACAAAACAAAAAATACTTTTACAGGCTTCAAAATATTTCTCTTTTGATAACTTTGCCTTTCTGGAGGATTCTAACATCTATTACAAAAAAATTGTACTTATATTTTAATCTTCATTGACAAGTCACATTACTTATTGATATTATAATATATTAATAATGTCAACAACCTGACCTATCTATCATCATCAATCAAAAAGAGACTTTAAGTCTTGAGTCAATTATTTTGACGTAAAAACTTTTATCTCCTCAATTTTCTCCAAAACTTTTATGCAGACGTTGTCAACTTGTCACACATCAAAATCAACCTTGAGTATTTCTCCGCAAGTTTCGGCGTTTTTCACATTTTGAGTGCCACTAACGAGCGCCGACTCGGCAATTTTAGTCCTTGAGCACCATTTGAACATTTGGAATTGGATCTTAATTTAGTATTGATTAATAGTGAATGCGAGATGTGACATAAATATAAAATGAAAACTATAGTTTTAAAATTATCAAGTCGCTGCCGACTTTACCATTTAAATCTTTTCTTAACGGCACTTGCCTTAACTGTCGGCCCTATTCGAACAATACTTATAAGATGTCACAGCGATACGATACCGATCTGTCAGTGTCAAAAGTGTTTCTTCAACCAAAAACGTCACTTTTGACACTGACAGATCGGTATCGCATCGCTGTGACATCTTATAAGCATTGTTCGGATTGGGCCATACAACTAGGAATATTGATGCGACACTTATTATACAGGTTAGGATGCAGTCGGTTGTGAAAAACAGACGCTAAAGAAAGGCGTGAGGCCTGACGCCCCGACACGCAGATAGGAGCGCCACACAACCCTACCAAAAAGCGTGAACGTTCGGCAAAAGCATACCAGTTCATGCATCGGCCTGTTGTTGACTAGGAACCTAAACGCAATTTCTTTTTCGTCAGGAATAGGTTCTTGTTTATCTTTTCTATTATGTCGTTAAGTTTAATCGATTGAATCGATTATGTTTACATTTCGTGAAATGAAATTTTATTTTATGTACTCCTGACGTGTAATTAGCTTTATCAATAAAATATGGATATGAATATATTTTTGGTAACGATACAGTTCTTTTCGATTTGAATACAAGCATATTCTTGCTATATTACAATGGAAAATGTCTGTAAAGTTTCGATATCTGACTTACAGTCACTGTGTACTTGGAGCACTAACGAGCGAATCTCAATACTCAGCAGTTGGCGTTCTCGTCTGTTAAACCCAACCTATACTGAGAACTCGCTCCACGTAAACTTTCTAGTTTCTATTACTCTGATAACATTACAACCGTTTTCCTACAATCGTGCAGACTTTTTGCCATGGCTTACCTTTTCCACATCATTCATGATGTATTCCTATGTCAATCGATTATATTTTTACATCTAATGCTGTTAAATGACAATCTGTTAAGGTTGACACCAAAATCCAACCCTAAGAGTCATATAAACAATTAATCATATAATTAATTATTTTGCATACCTACCTACCTATGTTTAACGTATAAACTAACGAACAAGCAAGAACTGTGGTGCTCGATAAACCAAATGGCATGGCAATAAACTGGATCTGAGTTTGAATGTGTGAATTATTGAGAGCCAAACACAATTTTTGAAATGAAAAAGCATGTGTGAATTTATTAAATTAAAATAAGAGTTAAGTCTATAAGCGTTGTCACTATAATACCAAATACCACTCGTAAAAGTGTGAGTCCCGATTCCCAAGTTCCGCTACTCGTACGTGTCCACACTTCAAGTGGCTCTAACGAGCGACCGCGGAAACACTCAGCAGTTTGTGTCCTTGCGTCAGCCACATTCACATATATCTCGGCTATAATATATGTATTGTATGCTAGGCACTGGTTATAATAATATCACCTATAGGAAAACATCTGAATACAATTCGAGAACAAAATATCCTTTACTTGCTCGATACACAAAAGAGACCTTACCAAGATTAGAGTCAAACACAGAACCTCCAGCTTTATAGGCTATATACTGTCTAGCTAGCTAAGGTTAACTGGAAGAGATACCTTAGAGGGATAAGTTCACCTTTGTACACATTTATTATATCTCTTTGTTATGTACTTGTTTAATGCAATAAAGTGTTTTACTACTACTAGGGTATTTAGGAGGCCGTTAACAAATGTTTGATTGGAGACCACATTTATGGCGTTATTCATAAACGGCTTTCAAGTATAACATTCCCTTGATAACCTGAGATAAATTGGCCATTCCAAGATTACGTTTAAATAGAGTAAATAATATGTCATTTATGGGGAACAGTGTGCGCTTTTATACTAAGTTACCATCTAATTATACGAAATTGTCAATGAATAAATTCAAGTCAATTGTGAAACGACAGCTGTTACAAAAAGCTTATTATACTGTTAAAGAATTCGTAGAAGATAATGCATTTATGTTAAAGTAGAATATTGTATATATAGTTATAAGATGACATGTAAAAGAGCTAGCTTAAGCCTACTTACATAATAAACGTTTTGATTTTTGATTTTTTTTTGATTTCCCTGTCGGTAATTTTGACATTTTTTCTCTGCTCTCTCTGTTTCTTTGCTACGTTTTAGAAATAAGGGGTTATACTGGTTGAAATAGTGGTCGGTTATCTTTGTAAATAACAATCCTGCAAGCAACTGCGGTCGCAGCCGAATGGCATAAGGATACACTCACATTTGCTTACAGTTCTGCTCTATTACTTCAAAACGGCGTATCTTATTACATATTTCCTATCTAGATGCGCCGTTTTACCGTAACAGGGCAGGTGTTGTCATAGGCTAATGCTGTGTGTTCTAGGCCAGCCTTGTTTGAGAAGACAAATAGTTTGTAGAATCTTTTATTCCTTGAAGTATTTTTAATGCAAGTTTCTGGAGAATCGTTACATGTTTAAGATCTTTGTGAGAATACTCTTACTTTAACCCTGCAGCATGAGTTCCAGAAAAGTCAAGACAAATAGGTACGGTAATATGTATTAAAAATAATTATATATCCAAAATATACCTGTTTAATTAGGGATTTTTTTTATTCTTAAATTGTGATTTTTTGTTTGTTACCTGTTGTTTGCTTATGTTATGTTTGATTTTGTGTTCTTACTGTCCAATAACTAAACATTGTCATTAAATTTTCCTCTAGGTATATTCATGAATTTCATGAAGTTCAGTCAGGTGTTCTACCTATGGGCCCGATTCGGATTTTGAAATAGACATATATTAGACATCTTTTAGACATCACCAATATACGATAACGATATGTTTAAGATCTAACCTGTCAAATTTGACATTTGCGCGATTCTGGAGATACTGTTGAACGATTTCCACAGAATATGACTTAGAGATCCAATTTACATCTAATATGTAGATATATCTTACTCTATCTAACGTAAAAGTGACATTGGTTGCCCGAATTGCGCTGCAAAAGAGAACTTGTTGATATCTAAACTATAACGTATCTAGAATGGATCTAGTACGTGTCGTCTCTTGTGAATATCTTGAAGTTCGAATACGGCAGTATTACTTATGATACTCAAAAACATTTTTTATTTGATTTTTAGTGATCATATTATCTTTTACGATAAAAATACCACAATATTGCATGTTATACTTAATTTTGATCTCAAAAAGAAGAAAATTATTCATCGCAATATTATCTTCAAGTCTTTGATGAAGACGCAAAGTTCGTTGAACTTTCGTTCGTTGGGAATATAAATTATCCGGATGATGTTCCCGCGCTGTGAGAAGCAGTAAAAAGCAAAATAGTGAAAATAAACGAGGTTCTAATAATAAAGCCGTGAAACTTTGTGGTAACCGTCCGTCTCGGGGCTATATTTTGTTTCCCTTTATTGCACAGACCAATATCATGAACAGGCAGCATCAATAGTATCGTTAGATAGATAGAACAACTCGCCAAAAATACAACCATTCTAATACTTTTACACATAGAGCTAAATTTTGGCAATCCGTTTTCAAAAGTATCTATCAAATTGTAATTGTAAACTTATAGAGACATACTTAACTGCTATTTTAATGCTATAAGTTTGTATAAAATCTTATCGCCTACTTTAGATGCTGACTGAATTAGACGCAACGAGGCTTGCATTTCGAGTGTCTTTTTACAAGTGCAATACACTAGTATAAGAGCGGGTTCGCACTACGTCCGATCTGAATCTGATCCGAACCCGTGAAAATATGGTCCGTAGTAGCCGTAGAACTATTTCTATGGTAAGTTACACACCGCACACGTTGAATGACGGAAAGTAATCGGATGACGGAGATCGGATCTAGTGCGTAACTTACCATAGAAATAGTTCTACGGCTACTACGGACCATATTTTCACGGGTTCGGATCGGATTCGGATCGGACGTAGTGCGAAAGCGCTCTAACTGCTTACTTACTGAAAAATGATAGTTTCTTTATTAGAACCATCAGCCTCATTACACCACATTTAATAGCACAAATTTGAACAAAGTGCAAAAAAGTACTTGTCAATTTCATAATTCGCTCTTGCGAGGTCATTGTAGGTCATCAAATCAACACGCTTGTCATACCGTCGAGGGTGATTGCGGCGTCTATTTTCATCTATGGTCGGTGCTTTATTCCTTTAAGGGGAAACGGAAGTGAATGTAATCGAGCACTGCAATTAGTGTGCGATGGTGGGGGGGGGGGGGGGGGGGGATGATTGAAGGTCGAGGGTTGAATGATTACTTCATCCCGTAACAATCATTCTTTTGGTTGCGTATTACGTGCAAGCTTTTATTTTGTTCCATTTGTTTCGGACGCTAATTTTGCAAATTGGTTTGGCCTAGTTTCCGATATGCAATTACCACGGGAAATTGTTATATATAATTGTTGTGATGTCTTTTTTTTATTAAAGAATATGATTCAATCAATTCTTTCACAACGCAAAACCCTGTTTTATGAGTAAATATTGTTCCAATAATTTACTTTCAGGGAGAAGGCGGCATTCCAACTTCAGGAATGTTTACTGCCATGCCCTAACGGACGGCGGTGGCCACTTTAAGAGAAAAAGGGGAAAATGGAAGGGGGGGAGGGGAGCATCGGAAACATTCTAAGAAAAATATATTCCACTAAATGCTCCTAACTTTATACAAATTAAAAATTTGAAAACAATCAACCGAAGGAAGGGGTATATATCAGCTATGGTTGTTAGAGTCGGACCAAGAAAAGTCTGCAGCGGATTTGATAGGCCACGCAGTGTCAGTGTTATTTATACGTCATAATTTCATTAAAGTTTGACGTTTAAAATAACACGTGCACTGCGTGGGCTATCAAATCCGCTACAGACTTTTCTTGGTCTGACTATATACATGTAATTGTGTCAAAATATTATCAATTTTATTAATTTATCCATGGTATAATAATATACTCCGCCTGGTACTCTATTCCGAGATTCGCGAATGACCTAACTGACACAGGCCTACGTCATCATGCTGTTTCCTCCTCCTTAGTCGTACACTCTTGTCAGAGTGGTCGTGGTTATGGGTTGTCCTTTTCTATGTTTATTGCGGCTGTTGCGATACTCCTCCATCTCTCTCTGTTTGTGGCACTCCGACAGTCGCACACTCAGTCAGGGAACATTTCGTCGTGGACTTTATGAGATCCGTCCACCTTGTTGGAGATCGGCCGCGAGAACGTTGACCTTCCACTCTACCCTGCACTACCAACCGCTCCATCGACTTTTCGTTGCGGATGATATGTCCAAACATTTTCAGTATTCGCACTTGCACAATCGACGAAAGTCTTTGCTTGACATTTAACTCTTTTAGGATGGAGAGATTAGTACGGCGAGCCGTCCATTTTATTCTCAGCAACCGTCTCCAGCACCACATTTCAAGTGCGTCAATCTTCTTGCGATCTTTTTGATGGATTGTCCATGTTTCAGCTCCATACAAGAAAATTGGAAATACTAAACACCTCATGAGTCGAACCTTTGTGTTTTTGGTTATTCGGCGATCTTTCCATATTTTCGTGAGCTTCTCCACAGCTGATCGTGTTACGGCACAACGTCTTTTAATTTCTTGTTCACAATTTCCAGTATTTGTGATAGTGGGTCCCTGCTCATGCTGTTTACAGGTTCTCAAACTTTAAAATGTGGGAGAATTTTAACCAACGGTGAAAATTATTTTAACGGCATTAATTTTAAGTTATTCATGTAGAAACATAGCAAAATAAAACAAATCTAATGTATTCAATTAAACTTTATTTATCTATACAAGACAAACGTTTGAAAAACTAATTCACAGTTACACATTAATTACCAAGCTTACGACGTGAAAAGTTTGGAAAACACTGCGACTGCTGACACTGAGCGAGAAGGAAATAACAATTAACACGCGTTCGACAAGGATGACGGTCAGGGCATGAAGTTATCTAGATCCGAATTGTCAAATGTGACAGCGCTATCCTGTGTTGCCAGTAGTATAAACAGAATTACCCGAACGTCTGAAATTTCTTTCGTGAATCGGAAGATATTGCTAACGAATAATTAATAAAAATGACGTGTTATTGTAAAATTTAAGATAAAATACATATAAATGAAAATTATAAAGAAATATTTTAACTTATTAACCATAGCTATAATGTACCCATGTAACATGTTATGTTGAAATATATATTACAAGATAGTTTACATCTTAGTTTAGTTTAGTGTGGTTTTATTTTTTAATGCGTAGTTTGTATTTAGATTAATTGTAATTTTATGATGATTTATTGTTTTTTGACATGTTTTTGTACCTTTAAAGAGAATAAATAAATTTAGCACGTTATCCAAACATTATTTTAATTATGTTTAACCGGTATTTCGTTTTGTTAAAGTGGCAATGTTATTGTGACGTAGGCCTGTGTCACTCTGGGAATAGAAGACCATGTTTTATTAGACCATGATTTTATCCAGAGAGGAAAGGATTACGTTTATATAAAAATTCTTAACCTTAATCGTAACCAAGTTACGACGCCTTTATCTCCCGGGGCCTACCCAAGATGATAGTCGTTTGCGCTACGACAACGAAACACGAAAATGATTATCATCTTTTCTAGGCCCCCAGGCGTATTGTGTTGACAACTCTTATAACCTCTAAAACTCATTTCTCTAAAACTCACTCCAAGTCCTTCACTTGGTATAATCCCTCAACACAATAACAGCATCCCAAAACATGTTCGTTGATCGTTCGTATTACGCAAATTTCCCTGAAAAGTTGAAAGAGCGGCGAATGTCTCAGGGGTGGGCGGTCAGGGGTGGGGGTGGGGGTGATTGTTAACATCTGTAATGTATTCATGAGCAGGGATTAACGTAAACGGTCAGGACGGTGTTTTTATGATTTCATTATGGTCGGGGGTTGTTACTGGATTTCTTTGGTGAGTGAAAGGTGTTTTTGAAAAGGAAACAATTGATAATGAATTCAAAATATAAAAGAGTCATAAGTAGATTACACAGATTTAGGTATGGATTTGACTTTTCTGAACCCAGAACTAAAGTTAAGAATATCGTTGAAATAAATCGATCAATGATTAGATTAGATTAGATATATTTATTTCTTAAAGAAAAATACACAGTATTTTACACAAAAGGATAAAACAAAGGCTTTCACTAAAAGATCGTCAACTTAACTTAACATTAACATTAAAAACAGAAAATTAAAACATAAAAGAATATAAAATTAATAAATAAAACAATGACACAAAAAAAAGAAAATGTCAATGTAAGTATACTTAGCTATGGCCAACCTAGATATTGCCAAATGTTATGGACGTTATGGTATTGAACTGGTTATGATATGACCTTACCGATCTTCTCGGTAATTGGCGCGCATTCTCACATCTTTTCGCGTCCACCAATCAGCGTGAACAATCTTCAAGGCCGTATCAAAATAAGATCAAAACCAATACAGGTTGTTAAATCTGAATTGTGCTCCAGACCAACCTCACAACCTGTCATTATAATCAGTGTGATGTTCTCTTTCCATCATCCATCTAGTTTACTCTTAGTGGAAGTCTATTGTTTGTAGGCACAGAATAAACATCCTCCAGACTTAGCATAGTCACGCTACCCCCTCTGCCACGCATACGGTGATTTTACTCCATGTTCGAGTCGAAAGTGTCTTTGTATGACGTCCGTGAAATCGTTCGTCGTTTGAACGGACCAATCACGGCACGGGATCTTGCTCACCTCGTCCCGCGTACCCCCGCATTTTTGGCATCATCGGTTGCATGAAATAATTGCTCTACACTCGGTCTAGAGGATTCCTAGTCTATGTTTGTAGGTAAATAATACAATTCATTATTCGGTCCACACAGCGCGCCCGCAGCAGCCGCCGCCATGTTGAGGACTAGTGTTGCCAGCGCATCTGCTTATTTATTGATGAACACCACAATCAGAATAAGCCCCCATATACAAATATATTTAGCGGACGGTTATGACAAGATAACAAACATGGACATCCATCTTGTCTTACATTAAACCATTGGTCCTAGATACCACAACGAGCCGTTTGAGGGTCACCCTGTATGGCCTCTGTTACGGCTTTAATTAAACTGCGCCAGATTTATGGAGGGTTTTTCGCGTTTTATTGTGGGCTTATTTGTGTCCCTTGATACACGCCGTTCACTTAAATTGACCTTTGGGCTTAGAATTTGATCTCAATTTGAAATTGGTTTAACGTTACAGCCTGCTGTTACCAAAATCTTAGTATAATTTGTTCTATCTTTTATTATAATTTTAATACTTATTTGTGACGTAGCGCGCTACGCCGTAGCACTTGCTACGTTGTTTCGTAGCCGTTTGCTACAATTCCTAACCACTAAAAAACAATGTGATAATTGTCTTACAGGCGTATTCTGATTTTAAATTATGGATTAGATCTGGCTTAGTTATGGATATATTATGATATGTCAGTGTCAAAAATGACATTTCTTCAACCAAAAAAAAAACACTTTCAATGTTAAAACGTCACCTTTGACACTGATAGATCAGATGTTAGTTATATTTATCGAATGGAAATATACGCAAGAACAACTATAAGTAATGCATTATATTGTAAGCATAATTTAAAATGATACAGTACACATTAATGAAACTTTTATCCAAAAATGTCTTAGACATTTATTAAAATGTGTGTATAAAATCAACTTGTGATTTAAATAGCTATTTTGTATATTAAGTTGATTTGTAGGTACCTACCTGACGATTAAAATCAAATTGTGATCTTATAAGTAAGTAACGTTTTTATACACGTTTGAATTCGACGCAAGCTTTTGTAAATAAATCTATTCACGCCTTATTTCGTATTTAAATAAACGTGATTGCTTAAAAGAAGCGTCACCTTCCCAATTTTTGCACAAAGATGTCGCAAAAATAACATTTTACACAACACAATAGAATCTGAATAGATAATTTCAAGAAGCTTCGAATCGAGGCTTAAATAAAATTTTTTTGGTAAATTCAATCTCGTCTCGAAATAAAAACAAAATTAATTTGTATTTTGTTTGCATTTGTTTTGTTAACGATTTCGGTGCGTCAATATTTAGCGACGGCTTGATTTCGGAGGACAAACAGACAAACAGGCGGAGTGAAGGCATGTTTACGCTGTTCAAGATTGAAGTACAAAGACGTAGATATATGTTGTAATTCTCAATCGTGAGTAACATATATTACTGTATGTATTACTTTACAATACGCATTTTGGTCGAATATTGGACTGGAACCCGATTCAAATATAACAATTTTGATCTGGATAAAACACGTTTAGTTACATTTAAACACAATTATACAACAAACTTAATATAAGTACCTTATAAAATAAATTAACTAAAACTAAACCTAACAAAAAAATTAAAATCCCTAAAACCTACCTTCTAAGCCCCTCGGCAAGGTGCCCATTTTGATCTTATGTTGATACGACCTTGTAGATCGCGAAATTAAGTGAAAGGAAAAGACTGAAGACTGCTGTGACACTAGAAATGAAATGAAATGAATGAAAATCTTTATTTCAGGCAACTAATGGCCCATACATAAATACCTTAAAACTAGCATACATATTATATAAAAATATATTTTATAACTAAACTTTAAAAAACTAAACACCACATATCACATTATGGCTGCGATGCATTACACAACCCCGCAGTGTCAGGGAGCCGGCCGCGGAACCGCCGAAACTTGACACCCTTCGGCCAAAACTCCTCCTTGGTGAAGGTCGCTAGATGGTTAGTCGGAACGCTCACCACAAACGAATTAAAATTCGCATTGTGTCGAGATTCCAACTTTGCGACCCTCAGGATGAATCCGGTCTTCGTTTTCACATACTTTACGATGTCATCGACCTTCGTAAGGTAATGTAGACGGGACACATACAGCAGCGTCGACGGTGTTGCAGGACGCAGCAAATGACTAGGACTAGAGATCCCCGGTGGTTGAATGGGACCTGGGGACTGTCATATTAGCATGTGGAGGGTTGTTGGAGAAAATAATAAGCCAGTCTTAAAGCAGTGCTCGTCCTTGATTCACGTTCCCTGTGCTCTTCATACATACTTAATTAAACTTTTACATACTAAGCGCAGCCGGTAGGATTGCGCCTTTATCAAAATAAAAATTATGGACTACAAACGAGGTGCCATATTACAAGGGTCGCTTTTTACGCCTCTCTGCGGACTGTTGTTGAACGTGGTAGGGCGTCTGCTAGCTGGCACGGGTGCACGGAGCGGGCGACGCATGCGGGCACAGTCGCCATCAGATATATAGGAGCGGCCAAGGTGTTCACAATATCTGAACACGCGCTCTAACGCCCTGACAATAGAGGCGTGTTCCGATATTTGTGAGCACCTTGGCCGCTCCGATATATCTGATGGCGACTGTACAGTCAGTAGCAGAAGTTGCTAAGCGAAAGCGAAAGCTTCAAATTTACCTCGACGCGCTCTTATTCTCTTAACAATAAAGTCGCGTCAAGATCATTTTGCACACCTCGCCCGCTAAGCAACTATTGCTGCTGACTGTACCATTGTATGTAGGTACAATTCGTCGCACGCGTCCGCGCCAGTTAGCGTTACTCATACTAGTTTTCGTTAACCCGCTCCTTGCAACAGCGCCAGCTAGCAACAACACCCTTAAACTGTGTGTAGACAGATAAAGCAGTGTATGTAATTAGGCATTTTATAACCAGTCACATAAATTACTATTAATATCGCTTTTAATTTTACTCTACAAATGTCCGGATTATAAATTGTCACCCTTGTCCTGCCAATGGCTGCTAAAAATGTAAAAATATTAAAATATTCCCGGCTACAGCCGCCGCCGCCGTTTAGCAAGAGACATGACAAATGTCGTCGCGTCGTGTTCTGCGCACTGCAGCACTGTTCCCGTCGCCCGGCGCGGCGGAAACTTCATCACAATCAACGGCCGTCTAGCCAAGTCGGTAAACTGTCGGCGCGATTCGGGAAATGAATTAGAGATTCACTAGATATGAAATAGTAAAGATATGTGACGTTCCACGGCAAAAGGTACCTTATGGCGGCTGGCGCTTACGTCGCATAGTGCCGCAATAATATTATTGCAGCGCCATAAGGTACCTTTTGCCGTGGAACGTCACATATCTTTACTATTTCATATCTAGTGAATCTCTAATTCATTTCCCGAATCGCGCCGTGTGGCTACGAATCTGCAGGTCCCAGGTTAGAATCTTAGTACAGGCATTTATTTGTGTTTTTATCAGAGTTCCTGTGTTTTTGAGGATTTGAATGTTAATTGAAATAGCTGTAGTATACAAAAGGAAAAGTGACGAAATCCTCTAGTGGCCGAGGCCGGAATCGAACCGGCGTCTTCAGCTAACGCGCCGACAACTAGGCCGTCCGGCTACGGCGATCTATTTTTACTTTTTTATTTTTTATAATTAGTACTCATTTCTTTGAGCATTTCTCGAATCACTTTCAAATAAAAATAATTCGGCTTTATTTCATGAATCCGCTCTCTGTGAGCGTTCGAAACAACAATGTCCACGCTGATGAGTACTAATGAGTGTTGCGTCCCGCTCACTCTCACAAGAGAGAAAAGGACGGGCGTGTCGTTGGCTTTTCGTTGATTAACCGTCTGTCGTGAAATATTGTAATATGAATAATGTTGTTTTTAATTCGAGATTACGGAGGAGTGTCGTCCCCTTGTTTGATCTTTAATTTTGACTTCTTGTTTTTGTCGAAATTAATGATAATACAGGATGTTTATAAAAATGAGTCAGTGAAGGATAATTGTAGGTAAATATGATATGTACCCATCATATTTACCTACAGTTACTGATTTTCCTAGTAGATAAATATAAATAAATACATATATATATATATATATAGGACATTCTTACACAGATTGACTAAGGCCCACCGTAACCTCAAGAAGGCTTGTGTTGTGGGTACTCAGACAACGATGTATATAATATACAAATACATAAATACATAGTAAACACCCAAGACTCAGGAACAAATATCTGTGCTCATCACACAAATAAATGCCCTTACCGGGATTCGAACCCAGGACCGCGGATTCACAGGCAGGGTCACTCTAGGCCAGACCAGTCGTCAAAATACAAATAATAAATAATTAATTAGCGTAAATATGATGGGTACATAATACATAAAAAAATGCAAAGTAAATAATAAATAATCTACATACTTAGTACAAAGTCGTCACTCACAACTTCTAAAAGAAGGAACATTATAAGCAGAGATCGGGCAGATTGGCGTCATTGCTCGCAATAATGTGCACATGGCTCCAAATTTGATTAAATAATTAATCATTTAATTATTTTTTTTACCTGAGATTTAATTTTGTTCCCTAGTCAATAAATAGCACTTAAATAATTTAAATATATTTTTGATATAAAAAATGAGTACCTACAGAACATTTTAAAAACATGCAGATTATTTTCTTTAATAAATTTACATTATAAGAAATCTTTGTGTTATTTATTGATTAGGAATCAAAATTAAACCTCAGGTAAGAAATTAATTAAATGATTAATTATTTAATAAATTTTGGAGTCATGTCTATGTCGCAGTCGGATCGTATAATCCGCCGTATTACATTACGGCTAGCCGTTTTCAAAAACAGGGACGTTTTGAAATGCGGCGGTTTAACGATTAGCCGGATTGAATGCGGCTGAATGAGAATCCGCCGGAATGTATTCGGCGCCATACGTTCTTCAACACGGCTAGCCGTAATGTAATACAGCGAGTCATTAGCCGCTGCTTTGACAGTTTTTAGTTCCCATTTTTAACACCCGTGGCGCTGCCTGACAAACGCTGGGGTGTCCATCAAAAATGGAGTTCGTCGGACTGTTTCTTTTCAAAAAACATTTCTTTCGCAACTTAACTAGACGGAGCCCCGCTTCGCGGGGCTCCTATTTCTGAGCGGTTTGCCCTTCGGGCATCTGAAGCTACCTAACGAACCTAACCTACCTACCTATTGATTTAGTGAGACGTCCGTGAAAACATTACACTTTGGGGAAAAAAGCGTAGGTAGGTAAGTAGGTTAGGTTCGTTAGGTAGCTTCAGATGCCCGAAGGGCAAACCGCCCAGAAATAGGAGCCCCGCTTGCGGAGCTCCGTCTATTTAAGTTGTGAAGGAAATGTTTTGGAAAAGAAACACATGTAGTGCGGTGGGACCATGGTAAAAATAAATTAAATTGCAAACATTGTCAAACTCCGGTTACGTGGGCGACCGAAAGAACTGGTCACTCTACAATCTAAAATAGTAGTACGATGCGGCTAAACGTTGGCCGCCTTATTGAAGAACGTATCGCAATGACAATCCGGCTAATCGTCGAACCGCCGCATTTCAAAACGCCCCTGTTTTTGATAACGGCTAGCCGTAATGTAATACGGCGGATTATACGATCTGACTACGACATCTACATTATTGCGAGCAATGTCGCAAATTTGTCCGATCTCTGATTATAAGAGCTACGCGAACAGTTTGTGTGGAGCTCTAAAAATATAGGTACAGTCAGCAGCAGAAGCTGCTACGCAGGCGAGGTGTTCAAAATGATCTTGACGCGGCTATATTGTTAAGAGAATAAGAGCGTATCAAGGTAATTTTGAGCACCTCGCCCGCTTAGCAACTTCTGCTGCTGACTGAATTACATAGCACTTTTTTGTGAATATTGTGCTTAAATATATTGACTACGTAAACCTTATAAATCTTATAATTAACCAAGCAAGCCAAAGACCAAGCGGCGGACCACCGCCCATACAAATCTGTTTATAATTCTGTTAAACGTACGCGTAACTCGGCCAACCAACAAAGTTACGTAACTCAGTAACTTGACCAACTAACTACATATTCTCAATGCTCAAAAACTAGCGAGCTGAGGGCTCGAGAAACGAGAATAGAATAGATAGATCCAGAGGTCAATTCGTTCGTTTTGTTCGTTTGATCTAAATGACGTAATTTATTATCAAGTGTGACTCGAGTGAGATGCACTGGCGAATGATAACGAAATAACATTATTTTGACGTCAAAATGTAAGTTTGATTTGTCCTCATAGGTACCTAACTGCAAGTTGGTATAAATATCACATATACCTACGGTTTCATTTAAAACTTCAAATCCCGTTTTTACCTCAGGAAATGAATATCAAATATAATTTCGTAGTAAGTACTTAGCTCGAAAACATTCGAAACATGTGTAAAATTTTCAAAATCCGAATACGCCTAGATCCACAACGGCCGTTGGCCGGACAACGAATTTACCCGCGTTAAGTGTTGCCAACTTTCAACTTGTTATTCCATTACCCCCTCCCCGCTCCATCCTCCTTCCCCCTCTCCTACGTGAGACGCTTGCTCATTCGCCATTATGGAGGCTAGTTATTTAATTAATAATTCATAACCTCTACAACACTGGAAGACCAGCTTGAATTTGGACCTTATTGCTAGGAGATATGGTATAAAATTGAATGTACTTTCCGATGGCTGTTACGGCTGTTGAGTGATTCTATAGAAAGGCCTAAAACAACGGCTTTTTGATCGGAAATGAGGCTTAGGTGCTTTTATTATTTTGTAATTTTGCTCTGATGGATTTATGAAAGAGGAATAAAAGCTATGCCTAATTATTCTAAAAATATTTCCAGGTAGGCCTGATTAAAAAAAACTTTGGTAATCCTTTTGGTTAAGTTAATTGTTAAAACATGAATACTGTTTTGGGTTCTTCTAGCAGAAGTATCGGTGCTTCCTGCGGGCGCAGCACGGTTCCATTTTTATCGCCCGTCACTATGCGCGTCCCTTTCGCACTTACATACTTGTTAGAACGTGACAGATATGGTGACAAGTGATAAAAACGCGACCGTGCTACGCCGCCTGGGCCTGAACCCTGTTGTTTTGCTGCAACGCACACAGCAAATCTTACTAAGTACTTACATCGTTCTACCTTACATTTTATTAATGTTTTTTTTTGTTGTTCTTTTTTTTGTTTATATGTAATTATGTATGTATTGTAGCAAACAAATAAATGGTTTAACTATCTTTTAAAAGTCGGATTATCTTTCTCTCTAAGTATCTGACACACTATGATTTGTAGAGCCAGAAGAGTGGTCATATATTTTTGCGAGCTTCATTATTGCGCATGACATTGCAGGTGACTCAAGTTCAACATTACTGCACTTGATACGTTATGAGCGAATAAATTATATCGATAAAATTTTATGAACAATTTTACGTTGAAAACGGCAGCAGTGATCGTTGCCAACGCATCAAATATAGCTAGGTACCGAACTTATCATGCAGCCAATTTAAAAACTGAAATAGATGTCATATACTGAAGAATAAGTGCCAAGCACTTTAGTGCCCGGGACCGGATTCTAACAGGAGTTTGATTCAGATTATACCATTTGTTATGTTAATGATCTGGTTTTAATATACTTATTTATTAACAATAATTATTTTATTTGTTTACACGGCATTACCGACAAGCCAATTTAGCCAATACACCGAGAAATTAAACATTGCAAAATACAAGTATACAAACACATGAAAAAGGAGACATTAAACATAAATGCTGGACAGCCTGTCATCCATTAACTCGCTGAACTTTAGACATTCACGGCACACAGTCGCCCATCTCCAAGCAAACAAATTGATGCGACCTCGACGATCATCTTAGCCATAGTCTAATAAAACATGGTCTTCCATTCCCAGAGTGACACGGGCCTACGTCACAACAACATGGCCGCTATATATAGCGCTATCGCATATTATCATATAGCGCTGTCGCATGATGACGTAGGCCCGTGTCAGTTAGGTGACCTAGAAAAGACGGGAATGGAGTACCAGGCGGAGTATATTATTATACCATGATCTTAGCCAGCGGTCGGCCACCTTTTAGCAGCCAAGGGCCACATAGTACTTAGTTACCGAAGTTGACGCGGGTCGCACATTGTTCATATTTTTAACTTTGTCAGACATTGCCTTTTGTCAATATTACATGCAAAATAGCCAGGGAGGCTCGCGGGCCGCCTGTTGCCGACCGCTGATCTTAGCGATTGGCTGCACCGCCTGCACCTCACGCACGACTTTCACTTGCCATGCACAAATCAGCGTGAGCGATATTCAAGGTTGTATCAAAATAAAAATCGTTACTAGTTGTTTGTTTAGTAAAAGGTAGTCGGTAACGCTAAACTGTTCCTGCGACCTATTTACTAAAATCCCCCTTTGTATTCAACGTCAGTTGCTCCAAATCACCTCCACCCTTGCGCCAATAGCCGCCAGCATCCCTTATATCTCTTTAAGAGCGTACGTCCTTTGCATTGCTAATAATAACATCGGTTGTTCCGTCTAACAATATTTGTCTTGTTAATTGACCAATCTTATATCTGATTATAATCTGCGGTTAATAAATAAAGTCAGACTAAATTGTGAATGGTATAGTATATTCTTTATGCACAAATAGATACTGTCATCAAGAATGACGGAACTTTTAAAACGATTTAAATGGATTATATAGCATAATTTAAAATATATTGCGACGTATCTAAATCTATTTACCTACCTACAACATAATACCTACTAATTAAGAAAGTAATTATGATAAAATTAATGTCATCAAATCTAGATCGCACTTAACGTCCTTGCAATAATTTGAGATAAGACTTTTATACTTGTTCATAACGTCTTTTTGTTTTGTTGTGAATAATGATAGATCTCTGTTTCAAGCGGTCCTATTACTTCTTTCTACTTGAGATATACTGTTCCTTAACCAACGTCAGATAGTTTGTATGGTAAATCTAGTAATATGTATGCGGGAGTTATAAAACCTCAATCCCGGTCCCTTATCTCTCTTTAAGAGCCCACGTCCTTTGCATTGCTAATAATGAACGGTTGTACGTAACGACGCGCATGTCCGAACTATTGTCAAGCCCGTTTCGGTAAGAGAGCTTTTGACTGCTATATCTTGACCTCTAGAAAGGGCAATAGACGTAATATCTTTGAAATCGAAATGTATACCTACAGAGTAACCTTACACTAAAGCTTATGTAAGACATAAAGGTTATTTGGCTGCATTAGCAAAGCATTCCCGAGCAGCACTCCAGGATAACTGGAAATGAGTGATATCACTGTCAACACTAGATAAACTGAGTTACCGATTTTAACTTTCCAAGCGCAACAGTGATGCGGCAAATGCGTCAAGGAGATTGATAGTGACATCGCCCGTTGCCGGCAGCCAAAAATATACCCACTAAAATACTGCGCAGCAATGCTTCTGCAATCGTAACGTAAACTTAATATTAATACAAAATAGTCACGCAGTCCCTCGTTGGGCGCCATTTTAACACAATTTTCTCGAGCATGAGAAGGTGGGTTGTCTGGCCTGGGTGTTAACTGGCATACACATTTGGTTCCTCAAGGTACAATACTGCAGTTTTAAATAGTTGTATGAGTGAGTATTAAGTGGACCTTGCTACCAAATCTTCTTTAACATTTAACATTAAATGTTTAACATTTTTACATTGCGTTTTAGAATAATAAGTATACTGTATTTTGATCCCAGATAATATTTGGTAAAAGGGTTTTTTAGTCACAGCAACAGCAACACAGTGTATTTTTTTAAGAAAGTTTGTATAAAGAAATTTCTCTTATCAGATCTAGGAGTTAAGTTGTTATATCTATCTCTGGGCTCTAAATATTTTCTAGGGATATACTGGTCTGTAAGTGTAACAGCAGTGTCGAGGTAACTTTGTAACCAGAGCGCCGCGCGCCGTCCGGCGAACAATCCTCATTATTTGTAAATAAACCCGAACAATACATTATTCATAAACCACCAAGCTTACCTTTGCTAACTTGAGCTTTATACTCTAATAATAAAGGCGTAAATCCCTTGTCTAGAAGCCGCAGTCTGTTGCCCGATCTTCGTCTTCAAATAACAGTTAATATTTCATTCAGAGCCCCATTTTCGCCATATTACTAAAGTTCTAAAGGTTTTGATTAGAATTGAAGACTAGGTTTTGTAATTTTGTCTCATCTATTCTGTGTAAGCTCTGCTTTTAGGACCAGGTTTCAGGTAGGTAGGTAGGTGGTTTCAGGTTCTGCTTTTAAGTAAATATTTAAAAGCTGACTTTGAATATATTGTCACATCGTCAATGTGAATTTGTGTTTATCACATAAATGTGTCATATGTAGATTCTAGAGAACTTTTGTATTTTGTAGTAACCATCAAAATTAAAAAAGCGTGTTAAAAATAAGAGCTTTGGTTAAACAAATGCTCACAATTTTGTCGGAGAACTAGAAAGTCTAATTATTATCAACTTTAAGGGAGGAAAATTTGGGATTTCTACTTACCTACAATACGTATAATAGAATAACTAACGTCAATTCTAACGTCATATAAATCGAAGTCTCTGTGAAGAATAGATCCAACAAGAACGACATCGTTTGATAGTATTGAATACGAAACTAAACTAAACCAAAGGTCACAAATGAACACAAATACAAAGTAGTTGAGCCAATAGATGAACGCCTGCAATAACTTCGGATTGCTCCAGCGTATGTATGGAACGCAAACACTAGAACACGCAGGAACACACATACTCACGCAACACACATCAACATAGCGGCATATGTAGACATAGATTAGAGGGTAAAGTAAAAGGGATGAAGTAGTTTAATCCCATTCTTTAGAACTCAATTTTACCAAGTATACGTACTATTACGTACCTATTTAGCGATTAGTTTCATCTGATTTCTTAATTTTTATGCTTAGTTACTTCTCTTATGCTGTATATTTGAATGCAAGTGCTAACTGGGCAACATTATTATTTTCGCTTTGATCGGTTATAGTTCCAGCGGGTAGTCTATTTGTCTGTTCCAACTACTTTTATGTCATTCTATAAAGTTACTGTTAGTAGTTTCACCTGCTTCACTCCCAGTTCAGAAGGTAGGCAAATACCACCTTCCCCGTTTTGTAAATTCAAATGTTAGCTACTCGCTGTACTCTGTTAGAGGGCGGTCTGAGTCCTGATTTACGGTCTGTCCCGCGCCCGGCATAACGCTATTTACATCCGACCACGCACAGCGCACACAATGCTCAACGTTCGGAAAATAATACGGACAACGGGTGAGAGATTGCGACAAATTCGTTGTGGTTTATAATCCGACCGGAAAAGGGTTATGTTTTAGAGGGTAAACATTTTTATAATTCTACTAGCCCTTTATTTATTATTATAAATTTAACCACCATTCTACCCCTTTTGGAATGATTTTTGGGATAAGAACTATTCCGTGTTTTATTTCAGATCAATAAATAAAATAGGCGGTTGGGCGCAATCAAATATCATCGTACAACATAAATAAATTGTCATTTATACCTAATATTAGTAAGATTTATTTGGCAGATAATAGGGATTTTAATTTTTAACAAGCAGAAACGTTTGCGAACCATGCTATTAAGCTTCCAGAGGCCGTGAGTTCAAGACTCACCCAAGACAGTAATTTTTCCACTTTTAAATTTATTCTCAGCTAGATAATAGGGATTATCTGGTTTGATGTCATACAATTTAGAGTGAAGTTTATAATCACTATAACCAATCGAGTTCGTTAATATTTGAACTTTACTTGTTAGTGAAGTTAGAATCCTTAAAAGCTTACGATTGGTACATATATGTAATCGTGAGTAGGTATGTAACTGTCTTTTGATTAAATATGAGTTTTTACATTTGAGGTCATAAGCCTAAAACTGTTTGATAAGCATTTACAACGACACTCATGTCTAGCTTGCCTAAAAATATATATACGAATGCGTTTGGCGTACCTCAGGGTTCCCAATTAAGCCAAACTTTAAATGAAAACTTATAATCAATAACTTATATCAAGGCCTTTCGGGTTCTAAGGTAGGTCATCCTTAGTTAGATCTAATTTAAAACCTTCTTGTTTAACTTCCTAACTTTACCTTCAGTAACAAACATAACTACTTACTACTTACAGTAGCTAAAAAGAGCAATGAACTCGAACGACAAAAAGTTTTTTACTCAAACATCTCATTAGGAATTTAAATCTTTAAGACAACTTTAGTAGATTGGTCCTGAAGTTCTGTTTAACTTGATAAATTAGACGAGAAAGTATTTCAATCCGAATCCTAAAGTCAAAACAGTAAAATCAAATCACGGCAGACGGTCCGGGGTGCAATTTGGATTTTATTCTGCGCATAAAAACACAAGTCCAAACCTAGTCCACACAGAAACCTAGAAGAAATTGCTGCAAGTATAACTTGGCCCTGGAGAGCCGTGACAAAATATACGTAGCTTAGATTTTCCGTACAGTGGTTTGTTTAAGGTGATAAATACTATGTGCAAGCGTTTTGAACATTTCGGGTCGTGTATTCTCATTATTTATTCACCGTTATTTAGTTGAACACTTTAAGAAAACCAATATTTATGTGACTTCAAGATTTATAGCAAATACAAGTAGTTGAAGGCCAAGTAATACAAGTTTGTCTGAGCTTTAGACTAAGCTTATTAATGAAAAGAATAACATGGAGTGAGGTCGCGACAGACCGCGGAAGGGAAGACCCGCAAATGACTACACAGTTAAATAATCTCGAGAATTTGCTCTCATTCTGTAAATATTTGAGATTTCTTTATGTAAATGAAGTGCAGGATTCTGAGCGGTCTGAGTTAGCTTTGTGGACGTTTTTTTTTGGTTTGGAGTGAATGTCTGAAGTTTTAAAATTGTACCTAATCTGTGAGCAATTTTGCGGTGGCCTCTAACGTTTTTATACGAATGTCGAAGGAAGGTGATGTTTTTCAAGTGTAGATTTAAACGTGTGAGGGGTTTTTATTCCTCTCAGCTATGGAAGTTGGTAGTCTATCAGTACTTTTTAAAAGTAAAATGTTATTGTGGTCGTTTCTCAAAAAGTTGGCACCGCCACCTGTAAATAGGTTTATGTTAGAACTTTTTTTTCATTATGTATAATTTTTATATATAAAATTTTAACACATATTTAGAGAGACTTTTTACACAGAGGCCTAATACTTTGAAAAAGATTTAATAAATATTGATTAAGAAAAAAAATATTGTAACTACGTTTATCCGTTAACCTGCCGTGTCCCAACGCGAGGTACTGATGTTCCGAGCTATGAAAACCACACAAATGATTAACTTAATTTAACGTTATTACCGTATTTTATTAACATATATCCTTAACTTTTAAAGTATTGCTATCGCATAATAATATTATACTTATATTTTAAGTTATTCGGCTTCAAAGTTTGTCCAAGGCAATTCTTGACAGTCACCTGGCGCGTCACGTTCACGATGATTGTATAACCCCCATCGCACCTTTCACGTCTCACTCTGCACGAGCCGAAGCCGTCACTCATCAGCTATCACCTGGTAGGACGAAGACGTGGTTATTTTGCTTCGCAAATAAAACACAAACCACAAAGTATCGGAAATTGGAGTTTGTAATGGGTAAGTACTCTTTATCCTGGAGTCGATATCTTGCTAATTATGTAACCTATCGCATTACTATCACGATATGTAACGTAAACAATAGTTTAGTTTTATATGCCTAAGTATGGAGTTCATCAAGCTAATACATTTTGTGTATTCGCGATATAACTGCCATTTTCTCCATCACCTGCATATCGTCCACCTGGCTAAAACTGCCAGGTGGCTGAGATTTTGCGGCAGGTTAATGTCACTGATACCACAACTAATACTCGTAATTATATAATTATATAGCGGTTATATCGCTTTTGTGTGTTAATTTAGGAATAAAAACTATCCTGTCTGTTAAAGCTGCATATTATTGAAATTTGTGTACTTTTGTCTTAAGTCTCGTTAACCTGTCCAAAAAAGGCAGGTGAATGATGCAATGGCAGGTGAATGAAGCGTCATTCACTTGCCATATGACAGGTGATCGATAACTATTTAAAATCCACGTTACATATACTCAAACTAGATTTGTGACGTCCCACGGGAAAAGGTACCTTATGAGGGTTTTTAGTTATAGACATATATTAAAATGATTTGTAAAAAGGTGAATACATGCTCATTGGTCCCGATACAGATTGGTCCCGTTTTTGTCAAAACCCAGTTCTGATGATGGGATCCATGAAGAATCGAGGGAACTCCTCAACTCTTAAAGGCATACATATAGTGATTTTTGTGTTCTTATTTACAAATCAAGCATATACATTCACAAAAGTGACATTTGATGAAGTGGAACTGCTGATGAAGATCAGAACGGAACTCTTCAACGACGCATAGTTCACGTTTGGCGATTTGTCCTCTTCGTTATGTTTGTTAAGCAAATTAAGTTTTTGAGCCACATTTTTGTCAATCTCGAGTTACGATGATGGGATCCATGAGGAATCGAGGGAACTCCTCAAATCTTAAAGGCATGCGTATTGTGACTTTTGGATTTTCATCAGAAAATCAAGCATTTTCATTAAAAACTGTCGCATTTGATGAAGTGGAACTGCTGATGAAGATCAGAACGGAACTCTTCAACGACGCATAGTTCACGTTTGGCGATTTGTCCTCTTCGTTATGTTTGTTAAGCAAATTAAGTTTTTGAGCCACATTTTTGTCAATCTCGAGTTACGATGATGGGATCCATGAGGAATCGAGGGAACTCCTCAAATCTTAAAGGCATGCGTATTGTGACTTTTGGATTTTCATCAGAAAATCAAGCATTTTCATTAAAAACTGTCGCATTTGATGAAGTGGAACTGCTGATGATAATCAGAACAGATCTCTTCAACGACGCATAGTACACGTTTGGCGATTTAGATTTGGACTTGGATTGGGAATGGGGCTGGGACCCGGTCTCAGACTCGGGTCCGGACTCGGACCCGGACTCGGACCCGGACTCGGACCCGGACTCGGACCCGGACTCGGACCCGGACTCGGACCCGGACTCGGACCCGGACTGTGACTCGGACCCGAAGCTGGACTCAAACCCGGAGTCGGACCTGGACCTGGATCCCGGCTCTTATCTGAACCTGAACCCGGACCTGGACTTGGATCAGGACCTAGACCTAGACCTGGTCCTGGACCTGGTGTTGGACCCGGACCCGGACTCGGACTCGGACCCGGACCCAGGGCTATAACCGCGAAAATCGAAGTTTGCAAATTGCGGGTATTTTTCTCTGTCACTCTAATTACGCCTTCATTGGAGTAAAAGAGAAAGATCCCCGCAATTTGCGAATTTCGGTTTTGGCGGTAGCCCCTCAGACCTTGACCCGGTTCGGTTGAGAAATCGGTTTTTTTCTATTAAAAAATAATGTTATAAGTTATATAAGCCTAGTAATGTCGTCTCAAAGTTTAGCAAAAAAGGTACCTTATGGCGGAGTGATGGAAAATTCCCAAAAAGAGCTAAAGTTTGGTAGAGAATTGTATAGCATACTGATCATCCTGATACATCATAACTTAACCACAAGGTACCTTTCTTTACATACAAATTATTGTTATTTTTTAAGATTATTATGACGAGGGGAGGAACTTATTATATTTGTGGCGTTTAATGTATAATTTTTATTTTCAATTCATAAAAAAATATACTCCAATGTAATTGATGTTTTGTAGTTAGTTATTAAGTTATTATTAAATTTATTTCCATAAGGTACTTACATACCTTTCTGGCCCGGGCCGGATTACCGGCCGGCCGGAACTACGTTAATATGGAGAAGCCGTCGTCCCCTTTCCTGTTCAATATGAATGAAAAAACTGGCATGAACATGTCGAGCCGTGCTGGATATTGCGTTCCGTAGACACTAATAATTAATACTAACCACATAAAGTCTTTATATGATGCGCCTGGCGGATGTGAGTAGGTCAGGTATTTAAACAACATAGCTTTTAAAAAGAAGGCTCTTCAGGGCCTAGAATTTAGTTTAATGTCATGAGCTAAACAGAGGAGCTCTGCCCCATACGAGTTTTCGTGTTCAAGTCCCCCCCGCACCGCACGCCGCCGCCATCCCCGCTCGTGTTACCGTTCAGTGGCGAGGTTCGTGATAGACAGATAGAATGATCTTTATTGGTACACCTCAGTAAAAAGATTCAAAAGAAAATAACAATTGATACCTACTTTATTCACCTTATGATTCGTCGGTCGCTGGGTTATTGTTTTCGCGACTTACTGTCCACCGCTGCCGCCATATCATTTAGTGTTACCTACAATTTACACTTATTATAATTCGCACGTTCATTTCGCTCAGAGTTGTCCGAACCTATATGTACTTATTAGTGTGATTGAGACGCCCGCGCAAATAATAATGAATGTATGCACGATCCGGCGTCGCTCACTCGTCCATTTCGTACGTCGCTGCAAGTACATGCGGCCCAAACCAATCTTGGTGTCTAGCCTAGCAGTAGTAATTGCCGGCGCCGCGCACTGGTACGGAACGGACGCCTGCACGCGCTTGCGCTCATTGTATCTCTCTCGTACTAGACGCGTTTTGTTAGAGTGAACCTTCTGTGCATAGTGCTCTTATTTTATTCTGTGGTACGGTGTCTACGGAATCTTTGATCAGCACGGCCCGATATGAGCCAAAAGAGAGGTGTTAAGCCCATCACAGACGTACGTAGTACCAACCAAAATATATGCATATTATATCAAGACATTAAAATACACTTGAGGCTTACTAGTCATGTAATTGAAAGACGATTTTTTTGGCATAATACTTACCATTAGGGCTTCCATTCCGTAATTACGTAATTCCGTAATAACGTAATTCCGAATAACTATTGAACTTTAAATAATTACGTAATTAAAAGGAACAATCCCGTAATTACGGAATTATTAACAATAAAATAATATAATCAGATATGTGCGATATTTTAGCCTAGACTTACATAAAACAACATTTTAAATTAGCGCATTATTATTTGGTGATATTACTACTGGTGATGGAAGAGAAGTCTACTTGACAGCTGCATACAATTATTTATTATCTGTACCTGCAACCCGCAAGTATTGAAGCCGTGAGGCTCTTTTCTTCTGCCGGTTATTTTTGTAGCAAACTACGGAGATACTTATCGGATAAATAGTTGAACGCATTGTCATTTATGTAGTACTTACTTAACATTTAAAAACAAAATCTGTAATAGAAAAAAACCCGTCTTCACAAAACAGTTTGTGAAGCAAACAGCATCTCAATACAATTACAGCTAACCCTAAAGACTTTAATAAATATTTTGTCGTAGAGGAGTTCCATTCTGGTCTTCATGAGTAGGTCCATTTCACCGAATAGCACTATTTAAACGTAAATAAAAAAACCGCTAAAGTGTGCTAATAAGAGCTGAGGAGTTCCTTCAATTCCTAATAGAATCCATCATCAGAAATCAAGCTTGATAAAAATGTGGCTTGAATACCTAACTTGTGTTTCCGTTCTAATCATCATCAGCAACTTCACTTCACCAAAGGTCACTTTTTTAAATGTACATGCTTAATTTGTTGATAAAAATACATAAATCACTATAAGTATGTATGCCTTTATGATTAGAGGAGCTTCCTCAATTCCATATGGATCCCATCATCAGAACTGGATCTTGACAAAAATGCGACCAACCTGTGTGTATTACAAACATTACAAAAAACATAAGTACAATCGAATTGAGGTCCTCATTTCAATTGAGATCTTAAAGTCGGTTAATAAAAAAGTAGGTAAACATAGAAGATCATGGTATGTATCATTCTTTTCTTATTAAGGATCACCAATTATTTGAAACTTTTGATTTATTTTAAAACATTCAGTCAATTACGGAATTACGTAATTACGTAATTAAAATGTTGAATTTCGTAACTAATTACGTAATTGACATATCCGTAATTTTGGAAGCCCTACTTACCATATAGAACCGCATCAGTTCGCCATTTAAAGTAAGCGAGTCCAAATCACAAGAAGTCACTTAAACTAAAGATTACATACATAAATACCTAAGTAAGTAAGTAAATATTCTTTATTTGTGCAATTAAATACTGTAGGTACTGTATTATATACTGTTGTTTGTCGTACCTACTTGTATAACAATTAAGGAGCTAACTTTATTTGTATTATGGTATTATGTTATTGTTTTGATTCTTCATTAATCTGAGAATACGATATATTTTGCGTCTCAAGCTCACGGCACAAAACAGATAGGTACAGAAGTCAATCACATGTATGTAATATTTTAAAGTGTGTAATAAATTCGCATTCTCATGAACAATGTAATAAATTCGCATTCGAATTCTCTCTAAAACCACTTATAGCTTAAAAAACGACAATTCACCGTCTAATGATGAATTTAAACAACCGTCCACTGTACAGTTATAATAACTTTTTTTTTGTTTCTCCATCCTTCCATTCTTTTGAGTTATCCACCTTACTGCACAAAAAAGTTCACAGACGCGTGTCTTAAAGCAGATGGCACTCACGCTCGCAGTGGTCCTAACCGGTCCGAGATATCGTGTCCGTGAGCAGTGTCTATGTGTGCGTTGCTCGAGCACACGTCGTATGTAGATTGATTTCTGTACCTATCTGTTTTGTGCTCACGGTGTCTTAACTACATACCTACTAGTTGACAGAGTCCACACATGCAGGTCTAATATAATGTACGACTTGTACGAGTAATATATTTTGGTATATATGTTGTAATATTATAATATATGTATGTATGTATGTAGTAAGTAATATATGTTGGCCCAGTGAAATAATCCAAGTTTGTGACCTCGAGCACCGAACGCAACTTTGTCTGAAATGTAAAAAACGCGAAAATTTCGGCTTTTTTTTTGACTTGGGCGATTATAAGATTTATAAGTTATATCTAGTCCTTTAATAACCCTAAAGGACTAGTTTTTTATAGTACCATCTCAAAGTGGGTACCTAATGATTCTCCGGTAAATTTTTACCAGATTATCGATTCGCAGACAACGATTCGCCGAACATCGTTTCGAAGAGTGATTTTATAAATGTAAGTTTTGGTCGACTACTCTTGGTTTATATACCTTTCAGTTCGCTTCTGTGTAAATGTGCAGAACTATTAATGGAAGAATTTCATGGTATGTTTAGTCGAATAACGTTTCACATTTTATACATTGTTAAGGATGACTCACGTTAGACCGGGCCGTGTCTGCGCCGGAGCTTCCGGAGCTTACTTTTATATGACATGACAGGCGATCACGTGATGCTTTTCCGTAGAAAACGATGCGCCGGAAGCTCCGGCCCTGACACGGCCCAGTCGGGCGTGAGTCATTCTTTAAGTGTTTTTCGAAAAAAAAAAGACAGTTTTGTTTGTACATTTAGGAATGCGGTACTTACTACGAGTATAGTTTATAAATATCAATGCTCTGTTGACTGGCTACTCTTGCAAACGACTATTAGGCGTAATTAGATCTGCCAATCGTTACTCTGCCAAACAACCCGTCTGCGAATCGTTGTCGGTGAAACAAAAATCGGCGTAATTTTTCTCGGAAAATCAATAGGGCACCGTATAAAGTTACTGAATTAATACAAAATTGAAAAAACTTCATCTTAAAATTACATGAGGCTCAAATTTCTTCAATTTTATACCTCGTCTCATCAACTTCTTCCCGCCGTGTACCGATAAGTGTACTTTTGAATGTTTTCAAAGTAGGTTTTCTAGCGGTTGTTTATCGGACATGTTTTATCAAATCAGTTTAATTTTTATCAAATACGTTGGTCTTTTTAGGGTTCCGTACCCAAAAAGTAAAACGGGACCCTATTATTTTTTGCGAGAGCCCGCCACCTAACTTGCTTCGCTTTACTTTAACAAATTATTTTTACTTTCTAGTGTACCTAACATGAAGAGTGAAGAAAAGTGAGTGAGTGAGGAAGAAAAGTGTAACATGGGAAAAACTAGAGAAGAACGTTTAGCCCGAAAAAGGGAAAAAGAGCGACTAAGGTACCAAAAAATTAAGAACAACCCAGAATTATTAGCAGAATACCAACGAAAAAATAAAATAAAATATGAAAAAAGAAAAGATCAAAAAAAAGTTATCCCAATAAATGACATGACAGTTCGTCAAAAAGCGCTTCAAAGGAAGAAGTGGAGAGAAGAAAGCAAGAGAAGGTATCAACGACTGAAAGATAAGAAAGAAAGGGAAATCCAAGCCATGGCTGAAAATAGTTTACTGCGCAGTGAATTTGAAAATGCTTCGTTATTGGGCATTCCCGAAGAACAACTGGAAATCGTGATTGCGAATGATGACGTTCAGGTTGACTGTCCACAGTCACCCAAATCTCAAGCTTTGACATTGAGTCCTTCATCGTCACGTTTGTCAACCCCATGTTCTTCAGGTACTGTTTCCCCGAGAGCACAAAACATAATTCGTAAACTGAGATATAAAAAGGACAAAGAAATATTGTCTCTCAGACTACAATTAGAAGCTGTTAAAAAAATAAACGCAGCGTACAAAAAACGGCAGTGGCGTCAACTTCAAATGGAGAGTCCATTACAAGATCTTTCGGAGATTACGGGTAACAAAGAACCGTCTACGGCGTTGCCGCAGACAGATGATATTGTCCCAGAAGACACACTTCTAGGTAAAGAATGTTTTACTGCAAATTCTGACAAGGAATTAGGATCGACCGATTTAGTAGTCGCTTCAGGAATTGTGCACTCTTATGCAAGCTTGAAAACATACCAAGAGAAAGCAACATTCGCAGAAAACTTAAACACATGTATAAAAGAAACAATAACCAAATCCAAAGGTAAACTGAAATCGAAACTTAAAAATATCGCAAGAAGAAGGCAAAATCCGCTGAAAGGTGTCAAAGTTAAACAGAAGAGAAAAGATGTGAAAAAATTTCTGGAAGATGAAGAAAATAGCAGTTACTCAGCTGGTAAGAAAGAATATGTAAAGAAAGGCGGCATCAAGATGCAAAAACGTTACATGACTGACTCCTTACACGGTCTTTATAAAAAATTTATAAAATCCTGCTCCTACAAATTGAGTTTTGCCTCTTTTTGTCGCTTTAAACCCTTCTGGATTTTGTCCGCTTGCAAAAGGCCACTCGAAAAATGTCTTTGTGTGATACACGAGAACTTTCGATTACTTGTGTCAGCTCTTCATAAACACAAAATAACTAATTGTAAGACGCCAAACGAAGTCTTAGATGAAATTTGCTGTGACTCTTTGAACACTATGTGCTTGCTAAAAAAATGTGAGGGTTGTAAGGAAAATACATTGTGTTATGAAGAGTTTGATAACTCCAATGATTTTACGTACTATAAATGGGGTCCCAAAACTCAGGTTGTTAGTGACAGAAACGGTAAAGAAAAAACGATCAGACTTGTCAAAAAAGAACAGTATGTAACAAAACCATTACAGGCTATTGATTATTTTCAAACTCTGTTGCCGAACTTTGTAGTCCATTGTGGGAAAATGGTGTCCCAACAAAGGGCAATGAAACACATAAGAACTGTTTTGTTAGCACCTGGCCAGGCAGTTGCCCATATAGACTTCTCCGAAAATTATAAATGTCAATATTCTGAGGAGATTCAATCTGCACATTTCGGGGCAAGTAAACCACAAATAACTATTCATACCAGCGTCCTTTATTATTACGATGTCAATCAAAGAAAACGTACTCAATGTTTTGCCACTGTTAGCCCTAATCTTAGACATGACACTGCGGCAGTGTGGGCACATTTAGAGCCATTGCTAGATTATTTAAAAAATCATTCGGAAGAAATAAAGACTCTTCATTTTTTTTCTGATTCAGCCACAAGTCAGTACCGGAATTTCAAAATTTACTATGTAATATCGGCTCTCAAATCGACTTTACCTAGCCTTTCCTGTGTAACATGGAATTTTAGCGAGGCAGGTCATGGTAAAAGTGCAGCAGACGGCGTTGGTTCGAGTGTAAAGCGCGCTGCCGATGAATTTGTCAGCCGTGGGCATGACGTTCCTGACTTTGAAACGTTTGTACAGGTTCTAAAAGATAATCCGCAGAAAACTTGCATTGTCTCTGTTTCGGACCATGATATCGTTGCAAAAGATTTACTGCTTCCTAAAGATTTACCACGTTTCAAAGGAACTCAAGAAGTTCACCAAATTGTATGGAATAGTACCAAAGCTTCTACTGTCGTCTTAAGAAAGCTAAGTTGTACTGATCCCTCATGCTTGTACACCATAAATAAGTGTAAGCACGACAAACATATTGGCTTTCATACTGTTGAAAAACAAATCACTAAACGTCCTAAACGTACAATAAGACGGAATAAAGATACTAGTAAACCACTTAAGCGTACAGTAAGACGAGGGGTCATGAATATGTCTAATATTCAACATATGCGAAACGTTACATGTTCAACACCGACACCGACAGTAGACTTCGAAAATCAACCCCGCTTTGACACTCCTTCCACTTTATTACCAGAAGGTTCAGATTTAGAAGTTCCGTCTGAAATAAAAGACAGTGCATTTGATAGTATTATAAGTAAACTTAATATTCCTAGTCAGTTACATAGGAGCGACAGTGATTCCGATTTTAATATTTTTGATTAAAATGCCATTTTGCAATTACTTCTGATCAGTAGGTACTTATTTTTCCAATATACTTAATCGTTAGATAACCTACCTACCTAGAACTTTTTCTAGCAAAAGCGAGGGATTGACAAAATGAAATATCGATGTAAACCGCGAAATTAAGGACACGTAGCCTATCTGAATTCTGAACGTATTTACCTTTTTTTTGAAATGAGTGATGAAACCACCCAAACGTATGTACTTAATACTTTTATTTTTATATAAATATATTCTGTGGATTTAAAGAAGATTTAAAGCGTTGGTCCCATAGTAAAACTTGCTCAATATAATCCCAAAACCTCCCTGGCATCGGGAATGCACTTATTTTTTGCCCACCGTGTATATTCTTTTCACCACACCAGCTCGGAAAGGCTTACTTTGCACTTCAAAAACTGGTAACAAAGTTGCATTTTATTCACATGTGAGGCAAAGTAATCAAATGCAAACGTTGAGTTGTTTTCTTATGTTTGCTGGTAGAATTGACGTTTAAATGATGATTTTGGATGATAAATATTTAATACTTAACGTTCATATGGATTTGATTTGGTTTGATTTTGTTTATTATTTGACATTTAATATTTGCTTCGGGTTGGTGTGGTGAAATAGTTATTTGTACAACAAGAGATCAAAGTTTGATATTTCTTCGAGTGCTTATTTTGAGTCCCGTGCAAGTGAAAGATTCTATAATAGATTCACGAGCGTAGCGAGTGAAGATTTAGAATCTTGAGCGTAGTAAGGGATTCAAAAGCGCACGACATGTAAATAACTTTGATCTCGTGTAGTACACAAAATTTTTCACCCTAAGCAGTGAGAACATACCTAGAGGGACAGAGATAATAGAACTCAAGTACTCAAGAACTTGTATTAGACCCCGCATATTGAAATGACATTTGACTATAAAGGTCACTTGAATGACATTTTGTCTCACTCAGTGAGCAAAATGCGATTTTGCTCACTCATTTTGTCTCATTCACACTCACTCACTCACTCACTGCCACTACACTGTGTGTCTGCTCACTGTTTTTAAGAAGCAAAGTACCCTTGTTCGAGGTGAAAAATTATGTGTTTCACTCGGGGGCAAATTTTGTTCAACCCTCGTGCTTTGAAACTCTCGCAACGCTCAAGATTCAATTTTTAGAACCACTCGCTACACTCGTGTTTCAATTTTGGAATCTTTCGCTTGCTCGGGTGTCAATATTAGCACGAGCGGTTAAACAACAACTTTGCCCCCTTGTAAAACAAATAACTATTAACGTTTCGGTGATTTACAACTCATCATAATTTTCTTTGATAATATCATATTTATATTTGATTTTTGATAACAGGTTTGTCGATGTTATATTTTGTCAGCCCCTCTTTTTTGCCAGAAAAAGCTTTAGGTATAAATCATAAACGCTTAAACAATACCTAAGTGTGTTTTTTATTTCTGTAAGTTAGTTTGTTCTTGTTAGATTTTCAGAGTTGTTAGGTGATTCCTACACAAAATATCGATCACTTTTGATTCCCAAGTTTTCATAATAATTAAATGACTGACAACAAGATAATTTACAAAGTACATACATACATAAGTTGTTAAGTAATTAAGTGGTTACTTCTTTTCGAACATAACGCGTTTACTTTTGTAAAGACTGTTTTAAAGCTGATTGTGATAGATATCTATTGAAATAGTATTATATAATTAAGTGATTAAAAAGTAAATAATATTATATAAATAGATGGTGCATAATTACAAAATATATATGTTATGTTTGTATGATGGGCAAAATGTGTCGAAAACAATGGGCCTATCTTTTGAATTTTAAAGGGACTGTTAAAGGTCATGATTAT
This sequence comes from Cydia splendana, assembly GCF_910591565.1. Classification (NCBI taxonomy): domain Eukaryota; kingdom Metazoa; phylum Arthropoda; class Insecta; order Lepidoptera; family Tortricidae; genus Cydia; species Cydia splendana. Next base: position 13,450,520 of record NC_085982.1, on the reverse strand, counting down.
TTTTTTTGTTACTCTTAATATGGACGTAGTATATGTCGCAGTATATGTTGTAAGGACTGTTTTAAAGCTGATTGTGATAGATGCCTATTGAAATAGTATTATATAATTAAGTAATTCTGGTTAAGTACATAATTACAAATGTATGTTATGTTTGTATGATGGGCAAAATGTGTCTAAAACGATGGGCCTATCTTTCGAATTTTAAAGGGGCTGTTAAAGGTTAAGAATTTATTTTTGTTATTTTTAATATGGACGCAGTACGAGTATATATCGTAAAGACTGTTTCAAAGCTGATTGTGATAGATACCTATTGAAATAGTATTATATAACTAAGTGATTCAGGTTAAATAAACACTTACAAATATATGTTATGTCTATCTTAAACGATGGGCCTATCTTTCGAATTTTAAAGAGACTGTTAAAGGTTAAGAATTTATTTTTGTTATTTTTAATATGGACGCAGTACGAGTATATATCGTAAAGACTGTTTCAAAGCTGATTGTGATAGATACCTATTGAAATAGTATTATATAACTAAGTGATTCAGGTTAAATAAACACTTACAAATATATGTTATGTCTATCTTAAACGATGGGCCTATCTTTCGAATTTTAAAGAGACTGTTAAAGGTTAAGAATTTATTTTTGTTATTCTTAATATGGACGCAGTATGTCGTAAAGACTGTTTTAAAGCTGATTGTGATAGATACCTATTGAAATAGTATTATATAATTAGGTGATTAAAAAGTAAATAATAAGTATTATATAAACAGAAGGTGCATAATTACAAAATATATATGTTACGTTTGTATGATGGGCAAAGTGTGTCTAAAACAAGTCACTGTGTCGAGTTTTTTTTTAAACCAATCAAAACACTAAGTCTGTTCATTGCTTTTTTTTATTTAATGTTCATCATAATTCTCCTACACGATCCCCAAGAATATGATTTCTCTATCTAGGGTACCTACTGCTCTCCCAGCACGTGTTGGATGACCAAAACAGCGTATGCCTATGATGCACCAAACCTGAGTTCCAGTAGGTACTGCGAGGGTTCATCATCAGCTCTATCTGGGGTACTGCTCTTCCAAGTGCTCATCAAGACGTTTTGGATGACCAAAACAGCGTGTGTCTATGTTGCACCAAACTTGAGTTCCACTAGGTGCTGCGAGGGTTCAGCATCAGCTCTATCTTGGGTACTGCCCTCCCAAGTCCTCATCAAAACGTGTCGAATGACCAAAACAGCGTGTGTCTATGTTGCACCAAACCTGAGTTCCACTAGGTGTTGCGAGGGTTCAGCATCAGCTGTATTTTGGGTACTGCCCTCCTAAGTCCTCATCAAGACGTGTCGAATGACCAAAACAGCGTGTGTCTATGTTGTACCAAACCTGAGTTCCACTAGGTACTGTGAGGGTTCAGCATCAGCTCTATCTTGGGTACTGCTCTTCCAAGTGCTCATCATGACGTGTTGGATGACCAAAACAGCGTGTGTCTATGTTGCACCAAACCTGAGTTCCACTACGTGCTGCGAGGGTTCAGCATCAGCTCTATCTTGGGTACTGCCCTCCCAAGTCCTCATCAAAACGTGTCGAATGACCAAAACAGCGTGTGTCTATGTTGCACCAAAACTGAGTTCCACTAGGTGCTGCGAGGGTTCAGCATCAGCTGTATCTTGGGTACTGCCCGCCCAAATCCTCATCAAGACGTGTCGAATGACCAGAACAGCGTGTGTCTATGTTGCACCAAAACTGAGTTCCACTAGGTACTGCGAGGGTTCAGCATCAGCTCTATCTGGGGTACTGCTCTCTCAAGTGCTCATCAAGACGTGTTGGATGACCAAAACAGTGTGTGTCTATGTTGCACCAAACCTGAGTTCCACTAGGTGCTGCGAGGGTTCAGCATCAGCTCTATCTTGGGTACTGCTCTTCCAAGTGCTCATCAAGACGTGTTGGATGACCAAAACAGCATGTGTCTATGTTGCACCAAACCTGAGTTCCACTACGTGCTGCGAGGGTTCAGCATCAGCTCTATCTTGGGTACTGCCCTCCCAAGTCCTCATCAAAACGTGTCGAATGACCAAAACAGCGTGTGTCTATGTTGCACCAAAACTGAGTTCCACTAGGTGCTGCGAGGGTTCAGCATCAGCTGTATCTTGGGTACTGCCCGCCCAAATCCTCATCAAGACGTGTCGAATGACCAGAACAGCGTGTGTCTATGTTGCACCAAAACTGAGTTCCACTAGGTACTGCGAGGGTTCAGCATCAGCTCTATCTGGGGTACTGCTCTCTCAAGTGCTCATCAAGACGTGTTGGATGACCAAAACAGTGTGTGTCTATGTTGCACCAAACCTGAGTTCCACTAGGTGCTGCGAGGGTTCAGCATCAGCTCTATCTTGGGTACTGCTCTTCCAAGTGCTCATCAAGACGTGTTGGATGACCAAAACAGCATGTGTCTATGTTGCACCAAACCTGAGTTCCACTAGGTGCTGCGAGGGTTCAGCATCAGCTGTATCTTGGGTACTGCCCTCCCAAGTCCTCATCAAGACGTGTCGAATGACCAGAACAGCGTGTGTCTATGTTGCACCAAAACTGAGTTCCACTAGGTACTGCGAGGGTTCAGCATCAGCTCTATCTGGGGTACTGCTCTCTCAAGTGCTCATCAAGACGTGTTGGATGACCAAAACAGTGTGTGTCTATGTTGCACCAAACCTGAGTTCCACTAGGTGCTGCGAGGGTTCAGCATCAGCTCTATCTTGGGTACTGCCCTCCCAAGTCCTCATCAAAACGTGTCGAATGACCAAAACAGCGTGTGTCTATGTTGCACCAAACCTGAGTTCCACTAGGTGCTGCGAGGGTTCAGCATCAGCTGTATCTTGGGTACTGCCCTCCCAAGTCCTCATCAAGACGTGTCGAATGACCAAAACAGCGTGTGTCTATGTTGCACCAAACCTGAGTTCCACTAGGTACTGCGAGGGTTCAGCATCAGCTCTATCTTGGGTACTGCTCTTCCAAGTGCTCATCAAGACGTGTTGGATGACCGAAACAGCGTGTGTCTATGTTGCACCAAACCTGAGTTCCACTAGGTGCTGCGAGGGTTCAGCATCAGCTCGATCTTGGGTACTGCCCTCCCAAGTCCTCATCAAAACGTGTCAAATGACCAAAACAGCGTGTGTCTATGTTGCACCAAACCTGAGTTCCACTAGGTGCTGCGAGGGTTCAGCATCAGCTGTATCTTGGGTACTGCCCTCCCAAGTCCTCATCAAGACGTGTCGAATGACCAAAACAGCGTGTGTCTATGTTGCACCAAACCTGAGTTCCACTAGGTACTGCGAGAGTTCAGCATCAGCTCTATCTTGGGTACTGCTCTTCCAAGTGCTCATCAAGACGTGTTGGATGACCGAAACAGCGTGTGTCTATGTTGCACCAAACCTGAGTTCCACTAGGTGCTGCGAGGGTTCAGCATCAGCTCGATCTTGGGTACTGCCCTCCCAAGTCCTCATCAAAACGTGTCGAATGACCAAAACAGCGTGTGTCTATGTTGCACCAAACCTGAGTTCCACTAGGTGCTGCGAGGGTTCAGCATCAGCTGTATCTTGGGTACTGCCCTCCCAAGTCCTCATCAAGACGTGTCGAATGACCAAAACAGCGTGTGTCTATGTTGCACCAAACCTGAGTTCCACTAGGTACTGCGAGGGTTCAGCATCAGCTCTATCTTGGGTACTGCCCTCCCAAGTCCTCATGAAGACGTGTCGAATGACCAAAACAGCGTGTGTCTATGTTGCATCAAACCTGAGTTCCACTAGGTACTGCGATGGTCCAGCATCAGCTCTATCTTGAGTTCTGCTCTCCCAAGTGCTCACCAAGACGAGTTGGATGACCAAAACTGCATGTACCTATGTTGCACCAAACCTGAGTTCCACTAGGTACTGCGAGGGTGAATAGACAGTAAAATTGAATTTACTTATTCACAGAAACTTGTTGTTAAATTGGGAATCGAATCGAAGGAGAGGTGGGATCCAAAATTTTAATCATCATGGTGGACAATAAGGTCCCTTCTTACAGAAGATGACACATTTTTCGATTATTTTTAGAAGGCATTGAAAATGATGTGGTGGACAGGTGGATGACACTCATTACAGGTGAACGATGACAAGAAACCAGGTTAACGGCAACGGACACAGGTTAATGACGCCTCTCGATAACCTGTCAATATTTTCATTGGAATTTGTACTTATTTCTCGATAACCTGCTTCTACTATCGATAACCTGGAGACAAAATATCGTTCACCTGTCCTTGATATCATTAACCTGAATTTCAAACGCCTATATCTCCTAAACTAATTGAAGGAATTGCTTCCCTTCCACATTTTCTAATAGTTAAAGTTGCCTTTTAACGATCCCAATAAAAAAAAAAGCGAAAATGCAAAATTTTTGAAAAACGTTAACGTTAACCTGGCGGTGCCAACTTTTTGAGAAACGACCTTGTGTGATTGTTATATTATTATTATTGTGGTGTTGTGGGCCTTTGAGTGTCGCATCGACCAGCATTGATCTATTGTGACGGCCCTTTAAAGTTCATTATTAATGCTCGTTGCATCCAGAAAGTTCCAGATTCTTTGGGCCGTAATGTTCTGTACCTCATAGGGTTGCACTACGTGTCGCCCTAGGTAGGTACTTCTTTTTGACATTAGTGGTCCACAAGAGCAGAGAATGTGCATTGCAGTCTCCTCTGACTCCCGACAGAACCTGCATGTCGCATCTTGTTTCTTGCCAATTTGAAACATATATTTATTCAACTTACAGTGTCTAGTCAGTATTCTGGTCACCGCGCAGGTTTTGTGCCTTTTGAGTCCTAAAAGCTCTTTAGCAGTTCTGCTGTTTGAACCCTTTGATTAGAGCTTTCGAGTGTTCTTGTCCTTTAACGGACTTCCACCAATCGATTGCTCTCGTTTTTTCTAAGTTGCTGAGCAGAGAATATGCATCCCGTTTTGTGATTCCACAGAACGGTTCTGGGCCGACCAGGGGTGTGTCTGCGCCCTTTCCTGCAAGTTCGTCCGCTTCTTCGTTTTCGTTAATGTCGGAGTGCCCTGGTACCCATCTAAGTGTGACTTTGTTGGAGTTAGCCAGTGCATTTATGTTTGTTTTACAGTTCTGGACTAGTTTTGAGATTGACTCGAGGGATTCCAGTGCCAGCAGAGCAGCCTGGCTGTCTGAGTTGATGTAGATATGCTGGTGTCTTAGGTTTCTATCCAGGTTGATCTCCGCACATTTCTTGATGGCGAAGACTTCTGTCTGGAAGATTGAGGCCTGTGTGCCCATGCTGACGCTAGCCCTGAGCTTAGGTTTCTCCCCATAGATCCCACATCCTACATCATTGCCTTTCTTGGAACCATCTTGTCGTAAATAGCTATTAGGGTTCATGTATGTGTTTAATTAGTCTCTACGTTTAGGTTACTATTTTTACTTTTGTATATCATGTTTTACTTTGTGCTCGTATATTATGTCAAATGAATTGCGTGGAATGTTTTATATCTAGTTATAAGTCTAGGATTCATGCTCCTTTCATACGTGCTTAATATTGTACCTATTTATAAGTCTAGGATTCGTGCTCCTTTCATACGTGCTTATAATTAACGAGATTGGCAAAAATATACATTACTGACTCTGCATGATACACCCACTAGTTGAAGAAGGTACCAAACGGCCTTGTGTTTTACTATATAAGGCAGAGCCGTTTCGTGGCTTATTCAGAGATATCAGAGACATCAAGAGAGCTTCACTCATACCAGCCTGAACACTCTCCAAGTGAATAAATCAAATATATGTGTTTTCATTTCACACAACACATATACCGGTAAATGGAGGTATAGCGGACTTCGCTGCCCTCCTAACGAAAAGTGCAATAACTCGAGTTTTGGGTCAAGTTGAGTTATATACATATTCGCGTTGAGCATAACGAGTTCTATATTTTCTTCTTAGACAGTTTTAAGGTATCTGTAACGTAAACATGTTTTTTATTAATCAAAACTGCAATATCTGAAGCAATGACTTGTGATTTACTTATGAAGAACGACATAACTGTAGTTATCGCTCTTATGCTTAGTAAAATTATGATAACAAATGTTAGTCCAATAACTAATCATAAACGCAATAAGTGAAGTTGTTACACTTATGTTTAGGATTGTCGAAATTTTAATGATAAGTTTATTTAATAACAAGGCAATACAACTAAGTTATTGCATTTATGTTTAGGACGATGGGGCACAGACAGTATAGTTTTACCAATAACGGTGCAATATGATGGCAAGTTGTCGCATTTATGAGTAGTAAAATGTTCACTGCGGGCGAAGGGTACGGAATAAGTTTCGATTTTGTGCCATGAGCATCCATCAGTCGCCTATTTTTGTTAGATTTTTTTATCGAATAATATAATTGTCAAAGTAACTGATCGCATAAGAAACACCACGCTCCGCTCTAAAACCCGCATTGCTGACTTAGGCGAAAAAACCGCTAGGCTCAAATGGGACTGGGCCGGTCACGTCTACCGCATGCATCCGGAGAGGTGGGCTAGCTTAGCCACCAGGTGGATGCCGGTAGAGGGACGTGGCCGCGGTAGGCCCAAACGGAGATGGCGAGATGACCTGGACAACTTCCTGAACAACTGGCCGGAGGAAGCACCAAATCGGGAGTCGTGGAAATTAAGGGGAGAGGCCTTTGCCCAGGAGTGGGACACTCAAATAGGCTAGTAAAAAAAAAATATAATTGCAATAGTGAGACATGAAAAACTAGTATTATTTACCAGAAGTAGGACTCTAAAAATAAATGTTTATTTTTTTTATTACTTGTGTTATTGTAATGTTATGTCATATAATCTTTAATAGAAAAAAACCGACTTCTCAAAATAGTTTGAAATGCCATATATACATTATTGGCTGGTATTTAACTGATATAGTAATTAGTAATCCACTTCGTCACCTTTTTCTCGTAGCATATTTCGTTTCTGTAAGGGTCGCAGTTCTAACCTAACCTTACCCACTTTTCTAGTAGCACTTCGTTTCTCTAAGGGTCGCAGTTCTATCCTAACCTAACCCACAAAATCGAAATCGCCAAACTATGCATCGTTGAAGAGTTCTGTTCTAATCATCATCAGCAGTTCCACTTCATCAAATGCGACAGTTTTTAATGTAAACGCTTGATTTTCTGTTGAAAATACAAAAATCTCTATACGTATGCCTTTAAGATTTGAGGAGTTCCCTCGACCTCATGGATCCCATGTTCAGAACTCGAGCTTGACATAAATGTGGCTTAAAAACTTAATTTGCTCAATAAACATAACGAAGAGGACAAATCACCACACGTGAACTATGCGTCGTTGAAGAGTTCTGTTCTGATCATTATCAGCAGTTCCACTTCATCAAATGCGACAGTTTTTAATAAAAATACTTGATTTTCTGATGAAAATACAAAAAATCTCTATACGCATGCCTTTAAGATTTGAGGAGTTCCCTCGATTCCTCGTGGAACCCATCATCAGAACTCGAGCCTGACAAAAATATGGCTTAAAAACTTAACTTGCTTAACAAACATAACGAAGAGGACCAATCGTAAAACGTGAACTATGCGTCGTTGAGGAGTTCCCTTCTGATCATCATCAGCAGTTCCACTTCATCAAATGTCACCTTTCTTAATGTATATGCTTGATTTGAGGAGTTCCCTCAATTCCTCATGGATCCCATCATTAGAACTGGGTTTTGACAAACACGGGACCAATCTGTACATCCAATTAAAAAAAGAATTTTCAAAATCGGTCCTGTAATGACGAAGGTATGGAGTAAACATAAAAAATAAAAATAAAAAAATATAAAAAAAACATACAACCGAATTGATAACCTCCTCCTTTTAGATTTGGAAGTCGGTTAAAAATACACTTTTGCAACAACCATAATAGAAAAGAAAATTAACCACATCGTCTTACTAATTAAAACTGCAATAAGTAAACTACTTATTGTACTTAAGATTCAAGCATACAGTACAGCAGCATACTATAATTGCTTAAAATAATCGTAATATCTTGATTACTAACGATAAGTGCAATAAGTAGACTACTTATTGCAGTTATGGCTTGTAATTATATCATGTCTGTATTGGACCATCCTAAGCATAAGTGCGTTTGCTCATTTTTTATAGTATAAATAAATAAATAAATAATTATTAGGTATGTACAAATAAACTCAAAAATATTATCTATTTTTTGGTCAAAGTTTCAAGTCAATAGGATGTGTAATATTGGAGATATCAACTAAACAAATTTAAAATCTTTTACCGCGTTTTTCTCGAAAGTAGCTTGACTCTAGTTATTGCACTTTTCGTTAGGAGGGCAGTTCGAGACAGAACAGCGGCCAGCGGCGTTCCAGTTTGCTGAGATTTCTACGCTTCTCCCAACGAACCCCCATCACGAAAAGCTACAGTCTACACTCCACAGTTTGGTCCTTTTGAAGCCGGATGAAGATAGAAAAACGTACGCGCTGAGTTTCAAGCGACATAGCTTAACTCAGACATCAAGATAGAAAAACGTACGCGCTGAGTTTCAAGCGACATAGCTTAACTCAGACAGCAAGAAAGAAACAAGTACGCGCTGAGTTTTAAGCGAACGTTGCTTGACTCAGACGGCAAGAAAGAATAAAGGACGCGCTGAGCCTAGAAGTTCGCTTCGGTTTAGACCCAAACCCTATACCTTTTCCGTAACCCATTTACCGGCTTGCCGGACGGACCGTGCAGCGTCGTAGAATCATCTCCGCTCACGTGTCCTGGCAACTTTCGTTGCATGTGTCACATGGTTGATACCCACACACTGCTTTCGAACGTTCTAGGCATTGCACTTTGCCATTGCGGGAGATTCAGTGCCACGAGGGATCCACGCTTAGGGCACTGACGTTGCGCACGGCAACGGTCAGTCATAGGCATAGGCAGGTCAAGTTAGGGACCCCCCGCGTGTGTTAAGTGAAGTGGTTCCAGCCAGAAAGATGTCCGAAAAGGAAGCAAGGAGCCTACGACCACGCACCAAGGGCCCACCTGCGCCCGCACCGAACATGGATACCCCTACCCCCTCGTCTGGTAAGACTACGTCCAACGAGACTAATACGTGGAGCATGGGCACCAGTGGCAACCCGAATGCTACCGGTGGAACCGAGTCGGTACACTCGGAGATGTTAGACGCCACCGTAGTAAATCGTAGTAGGTCGAATACGCTAGTGAATAAAGACGCCGATGCGCCGCCGCCGCCGTCGCGGGCGCCGTCTAATCGCGAATTAAAGAATCGCAAATCGGTTAGGGAACGCGACAATGAATTGTCCGTGCTAATGGCCGAGCTCGAGGTTCATAAAGCCCGTCTAGTCGTTGCTAAGACCGAGTCCGACACTGCCAATTTACGGCTGCAGATTGCGCAATTGAAGGCGCAGTCTCGCGGCGGCAGTGACGCGACCGTCGAAGCTTCTAAGAAAGGGTCCGTCACTGCAAATTTGCGGCCGCAGGTTGCGCCACTGAAGGCGCAGTCTGTCGGCAGCAGTGACGCGACCGTCGAAGAACGTACTAGAAGTTGGGTAGAACGACAAGCTAGGTTACAGCACGAGGTCGCGAAAGAAAACGTTAAATTCCCGCCGCCGAAAAAGACCGCGCAGCCGCCGCCGCGTGCCGCCGCCGACCGGGCTAGCAGACCGCCCCCGCGCGTTTTAGAGGTACCGCACGGTACCTACGCGCCAATGTACCATAAACCGCCGGAATTACCTGCATTCGGCGGAGATATCACCGAGTGGATATCATTTAGGGCAGAGTTCGAAGATACGTCGCCCATGTTTAGTGCCGTCAATAACGTCAGTCGGATTAGGCGCGCACTTAAGGGCGAAGCTCGGACGGCCGTAAAATCAATAATGTACACGGTTCAGGATCCGTACGAGATAATGGAAGCGCTGGAACGGCAGTTCGGCGACCCTGAGGAGATTGTTCTTACGGAAATTCATAATATTAAACGCATGCCGCATTTATCCGAAGACAATTCGAATATAGCCTCATTCGCCGCGCATGTAGCGAATGCCGTCGCCACCATTAGATCCTTGCGTCAAGAGAAATACTTGCACGCGCCTGAGCTCGTGAATAAAATCGTGGATAAATTGAATCTGATAGTGCGCTATGACTGGGCCAAATACAGGCAGTCTAACGTAGAAACACCCGGGTTAGTAGCAATTTCCGAGTTTCTTAACGAAATTAGTACTGCGGCCAAGCGCATAAACCGATATAAGCCGTCTAACCGATCACGGAATGCAGTGAATGCGGTTTCCTTTGTGCACGAACCGAGAAGATCGAGCCAAGCTCTCTCTGGGTCTCGTCCCCCCGCGTTCTACCGTGATACGTCTAATAGATCGCGAAACGCGGTAAACGCTGTGCGCGAACCCAGTCGATTGAGCAACGCTCTCGCTGGGTCCGGCGCCCCCGCGTACTCTCGCGACGTTAGTTCGGATTCGGAGTCAGATTACCACGAAACGTACACGCGTGATACGTCTAATAGATCGCGAAACGCGGTAAACGCTGTGCGCGAACCCAGTCGATTGAGCAACGCTCTCGCTGGGTCCGGCGCCCCCGCGTACTCTCGCGACGTTAGTTCTGATTCGGAGTCAGATTGCCACGAAACGTACACGCGTGATACGTCTAACGGGTCACGGAATGCAGTGAGCGCGGTTTCCTCTGCGCGCGAACCCAGAAGATCGAGCCAAGCTCTCTCTAGGTCTCGCGACCCCGCGTTCTACCGTGATACGTATGATAGATCGCGAAATGAACGAAACGCGGTTTCCTCTGTGCGCGAGCCCAGTCGATCGAGCCACGCTCTCGCTAGGTCCCGCGCCCCCGCGTCCCTTCGCGACTATAGTTCGGATTCTGAGTCAGATTCCCGCGAATCATACACACGTGATACGGGAAATAGATCGCGTACTAGTAAATCAACTATAGCTCAAGTAAAGCGCCGCGATGGTAATTTAAAAAAGCCAGCGTCAACCGGAGCTAAGCCCCAGCGGGAGATATCGTCTGTCTCTGTCTCGCGCGATGCGTGCGCCATATGTAAGAACGGCAAAGAACACAAAGTTAGCGAGTGTTCGAAATTTCTAGCCGCGACTATATCTGAGCGATGGGACTTGGTGAAGGGTACTATATTGTGCTATAGATGTTTAGGCGCGAGTCACCGTGCGCGTTTTAAATGTAAATATGTCGCGTGTGGCATGAGTCAGTGCGAAGCCGGACATAATAAACTATTACACGGATTAAGCGCGGCCGCATCCGCGAACGGTAATAGTGTCCCGGCGGCACCTGCAGTACTCAATGTTAGGCTGCCGCAGACGTGTCTCAAAGTCATTCCTGAAGAGGTGTCGGAACCGTTAGGTACCGTCCAAACCCTCGCGCTATTTGACGAAGGCGAGGCAATGGCTTTGACGATACACGAAACTGCGGACAGCATCGCACCTGCGGTACAATTTGTTGGGCACGCAAAGCCTAATACCGCGGAAGACGAGGCCTTACAACTTGCGAAACGACATTCTGAGACAGAATCATTAGGCGTTTCGCAGAAGGTACCTCGGGCCGACCCCGGCCAACGTGCGCTAGATTTGTTAGAAGCCACCTGCGAGAAGATACCGGGGGAGCAAAGGTATCGCTCGGGCTTACTTTGGCGGTCAGATGACAAGAAACTCCCCGATAACCGAGCGCAAGCATTGAAACGGCTGTACAGTCTAGAACGAAAGCTAGACCGCGATGCGAAACTTAAAGCCGAATATGCAAAGCATATGAACAACTTGCTCGACAAAGGTTACGCGGAGAAAATGGACTCGCCGCCGCCCCCCGAGGCACCCCGGACGTGGCCTCTGGCGCACTTCCCAACTTTTCAGCCGCAAAGCGGGAAAACGCGATTAGTTTGGGACACGGCAGCCACAGCTTACAGACGTTCGTTTAACAGCGCGCTGTTGGCTGGCCCCGACCTGTTAGAGTCTTTACAGATCGAAATAATTGAGCAAGATCGCGATACGTTACGTTTCGTTTGGTGGACAGGGATCGATTGGGACTCGCCTATACCCGTCTCACTCGCACCCGCGTGGCGATCGTTCATTATTAATAACGTACGATTAGTTCGCGCCACCGCTAGTATTCTGGTTGCCGCCGAGGTTTTCAAAGCCGCATTGTTCGCTAAGAAAACAGACATAGAGATAAAAAAGGGGCATTTAGATTCAGCAGAGATATTGCTAATCCGACGGAGTCAACATGCTGCATTTCCGGAGGAAATCAAGCTTCTGGAAACTGGGCGGCCACTCCTGAAGAAATCTCCGCTATACAAAATCGCTGTACAAGTTGACAAAAACGGAATCATCGTACTAAATAATAGAATCGATAAAAACACGCACATGCCTGTTTTACATGCAAAAAAAGATTTCGTCAAGTTATTAGTACAGCATTTTCATGCACTCTACAGTCACGGCAACCACGCGATCGTCATCAACGAGTTGAATGAAAGAGCACCCCACGAAGAAGTTCTACATACTTTACTGCTAGAATCAGAGCACATAGTCAATTCCAGACCGCTGACACCAGTGAATCCAGATTTAGACATCGAAGCCCTGACGCCGAATCACTTTCTTATCGGTCGATCAAGTGCCATGTCGCCACTGGGTGTCTTCACAGACGCAATTATGTCGCTCTCTTCGTGGAAAACAGCGCAAACGCTAGCCGACCAATTTTGGAGGCGCTGGCAGCGGGAATACCGACCCAGCCTCCTCCCCAGGCCCGGTGCTCACCAAAACGTGAGAAAACTGCATGAAGGTGACGTAGTCATCATTGCGGATAGCTCCATGCCACGAGGAACGTGGCCCAGAGGCGTAATCGCCCAGCTATTTCCTGGCCCAGATGGTCATGTGAGAGTGGCCATTGTTCGCACACGCGCAGGTGACGTCCGCCGCCCAGTTTCTAGACTTATCCCCATTTACTCCGCGCATGAAGACGGTGTTGACACACGTGGGGGAGACTGTCGTAAATAGCTATTAGGGTTCATGTATGTGTTTAATTAGTCTCTACGTTTAGGTTACTATTTTTACTTTTGTATATCATGTTTTACTTTGTGCTCGTATATTATGTCAAATGAATTGCGTGGAATGTTTTATATCTAGTTATAAGTCTAGGATTCATGCTCCTTTCATACGTGCTTAATATTGTACCTATTTATAAGTCTAGGATTCGTGCTCCTTTCATACGTGCTTATAATTAACGAGATTGGCAAAAATATACATTACTGACTCTGCATGATACACCCACTAGTTGAAGAAGGTACCAAACGGCCTTGTGTTTTACTATATAAGGCAGAGCCGTTTCGTGGCTTATTCAGAGATATCAGAGACATCAAGAGAGCCTCACTCATACCAGCCTGAACACTCTCCAAGTGAATAAATCAAATATATGTGTTTTCATTTCACACAACACATATACCGGTAAATGGAGGTATAGCGGACTTCGAGACAGAACAGCGGCCAGCGGCGTTCCAGTTTGCTGAGATTTCTACGCTTCTCCCAACGAACCCCCATCACGAAAAGCTACAGTCTACACTCCACACATCTGTATACCAAATGTGGCTTTCCTCTTCGACGTACATTTGGTTGTTGATCCATTTGTCTCTAGGAGGTATTTCTACTGTGTACAGTTTGGTGAGATGACATTCGGTGTGCGTGTCATCAGTGGGCATGCTAAGGGTTCTATTTGCAAAAACCCAGGCCTTTAGATTGGCTAATGCCTGAGAGCGCCATTTTGGCCTGTTTAGCGTACATATTCTGTAGACGCACTGCTGTGCTTGTTATATATGTGTTTAATTGATTTTTCAAATATGTTTTGTGTATTTCTAATATACATTATAATTTTATTATTATTATTATTATAGCCTCATTTATTCCTTAATACATTAAAATATAGTACATAACAATAACAATTCGTAGATAATTTCACATGCAAAATTAGTCTAGATTTACAATCCATTTTGATAGTAAGTAAATTTAAATATTTATCTAATCTAATTCATTAAATTTTTTTGTTTTTTATTATTAATATTCAATATATGTCATGCAGTTTAATTAAATTTAAATTATTTATGTAGAATTCGAGTTTGCATTAAGGACCTCTCTTCGAGTGAAGGCCTCCTCCATATTATTCCATACATCTCTATCGTTAGCTTTGTTCATCCAGTCTTTGCCAGCTACTTTGTTTATTTCAACATCTATCCATCGCTGCCTTGGTCTTGCTAATATACATACCTAATTGTTAATGTAACATCAAGATTAAAGATAAAAAATAACTTGTGTTAATGTGTGCTTTTAAATTTTTATCTATCCTGCTCGCAATATGTATATGTGAGCAGTTAATAAACATATTCATACATATTTTACTTTTGCTGAATAGTAAATCTTACTTACTCACTTTTGAATATTTAAAAGACAATCCAAACTGGTCTCTCTTTTTTAACTTTTAAACCCTGTACAGTTCTGTGGCTGTACCTAGCCTCCTAGGTATAGCAACTTGCTATCAGCCATGATCTCTAAACTTCGGTAAACTTTTTAAAGCGTCGGAATAGTTGGAACAGAAAGGTTTTATGACCGCTCTGGGAACAAAAGCCGGTAGTTGTTACTTGTTACTTGCTAAAGCTTTTCACATCCGAGTTATATTGTTCGCCATTAGACCCGGCGGATATTGTATAGAAACGTTTGGGGTGAACGTTATACAAATCAATTCATAATAGTTATCCGTATAATGGTGTTGTAACAACGACTTTGAAATGTCTTACTCGCTCATTATTGATTACATTTCATCTATCCTTATCTTTGCTAAGGTATCGACTACTGTTTGTGACTTGTAAGGTTCGAACCTTTTCATCGATTTTGTCCTTACTTTATATTATCCATTTTGCTAATATATGTTATCGTCATTTTAAAGAATAGCAGCTATTACATATATTGTAAATCGGATAAGCGCGCAATTTATTAATATAGCATTTTTTGCTAAAACTGTTTTCGCCTTATCATAATAACGGCACTACTCTCAGCTACTTATCGGAGGACTTTATGTCTTTGCAATAAAGTTTATAAAGTTCATGAATTGTCCTGAACATTGGACTATGGTATAATCAAGTAAATTGCCTTCCACAACTGCAATTTAAATTATCCATGCTGCAGTGTTCTCGGATTCAATTATAAGACACGTGCAAACTGCTCGTGCAGCATAGCAATAATATTATTATAACGATGCTGCACTGCAAGATCCTTCTGATAATGCTTTTTGTGTAATTACATATAAAAAGCTAGAGTGTCTTGAGCTGAATTTAATTGTTCCACTGCAGCTATGCAATTTCATTAATGAAAAGATAAGGATAAAAAGGTCAAAATATTTCCTTTTGCACATTCAGTAATTTTTAGATTTAGGAGGAGGATTCATCATAGGACGTCTTGTTATGACGTCACAGTGTGATGTGAATCTCTTTTGATGTTTCATAAAAATACTTCTCTGCTTGCCGTAAAATAAATATTATTTTAAGTACCTTGACTGGTAGAGAATGCATTATGGCATTAAGTCCGCCATTTGTCCTTCTTGTATTGTGCAATAAAGGTTAATCCCACTTCTAATAACGTTCGTGTACCTACAGATAATAAAAGTTTGGTTGGCTTGGAATAAAATATGTTTTACTACAGAATTAAATTCATAATTGCTTGTTTGAACTTTGAACACATGAAATTTCTACGAAAATAATTTAATAGCCTTGATAAAACTTATTATTCAACAACAAGACAAGGCAATAAACTGAATTATAAAGTGGAAACGTTAACATCTAAATTATTGAAACATTAGCTGTATGCTAAACGATTTTATCAAAATGTTGATAAGATTATTCGTGAATTTTCGCTTGAGGTCAAATTTACCTGTAAAGTTATTTGGTAAGTCAGACATTAGACAGTATAAGTCGGCAGACGGCGGAAAATCGTCAAAACAGAGAGAAGTAAAGTTATAAAGAGTGGCAATTTCTCGTTGTTATATTAGAAACACTAGCTTCTGCCCTCGACTCGTCTGCGTGGGATGATGATGATGATGATTGATAAAAACTACTTACCCTATGTCCTTCCCCGGGCCTCAAAATATCCCCATACCAAATTTTATCTAAAGCGGTTCAGCGGGTTAAGCGTGAAGAGGTAACATACATCCAGATAGACAGAGTTACTTTCATATTAATAACTAGCTTTCTGCGTCTGCGTGGAATTAGAATATCTAAACATAAAATATTGTATTGTGTTGCCACGGAGTGATCCCTAGTGTGTAAAACGTTCAAGTTGATAAACAACACTAAGTGTGGGAAGTTCGAAAAACGACGTTTCGAGACCACGCCGGTGACATTACCATCCTCGAAACACCGGACACACAACATGAAGGCACGCGGCGTTTAGAACTTACACTCTTTATCGACTTACTTCTCTCTGGTTGAAATAAGAAATCCGGCGTTGACTTTGAACGTCTGTGTAATTAGCTGTTTCAGCCTAGAGTTAGCCTGATTACGGGCTAATTTGCGACTTCGTCCGTATTTTACTTTCGTAACTTTTCGTTGCCTGATGAATGAATGAACAATTATAATGAATAGAACAAGAATAGATTGAAGAAAGGGAAAGTTTTAGGAATCGACATTGTTGAGATTGTCTTTATTTCAGATAATTAGGAGCCGCTATAAATAGAATTTAATAAATATGTAGGCAATACATTTGAAAAGTTATATTTTTTTTGTACATTACGTGCTTCTTTTAAGTTTTTGGTTAATACCTAAGCTCTTCGAACATAATTGTCATAAAACATACCCCATATCATGCATACTTACCTTCGCCGACTGCTAAAATCAGGATTCAGATTAACAATTTGTAACAGTTAACGGTTTTTCTTTTTATTTTGATACGACTTTGAAGATCTCACACGCTGATTGGTGCATGCGAATGAAGTGAAAGCCGCGCGTTAGATGGTCGCCAATCAGCAAGACGATCGTCAAGTTCATGTCAAAACCAGTTCAATACCATAGCAAATTGTCAAGCTAGAATCTACCTCCATGAATGTTATAAATTCGCTGTAGTGACATAAAAACAAGACCCCCGCCACAAATATGCCAAGCTTATCTGAACGTTTTCACGATAGCCTTGTTTATCGTCAGATATATCGGAGCAGCCAAGGTGTTCACAAATATCTGAACAAAGCCTCTATTATCAAGACGTTAAAGTGCCTCTTCAGATATTTTTGACCACATTAGCTGCTCCGATATGTCTGATGGCGACTCTTCTGCGTCGTAATAAAAGAAATCGTTAAAGTTAGGTTATTTTTCAGACCATTAAGCTCCGCTTGGGTACTAAACTTTAATTCTTTCATAAGAAGAACTTCACCTTACCCATAATCCGGTATCATCCGGAACTTTTGCGATTATGTCCGGGAGCTATTGCGAATGCGTGTCGACGACAGGGTAGTCCAACGATCAAGAAAACGAAACAAGTGGGGTGTACTGTACCACGAACATCGAAAAAGGATCGAGTCTCCGTCAATGCTAAGGGCGTCTGCTGCTAGTGTGGGCGGGTGCCATTGTAGGTATAATCCGCTCCGTGCACCCGCGCCAGGTATGATTCGGTCAAATTGTGTAATGTATGGGGAAGACAAACTAATTATAGCCAGCCTTTTATGAATGTAGTATGATACCTTTGGGCTGCCGCAACCCCCCCCCCCCCCCCCCCTTTGCATGAAATATGTCCCGGTTCACAGTTTTTTTCATTTTTTGCGGAAAGTATACAATATAGGAAAAAGTGTCAATGAAAAAATTAATCCCTATTAAATTCTTAACAAAAAAGGTTTTATTCATTTTTTTGTTATGACGCCACATGTTCATGTTATGGCTAGATGAACTTCGACAAAATTTAACCGTTGAAAAACTTGTTGAAGTTCAATATAACATAGTACGTGATAGTACTGAAAGAAATCTTATACGGAGAATAAGCTTGCAAGGATATATTTCATGCAAAGGGGGGGGGGGGGGGGGGGGGGTTGCGGCAGGGGGAGGGAAAAGGTCGCTAGCATGCGTAACGCTCCATACCCAAAGGTATCATACTACATTCATAAAAGGCTGGCTATAATTTGTTTGTCTTCCCCATACATTACAACACAACTTAACCGAATCAGTAGCGGACACCCTAACTGTGTATCGACTTGCCACGGAAAAAGTGTGGCAACATCCTATAAACGTCATATTTAATAGAAATTTTATGACTATGGTAGCGCTTTCACACTCTATCGCTTGCCCAATCGGAGCCTTTTTTTTGGCAGCGAGCAGCAAATCAAGGCCATTCATACATAGTCATTCATTGATCAAGCGTGCCGCTAGCGTACATACATCATTCCGCGGCATATTTAAATATAATTATCGTTTATTAGATGATAATGGACGACGCTTCTCCATACACACGTACCTGGTCTCCATTTCCTTCCCTGGGTATTGACATTGTACAAAACATTTTTTTTAAATATTTTCAGTTATGTCAATGTCCAGAGAGGAATGATGCATGAAGAACCTCCTAACTTACAATTAGTGTGTGTGCACCAGACTTCTGAAGTCATAGAGATAGGCAAGGTCAATGAAGGTATAATCGTCTGGGTTGCTAGAACATTAGCCGCGGCTCCACTCCAAACTCCAAGCCAACATGAATAGGTACCTATCTGTATCGAGCTGTATTTACGGGCAAAGTCCTAACGGCTACACTTTACACCGCGTTATTGAAATTTCCGCAACTTTGCCCACCCGCCTTAAATACAGAATACAGATCGCCCTCGATCGCTACTTGCCAGGTTTTCGCAACTTTGATGGGGTAATTTATTGTAGAACTTTTAGCCTCGCGTTTAGGTTCTGGTTTATTTATAACGATTCTTGCCGATTTTGTATCTGAATGAATAAATGTAAATTTTGTCAGCAGTTATTCGGTTGATTACACAAATAAATGAACTTTGAATACTATTAAGGACTTTGGTTTTATTAAAAGGAGCTGAAATGTTTTTAAACATGCGTAAGTACTAAGATATGAGCCATATACCTAACACTGGTATTATCAAAACACAATAATGGTTAATTCTTTTCTAGACCAGGAAATGATGTAGAAAAAAAAACCTACAAAATACCCTGACCCCGATTCATGTTGCCCGAATTTGTTACGGTTTTGATCTTATTTTGATACGACCATGACGATCGCTCACACTGATCAGTGCATGTGAAATAAAGTGAAAGTCGTGCGTGAGATGCGCCAAGACGATCGTCAAGGTAGTATCCAAACAAATTTAAATCCATTACAAATAGTCTAATTAGAATCGTCCTCCCTAATACAACATTTTACAATTCCTGCACTATTAAAGTTCTACTAGTGTAAACTCCAGATTAGTTGTGCACCTTTATTGTCTAAATACCAAACTCCTGTTGATTCTCTACTAATTGATCGGGCGCTTTGATAAACTCCGCTTCAATGCGGGCTAATAAATGAAATTCCAAAACAGATGCTTTCATCTCAGTTTCTGCCTTGTTGAGTTCCAAAACAAAAAGCCTGATTCAATTGAAACATCAACAGTTTCAAAGTTAAACAACTTTGTCATGTCTCATTGAAATTTCGAAGTTTTAATCATTATGGAAATTAATATTCAGTTATTCTCATTTGGACATAAGGTATAAATCAAAGTCAAAGTATCCAGACAGAAGTCAAACATATGCTTGCTATTCAGAAATCTCGTAGAAACCAACGAAACGAGATTTGTTTATAATATATTTTTAATGTTATGTGATATTAATTGGTGTCCGGACCAGGATAATTTTTTTTTAATTATCAATAACATTCCTGAAGCTCAAGACTTCGATTGAAGTGTTACAATAATCTACTCCACTTGTTGCAGTCTCCAACTTAAGTAAATCCCTATACAGTCAGGATTCGAGCTCTTAATTGATTGGGTTATCTGTCACCCACCGTCTACCTTAGGTAGGTAATTACGTATATCTAACAAGACCTTTTCTTTACAGCCCCTTCTGCCCGCGCGTCTTCCAGCTCGGAGCGCGCGCCTTCCCCCCGCGCGCCTCCCCCGCTCGACGAAGAATTACTACGCGATGCGCCCCTCTACCCACCGCTACAGGCATGTTTCTATTTTTTAGCGGTGCCGCATTTATAAATATTGCTTTTACTGTGAAAGCAACTGCCATCAGACCTTCCAATAATTTCCTTCACTAGTAAACGGTTGGTGGATAAAATTAAATTCTTTGGGTTATGTTGCTGCGTGAACCCCAAACTCCCTTAGCGGTACCTACGTAGAAAAAATCGGCACAATGGCAGAAAAATTATAGTGTTCTTTTCCCACAGTATGCCTCTCCCGACTACGACCCTGAGGACCCGGAAACCAGCATCGAAGACAGCAGCATCCTCGTCACACCAGAGCTGTCCGAAGACAAAACAAGCGACAAGATTGACATTCCCGACATAGGGAACATTCCTGATATTGAAAACGTTCCTGACATTGAAAACTTTCCTGATATAGGGAATGTTAACGACGTGCAGGAGATAGATAGGAGAGAAAGTGAAGTTGAGTTTGAAGAGGGAGAGAGAAGGAAAAGAAGCAGTGGAGCCGATTGGGATAAAGGTTCAAAGGTAAGTTAATAAAAAAGGCTTGATTAGGAATTTAAGTCAGCAGGAAAACCAACGTAATTTTGTCATAATAGTTTACATCAAAAATTTGAGAGCAAAATGTGGCAGATACGTTTAGAAATACAAAAAAAATTAAGACATTTTATTTAATGAATTTGTGTGTGGATTCTGCCATCCTAGACTTGAAAACACGGTCGATTTTCGCAAAAAATGGCGGCTAGAGTCCATCTAAGCTAGCTGTAAAGTGTGGTCACTATTAAATATTAATATCAGCTTTTCATAGAAATATGATGGTAGTGCTTTCACGCTGTCGCTTGTCAAGTCGACGCAGATTTAGCCTTAAAGAACTTCACATAGGACAGGTGTTCCAATACCATGCGTTCTTTTGAAGCAAAGACTTTACTTGCACAGAACATTTATAGTCATTACAATTTAGAAATATCCGTTCAGTATTTTAAAATTGATCATCAGGGAGCAAACAGACGAGTCCAGACAGCGGACACGATCCTGAACATCCGCGGCGCGCTACGCGATGCCATCGGCGACGCGGGCGCCGCGCCGGGCCCGCGCGCGTCTTCACGCGTGGACGCGTTTGTGATCAGACCGGCCGCGCCGGCGCCGCAGCCGCAAGCACAAGCGAGACAGGCGCCGAGGGTGCAACCTTCTACTAGCCAGGTATTATCATCAAAACAGCCGTTCATATCTGTAGATATGAACGGCTGGTCATGCGCTGTCCTCATTCATGCTCCCTGCATTAACCAGATCATGGTCCAACTTGTATAGGCTCTTCTCTGGTTGTGTTTTCTGGATTTGGTCTACTTATTAAAGAATTATAACAGTAAAATATTACTGAAGGTTGCCGGGGACCATAGGAATTTGGTAATAAAAAACATTGGACATTAAGCACTACATTGTAAATAGTGCTCGAACATAAATCGAGTGCTTAAAACAGCTCTGAGCAAAATCCCATTAATTCTGAAAAGACGCTTCTTAAACACCCTACCCATGACGTGATTCCCGACATAGGTACTTAAAATACATAATATGTTTATTCTAAAAATTTGTTTTGTAGCCAAAACATCGGGAGCTCCTGGTAGAACCGCACGCCCGCGCCCGTATACCGTGCGAGCTGGCTAATGTCACGGACCTGCGGTGGTACCGAGACAGTGAGGTACGTTGCTAAGAAGAAATAATGACAAGAAGTATTACATCTCGGGTATCCCTAAAACCAACGCCAAGACTTAAAGAGCTTAGGGCTACAATTGACCTTCTGAATGAAAGTATCAGTTTTTGAGCTATCAGCACTTTTATATACCTATTATAACCAGGATTCTTATAAAAGTGCCGTGTCTCAAAAATAAGATTTTCATTAAGGGTAAATTTGCTTAATCTTGTAGCCCATTCTGCCATCAGCTGTTCTATAAGCCCTTTAAGTCTTGGCGTTGGTTTTAGGGACAACCTGTATAAGTGTATACATTCATCAAAATTGTTATTTCATTAATGCTGTCCGTACACCTTCAAGCCTATATCAGAACATCAATTGTTTCTATGTTTATCAGCTCGTGAACCTGCCTACCTCGGCGCGTGGTGGGGAAGCAATGTGGGCAGAGCCGGGCGGCGCAGTTATAGCACGAGCGACACGAAGTGATGCCGCTGTGTGGCGCTGTGAAGGAAGAGATACCAATGGCAATAAAGTTTCGGGGAAGCCAACGGAGCTACTAGTTTATGGTAAGACTTCTATTATAGCAGCACCAACCAATGAGGTTCTTGGAATATATAAATACGAAATATCACTTGATATTTACCATTCATATAAAAGAAGCCTAAGAGCCGTCTCTGTGTTGGATGCGGTTATGATCAGAATTAAATTGCTGGGCAGTAATCTCAAACACCGACATTCAAAGATCTAAATACTTCCCTCACTCTTGCAAGCAAGAGCAAGAGAATCATTTTCCAATTACGATTTTCTGCTGAGTGGATACCTAGTTAGTTTAGGAAGCAACCAAGGTCCCGATAATGGATGGCGGGTATAAAGAACTAATTCATTGTTTTGTTTGGTACAGAACCGGTGCGGTCCCTGTACCTGGCTGTGGACGGGCGACGACTAGACGCGGGAAACACGTGGGTGCCCGTGCGAGACAAGATGGTGCTGGAAGTACGCTGTGTGGCTGAAGGTATGAGTTAGCGATTACTGAATGGCCCAGAGCTCGATTAGGAACAAGAAATTAAAATCAGGATCGGGCTCCTAGTCCCAGTCTGATTTTTCTACATCCATTTTGTCATCAAAATGTTTTTCGCCTAAGATACATTTAACGTACCTATTCTGTTATCTTAACCTAGATTATTTTACAGGAGGGGTACCAGCACCAGAGTTGTCATGGCGACTGCTAGCGCTAGAGCCGGCGCTCGACCATCGGCCGTATTTGCGGACCAAGCCCGCTAACTATTCACGGGGTAATAATAAAAGTATTATTTTGTGACCTATGTTGGTGTCTTGTGTGGCTGTCACTTTTTAAATAATTGTGCACTGTGCAGTCATGATTATCCTAGATGTCTGTATACCTATCGTTTGTCCAACAGAGGGCGTAACCTGGTCCGGAGCTTCAGTGACAGCGGCACGCGAGTTACATAACGCCAGTCTCCAGTGCGAGGCCAAACAACGCAGGCCTCCCACCGCTGATGAGGCCGAAACCCCTCCGGCGATACATTCTACTAAACTAGAGATTCACGTCACTTGTGAGTAACCTGGTCTCTTAATTCAACTCTAGAATTCAGTGCGAGGCCAAACAACGCAGGTCTCCCACCATGATTTCCGGCAGCAGTCGATACCTCGACCTGCTGTTTTGCCAGTGAATTATTTATGTTATTTGCGCATTTTCCTTATCTTCGCGCAATTCCAAGGTTTTGGTTAGGTATCCATGTATGCTCAATGATCATATTTTCAATTTCATGTTAAAATATATATGTGTACCTACAAGATGTTTAATATGATTGTGTTCTTAATAAATAATAATAGTAAAAAATACTCGTAAATTTTAATAATTCATCAATTCATATACCGTTCATAACGCTCAAAATGCGGTGTTTTTTCTGGCAGACCCACCATCATTTGTGATCTCCCGCTGGCCTGGCTTCGGCGTGGCGCTTTGGGCCGGGGGCGCAGCTGCGTTGCGATGTGATGTGGATGCGAATCCACCAGCAAGAGCTTGGTGGAGACGAGATGACGCTCCTCCAGATAGGTTTGTGTTACAATAAAATCTAAAGTCAACTAGGAGTGAAGAAATGCATGTATATTATTCTAGATCTACCATATTTTAAACCTAGTAATGATATATTCAAGATCTGACACAGATATTAAACATTTTCTTTTTTACAGCGCCCCTCCACAAGGTGGCGCTGAGCGCGGATCCTCAGCGTCGCTCCGCTGGCCGGCACTATCAGCTCAGCATGGAGGATGGTATCGTTGCAGAGCCTCATGGCTTGACCAAGAATATTCTTCCATCGGCTACTATCTGAATGTGCTCTGTAAGTACTTTTTGTATACTTATACCAGTATATATAACGTGATACAGATGGTCTTCTGTTTTATTGGGGCTGACAGAGGTAAATAATTTCAAACCTAGATAATTTTTGAGACTATGAAACGCCGAATAGACCCGTCCCTCTATCTCTTCCCATATTTTGGATTAAAATACTTTACTCCCCTCGAACTTATACCAACTATAACCAACAAGAAGATTGTCCGGGGGTTTATCCTGGAAGTCATTAGCCAAGGGGATAATAGGTTAATAGTTATTAAGAGAATATTAATGGGGAAAGGCAGTGTAACTACTCCTATGCGGACAATTGGTAGTTACAGGTCAAATCATTGAGAGGCTTATTTCTCTGCAGCCCCGGACGAATCATCGTCGGTATCATCGAGCGCATCCAACACTGAGGGCCAGAAACCCGAGGAAACCGAAGAAGAAGAAGTGGACCATCAGAAGGTCGACGTGCCACTGGGAGGGAGTGTACAGCTGCATTGTCCCAAAGGTAAAGGTTTTAAACTAGTGGCTCTGTGAGCTGTAGACCTCGCGAGCATATCTTATTGGGCACGATGAAAATATAATAAATAAAAAAAAAACATACGAAAAGTGTAAAAATAATACAAAAAGTTATATCCCAGCATATAATTACTGGGGATCGAACCCAGATCTTCTGTGCAAACAAAAAAAGCGAACGTTTGCAAAATACGCCATGATGGTTCTTACTTAAGGTGACGAAATTTAGCTACTCATTCTCAAATAAAAACTAAATATCTTAATACCTCCAAAACCAGCAAAATAAAATTTCTGAATTTTTGGTCATTTAATCTGTAAACATGTCTCAAAAAGAATACACTCTTATGATACCGATACGACTATTTGTTTAAGCGCGAGCTATCACAACTCTTCCATTTTGAAAAGTTTCGAAAAACTGGCTCGACAATTTTTTTTTATCGAATCGCAGAATTCAGTTACAAAATTTCACGAGAATTGGTTAATAATTGCGACCTGTAGAGGAGAACATCCGGACATACAAACTAAAATATCTTAATACCTCCAAAACCAGCGAAATATTTTTTCTGAATTTTTGGCCATTTAATCTGTAATCATGTCTCAAAAAGAATACACTCTTATGATACCGATACGACTATTTGTTTAAGCGCGAGCTATCACAACTCTTCCATTTTGAAAAATTTCGAAAAACTGGCTCGACAAATTTTTTTTATCGAATCATAAAATTTGGTTACAAAATTTCACGAGAATCAGTTAAGAATTGCGTACCGTAGAGGAGAACATCCGGACATACAAAAGCAAAATGCCCGAGTCAAAACGTAGACCTTCGCTACGCTTCGGTCAATTAAATTT
Organism: Cydia splendana; assembly: GCF_910591565.1. Taxonomy (NCBI): domain Eukaryota; kingdom Metazoa; phylum Arthropoda; class Insecta; order Lepidoptera; family Tortricidae; genus Cydia; species Cydia splendana. Next base: position 13,424,889 of record NC_085982.1, on the reverse strand, counting down.
AGGTTCTCAACGTTTACTGTAAAGTCGTAGATCTGATCTATCTTTACATTTGAGATAAAGCTACAAGCTACAAAATTTTCAAGTGTAGAGCAGCGATTGATACGCGCTTGACTAATAGCGAGGGACGTTTCTGTTTTATCATTATGAAGATCATGTTCCTTTTCTCAAAGTGAAATATTAATCACATTTTTATTACAAGTAGGACTTGGTTTTGTTCATATTGAAGTGGTATTGCAGGCAGCGTTGGTTGCTGGTGGCGTCGTGTTCTCGGCAACGCATCTGAAGGCGCGTGGGCCCCTGCCGGGTCTCACAATGCGCACGGTGTTCTCGGTAAGTTTTCTTTGAATCTTCGTTATCTTTTGCAACGGCGACAGCACTAGGTCTATCCTTTTGGTCAGTTCACTGCGAGAGATCTACGCTTTTCCTTTTGTTCGAGAGCCGGGATTTCTTACCTTCTATCCAGCCTTGTACCAAAAGACTGGTGTTTATTGTAACTTGAACTCTAAAATCAATAATTGGACGGTCCATGAGAGCTTTTGAGGAATAAAAAGTTTAGGTAGGAACAATTGAACACATCACATTACACACACACTCATTTCGTTTTGCAAATATGAATAGGTATATCATAAGTAGTTCAGTGGGCCAAATCATCCTATGAAGCCGTCTCCAACACATCTCTTGAGCTTCACTTTCAATTCGAGTCAATCCCTTAAATCTGTCATGCAGGGATCAAAGAAGCATTGTACCAGGAAGGAGGGGAGTACCGTTGCGTCGGAGCGCGCGGTTCCGACCTCGCGCGTTTGCAAGAGCTGAAGCGTGTCACTCTACGAGTCACTGGTAAGAACGGATCAAGACACAAAATAGGTTGATTTTGCGACCAAAAATATTCAGAATGAGCATTAAAAGTTCCTAATAATGTATTTTTTAAATAACTAGCTCGTACCTTTTACATGTAGACGATGACCACTAATTGGCCCTCATTCATTCATTTATCACAGTTAAGCAAGGTTTGATTTATATGAAGATTAAATTACCTGCTTACCTATGGTGATGATTGATTGTTAAAATATCTTAGGTGCTGCTACGGCCCGTGCAGTGTCAGCAACAGCAGTAGCCGGCGGCGGCTGGAGGCTCGAGTGCGGAGCTTGTGGCCGAGCGCTGCGAGTTCTATGGCTACTCCGAGGCAGGGCTGTACCAGCAGCGCTCACTCCAGACTTGCCTCAGCACTGCTGGCGAACTGTACTTCATGTCACTGATCCTGATGAGGTGAGCAGACGTTAAGGTTAGGTGACTTGAGACTCGACTGTGGCGCTTGCGGCCGAGCGCTGCGAGTTCTGTGGTTACTGCGAGGCATGGCTGTACCAGCGGCGTTGACGCCTGATCTACGGCAACATTGCTGGCGGACTGTAAGTACTTCACGTGACCGACCCTAATGAGGTGAGCAATATTATTTCTCAGGTTTGGTGTTAGTGACTGCAGTGACGGAGACTAAAGGTAGCAACAAATGCAGGACCGAGTAATTGGTTCTTTCTTTCAATCTCTTGTTCGTGCAAGAATAAATCATTTTATTTATGGAACATTCATATAGAGTTTTTGTATTTGAGCGGAGCGGAAGATCGCCATTTTAAAGTCTTATCTGGAATTTAAACTGAGGTTAAGTCAACTCAAGGAATTTTTAATATATTTGTGTGACTTCGTCCCCAATTCCAAGTGGCTTTCATATTGATTGTCAGTTTGGCATGTTACTAAGTGGTCAAAGTAGCACAGACATAAAATTCCTTGACTATATGCAGTTTAAGACATGAAATTAACACACTCATTAAATTTCAGGTGTGGTGCGTCGCCGGTGGCGCGGGCGGCGGCGCGGTGGCAGTGTTCCCCCCGCGCGCCCCCGCCCCCGCCAGGCAGACCGTCCGCGCTCTACACGGCGCCTCTACCGCTTATCACGCCTCTCTAACCTTACTGACGACGGCGTTAGCTTTGCTAGTTCAAAACTAGACGATAGAAGGATGGCGACGCTGCTGCCAAAAAGTGTAATTGGATTGAAGTAGTAATGTAAACTAGAAGATCATAAAACGATGGCGAAACCACTGCTAATGAGAGTATAAGATCTGAAGTGAATATTTCTTTTAATCGGATTAAAGATAGGATAGTGCATGTGAGGAAAAGGCATGCGATAGACTATTTTAACCGCAGTGAAATAGATGAAAATCGCTATTGTTATCCTACTGAAAAGGAGGCAGCAATTTGACATAAAGCCATCTATCAAGACAGTGTTAACCACCTATATTATATTAGCGAAAATTGGGATAAGAAATTAAAATGCTAAGCTGTGAGAAGTATTTGGAGAGACGAGACATGAATTATAACCCCATTTAAGCGGTGACCCAAGCGGTGATGAAAGACAAAAAATCAGTGTAGTGAAGTGAAAGTGTAAATAGTGAATAGAGTGCTAGACTAGAAAGTTTGAAAGTATCTGAATACTTAAAAGTTGAAGCAAAGATTGCAGAAAGTTTCGTAACCTAGTTTACTGATTGCATTGATCCAAGGAGCGAATTTAAAGTTGTGCCAACAGTGGAAGGGAAGTTAGACTACGAACTGGAATCAGAGACATGTTAAAAGTTTCAAGCAATACTCAGTGAATGGAAACTAAGAATGGCCTAGGTTAAGACTGCGCAAATGTTGCGGATATTGTTGTAGACTTGAAAAGTTTATTGCACAGAGTTGATAGACAGAAGAATTGCTGTAAGAAAACTGTGATTTCATAACAGTTGACTATTTTAATCGGGACATCGCGACGTCAACGCTGTAGCAGTAACGTTGCAACGGTAATGCTGTGGCAGTTGACATTCGAATGTCACCTTTACACAACGATTTTCTCTTGTTGACGCACGAAACATACACTTCACAAGCAGTGAATGGCTTAAACACGATAAGTAGATAGTATGTGTGTGTACTGTAAAATCGGCTTGCTGAAAATCACAGTTTATTCTTAGCGTCCTCTTTCTATCTATCAACTCTGTTATTGTGGTCCCCGCTCCGGGGGTGTAGATATTCTCCCGCTTGCTCTCTTTCGTGCCCGTAAGGCTCTTGACGCACATGCGTCGTTGCCAGACACGTTTCAACGCATACGTGTCGTCGATGGCACTCTGACTCTCTATATAGTAGCTGTTCGTATCTAGGGCACCGCCCACTATCGTACGGGACACGTCCCTCTAGTCTTCGTAGGATCTACATATATGTATTCGTTATACTTAGCTATCTCTTTACGCCGACATTTCGTTATAAAGGCATCCCTTCCTAATCTTTAAGCTTTCTTTAATGGGTATTTTGAGAAAACAGGAAGATAATGTGCCAAATTGTTGATATTTTAAAATAGATTTTTCTTATAATTGATGAATGTGGAAGTTAACATAGGTATCGTAATCGGTGAGTAATGTATTGTAACACCAATTGAAATGAATTAGAATTTATTGTAAGTTGGAGCGAGCGTTGTGCTGGTAGGCGCCTAGAAGCTTCGCGAGTCCGAATGAGGCCCTGATTGAGACCTGAGACACTGATTGGTCCCCTCGCGCGCCATAAATCCGTGTCATAAGGCATTGGTGTTACGTGAGATGCACTGCAAACTGTGACAAGGTCGTATCATAATAAGATCAGAACTATAACAATTTATTAAATTAGAATAAGCAAGCTATAAATCGTATAATCTCTCTTTTCGGCCTCAGCAGGCCTTAAGCGGACTCGTGAAAAGCGCGACTGGCTAGCACACCGCTATATATTTTATATAGATGTCAAATTCGTAAAATTAACGTTTAAAACATTATGTATCATAGCTGAATCTAAATCATGTAAATTTCGATGTCAATTTTAGTGCCCGCGTAGCTCGGGCAGTTTTGTATGGACAAAGGTTTGCTACCACCATTTTTGCAAGTACATAATAACACTAGTGTAAATGAAAAGGAAATTTTTATCGGATGTTTGGTGTTGATGTTAATCGTTAGTTTTATGGAGGGTACAGGTAAGGGGAAAACCCTCTTATGGGAGAACAGCTGGAAAAGTGTCCAGCTGTCAGCTATTAGTAACAGTTTGAAATCACTCCAGAGTGGCGCTAGAGCAGCTATAGGACATGAAATGAACTTAGCCGTTCACTTAGCCGTTCACTTCATGTCCTCCTCCTCTCATCAAATATTCTAGGTATTGTGGCGCCACCTATGTAAGATTCTTCGACGGACCGTTTTTCATACACAGAGAGTGTTCTCCTTGCCTCAACCCTCCTTTGTTATTTTTTTTATGTCCGGCGGGGCGCCTGCGACTAGTCGCCATTAGTTTAGTTGTAGTGAGATGTATTTTTGTACCGTTAAGCCGTCAATTGTGCGATGATTTAAAATTGTATTATAAAACGATGTACAACGTTTGGTTACGTACCTGAGTGGAAAACGCAATGTTCCGTCCATCGGAGTTCGAAGTAGATTAAGAGTTAGACCCTCTCCTGCGCATTGCGCCCTTCTTATCTAACCTACCAGTGGCGGCGCGTCAAAAACATTCATCAGTTATCCAGCGCAAACTTTGCTCCTTGTCACCATGAGCTTAAAGAAAATTCCTACTCTGGAAAATCAGAAAATCGGTGGGTTTTTGAGTACTATGAACGCCCCGCCACTGATATTACGTCCTTCTGTAGCGACTACGCCCTTCAATAGCAACTTCACCCTTCAGTAGTGACATTAGTCAGTGCCTGACTGCACAAATAAGTTTATCTGAGTGTATTTAATGCAGTATATTCCTTGCAAGTTCAATAACGGCGTGAAAAACAAAAAATATAAGTAACTTATTTTTCTCATAGATACCTACCTAAATCTCGCAAAAGTAAAATTAATAGCTTTTCTCTCCCTGACAGGAGGTTAAGAAAAAGAAGCGTTTGAAATGTTATTATTTTACGCTGGGACTATTGATCTTCAAGTTAAGCGTTGACTAAAATATCGTTAAATCGCTTATTCAGATTCTTAAGACCTATTCCAACATTGAAGGTCGCGACATGTGTTGATATGATCGAGATACACTACGGAGGTTAATACCTTAAAACGTCAAATTAATAATTATGAAACCAAGTTGTAAATTTTTAAGGCTAAAATAGGCCTCTTAGTTTGAATAGTTATTCATATTTTCCAAAATTAATTAACCCATTTTTAGGTTTTTGGTCCCCTACAAAAAAATCTTTCACGTTTCTGATCAACTAAGCAGGAAATTGATTCAGGCATGGATACACTCAGCTGTGCGTCAGGCCATCTCACAGCCTGTACCGCCCCGCCCGGACACTCGCCCGACCCCAATCGATACGCAAGTTACAACTTTCGCAGCTGTAGGGTTTCTTTTATTCGCGGGTTTGGGGATAAAATCAATGGTGTGTGTGGTTAGAAACTAATCTTGTAACTAATCTTAACTGTTGTAGTTAATCTTTTAACACGTAAAACATAACCAAGGTAACCTTAAGCCTGCCTCAGAGAAACTGCAAAAGGAGAGTCAACATTCATTGTTATATTGCATTCCATTCGGTTGATACTTTAATATTAAACGGAGATGTTTACTATTAAAAAAGGAGATGTATTGAGTGTAAAATTTAATATTAAAACAGTTTAATGTCATTTAATATTGGCCTAAATAATTTTTCTACTAGCTTTATGAGTTTAGACGAATGCCGTTGGGATTGGCGTCGGGCCGAGGAATTGTAGTTCAGTTGTAAGTTCCATACTTAGCGTCCATTTTGATACCACGTGTCACGTATCAGTGCCAACATAATTTAAATAGATCATAATATATATTTACATTATTTACTAATATACATTTTATTGATTTGATATTGAATGTACAGACCATAATATTCATCGCAATGTGTTTATGGAATCGTATACCGGATAAAATAAACGATATAAAATATATATGAAGTTTTCTTTTCATCATTCCACTTGACTTTATTCGGTAAATTTCAATAATCCGGCTTCCTCGGATCGGTGGTTGAAAAAAGGTCTCTATTCAAGGGGATTAAAGTAGATTATCGTTATTAAGGAGGGTTTTAATAAAATTAATCCAGAGGAGTGCGTGAGGGGGGACTGTTTCCGCGCCGCTGCCTGTCGACGCAATACTCAAAAATGAAGGCCCCAATGGACAGGCATGTTTGGACGACGGAACACAAATACATATTTAAAATCCTTCTTAAAAAAACTGGTAATGTTTTTTACATAGGTTTCTAGCTGAATTTGGGACCGATATCAGAGTATAAATCAGTAGCCTAACCGTGGTAAGCTCGTGAGCTTGAGACTGACCTGACACTGACATATTCGTTAGCGTTGCGTAACTTACTAATGCATCTCGCTCGTACTGGCATATCAGTGCGAGCGAGAATAGAAAGTAAGTTACGGAGGTCGGAGACGTTAGCGAATATGTCAGTGTCAAACTCGTGGTAGAAATACAGCTCCGGCCAAAACCAAACTGTTCGGTAAGCGGTACGATATTAAATTTAACCATGATCTGAGAAACAAATGTGTTTTTGAATATTCAAACACAATTTAATATTTAGTTAATTAGTAAAAACTTTATTTTACAAAAGAACACGACAAAAACAACAACAACAGTTAATAATTATTCAGGAATAACCAAAACTCACTAATTACAAAAACAAAAACCATCCTTGTTTTGATGCTAGTATATACCTACGGTTGACTATGGCTCTAAAGATCAGAATACTAATAACTTGGGCTTGAAATATTCTGAGATCAAAATATTCAAGGGACTTTTGGGAAAAAAGTATTTGTGTGTTGGGTGTGTGTATCGTTAGGTGACAACCAAAACTTACTTACCACAAGATCATCATTCATTCATTCATCGGAAGATCAGCGCTGGAAGCCACCAGCAACATGCTGAGATGGGACCATTTCGTGGCACTTTAATCTTATTTTATGTTTTCTTTTATATAATATAATGTATTGTACCGATTTTTTGTGCTTACGAATAAATTAATTCTATTCCAATTCTATTCATTCTAAATTAATTCTTAATTCTAATTCTAATACGCTATGTAATGAAATTTACACTCTATACTCTGTATCTTTAGGTATTTAAATAAATGTAAACAAACAATTTGTACATTTTCGGGTAGTTTTAACATTTATTCGTTAACTAACCAAATACAAAACCGCCTGGATCTGTCAATGAACGACCTGAATTTAACCTAGGTACATTATTTGATCATGTAATGTTTTCATCTAAAAGTAAACAAATTGTACCCTCCATGGCTCCTTAAGCCAGTTGTTGAGGGTACATTTTGTTTACTTTTATTTAAATACGTAAAGATATAGACTATAGAGGTACTAAACTCGTGGTAAGTAATTTTTGGTTGTCACCTAACGATACACACACCCAACACACAAATACTTTTTTCCCAAAAGTCCCTTGAATATTTTGATCTCAGAATATTTCAAGCCCAAGTTGGATTGGATTGATGAAAGTTTATTGCCCTACAAAGTTATCTCATTTGCCCGTCAACTGTACCGTATCAAAGGGAATCATACAATCGAAGAAGTACAGTCAATCACACATTTTTTTTGTAAGCTAAAGAAAATTATTTTTCCGTGAGTAAAATCAAACGATTTGACGAGGATCGGTTTAATCTTTGCCATATAGGTACGAATATTCTTCAATTTTCTTTGTCCCGAATAAAAGGCTCCACCGAAATGAATTTTACTATCTAACATTATATTACCCGTATCGTAGATACTGATATCCTTTGAAATCAATTATTTCCTTTATCTCCACATTCTTACATATTGTCTCAAAATTCCTTTCATTTTTATCAATCCGATCTCGCATCCGTTCTTCCTTTTATCCCTCTTATTAATTCTGAAATGAAACCTTTAATTATACGATCCCAATTGTACTCATGAATAAATATGGAAAGGGCTAAACAAGACGGTATGACCTTTGTAATTTATTATAAGGGTCTTAACGTTTAAGGGCCTGTGCATACGAGCGATATTATTTGGCAGAGTTAGATACCTATTGGGCCTTGCGAAAAGTTCTACTTATGCGATAAGTACATGCCTTCAAAATTTTTTTTGTAAGAAACTTAATTTTTGATGCAAGGTTTTATCGCTGTCTGTACTTTTCTTTCAACAGGCAACTACTGCTGATGGATGATAAGTAAAACTCTATCAAACACAATTAGGTTGCGTTGTTTTATCACAAAGTTCCTATGGCCACCTACTGTGTCCATCAGATCAGCTCGATGGTACCATAATATTGTATTGTTAGCTGGGTAGCTTACATTATGTAAGTATGTAAAGTTTCAGCTCAGTGAAAGTTTCGATCCGAACATACATACATAATTAAATAAAAGCTAAAAACTCCGGAATGGGAAGATCAGGAAAAAAAAAACCGGGCAAGTGCGAGTCGGACTCGCGCACGAAGGGTTCCGTATCATAATGCAACAAAAAACGGCAAAAAAAACGGTCACCCATCCAAGTACTGACCCCGCCCGACGTTGCTTAACTTCGGTGAAAAATCACGTTTGTTGTATGGGAGCCCCACTTAAATCTTTATTTTATTCTGTTTTTAGTATTTGTTGTTATAGCGGCAACAGAAATACATCATCTGTGAAAATTCCAACTGTCTAGCTATCACGGTTCGTGAGATACAGCCTGGTGACAGACGGACGGACGGACGGACAGACGGACGGACGGACGGACAGACGGACGGACGGACGGACAGCGGAGTCTTAGTAATAGGGTCCCGTTTTACCCTTTGGGTACGGAACCCTAAAAAGGAAAGGATTTAAACCCTAATGTGCACAGTGCTTAAGAGATGAGAAGTCTAATTTGTGTCTAAATTGTTTGACTCGGGCCTAAAGCCTGCGGCGTGACGAGCCATGGCGCGAGGAGATTAGTGAGTCAAATAGATCCCATGGCCACGTGCTTGGGTACCTACTTGTTCGAAATTATGTAAGAAGAATAATCCTAATTTTAACGATATAATTATATAAATATATAATTTACAGAAAATGAACTTAATTAAAGAAGCTATATAGTTGAATGGAATACTCTTTATACTTAAGAGCGCTATTACATTTCGGCGTTGAGCGAGTTTAGGTATTTTACGCGCTGCGGCAGGCCGTGCGAGCTCAGTACGCCGATCCCTTCTACCACACTCGCACTACAATGATGGATTAAACATTCTTGATCCTTCGCGAAGCATATTGAAATCAACCATAACAACACTAACTGTACTTAACTTTTAAAGTTCTAAAACTGTTATTTGGTAAGTACGAAAATACTAAATGCAGTGCAAATGTACATAGGGGCTGTTCATAAATTACGTCATCTATTTTTGACGATTTTTGACCCCCCCCCCCACCCCTCAAATCATCCAAAAATCAAGCTTCGGATGAATCTGTTTCCTCCTACGTCATGTTACCATCATCCGATGTCCAGACCCCCCCCCCACTCCTCCCATTTGAAACGACGTAATTTATGAATAGCCCCATACTCGTACTTATGAAGGTATATTACTCGAAAGAAATTATAGGTACCTACTCGCTTATTTACATGTTTCGTCATTGCATTTGGTACCTATAGGTTGTAAAGTTTGTATCAACGAGGGTTTAAAAACGAACTGGTACTGAGGATCTGATGATGATTAAGGTGGTCACGGATACCAATCAACCATGTAGTAACATGATTAGGCTCGTTTGATTCGTCTCAACAAGATCTTTGACACTGAAGATACACAGGGTCTGATGATGGAGCTGGAAGGTGGCCACGGGTACCAGTCTATCATGTAACTAAACAACTTCGTGTTTGGGCTCGTTTGATTCGTCTCAACAAGATCTTTGAGACAAGACAGTACTCAGGGTCTGATGATGGAGCTGGAAGGTACCATTACCAATCAACCATGCAACTAAACCACATCGTGTTTAGGATCGTTTGATTCGTCTCAACAAGATCTTTGACACTAGGTGATACTCAGAGTCTGATGATGGAGCTGGAAGGTGGTCACCGGTACCAATCAACCATGCAACTAAACCACTTCGTGTTTAGGCTCGTTTTATTCGTTTCAACAAGATCTTTGACACAAGATAGTACTCAGGGTCTGATGTTGGAGCCGGAAGGTGGTCACCGGTACCAATCAACCATGCAACTAAACCATTTCGTGTTTAGGCACGTTTTATTCATCTCAACAAGATCTTTGACACAAGGTAGTACTCAGGGTCTGATGATGGAGCGCGAAGGTGGCGACGGGTACCTGTCAATCATCATCAGCTCCATCATCAGACCCTGAGTAGTATCTTGTCTCAAACATCTTATTGCGAGGAATCAAACGAGCCCAAACACGAAGTGGTTCAGTTACATGGTAGACTGGTACCCGTGGCCACAGTCCAGCTCCATCATCAGACCCTGAGTACTAACTTGTGTCAAAGATCTTGTTGCGACGAATCGAACGAAGCCAAACACGAAGTGGTTTAGTTGCATGGTTGATTGGTACCGGTGACCACCTTCCGGATCCATCATCAGACCCTCAGTACTACCTTGTGTCAAAGATCTTGTTGCGACAAATCAAACGAGCCCAAACACGAAGTGGTTCAGTTACATGGTAGACTGGTACCCGTGGCCACAGTCCAGCTCCATCATCAGACCCTGAGTACTAACTTGTGTCAAAGATTTTGTTGCGACGAATCGAACGAAGCCAAACACGAAGTGGTTTAGTTGCATGGTTGATTGGTACCGGTCACCACCTTCCGGATCCATCATCAGACCATCAGTACTACCTTGTGTCAAAGATCTTGTTGCGACAAATCAAACGAGCCCAAACACGAAGTGGTTCAGTTACATGGTAGACTGGTACCCGTGGCCACCTTCCAGCTCCATCATCAGATCCTGAGTACTATCTTGTATCTAAGGTCTTGTTGAGACGAATCAAACGAGCCTAAACACGAAGTGGTTTAGTTGCATGGTTGATTGGTACCGGTGACCACCTTCCGGCTCCAACATCAGACCCTGAGTACTATCTTGTGTCAAAGATCTTATAGAAACGAATAAAACGAGCCTAAACACGAAGTGGTTTAGTGGCATGGTTGATTGGTACCGGTGACCACCTGCCGGCTCCATCATCAGACCCTGAGTACTATCTTGTGTCAAAGATCTTGTTGAGACGAATCAAACGAGCCTAAACACGAAGTGGTTTAGTTGCATGGTTGATTGGTACCGGTGACCACCTTCCGGCTCCATCATCAGACCCTGAGTATTATCTTGTGCCAAAGATCTTGTTGAGACGAATCAAACGAGCCCAAACACGAAGTGGTTTAGTTGCATGGTTGATTGGTACCGGTGACCACCTTCCGGCTCCATCATCAGACCCTGAGTACTATCTTAAGTCAAAGATCTTGTTGAGACGAATAAAACGAGCCTAAACACGAAGTGGTTTAGTTGCATTGTTGATTGGTACTGGTGACCACCTTCCGGCTCCATCATCAGACCCTGAGTACTATCTTAAGTCAAAGATCTTGTTGAGCCGAATCAAACGAGCCCAAACACGAAGTGGTTTAGTTGCATGGTTGATTGGTACCGGTGACCACCTTCCGGCTCCATCATCAGACCCTGAGTACTATCTTGTGTCAAAGATCTTGTTGAGATGAATAAAACGAGCCTAAACACGAAGTGGTTTAGTTGCATGGTTGATTGGTACCGGTGACCACCTTCCGGCTCCATCATCAGACCCTGAGTACTATCTTGAGTCAAATAAATACATATAGAATGTCAGGTCGTTTCAAATATTTTTAATCCTGTCCGGTAGTTTATTAAACTGTACCATTATAAATTATAATACTATAAAAACAGTGCTAGGATCAAAGTCTCTCGTTGCGGTTTACACGCACACAGTATAGCGTTTTACACGGCGCCCGCCGCACACAATGATAAAAAACCTCGTCGTCGCCGTTGAAAATGTGCGGAGCCGACCGACACACGTCCTGCCTCTACAAGCTCTGCCGCGGCACTGAGCTGGCGCAGCGCGCGTCATCGGTAATATAGAGTAGTTTTCAAAAAATTGCCAAAAAATTATAGTAGAATTTCATAAACACTAATGTATACCAACAGTATAAGCAAACGTTGCAGATTGCTTGAGTATGAAAATGACTTCGATATTAAGTAGATTTTCGTAGGAATTGACACTTGTTTCGGAGAGAAAATCGAGTTCGTTTTACTTTGATTTTCTCTTTCTCAAAGGTATGTAGGAAAAATATAGTTTGATATGCCTAAAGTACAGGGTATTAGTAATACAAAATAGCCAGGTTTAGCAGAGTAAAATTCTCAACATTTCCAAATAAGAGCTCGCCATTCAGTGCTTCACGGGGTTTTTCGGAAACGACCATCAGAAAAAAAATCATTACTAATTTAATAAGTCCTTTTTCTAATATTTACAACGATATTTATAAAGATAAGAAGACGCTTTTACTGGAACAAGTACTCATTGTTTCTAATAATGAGCGCAAAGTCCTGAATTTCGTCGACTCGTATCATCAATTTTGCATTATTTCGACTTTTCTTGTAAGAGCGCTCTTAAACAAACAATCTTACTGAATGTATGTAAGAATGTGCTTTATTTATTACCTATTTTTCATGCTCAAGAGTTCCTGTTTTTGGTAGGACATATTGTCAGAAAAGAAACATTCTCGTGTACCTGAGTACTCATGCTCCTAAGTACAGTCAGCAGCAGAAGTTGCTAAGCGGGCGAGGTGTTCAAAATTACCTTGACACGCTCTTACTCTCTTAACAATAAGGTCTCGTCAAGATCATTTTGAACACCTGGCCCGCTTAGCAACTTAAGCTGCTGACTTTACATGGCTATTTATGTTTCTGTAAGCCACTTCCCAAATAAAACCTTATATTTGAGGCATCCGCAGTATTGAACGAAAAGTGTCATCTTTTCAGACCATTTAGCTACTTTTCACCCCGCCACCAAAGTCACATCTATTTTGAGCCGTATCTCTAGGGAATAAGGTTCACTGAATGGTCAGTTAAAGTTCTTGTACAGTCAGCTGGCATTTTGCCATGGCTGCAGACGCAAAGGCATTTCCGGCAGGAGTAAATAAACTATTAGTTAAGCAGAGTGACTGTTAAATACAAGTTTACAAGTGCATGCCCAGCGGCGATAAAATGAGTTATAATTATTATCGAATATTTTCTCTTGTAAAAATGTACATGTAGGCAGGTATGTAAATTTCATATGAATAAGAGATGCGTATGTGTCACATTAAAAACCCGTTTTAGTGAAAACGCGTTTTCCCTAGTTAGAACTAGTTTTCCGTATCACCTTAGTGAAATCGCGTTTTCACTCGATAAAACTAGTTTTCTGTGAGTCCACGGTGAAAACTAGTTTTAACTGGGATTTCTCGGTTATAACTAGTTTTCACTAAAAACGGGTCTTGTCGGTAACATATATTAAGAGTTGATCGCTGGCTGTTCCCAATGCCCGGGATTTCTTTTACAATACACTTATTTCGGTAATACACACGTATTCGGCTGCCTGTTGGACATATAGAGGTATAATTAACTGCTTTGATGCAATCAATATTCGTTTGTGCAGATAAAATATTATCTTATTAAAACCGTCACTAAATAATATACTCTGTTACTCTGTTCCTGTTACATACTCCAATATTTCCTTTTCCGTACAACTTTTGTGGCAACAATAGGACAATCCGACTCCCAAAATACACTTAAACCAAGCAATATCGAACCTTATATTATGGTGTTAAGGTATATCCGACTGCATTGTGTTATTTTCGATATGAACTGTTTTATAAATTGGGTGTCTTGGTTCAGTTGTTTGTGCATGTCTCCTGCATGAGACTAAAGCTGGATTATTATTTATTTCTGACAAATATCTGCATTTATTGTGAAACTTGAGGGAATATATTATCCGGTGAGACAGTAACTTGAAACTTAAAGAATATTTAAAATCTCGGAAGAAGAGCTAAACGTATCGGTCACAATATTTTATAAGCAAATGGCAGAATAAGTTGCAAGCAACTTGTTATTGTGAACAAGCAACTTTGCAGATGTAGTGCATAATTGTTTTATTTCGTATTTTCACGGAAACGTACGAACGTGTCCTGCTATTTCTGTCAGTCTAAGTACTTACCTACAAAAAGTACTGAGGTTGACTGAAGTGGCATGACAAATACGAACGTTTCCGAGAAAATACGATGGAAAACAATTACGCACTACATCTGTAACCCAAATGTGGTATATAGGTAGTAAATTTGGGGACAGTTTTGCGATTACAAAGTGTTTCTAGTACAGTTACAGACCTGTTCGTCAGCTCTGGCGGATATATATGTCTGGCAGGCAAATAGCCAATGTACCTATCGCAGGAATCTGGCACAGATGTGTCTGTGGATAGACCTTCGATCGACACGCTTATGACCCCTATGTCGCGCCATAGATACATTGACTTTGTCTATCAGACACATCTTTTACACACCCCTTATAGACAGTTGAATACATCTGTAGGACCTACTGGTATGTTCCCACCTTCCTACCTCACCATCCCATAACCACGTTAGAAACATTCTATTGAAACTCCAAACCGGAGTCAAACAGGAACCATACATTCTGTATGTTTGTCCGTCGGCGAAGTTGGGCGGTTATTTAAATAGTTCGATTTTAGTTCCGAGCTCACCGCACCGTAACTTAATAATACAGTATCTTGACTGAGTTAAAGTATGGCCGCTAAGCGCGAAGAATTTCGATCATTGACCCACTGTCTGTTGCACTATAATAATATTGCTATCCCGCTCATTATGCCACTGTGCGAGCGCGCCAGCAATATAAATAGCGGCTCAATGTACAACATTATTCGTACTTAAATTAATGTCTTTACTTTAATAATTTTGATATTTTTCAACTGTTCATAGTCAATAGTTATTTGTTTTACAAGCGGGCAAAGTTGTTGTTTAACCGCTCGTGCTAATATTGATACCCCAGCAAGCGAAAGATTCCAAAATTGAACCACGAGCGTAGCGAGTGTTTCGAAAAATCGAATCTGGAGCGAGGGTTTCAAAGCACGAGGGTTAAACAAAATTTGCCCCCGAGTGAAACACAAAATTTTTCACCACACCAACCCGAAGCAAATATTAAATGTAAAATACTTATCAAAAAAATCAAATCCAAATGAATGTTATTAAATATTTATCATCCAATATCATCATTTAAAAGTCAATTCTACCAGCAAACATAAGAACACAACTCAAAATTCGCACTTGATTACTTTGCCTCACATGTGAATAAAATGCAACTTTGCTATTAGTTTTTGAAGTGCAAAATAAGCCTTTCCGAGCTGGTGTGATGAAAAAGATATTGTCTAAAGTTACCCCATCTATCCCTAGATTCCCACTCGACGGTAAGTAGGTTTTTATACCTACTAAGGGCCACTTGCACCATTCGACTAACCCGGGGCTAACCGGTTAAACATTGAGTTACCATGGTTACCAGTACAATTTGATACTGAGTTAACGGTTTAACCGGTTAACTCCGGGTTAGTGGGGTGGTGCAAGTGGCCCTTAGTCATCGTACCGTACACAACACGTACACTGTGTGCGCTCGAAAACAAAATAGCCATGTTTTACAGCCGAGCGATGCGAGAGTCTTAGTTTCACGCTTAGCGCCTGTTACGGAAGTTGGTTCCGGTAAACATGAGTTTTGCTGTTAGTTCAGGTAAGGCGAGCCAAGTTGTGCATGTTTGCTGTCTTGTTTATTTAACCATTATAGTTTGAAGTGTACATTTTTGTTTTTTTTTATACTAGTTGTTTTGTATTAATTTTATCAAGAAAAAATAGATAAATAAAAAACCCGTTATTTGCAACAAACTTGGCTACTACCTACCTACAAATAATTATTATACTTGTTGAAGTGTACATTTTATGTTTTTATACGGGAGATTCGTATATTAAACAGTACCTAATAATAATTACACAACAGGTTTTTTGCTTTGACAACCTATTAGCGACTAATAGGTTGCCAAAGCAAAAAAACTGTATGAATATTCTGTGACTATCGCACTGAGACACTAAGCTCGATTCGGAAAATTAATTAGATTCCTACTAGACTTCAATAAGTTACGATACGGATAATTTAAAGATATTTGTAAGATAGATATGTCAAATTTGACGTTTCCGCGATTCTGGAGGTCCTCTTGAACGATTTCGACAAGTTATGACTTAGATATCCAAGTCACATCTAGTCGATATATAATGTAGATCTAGTTGATCTCTAAACCGTCTCAAGATCTTGTGATTATCTCGAAATCCGAATAGGCCTGACTGTTTAGGTACTTACCTAATAAAAATAAGATTTTATATAAGGATACCTATACGCAAACGGCAATGCACAATAAATTTCTATGAGTAAGAGCTTAATCTCGAGCAAGCAACTAAATCCTTGAGCCTTCTCTATATACTCCCTTTCAACCCATCACCCCCCCCCCCCCGCCCACCCCCTCTTAACCCCCTTCACAATAAGCAACGTAAAAAGCAAGAAAGGCATCCGTTACATTTGTCATCGAGCCCCTTTGTGTATGTTTTTGCCTTCATTGTCACCACAGATCATAGAATAAAATAGATCCCTCTAGTATAGGGTTGCCATAAGTGTGGAGACTCAGACCGGGACATTTAAAGAAAACCGGCCAAGTGCGAGTCGGACTTGCGTCGCGTTTAAAGGGTTACACAATTTATAACAATGTATTTTTTCATGTGAAACGTGAGTGAAATGTCTATAATTAAGTCCGACTCACGCTTGACTGCACCTTTCTAATAGGTTTTCCTATAGATAGGTAAAGAACTATTTTGTGTTTTTTTTTTTCAAAATTTTAACACAGTAGTTTCGGAGATAAATTTTCCATGTGTTTAAATGATTATTCATTGACCAGTCAAGCTACCATGTAGATTCAGGGTCAACCAGCAAAAAACGCGAGCGCAGCGAGCGCGAAATTTTTTTGACAAAATTGTGAAAGCGTGTTAAAAAGGCCGGGCCGGGCCTAAAAATCCGAAGTTCCCCAGTGAGGCTAGCTTTCATGCGAGGTCGAAGCCGTGCTTCAGGATAAGCTCAGCTAGAGCATAGACGCCAACCAATGTCCATTGTATTAAAAAGCGAAACCGCAGGCCGAGCTTGGCGCAGCGAGGTCAAAGGCTAAGCTGAAGAAGAGGAGATTTGAAAGACAAAACAAAAATTTAGGTAAAATGTGAGGCTGAAGTTCGAGCTCAGAAATCTCCACATTACTTAATAAGCCCGAAGCGTACTTATAACCAGCGCGGTGAGCTTTCATGCGAGGCAAAAGGCCAAGCTTCTCAAATCAAATTTTTATATTTGTTAAAAATGAAGCGACGCCGAAGGTCGATCTGTAAGAAAGCAGCGCTAGTGTTACTCAACAATAATATGTGTCATATGTAGGTACAAGAGTTACTCGGAGGGCCGAAGTTCCATTGATGAGGTTTTAGGCCCTTGGGAGCCTGAAATACGAGCTCTACATTACAGACTTTAAAAGGTATAAAATAACATAATTTACATAATCATCTAATTATTGTGTGTCTGAGAAACTGATATTGGACATTAGGTAAAAGTAGGTACCATGATACATTTTTTTTTAATTTTGGCCATATGAAACGTAGAAATGTAGGTATATTATTATTTACCAAGTCCAGCCCCCTATTAAATAACTATGATTTTTAAACCGGGACAATTTTCTTATCGGCCGGGACGCCGGGACACCGTGCTTCAAACCGGGACATGTCCCGGCGTACCGGGACGTATGGCAACCCTACTCTAGTAGGTACCTAACCTCAAAAGTATGAAAACCACGCCACGCGGGTCGATTTTGTGGGTGAGTCGAACTTTTCTTGGCACTCGTTGCCATGGTTACGGTCGTCTTCTTCATTCTTAAAACCCTTGTATTATGGTATTTAAAATATCCAACCAAACAAACATTTTTATTGCATTTTCTATAGGTAGTCCTTTATATAATTGGTCATCAACTAAGCTTATATTAGTAAATACACAGAGAAATAATTAAATAAGCTTACTTGATAGATTAAGACAAATGGTGACAGTTTGTAGAGCGTTTATGAATAACGCCATAAGTAGTAGTGAAATTTTACATATTTACACACTTTAAATCTCTTAGCGCCACTTGCAACATCCCACTAACCCGGGGTTAACCGGTAAAATCTGGAATTACTATGCTTCCCAGTACAATTTGACACTGGGTTCGGTTTAACCGCTTAACCCCGGGTTAGTGGGATGGTGCAAGTGGCGCTTAGCGTAGCCGCGATCCTATATCTATGAATGTATGGCTAAAAAACCCTAAAAGTACCTACGATCATTTGCTGCGTCTGTTTCAATGTAAAGGTCTGTGCCGCGCCCCTTTGTGTATGTTTTTGCTTTCATTGTCACGGAGGTCAATCCTGGAGAGATTGTTTCCCGATTCCGGGGAGATTCTGTAGATTCTGTAGGACTATTGTGTTTGTTGCGAGAAAATAAGGAAGATGCAGGCTTTTTACACGACTGCCCAAACAAAAAGAGTGTATTGTTTTCAGCGTTCATGTTTGTATGTATGTGAGTTTCTTTATTCCACCTTAACTTCTGAATGCCTTAACCGATTTAGACGTATGATACATCATTAGAATCCTTACGTCATCCCGGGTAACATAGGCTATGTGACGTCATTATAAAAACAATATGGCGGACTTAATACGCCATATTACGCAACCTTTAGAAAAAAATATCGTGCAAACCTATCGAGTAGGGTATCAAAATGAAGGGCTTTGAAAGCCGATTGATAATATATATGCAACATGTGGGTTTAAGTCTCATTTTGAGAAAGTAAGAATTGACAAAATATGTTAAGAGAAGCTAATCTCATAAAACCAAATATTATTATTGAATGGGATACTTATTAAAATAAAAGGAAAGGGTTTGATCGCTGATATAAGAAAATATAATTATATTATATTAGGTAGGTACATACTACTCATAGTTTTTAAAACATGTTCGTAATTGCGCTTATGGAATCGAAAAGTTTAAAATATAACTTCTATTTATTAATCGATACGATACAGAGTCCGTCTAAGCTAACTCTGCACCGACTATGGCAGAACAAATCGTGAAAGTATCATTATAACCGTATGGTTTGATTTAATTTTAACATTTATGATGATGATGACATTTTTTTTAAGGCCGAAGGGTGAGCTCCACCTAGGGCCTACGGCTCAGAGCGTAAGATAGATGTGCGCTTCCTGCAACTTGTCCAAGTATATGCACTCGGTCCAAAGCCAGGCACCAAAGACGCCCCCACACTAACAGGGTCAGGCGTAGCCCGACGTACGTGACACGCTATACGCTTACCAAAGCCGGGCGCCTTTGGCGCCCTCATACTCAAAGCATCGGCCGTAGCCCGACATACGTGGCGCGTTGTATGCGTTCCAAAGCCGGGCGCCTTCGGCGCCCTCATACTAAAAGAGTCGGGCGTAGCCCGACGTACATACGTGGCGCACTGCGCGCGGTCCAAGGCCAGGCGACTTCTACTTTCTCATACTAAAAGTGTCGGGCGTAGTCCGACGTACGTGTAACGCTGTACGCATACCAAAGCCGGGCACCTTCGGCGCCCTCACACTTAAAGGTTTTGGCGTAGCCCGATGTACGTGGCGCGCTGCACGCAGTCCAAAGCCAGGCACCTTCAAATCTCTCATATTAAAAGTATTGGGTGTAGCGTGACACGCTGTATGATTACCAAAGCCGGCCTCATACTCAAAGCGTCGAGCGTAGCCCGACGTACGTGGCGCGCTGTACGCGTTCCAAAGCCGGGCGCCTTCGGCGCCCTCATACTAAAAGAGTCGGGCGTAGCCCGACGTACGTGGCGCGCTGCGCGCGGTCCAAAGCCAGGCGACTTCTACTTTCTCATACTAAAAGTGTCGGGCGCCGAAGGCGCCCTCTTACTCAAAGCGTCGGGCGTGTACGAGGCGCGTTATACGCGTTCTAAAGCCGGGCGCCTTCGGCGCCCTAATGGTAAAAGAGTCGGATGTAGCCCGACGTACGTGGCGCGCTGCACTCGGTCCAAAGCCAGGCGCCTTCGACTCTCTCATACTAAGTGTCGGGCGTAGGCCCACATACGTGACACGCTGTACCCTTACCAAGACGCCTTCAGTGCCCTCTTGCTCAAAGCGTCGGGCGTAGTCCGACGTACGTGACACGCTGTACGCATACCAAAGCCGGGCGCCTTCGGCGCCCTCACACTTAAAGGTTCTGGCGTAGTCCGATGTACGTAGCGCGCTGCAAGCGGTCCAAAGCCAGGCGCCTTCGACTCTCTCATATTAAAAGTATCGGGCGTAGCGTGACACGCTGTATGATTACCAAAGCCGGCCTCATACTCAAAGCGTCGGGCGTAGCCCGACGTACGTGGCGCGCTGCACGCGGTCCAAAGCCAGTCCCCTCAACATTCTCATACTAAAAGTGTCGGGCGTAGCCCGACGTACGTGACACGCTGTACGCTTACCAAAGCCGGGCGCCTTCGGCGCCCTCATACTCAAAGCGTCGGGCGTGTACGAGGCGCGTTGTACGCATTCTAAAGCCGGGCGCCTTCGGCGCCCTAATGGTAAAAGAGTCGGATGTAGCCCGACGTACGTGGCGCGCTGCACTCGGTCCAAAGCCAGGCGCCTTTGACTCTCTCATACTAAGTGTCGGGCCTAGGCCCACATACGTGACACGCTGTACCCTTACCAAGACGCCTTCAGTGCCCTCTTGCTCAAAGCGTCGGGCGTAGCCCGACGTTCGTGGAGCACTGTACGCGTTCCAAAGTAGTCGGGCGTAGCCCGATATATGCGGCGCTCTGCGTGCCTTTCTGTACTGAGGACGCCCTCGCAAAAGTAATATAAAGTGACTTCAAATGATTATTAACGAAATCATGACCCCAAAATTAATTAAATAAATAAAAAATTAAAAAACACGACTGCGAAAAAGCTAACTGAAAAGATAAAAATATTTTTTAGTTGTGTTAGTTACTCAACTTAATGAATGTAAAAATTCTAAAAAGTATAAAATAAAATAAATTAATTAAAAATTAAAAAACACGACTGCGAAAAAGCGAACTGAAAAGACAAAAATAATTTTTAGTTGTGTTAGTTACTCAACTTAATGAATGTAAAAAATTATTAGAATATGAGTGTTTAGTGAAGGTTATAAACAACAAACGCAAAAGTTTTATGCTCATTTAGGATCGTGACTGTACCTGTGTATTTTATTTCAATTGCAGTCGGGGACCTTGATGTATTGACATTTTCCCATTTAAAAGGTCCCCGACTGCAATTTAAATAAAATACACAGGTACAGTCACGATCCTAAATGAGCATAAAACTTTTGCGTTTGTTGTTTATAACCTTCACTAAACACTCATATTCTAATAATTTTTTACATTCATTAAGTTGAGTAACTAACACAACTAAAAATTATTTTTGTCTTTTCAGTTCGCTTTTTCGCAGTCGTGTTTTTTAATTTTTAATTAATTTATTTTTTACATGTATTTTTATATGTTATCTGCCGTGGCATCACCGAATGGGCCTTATGGAAGACTAGCGCTGACTTCAGCTGCTAGCATTATGCTGAGTTGGGTCCATTATGTGACGTACTCTTAATGTTCTGTTTTTTTTGTGGTATTGTTGTTTGTACATGTTTTGTGAACGTTGCGAATAAATGTCTTGTCGAGAATGACTGACACTTTTTTAAACACTGCGATTTTTTTACAGTGAAAGACGCGATTCAGGAAGGCTACCGCGAAACCCGAAATTCGCAAATTGTGGGTATCTTTCCCTTTTACTTCAATGAAGGCGTAATTAGAGTGACAGAGAAATATGCCCGGAATTTGCGAATTTCGATTTTCGCGGTAGTAAGCCAGGTAGGTACCTATTATATTTTGTATTAGTATGTATGTGTAGGCATTAGAGGCAAACGCACCCCGTAAGTACTTTAAGGCGACAAAGTAACCGTATTAGTACCGAGCGATACCTACAGTATCTTAAATGGCACATACGTATAAAACAGAGCCTACCCCCTACCAGGGTACACGCGTAGGCCACACTCTCTCCTATTATCAACATTTGAATCGTGAGTCAAAAACAATACATGTCAGCAATGGATGTTTTTCAAGAGTAGTCAAATACTCGTGATGTTCCTACAACGATATCAAATAATTTATAGGTAGACAAATATAGGTATGTCGGACCCTGACACCAGAAAGACGTATTGCAGCGTTATAGTTCATTATTTTAGACGCCTGTATAAAATCGATTAGCAATGTTGAGCTACGTATTATTTGGTTGTAACAAAATAAATAAAGTTGTGTAGAGAGTAACTCCGTCTATTGGCGCATTGTTGATAAAGTTGCGTAGAGAGTAACGCCATCTATTGGCGTGTTGTTGAACTGAGATGACAGGTAGAAGGCTTTGGAACGTCGAGAGGTTTCTCTCGAGTGAGCGTAGGCACGAGTTGGCGTTTTTGTCGGTATGTTGGTAGACTGGTCGAGCAGGTTTGCCAACTTGACTGAGGCGGGAGCGGAGAGGCTCCGCCGCTGGTAGTTATTCTTGATCGGGCCGCGCTAGAGATCGGACGTACTCGTTAGCCAACCTCGTGCCTAACTCGCCACGTTCCTGAAGGCTTATACCTGAAGGATTATTCTGATAGCTTATAGAATCCCGCGTTCTTTAACCATTTAGCTAAGTGTTTTATTTCAAGTGTTATTTTGATTTCTTGTTTCATTAGAAGCTTACTTTTGTGAAACAAAGAAAGGATGTGTTATGTGTTGTTTCGAAAAGATTTGTCCCTCTGAGTTTGTTGCCGGTCCCATATAGGGCTAAATCTTCTCATGTCAGAGGCGTAGGGTTGGAGCCGGCCTAGCTTGACTTGAATAAAGATTTGAACGGTTTCATGTGATCTTTTCATTCTCAATTTAACCAGTCAACATTCTAATGGCAATTAGTTCTTTTCATCATTTAGTTCTGAAATATAGTAGGCACTAGTATGGTTAACGAGTCCTAATGTTTATTTCATGCACTGGTAGCAATGGTAGCATACTGGTTTAGCTGTGAAGTAATACATCTAGGTACTACCCCCACGCGCCCACCGCTTTTAGGACCATCGGTATTCGACAGGTATATATGTATATATTCGTTTTCCACCGTGTCTTTAGAAAGTAAACCAGTCCATTGACAAAGAAAAGCCAATATAAAACCAATTAAGTAAATAATGACCCAATACGCTGTCCCTTTAAAACCATTTAATTGGGGAGTAAAGACCCCCCCCCCCCCCCCGTATGCCCCCTTTTTGCTGGGGGCGATTAATGTAAAGCGGTGGATTTAATGGGGCTATTTGCCGTTTAAAATGTAATCCCAATCTAACGAATATAAAGTGCATCGTGCGTCATTCTCATAATGAGGTTTACCGCTAATGAATTTAATTCTTTAATCAACTGATTCATTGTAAATACGACCCCTTTAGGCTGCGTTTCCACCAGAGCGAGGGATTTCGTAAAGTACATGAAAAACTCATTGGTACGAGTTGAACTATTCCCGGATTCCATGGTGAGCTACTATAGCCTTCAAAGAAAAATATAAAATATATCTGGTATTCAAATGGGACCTATAAATTCAATCTAGATCTGGAAAATGCCAGACTTTTCTTGAGCATTGGTAAAGCAATCAGGAAAGTAGGTATTTCAATAGGACACCTTTAAATTGAGTCCGGAAAAGGGTTTGGCCGAGCCGCAAAGCTGCCGTTGCTGAGTATTCCCGGCGCCAGGCGAGTCAAGGTGACAATTGTGTTTTCTGCCCTCCGGCCAGAAAGCGTCAACTTCGGCCCGCTGCGCTAAACGAAGTTGCCGCTTACCGGCTCCGTCTTCGGAAAAATAGAGTACACACACCTGGGGCAGTGAATAAGAAAACCTAGGATCACATGTTTTCAACCTCAGATCACATGTTTGTCGACCTCAGCTTCGCCTCGGCCGACAATTAGAGAGATATTTCTTACTTTACTGCCCTATATGGAATATGTAGGTTTTAATGCTTCTACAGATACGTAATTATATAATTTGATCCAACTAATTGTTTTTTTTTTGTCAACGACGACGCCTGGTTCGAAGAATGGTCGCAAGCAGACGTTCCATCTGACCTCTTTGAGTTAAGCCCGCGGAGCCACGCGCCTGGCTTTAATGAATCACGCCGTACCTGGTGCATGCTCAACCGCCTGAGAACAGGAATTGGCCACTGTGCCCACCTCGGGAAAAAATGGGGATGGAGCGACCAAGAATGCTGCGAATGCGGTTGCCCAAAGCAAACTGTTCGGCATATTGTGTTGGAGTGCCCACTAACAAAGTACGATGACCTAGTGGAAGATTTTAAAACCATAACGAGTGCAGCCATCACCTACTTGGAAAAATGTAGATTTAGATTATAAATAAACTAAGTTGTTAATGAACAGTGTAATGTAATGTAAATATATGCCATACGATAAATAAATTGTTTTTTTTTTTTTGATCAAAATAACAATTTAATAACAATGATATCCACGATCTGGGGCACCCACGGCCGTCCGCTCAGTGCTCAGTGTTCAGCGTTCGGACAAAGACCTGAACTCACTGCACCTTAATAATTCCAACAAGCTCATTACCAGTCAACCTTTGCATATACAGGGTGATTCAGGAGACGTGAGCAGGACTAATACTGCGCATTTCGTAAATTATAAGCAACACTTTCGTATCAGTATTAGTGAGGTTAACGTTAATTTTCTAGTCGTGTTGAAAAAAAAAGTTATTAATTTATTTACGACATGCGTGGTCACCCTAAAATTAGAATACTAAACTACCGATATTCTGTGTCAAATTGAATGTCACCACTGTCATCGCGGTCTGGTTACTTTTGAAAACTCGTATCTCACTCAAGTTTGACAGTTTAATTTCTTCGTAATCAAAAATTAAAGAGGTTTTATGCTTATTAATTAGGTCTTGTAGGGTGACCATGATTGTAGAGGATTAAATTTGCCCTCACCAAAAAGTTAAAAAATAGGAAAAAGTCTGGCTGTTTCACCTAAATACAACGGTGATCGATCAATTATCAGTTACTGAGTGTGCAGGATTAGTCCTGCTCACGTCTCATGAATCACCCTGTATATCATACACCACTGGTTCATTTCAGCATTTGACTCGGTAAGCCTTAACAGTTACATCCCTGGAAGGAACTCAATCATCCTCCGAATAAAGAGGACATTTTAAAATAAATTGGGTCCGGTAAGCCGCTAGAGTACGGATACTCAACTGTGGATTTTAAGTCACACAGGTTGTAAAGATAGATAGAAACGAACACATCCGTGGTAGCCTAGGAGTGAGAGACGTCGCCGATAAGCTCCAAGAAAGTCGGTTGAGGTGGTTTGGCCATGTCAAAAGAAGGCTGCCTGAATACGTAGGCAATAGAGCCCTTAGCTTCGCCTTACCAGGCCCAAACAGGAGGGGCAAACCAAGGCAGCGGTGGCGTAACGTCATCGCCAAAGATTTAAACGCCTGTGGGTTAGCGGAAACCGATGTCCAGGATAGAGCGAAGTGGAAGGAGAAAAGTAGAAAAGCAGACCCCGTCACAGTACGGGACAAACGCTACGAGGATGATGATGAGGTTGTAAAGATAGCGGTTGTCCCTTTTCCTCTTAATTATTGTAATATCCACGGGAAAATCACCCATTTTCCCGAACGTTTCGAACCCCTATCTTACCGCTAGACCACTACCGCTTTAACTTCCTCACTAAATTCTGTTACGCACAAATAAAATGAGGTAAGTACCTCACCTCAAAAGACCCACCTCTCGCCCCGTCCTCATTTGGAATTCTAAACAGACGCGATTGGCAAATTATTTTACATTTTGTCGACGGTTTTACCGGTCGGTATAAAGTTACCGTTTTAATTCAGACTACACCAGCAACACTGCTGCAGTAATGCGGCGCGTCATTGCTGCCGACTGTTTTATTGTTACAGGAAAAAATCCGGGCACTGACATTTATTTTGACATTTGCAGCAGTAATGTCACGTTGTAATACGGCTGCAGGGATGCTGCTGACAGCATTAAATTGCTACAGGAAACGTCAAAAAGGTCATTTTATCGAGACATTTAGTTTTAATTTGACGTTTCGTACAGGAATCCAGTATCTGTTAGTAGGATAGCATTACTGCAGCAGTATTGCAACGCAACATTTGTAGTGTTTCGTTTTAAAATATATTGTTATAATATGTATGCTAGTTTTAAGGTATTTATGTAATGTATGGGCCACTAGTTGCCTGAAATAAAAAAAATCATTCATTCATTCATTGCTACTGCCCGAATTATTGACATTTGCGGCAGCAATGCAGTTGGCAGCTATGAGTCGCGCCGCACAGAAGCAATAACGCTGGCAGACAGTCTGAAACCGAACGGCACCTTTATCCGGTTTTGCCTGCCGAGGTATAATTGGTCTCATTTGACTTACCTACGACTGTATACATACATTTCAGTAATGATTCATTTAAAATTATTTGGAATTGCATGTCTTTTATCGTTCAGTTATAATTGTTACTTCCTAAATTGGATTATGTATTAGACACATAAAAAAATTAACTTCGATCGGTCGATCCCGGGCACGCACAGGCCGCACAAGCATCTCGCTCACACTTACGCTCAGCGAGAGTGATAGAACCTGAATCCACGGGACCTTAATGATTCACTAATAACCAATTCAATCTTACGCCTCGGTAACTGTCAAAGTACGCAGCCGGACGAGATTTACATAAGTCCAATAAAAAAACCGTCTTTAGACCTCAGCAAACCGGTTTCCAATTACAATCGGATCACCGTCCGGTTTCTTCATTACTGGGTTGGCCTCGGGGCCCCGAGGGTCAGGCCAATCTTACTGCCACAGAATGACGTAAGCAGTAACACGACTCTATAAAAAAATGATCTGCCCGATTTCTTAAAAGCTGCAGACTTTTCATAACTCAAGGGAAGATTTTTTTGGGACATACCTTATAATAAGGTGAAATTGCGCTTATATTTTACAGAATATCATATCATAGCTCATATTTTATAGAAATTTGAGGAACAAAACTCAGCAGCAAATTATAAATGAGCTCACCTAACGTCGGCTAACTAACCTGTCGAGTCATGTTACTGCTTTGTGATAAGTACTTATGTATTACTAAGCACAGTACCGGCTTCTAATTCACCCGGGACTCCTGGGAGCGATTCCCGGGTGATTAAACAGCCCGGGAAAAATTAACACGAGCACGTCCGAGTATACCCGGAGGGTCCCTTGATAGTGGTCTGAATTTTGGGTAGTTTATACAGATTGGGCCCTGCGTTTTGTTATTCTAACTCAAACAAATCCTGCAGGATAGTTTCCTGAGGATTAAATGATTTCACTGTCAAATAAAGTTTACGAAAACTCGCCAAAAAGATTGGTATATTTTTGCATTTTCAATTTTTTTAGGGTTCCGTACCTCAAAAGGAAAAAAAGCGGCCAAGTGCAAGTCGGACTCGCCCATGAAGAGTTCCGTAGCAGCAAGTAATTTAATAAAAATGCGGTGTACGATTTATGACGTATTTAAAAAAAAACTACTTACTAGATCTCGTTCAAACCAATTTTCGGTGGAAGTTTGCATGATAATGTTCATCATATATTTTTTTTAGTTTTATCATTCTCTTACTTTAGAAGTTACAGGGGGGGGGGGGGGGGCACATATTTTACCACTTTGGAAGTGTCTCTCGCGCAAACTATTCAGTTTAGAAAAAAAATGATATTAGAAACCTCAATATCATTTTTGAAGACCTATCCATAGATACCCCACACGTATGGGTTTGATGAAATAGTAGATTGTACAACAAGGGCATAAAGTGACCCATTTTTACCTGAGGCAATTTTTTGGTCTGAGCGAAGCGAAGACCAAAATAGTAGACGAGGGTAAAAATGGACATTTATGCCCTTGTTGTACACTCTGCTTTTCACTTCGATTGTGAGGAAAATAAAACACATTTTCACGGCAATTTACACCACGAAATTGTCGTAAAGCGAAAGAACATAATACATAACCAATTCCCGCCAACTAACTTTTTCATTTTTTTTTTAATTTTCAACATGTGATCAGAGTTTCAGACGCTTGGTTTTCTGCCAAGTCAAACATTTCGGAGCATTTTTGAACGATAATCGACTCCTGTTTTATGATTTACTAAATTTAATGACAGAAAATATGGATTTCCAATAAATTGTAGCAAAAATAAAATAATATAACAAGTTTTGTCATCTACACAATTTTATTGCTCAGTAAAATTGTGCAATATGTTTTAACTGTTTGGCTGTTGAGACCGATTACCTTAGTCTTAGAAGAAAATTTTACTTTTATGCTCTAGAGCATAAAATGCGATTTTATGTCGTCTACGCACGACATAAAGTGGCACTTTTTGAGCATGAGAAGTGAAATAGTAGATTGTACAACAAGGGCATAAAGTGACCCATTTTTATCCGAGGCAATTTTTTGGTCTGAGCGAAGCGAAATTCACTTCGATTGCGAGGAAAATATACAAAAAATCAAATATTTTAGGTTATTTTAACGTATTTATTCAAGACTAAAGAAAATTGTTCTTGGGCCGGTCGGAGGCGCGGGGCACGCCGATCGGGAGAGCGCTGGTCGGGGGCGCGCCGGCAGGGCTGGCAGTTTGTATGGCAGAATTTGGACTTTATTGCTAAGTCAATAAGGGTCGTAATAGACGATTTTACTTTATGCTCTAGAGCATAAAATGCGATTTTATGTCGTCTACGCACGACATAAAGGTGCACTTTTTGAGCATGAGAAGTGAAAAGTAAATTTATGAGTTTCAGTTCTAAGTATGGGTAACCCCCAAAATTTATTGTTTTTTTTTTTCTATTTTTTGTGTGAAAATCTTAATGCGGTTCACAGAATACATCTACTTACCAAGTTTCAACAGTATTAGTTCTTATAGTTGCGGAAAAAAGTGGCTGTGACATACGGACGGACAGACAACAGACAGACAGGTATGACGAATCCATAAGGGTTACGTTTTTTGCCATTTGGCTACGGAACCCTAAAAACGGAACCCCTATAGGATCACTCCTGCGTCTGTCTGTCTGTCTGTCACAGCCCATTTTCTCCAAAAGTACTGGACCAATGAAGTTGAAATTTCGTACTCATATGTAAATTCGTGATCCAAAGACGGAAATCTTACGTAAACAAATGAATTTTAAACATGGAGGCCACTTTTGGGGGGTAAATTAGAAAATTAAAAAATAATGTATTTTAAACTATATCATGTTACATATCGAATGAAAGAGCTCATTTTGAGAAGGTCAAATATATATTTTTTGCAATTTTATAATATATAGTTTCGAAGTTATTTAAGAAAATCGCCAAAAAATTACCATTAGATTATATAGAGATCATTAAAGGGGGGGGGGGGGGTCATTTAAAGAACTGAAGAGCTTTCCCTAAAGAGCTGAAGGAATTGGACCTACCGGAATTTAAATCAAAACTATTTGGATAGTGTTTAGAAAAAATGTATTACGCCAACAACACTCTGCCATTTCGTAAAGACGTAATAATGTAAATATAGATATAAGTTCTGTAAATATAGTCAAGTACGGTTATTTAATTTGTATGTCTGTAATAGGCTGAAAATGGAGACACTGTCTATAGAATAAGATCATTTATGTATACCCATTTTTGTACAAATGAATAATTTCATTTTTTATCTCCGAAACTACTGGGTGTAATAATTTAAAAAAATATATACAAAATAGTTCTTTGCCTATAGATGACAGGAAAACCCATTGGAATATGCAGTCAAACGTAAGTCGGACTAATTACTTAGTTTTTGATCCGCCCCCTACGGGTGAATTGGTTTTGATACGATCTTGACAAGAGGGTGGTATACGCGCATCTCGCATGTGAACTTCATTCCTCTTGGTGATTGGCACGCATCTCGCATGTGAACTTCATTGCTCTTGGTGGTTGGCGTGCATCTCGCATGTGAACTTCATTCCTCTTGGTGATTGGCGCGCATCTCGCATGGGAACTTCATTCCTCTTGGTGGTTGGCGCGCATCTCGCATGTGAACTTCATTCCTCTTGGTGATTGGCGCGCATCTCGCATGTGAACTTCATTCCTCTTGGTGGTTGGCGCGCATCTCGCATATGAACTTCATTTCTCTTGGTGGTTGGCGCGCATCTCGCATGTGAACTTCATTTCTCTTGGTGATTGGCGCGCATCTCGCATGTGAACTTCATTCCTCTTGGTGATTGGCGCGCATCTTGCATGTGAACTGTTTTCTCTTGGTGATTGGCGCGCATCTCGCATTTGAACTACATTCCTCTTGGTGGTTTGCGCGCATCTCGCATGTGAACTTCATTCCTCTTGGTGATTGGCGCGCATCTCGCATGTGAACTTCATTCCTCTGGGTGGTTGGCGCGCATCTCGCATATGAACTTCATTTCTCTTGGTGGTTGGCGCGCATCTCGCATGTGAACTTCATTCCTCTTGGTGATTGGCGCGCATCTCGCATGTGAACTTCATTCCTCTTGGTGATTGGCGCGCATATCACATGTGAACTGTTTTCTCTTGGTGATTGGCGCGCATCTCACATGTGAACTGTTTTCTCTTGGTGGTTGGCGCGCATCTCGCATGTGAACTTCATTCCTCTTAGTGATTGGCGCGCATCTCGCATGTGAACTGTTTTCTCTTGGTGATGGCGCGCATCTCGCATGTGAACTGCATTCCTCGTGGTGGTTGGCGCGCATCTCGCATGTGAACTTCATTCCTCTTTGTGATTGGCGCGCATCTCGCATGTGAACTGTTTTCTCTTGGTGGTTGGCGCGCATCTCGCATGTGAACTTCATTCCTCTTGGTGGTTGGCGCGCATCTCGCGTGTGAACTTCATTCCTCTTGGTGATTGGCGCGCATCTCGCATGTGAACTGTTTTCTCTTGGTGATTGGCGCGCATCTCGCATGTGAACTACATTCCTCATGTTTTATTGCCACAACTACCAAAGTAAAATAAAAAAGATAATACACATGAGAAAAACAAAATACACTTCATTTCAGAAAGACTAAATATACAAAACATGCACAAAAATTGTGGTATAGGCAATGGGTACCAATCTCAGCTTTTTGCTAGATATTATATACCCAGCGCTGATTTTCAGACGGGTCCCTTTTTTTTGACAGGTCGGTCTTTACATATACATGATGCAGTATCTCGCATGTGAACTTCATTTCATTTGGATCACTTAGCGTGAGCGATCTTTAAGGTTGTATCAAAACCAGTTCTAAACCATAACAAATTGTTCAATCTGAATCGGATTCCATGAGTCACGACTGGGTACCGATCTGTCAGTGTCAAAACTGTCAAAAGTGACATTTACTCGTATTGAACCAAAAAATTCACAGATTTCGTGCCTCACACGACTATCGAGCACATTGGAAATGAATCTACGGAATTCGAAAAAATATTGTCGCTGAGCGACGAGAAAGTCTGGATAAGGAAAAAGTTACAAAATAAAACTACAACGTTGAATGATAATTATTTTATTCTTAGACTAACACAAGTATCCTGGACATAACGCATGTGAACAAACAAATTGCAAAATTTCCACACGCGTATCCAAGTTTGAATAATTGTCGCCGTGGCGCATAAGTATAGGTACATATTTCATTTTTCGATTAATAAGCAGGATATATTAATGTTCAAAGTACAAGAAAATTATTACACGGCAAATCCGTAGTCAACTCGAGAAGTGGTGATCGGCAGCGGCCCATTTGCTGCAAGATATGAAATTTTCTTGACAGCAGTTTGACGCGACGAGAGATGACCATGACAGCGTTTGTCTATGTTGCACCAAACCTGAGTTCCAATAGGTACTACCAGGGTTCAGCATCAGCTATCTTGGGTAATGCTCATCATGACGAATCGGGTGTCCAAAACAGCGTGTGCCTATGTTGCACCAAACCTGAGTTCCGCTAGGTACAACCAGGGTTCAGCATCAGCTCTATCTTGGGTACTACTCTCCTAAGTGCTCATCAAGACGAGTCGGATGACCAAAACAGCGTGTGCCTATGTTGCAACAAACCTGAGTTCCTTTAGGTACAGCCAGGGTTCAGCATCAGCTCTATCTTGGGTACTACTCTCCTAAGTGCTCATCGAGACGAGTCCGATGACCAAAACAGCGTGTGTTTATGTTGTATTAAACCCGAGCTCCACTAGGTACTGCCAGGGTTCAGCATCAGCTATCTGCTAGCAGCCGCCAGCAACATGCTGAGGTGAGATCATTTCGTGGCACTTTTTCTTTTTTATGTTTCTCTGTATAAGTTTTTATTTTGTCCCTCTCCCTCTCCCTCTCCCTCTCCCTCTCCCTCTCCCTCTCCCTCTCCCTCTCCCTCTCCCTCTCCCTCTCCCTCTCCCTCTCCCTCTCCCTCTCCCTCTCCCTCTCCCTCTCCCTCTCTCCCTCTCCCTCTCCCTCTCCCTCTCCCTCTCCCTCTCCCTCTCCCTCTCCCTCTCCCTCTCCCTCTCCCTCTCCCTCTCCCTCTCCCTCTCCCTCTCCCTCTCCCTCTCCCTCTCCCTCTCCCTCTCCCTCTCCCTCTCCCTCTCCCTCTCCCTCTCCCTCTCCCTCTCCCTCTCCCTCTCCCTCTCCCTCTCCCTCTCCCTCTCCCTCTCCCTCTCCCTCTCCCTCTCCCTCTCCCTCTCCCTCTCCCTCTCCCTCTCCCTCTCCCTCTCCCTCTCCCTCTCCCTCTCCCTCTCCCTCTCCCTCTCCCTCTCCCTCTCCCTCTCCCTCTCCCTCTCCCTCTCCCTCTCCCTCTCCCTCTCCCTCTCCTCTCCCTCTCCTCTCCTCTCCCCTCTCCCTCTCCCTCTCCCTCTCCCTCTCCCTCTCCCTCTCCCTCTCCCTCTCCCTCTCCCTCTCCCTCTCCCTCTCCCTCTCCCTCTCCCTCTCCCTCTCCCTCTCCCTCTCCCTCCCTCCCTCTCCCTCCTCCCTCTCCTCTCCCTCTCCCTCTCCCTCTCCCTCTCCCTCTCCCTCTCCCTCTCCCCTCTCCCTCTCCCTCTCCCCTCTCCCTCTCCCTCTCCCTCTCCCTCTCCCTCTCCTCTCCCTCTCCCTCTCCCTCTCCCTCTCCCTCTCCCTCTCCCCTCTCCCTCTCCCTCTCCCTCTCCCCTCTCCCTCTCCCTCTCCCTCTCCCTCTCCCTCTCCCTCTCCCTCTCCCTCTCCCTCTCCCTCACCCTCACCTCTCCCTCTCCCTCTCCCTCTCCCTCTCCCTCTCCCTCTCCCTCTGCCTCTGCCTCTGCCTCTGCCTCTCCCTCTCCCTCTCCCTCTGCCTCTGCCTCTGCCTCTGCCTCTGCCTCTGCCTCTGCCTCTGCCTCTGCCTCTGCCTCTGCCTCTGCCTCTGCCTCTGCCTCTGCCTCTGCCTCTGCCTCTGCCTCTGCCTCTGCCTCTGCCTCTGCCTCTGCCTCTGCCTCTGCCTCTGCCTCTGCCTCTGCCCTCTGCCTCTGCCTCTGCCTCTACCTCTATTTCTATTTCCATCACCACAAGAATGCATAGATTGTCGAATAGTGCGTTATCTACGCCCGTCTCAAACAGGATAGATAGAGTTAGACCAAGAAAAATCTGCAGCGATTTTGAAAGCCCACGCAGTGCAAGTGTTATTCTGCCGTCATAATCCCGATAATTCACAACAAACACCGATAACGAACTCTGCGAAACATGAAGTCATAAATGTCCTGTGAAAAATGTCGTTCTGACTCTTTGACTATTTTAAGGTTAGGCTACAGGGCAAACCCTTAACCCGATCGTCTTTGTTTTAGGCTCAAATTGTAGCTGACTAAATTGTCCAGAGCCGTTTTTCTCAAATTTTTGATATCATTCTTCGTTTCCAAATTATCGAGCACCAAAAATCAAAATCAAAATCAAAAATATACTTTATTCATGTAGGCCTAGCAACAAGCTCTTATGAATCGTAATTAATCTTAATCTAATTATCAGAGCAATTTATTGATGTTAATATTATTCCATAATAAAATTGGATTATTATACATATCAAATTTAACACTAAGAATTTCACAAAAGAATCGTCAAACATTAAAAAGATTGTATAAAAAAATACTAGTCTAGAATTTCTAGAATAAAATCTAAATGTCAAAAAAAAAGCATAAGTAGCAAAAGAAGTAGATAGTATTACATCGGAATATCCATTTCCTCATCAATAATCAAATGTACCTAATAAATAAATAATCATTTCGAATAACAATTAATCCCACGTTGTAATATCATTCATGTAGTCTTGTGTGGTATAATAAGCTTTAGAAATAAGTTTACGCTTTACATAATTCTTAAATTTATTAATAGATAATTCAGTAATATGGTTTGGAAGTTTATTATAAAATCTTACACAATTACCCATGAATGATTTTTTAATTTTATGGAGCCGAGTGAAGGGCACTGCGAGCTTATGTTTATTTCTAGTATTAATATTATGAATTTCACAATTTTTCCTAAAATTTACAATATTTTTATGTACATACAGAATATTCTCATAAATGTATTGACAGTGCACTGTCATTATGTCAATTTCCTTAAATTTATCTCTAAGTGAGTCTCTATGGTTCATTTTGTATATTGCTCGAATAGCCCTCTTCTGCAGAACAAAAATGGTATTTATCTCTGAAGCACCGCCCCACAGTAAAATACCATATGCCATAATGCTATGGAAGTAACTAAAATATACTAATCGAGCTGTTTTCACGTCAGTTAACTGACGGATTTTGCTCACTGCAAAAGCTGCAGAGCTCAGTCTATTCGAAAGAGTAGCAATATGGGGACCCCACTGGAGTTTAGAATCTAAAGTTATACCAAGAAAAACTGTACTATCAACTAATTCCAATTCCTCATCCTTCACAATGACACTTGTTTGCACATGCCTTACGTTACTACTAGTGACAAACTTAATACATTTAGTCTTTTTCTCATTTAACAATAAATTATTAACATTGAACCAATTTACTACTTTTGAAATGGCATTGTTTACATCATTGTAAGCTTGTTGCTGTCGTTTGACTTTGAAAATAAGTGAGGTGTCGTCTGCAAACAATACTATATCATGGTGGGTCTTAACAAGGAATGGCAAGTCATTTATGTAGATAAGGAACAGGAAAGGTCCCAATATTGACCCCTGTGGTACACCCATAGAGACCAATGACCCAGGTGATCGCTGTCCATTCACATCGACCCTTTGTATTCTACCATTTAAGTAGGACTTAAGTAAATTCAGTGCCGATCCTCTAACTCCGTAATAATGAAGTTTCCTGATTAATGTTTCATGACAAACACAGTCGAAGGCCTTAGATAAATCACAGAAGACACCTAAAGCATCTCGTGACTCCTCCCAGGCATCGAAAATATGCTTAATTAGCTCAACACCGGTATCGGTTGTTGAGCGACCCCGTGTAAAACCAAACTGCTTATTATGCATCAAATTATTAACGTTAAAATGTCGTACTAATTGAGAAAGAACTAATTTTTCAAAAATCTTGCTAAATGTTGGTAGCACAGATATCGGTCTAAAGTTAGTGGGGTCAGAGCTGCTACCAGATTTAAATAAAGGAATTACTTTACTATGTTTCATTAGATCAGGAAACTCGCCGCAATCAACACTGTTGTTAAATATAACTACCAAGTCAGGCGCTACAATTTCAACTAAGGATTTGACAGCATGGACAGAGACTCCCCAGAGGTCATTAGTTTTTTTGACATTAATTGATTTAAACGCCTTTATTACATCTGAGGTACAAACATGTTCAAAATGAAGGTCTCCACAACACTCTGGAGCGTTATGTTTTAATAATGTAACAGCAGATGAGGGTGATGAATTTAAATCCTTAGTTGTGGATACTGGTACCTCGGTGAAAAATTTTTCAAATTCTGTAGCTACTTCTAAATTGGAATCTATAATTTTGTTATCAATGTTTAGTTTAAGCTCTTTAATTGTGTGTTTAGAGCGACCAGTCTCCACATTTATAACTTTCCAGGTTGCTTTAACAATGTCGGAACTACTTTTTATTTTCTGACTTAGATAATTTCGCTTAGCTATATGACAATCTACTTTAAACTTCTTCGAATACTCCTTCACATGTTCTTTAAATTCATCACTCTGATTAAACCGCCGTTCCTCATATAAGGCATACAGTTCACGTCTTCTTTGATGTAAGTCCGCAGTAGCCCACTCACTAAAAACTGATGCACCACTAACTACGACCGATTTTGAGGTGAATATCGCATTATAATGATCCATAAAAGTGTGAAAGAATGAATTATACATACTATTAGGACTCATATCGGAAGACAAAAAGGGTAGCGCCTGAACTAAACTTAGCTTCATTCTTTCCACGCGGTCCGAGGTTACTGGTACAAAAGTTATTTGTTTTCTCATGGTATTTTTCCTTAATGCCTCAAATACCATTAATTGACCTAAGTGGTCTGATTCTAAATTGCTGATAACTGTTTTAGCAATAGGAAAAATATCTGTGAAAATATTATCTATACAGGTTGCACTAGTAGCAGTCACTCTAGTGGGCTCCATAAACATGTGGTTGAGATTACAAGATTTAAAAAGATTCAATAATCTACAAGACATTGTTGAATTTTCCAAAATCAAAAATTCGGAAAAAATTTAATTTTATTTTCACTATTTCGACCATAACTTTTTTTGTTTTTGACTTTCACGAATAATTATTTTTGCACCTTACAGCTCTCGTGATTATGCGTCTTTTGAGCCTATTTTTAATATCATATCTTCACAACTTTCCGAGATATAAGGGGATCGCACTTTTTCGTGAAATCGGACCGTATACTGGAGCGAACGAAAAGACATTTCCAATGTCAAAACATCACTTTTGACACTGACATATCGGTATCGTACCGCTGTGACTTTTTATTATTCCAATAGGGCCGATTGAAATCAGTTATAGTGTGTCATTCGCGCCGCGGGCGTCTCACTCGCACTAATTAATACATGTACGAACAAGTCAGAAATGAAATGAACGTGCGGATGATAGGGCTAACTGATATGATTCTAATATTATTCTAATGTCGGTTTGATTTCAGTGCACGTTCGAATTGGCCTTTGTGACTCTCCATAGTTTCGGATTCGGTAAAAAAAATATAACTCTCTTTTCCCCTTTGTACCCACAATGTTACAAGCCGGCCGCTTCCAATCACATCCCAGTGCGAATAAAAAATGTACGAGGCAGTTTTTAACGAACTTGCTATACATAGGTATAGGAGTTACTTCAATACTGATGGTGACTGTGATCCATAAAGGATGGGCCGGGGCCGGGCCGGAGCTTCCTGCGCTTCGTTTTCTATGGAAAGCACCACGTGATCACCGATCAGCCGTCATAGAAAATGACATGCCAGATGCCTCGGCCCGGGCACGGCCCGGTCTAGCGTGAGTCATCCTTTATGCGTAAATATTCTTCATTTGGCAGGAGCTTCCGAAATATCTTCCTATTCCTACTCAACCTTAACTTATAATCTTTATTTCCGTTATAATCTATATGATTGAGATACAATCATAAATAAACAAGAATAAACAAGTAAATATCTCTTTTGCCTAGCCTTGTCATAGACACATGTGTCGTTTAGTCACACATACACATTCCCTCCTCGAAAACCAAAAGTCCAGACACAGAAGTGCAGACAAGTCCACAAAAGACTACAAAAACTTGGCAAAAGTTACTCGTCGTGTCCGCAACCCCCTTTCCACCCCCTTACCACAGACATGTCTAAGGTAGAAGACCACATAAACCTCATGAGTTTCCAAGAGTATACAGTCGTACAGACTTGTAAAGGCATTTTTAATTTTTTTGATCCAATATCGAATGTCAAATTAAGCGTCAAAATAAAGCGTCAACACAAAAATAAAATGACTTTTGGCCATAAGGCTCTTTGGTTGTTCCACGGGTTAGGTGGAATCCGATTCTATTGTTTTCCAAGAATTATTTAGATTGAATACTTAGATTAGTGGTTGTAAACAAGATCTTATTCCAAATTGCTTTTACTTAGCAAGTAAATATTTGAACATTGTGCGATGTCTCAATTTCTCTCTTTCTCTTCGAACAAACAACTACAAATATAAAATGAGCCCATACTCGTATCCACAATTAGAAAAGTGAAACGAACAGTTATGCGCACATATTTTAAGAAATTACCGCGTTACTTATTGTATAAATTCTATTCTATACTCAGAGTTTTTGGTTGAAGAAACGTCTTTTTTTACACTGACCTAACATAACCATGACAAATCCAAATCACATCTGTTGTTACAATTAGAATACACCTCTATGTTGCATTTCTCAATAGATTCTGGTGAAAATTTGATTACCTTCTCTTCTTCTTCAATGATGAAGATCGTTAGATCATGTCCTTCTTGTTATTACTTAGCGTGTTCGATATATATGTAGAATTTGATTGATTTGGTTTAAAGGAGGAGTACCAAATGGGAGTACGTGAGGTCTATAGGTCCACTAGTATGTGTCTGGGTACATCCCTCCCTCCTCCTCTGTCCTCCCCGATAGCGATGATTTATATCGTCACAAAAACTCGCGAAGACAGCAAACAGCGCGATATTAAAGTATGATGCGTGTGAAGGAATTCTATTTACGAGGTTTCAGGGTTCATATCTGCTTAGGTTTTAGTTTTTTCCTCGTTAGTTTATTTGCCTTTTTGATGTTTTTGTGTTTCTTTATAATTGCTTAGTCTTTACTTTTTTGACGTTACTTTTTGGGGTTTTATTTACTTTGGAAATTCAGAAAAATTAGATAGCCAAGATCTTTATTTAGAATTTAGAAAATATAGTCTATGTTTATAAATATTTTGTCTAGATATGCCGTAGAAATCCTAAAAAATATTTTGTATGGATGTTTAAAAAGCTCCTGTTTTCATGTCCATGTTAATTAGATAATAATTATGTAAAAATATTTACGATTTTTTATCTTTATTTTAGACTTTAGAGTAACAAAATGCATCAAATCAAATCAATATCAAATCTAGTACAGTTTTGAAAGTTGTTGAGATGAGGATGACACAATATATTGTCATCGGCCTGTAGGTACCTACATACTTACTCATTACAGCCATCGATAGATAATTCACGAGTATTATGTTTCTCAGTATCTTGTTAAATTGTGCTGTGCTGTCGCTCGGCACCAATTTCTCGCAGCAATTACAAATCATAATATTCTTATGGAATATGGAGCAATCGCCTCCGTCGTTCCAGTATAAGTGGAATCCAGTAGTTTTATGTTTTAGAGAATAAGCATTGGCTGGTTTAAAAACCTCCTCATTCTGGGCGGAATAAATGCCTACGAAATCCCAATTTGGAACCAGAATATGAATGTAATTTTTCGACGAGATACGAAACGGAAATACCACATGTTTCTGTAACTCAGATGAAGATTTTGTAGAACATAGTATAGTTATTATTCTCTTTATTTATTCTTCGTCTTAAGTTAGGTTATTTATAAAATATGAATATAAAAGTAAAATATAAAACACTTACAAAACAATAAAAAAATACATATAAACACATTATAAAAAACCTAACCTAGGTTGCCGCCGCGTTATTATTATTTTTATTTTATCACTAATTAAGTCACTTAATACACTTCTTGTATTTTAAAGTATAGTTATTATATATAATAAAGAATAGGGAACTATTTCTATTCACCAAATTACGAGCCGATTTGTTTATAGCTTATTCCTTAATTTCGATTTAAGTAATTTGGTGAATTAAATATATAGAATTCCCTATTCTGTATTATATTCTGGTTTAAACCATCACCTTATTGATGTTACAGGTCAATGATGATGATGATGATTATATTCTATAAATTGTAAATACAGATGTCAATCACAATGAAAAAAATCAACGACGATCAACTCTGGCCAACGTGAATATTATATTATATAGGTACTGCGCTGTATTGTGGCTGTATTATATTAGCGCAATTTTACCGTATGTCCTAATAAATTTTCACCTGAGTTATGAAAAAGTATGGGTATTTTCGTAGCTCAGCGGAAAATTATGTAGTAAGTACAAATTGGAATTTCGTGTTCATTCCGCCCAAATAAGCACTTTTATTTCTGACCAAACTTGCACGCAGCAAAACGATTGCTTGGCAAGTTCAATAACAAAGTGTGTTATTGGATAGCCGCGCCAAGAAGAAGGCTTCGAGTAATTGTATCATAATTAGAGATGCCCCGAATAGTGAATTTGGCCGAATACCGAATACCGAATATTCGGGTCCTCTCTCGGCCGAATACCGAATATTCGGCGACCGAATATTCGGCATGACATGCGAACATTTTGAGTCACAATTATTATGAAAGCTATTCGCCATCAAAGCACAACGTTTGCTAAGATATATTTTTATGTTGAACAGAATTAATGAATGTAATTAGAGGCAATCAAAT
This sequence comes from Cydia splendana, assembly GCF_910591565.1. Classification (NCBI taxonomy): domain Eukaryota; kingdom Metazoa; phylum Arthropoda; class Insecta; order Lepidoptera; family Tortricidae; genus Cydia; species Cydia splendana. The sequence continues at coordinate 13,384,276 of NC_085982.1, read as the reverse complement.
CAGACCCATGATAAAAATAAAATATATTAATAAATAAATAAATAGTAGGCAACATTCGGCTGAATACCGAATATTCGGCAAAGTGGCCGAATAGGTCGAATACCGAATAGTTGCCGAATATTCGTGGCATCTCTAATCATAATGTGTTTTGTTTTAAAACGGATCCCGTTTTATTGGTAACCGACACGGTTTCATTTGAAGTAACGACTTTTGAGTTGAAAAAAAAGAACTTTACAGCAGAATCATGTTGGTTTATGCTTGAACTTAAGTTTCGTAATTTTGGTATCATTTATAAATTTATTTTATACAGAATGATTTTGTTGTTTGGCCATACTTTAAGACGATGATATGAAAGTCATACTACGAGGTAATCCCGACACGCGAAGAAAATTTAGTTATCGCATACACTTTAATGAGATATAATCAGTGATCGGCACGACCCGTGACACACCGCGGGATTCAAAGAGGAAATAATAATATGGACATGACATGATTCGCAAAAATTAAGAGTTATGTATTTGTAAATAGAAGTCAGAATATTTAATAAACTCATAAAATGTATCATTTTTCATTAAAGAAAATATTGATAAACTTTGGTTTTATTTTATACTGCGTAAAATATTACGTGCACTCATATAAAATATGTAAGTGTTAAAATATAATCATTTGAAGTGCATAAAAACCAGGGATGTAAGGGATGTGGTTTTATCGGAACCGAAAACGGAAACAGATGTTTTCAATTTAGTTTAACGGAACCGAAAACGGAAACGGAACCGAAAACTGAACCGGAACCAGAATCGGAACCTAACTTTTTAACGATGTAGTCGTTTTCCCCTTTTTAGAATAAACCTTCAGACAAAGTTTACACTTAGCCGGGTCCCCACTAACTTCATCAAAATAGTTCCAAATCGAACTTGATTTCGGCTTCATTGTGCGTTTTTTTACACACTAACATTCACCACACACACTACACACAGTCAGTAGTCAGTACACAACAGAACACATACGATTTTAATTTTAATAACACGAATAAAACAAAGTATACAAACAAACAACAAGTTAGCGTAGCACGTGGCAAGCGGGGTGATGAGCGAATGACTGGTATGAACCTGTTTGTTTTTGATGTACTTACGCCGCCGCCGCGCGAAGCATTGACATCCGTTATAACTTCCGTTTCAAACATAACGGAACCGGAACAGAAACGGAAGTTCCGCCTTAACGGAAACGGAACCGGAGCTCCGTAACATCCCTGATAAAAACCCTTTTCCCTACCTGGCTACTACTACCTGGCATGTCGAAGGTCACTATCGTGTTTTCTATTGTTTGCGTTTATGACCAAACGCATAGTTTAAACTGGTGCGAAAAACACAGCTAATAGTAATATCAACAGAGTTGATGTCATCCTTCTCTAATTTACTGTCATTAATCTTATCCCCGTTACATACTTACTGAAATGAGAATATATTATTTTCCTTCACCGATTCGAATGCTGGAATCCTGGGGAATATCTATATTAACATAATGATTGAGGTCATTGACACCATGTGGCACGGGTCGTGCCGATCACTGGATATAATATTAAATACTTACCTATGTTAAGGTTTTATTTACTTATAAATTTATAGGATATTTTAAAAGTTTTCAACATAATTTCACCATAATGTAACTCAATGGATGACTGTTATTGGCCTTATTTTTATGTAAGCATTAATGTGTCTTAGTTATATTTACGGCTGTTGTTATCCTGAATACCAATAAAAAAAATAAAAATAAAATAAAAATAAGTTAAGTAAATCTTAATAATCAGTAATTTTGGTAGGTAGTTTGACATGATAAAAAGACTAGGTACGGTTATATCTCCTTAAAATGGAATGATTACCTACTCATATAGAATAGATAGTTCCTCAGTTTATTTGTAAACTAAAACCAAACAAGCACCGTAACCACCAGACAGAGCTAGACCTAAATTAGACACGGAACAGAACGGGTATGAATAAAATACTAGTTTTCCAACTGTAAGCGGGAAGTCCGATATACATCTAAATTTACAAGGTTTTTTTTTTAAATTTCAGTACCTAATATATTAGTTATGAACACAATATTTCTGACTTTAGAAGCTAATATTTCCAAAAGTTTTCACTAAATCAATAAACGTTTTCAGCAACCTCAATGTTGTTTTTGAAGACCTAACGAATGATGTGCCATATGTTTAATTTACTATTTTTTTATTTTTACTTTTAGTTAGTTACAAGCAACGGGCCCCCGATATTGTTTTTATAAATTTTATCTTAGCTAAACTAATTGCAAATATATCTTATACTTTAGAATTTGAAAGGGGGAAAAATTACTGTCTTGGGTGAGACTTGAATCACGGCCTCTGGATTGATACTCCAGCGCTCTGCCATCTGAGCATCTAATATCTTATAGTTTCTGAGTAAAATTGCTGTGATATACGGACAGAAAAAAAGACTTCAATATTCAAGAAATGTTTTAATAAATCTTCCCTTATAAAAATCACCCTGTATTCTGCTGATGTTACTAGATGACCGCCGTCAGCGAAGCTGTCAATACCAAATCAAATTGATATCACGTCACCATTATAGCTTGGTCTCCCCTTCTACAACTACGATTCGCAAAACTTTAAGACCGCTCCTCTGCACCGACCGGCCACCAGTATAAGAATTGCAAATCAACACTCTTAAGAGGATAGTGGAGCACGGCTTCTCCATACAAACGTAGTTTCCACTTTCCTCTTTAATATTGAAAATAGTTTCACAGAATTTTATGTATTATTAACCATAGCTATGCCCTTTATTTGGCTTTTCTTGATTTTTTTGACTATTATAAGATTTGGGAACGAAAAACATTTTCCATACAAAATCTTAAAAGCTCCTAACTCTTATAATACTTGAATATTCGAAATAAACAAAAAAAGGGCCTTAGCCATATTCTTGTAGATACTGTCTTCTCTTTATCACACTGGCACGTTAGTAGTTATGGTTAATATACAAGTAATTATTTAAAAATATTTTCTATAATCTACAACATACACAGAGGAAAATAGGGACTTGTATGGAGAATTGGTCATCCACTATCCTCTTAAAAGTGTAGACGATGGTACAGTCGACGTCAAAAATATGTTTACACTTGGACCTTACTCCTTTGTAATAAGGCAAAAAATGTAAACATATCTTTGACGTCGACTGTACCTATATCATTCGAATAAAATCACAGATATAGTTAGATTAGAATATTAGATACTTAAAACGTTCAATGGAATACGACTTGGTGAATAGAGCGGTTTAACGTATACAGAAATCACTATTTATATACCGTATGTCCTACACAATAGGGTTTACAACTGGTCAGTTAACTATATTCGATATAACCATCGAATAAGCGCTCTAACGCTTTGACAATAGAGGTGAGTTCAGATATTTGTGAGCACATTGGTCACTCCGAAATATCTGATGACTGTGCTAAGAGCAGCAAACCTCATCACCGATGGACTTTATTTCTTTGCATTAAAGTTCAAAATCGTCTGTTAACATGTAGGTACGATGGGACATCTCAGTTCAAAGGTCAGAGGTCAAGTAATATTGGACAGGTTCGGGTCCGATTTAGGAAATATTTTATTATTCGGGAAATTCGCGCGTTGGCGACTGCTGTTGGAGATTTTTAGGAAACTGGAATGTGGATTTTTCTCGGTGGATTTAATTTTGTAAATAGTAACTCGGGTTGAAGCACATTATAGAGTTTTCAGTTCTTATAATGAATAATTGGGCTGACTTTTATTTAGCTGTCGATGTTTTTTTCGTTACATTTGGATACAATTTGGAGCGCTGGTGGCCCAGAGTTAAGAACTGACACTTTCAATCCAAAAAATGCTGCGTAGCAAAAATTATGACATTTAGATAAAATTTGAGTTGCTCGAAGAGCTATACGAAATCACAAATTGTCTGTAAAAATGTATATAATTTTCCGTTGTGTTACATAAAATACCGTATTTTTTTAAAACAGTGGAAAAAAGAGCTATTTTTAGGACGTACGGTGAAATTGCGCTTATATTGTACAGAAACAGTTGATCAATCGCTTTTAATGAACGAAAACATAATTCGTCTTTCCTGTGGACATATTCTTGTAGATACTTTCTTCTCTTTACCACACTGTCACGTTTACAACAGTAATTAACATAGATGTTATCCATACATAACATACTTTTCATACCGAAATTCATACTAAATAGGTGGGGCCGGGAGTAATGAAACGACAATGCGGACGAAACCGCGGGCAGAGGCTAGTTTATCGATAACTGTCTAGTCAAGTGGTCTCGTGTGCACACAACCATAAATATCGATCCAATGCACTTGTGCTATCGGAGCGTGTGCAAATGATGACCGAGGGAACAGACACATTGAATCAATGTGCCATTGGTTAAAGGCTATAGGTACATACCGATATGTCCGTCATATATGTCTGTAAGATGTGGCTGGTGGACAAATCTGTTAATGTATATTGGGAAAAAGATTAGGTACCTACCCAGTAATTACCACCTTACTTTGACACATTTAGTCAGCCAAATAAATATATTATTTATACTAGACTAAAGGATGACTAACTTTAGAATGGTACGGGGCCGGGCCGAGGCGTTCGACAGTTCAGTTTTCTATAGAATACACAAATTGACTAACTGCCCGATTCGAACTTTAAGATATACGACAATTAATAGATCTAGAAACGATATGGATTAGATATATCAGTGTCAAATGTGACGTATCTTCAAAAAAAAGGCACTTTTGACACTGACACATCTAATCCATATCGTTTCTAGACCTATTAATTGACGTATCTTTAAATTAGAATCGGCCCGTAAGCCCCATAGTAGGTATGCTGAATGAGGCTTGCGTTCCCAACATTTTAATTTAATAACTTTATTACTTTATTTTTTCATTTTCGCTGAACATAAATGAGGCTCCAATCGTTGTCAGGTCCTCAATCAATCGCCTTCGTTGGATCCATACTAACGCACACCCTGTAAGTATATTGATTTAACGCCCCTGTGCCCTACAATGGCCATTACTCCCACATGTTTCGATATTGACCACACGCAACATATCTATATGTAGTTATATATGTGTGCACACTAGGGCATCCAATATCGGACGATTCGTAATACCGGTATTGAAATCCGACATTGGTCCCCAATACTAGAATTCCGAAATTGATACCGGTATGTTTTTTTGTACAGTTGAAGTCTATCTTTTTTATTTGTAGGAATTTAGGTACATTTTGTAGAAGGTTGCAACACTTCCAACTCTGAGTCCTCTTAAAAATGTGCTTATCACTTATTCTTAGGGAAATTAGCAGCTATTTTATTCCCGACTATACTGGGTAAGGCCTAGTTTACCCTCTGGGTTGGAAAGTCAGCAGTCGCTTTCGTAAAAAGTAGTGCCTACGCCAATTCTTCGGATTAGTTGTCAAGCGGACCCCAGGCTCCCATGAGCCGTGGCAAAAATGCCGCGACAACGCGAGGAAAAAGAAGATTTTATTTACGCAGACAGATAAAAATGTTCAACAACAAAACGTCTGCGCCCAACTATCTATAGTAAGGTTGTGAAGAGAGAATCCTAAAATATTTTAGTGTTATACCAATATTATGACGGCTGAGTGTCCGCCGAGTGCTATTACCAACTAATATGGTGCCGAATGATATCGTTTTGGCAGCGAGCCGACATTATTTGTTGGTTATATCATATTAGTGTTTATTATAGCAATATCAATTTGACGCTAGATACTGTATTACGGGTTTTTGCTACAAGCTACCAGTAGGATTGTGATGTTAATCACTAGCCTCTGCCTGGGACTTTGTCCGAGTAGAATTCCTTAAACAGCCCCATCCTACCCTAAACTCTACATTCTACCATCTTCATCTACAGTATATTCTACATCATAATTATATTTTGCTTTCTTCCTTATAAAGTATATTTGTCCTTTTTGAGGTTATGAACTGTATGTGTGCCAAATTTCATCAAAACAGGGTCTGCCGCTTTTGCATGACGGAGAAACAATCATGACAAGATACAAAGATGCAAACATACAAAATATCACACATATAACTTTAGTAGGATAAACATGATCATTACTGTCCTGCTAAAAGGTCGTTCTGTTAATTAAAATTGGACTTATTTGGGTAGGTAATTAGGTATAAATAAGCTTTTAAGTCACATCCGACGTTAAAGGTCTAAAAGTGACAGTATTGCCGTTGTGATCCCAAAAAACTTCGGTGATAATAAATATTCTAGCTAACTTTTACGCAATTAACTCGTTTTAGTTAATAAAAATTTAGACAAATCGTGAAAGTATCAATCAGTGTTGTAACAAACTCTCAATCCAAAAATGTACGGATATGATGGTCGTTGTTGTTTACGTGACAGCGTGATAAAACGGTGTCCGTCACTTTCTATCCCGAGGAGTTAAAAGGTGACAGTTATTTTATCACGTGGATAAAGCGATCCATAGTACACCTGCGGGACTCATCAAAATGACATTTCAACGACATCGCGCATATCAATAAGCGTGCAAACTCGACACGGGACAGTAAATGTTTATTATAACGGTTACGAGCTTCGGTACATACCTGTCGTCACATGCATGATTCAAGCGATACGTAATATATACACGCCCCATTATCTTGTGAGCATAATATATGTAAACTAGTCGATGTATTCATAATGTGTTTTAGTCAACTACGAGTATGTTGAAACTATTAGAAAATTTAACACTAGCCACGGAAATACTTGTCTAGTTTTAAGTTGTAATATTGCCACCAAGAGATGGCGCCTCTTTCTATGCGTTTGGCTGATTAAACAAGTATTCTTGTATGTGCATCGGTCATATGTGAAATAAATCGTTTCAAGTGATTTTATCTTGTTTCTCGCTCTTGTTTCTGCCTATTATAATTCAAGTAACTAGAGAACAAATATTAATATTATTTAACTTTAAATAGGACTTTATTGCGTGCACACATTATGTTCCGTTTTAAATTCGAACATGAGTGAAGTTTAGTTTAAACAAACATGAATATATATACCTAAGAAATAAATTATTTTAGCTTGCGTAAGATGGCTCTAAGACCTTTTATTTTATTTATGTAATGTTCTTCATCTCCATTTTTTGAGAAATATAGAACAACGACCAAATAATGTTTCTTAAACTAAAATAAATATATAAAAAAATACATAAATATATATTTAATATAAATATAAAAGAAAAAAAAGTGACCAGCTGTGTTACGGTGAGGTCTTGTATGATATCTTTCTAAATATGAAATTTGTCTTGAAACAAGTGTTTTTTCTTTGCTATAAATCAACGAATAGTAGGTAAATACAAAACACACACAAGTAAATGATTTAAAATTATCCTCATTATCCTATAAACTCATCCTACCAACTGCGCCATTTAATTATTTAGCTGGTTATTGTATTAAAGTAAAATAATACATTATACCTACGGTTTGATAAAAAAAATATTCCAGGATTTTAATATGTTTCGTACACGAGACAGTCGCCATCAGATATATATCAGTACGGCTAAGGTTTTTAACAAACATCTGAACCTTAATTATCAAGCCATTAATGTGCACGTTCGGATATTTATGAGCATTTGGCCGCTCCGATATAATAACTGTGCAAGGTTGGGTTTGGTTTTAATATAAAACTAAATATACCTTATGCATTTTAATGACCGTATTTTACTATGTAGGTACAGTCACCAGCAACAATATGTTACACAACGAAGCCCGCAAAAATATCTGACACGGTCTTATTTGTGGAGCCATAAGAGTGTGTCACATGTTTTTTCGGCCTTCGTAGAGTAACATATTATTGCAGGTGACTGTACATTAGGTCCTTTCAATTTTAAGATGCGGTTTTCTTTACTGTTTTATTATTTAGAGTTCATAATTAAGAAAATAGCTAAGCTTATGCGGTCAGTGAAGTTATAATGGCCGTATTTTAACTAGTAATTTTCGCTATTAATCCCTTGTTTTTGCCACACACCAGTTTCACGATGAAACAAAGTGGAAACCATAATAATAATGATAAGGAAGCGTTTGCGGCACTATCAACACACATTTGCATGGAAAGTAATGACAATGGGTGTATATACTTTGCATCACACCCGCTCGGAAAAGCTTTGTTTTTTATTTGAAATCAGTGCAAAATTGAGTTTTATATTCTAGAGTGCAAAGTAATTTGAGGCTAATTTTGAGTTGTTTCTTCGTGTTATCGGAATAGACTTTTCACTGATGATTTCAAATGATAATGCTTTATAATAATATCGTTAATTTCAATGGGATTTGTAATGTTTTATGCATGTTATTTACATTGCATTTGTGAAGAAAAAAATATGTTTCACGCAAATATTACTCAGCTCTACAAGTAGTGCCTTGGAACCTTTACAACGTTCTAGATTACACTTTTGGGTTATTTTCGTATCATTATACCTACTACACGTACACACAACACAAGAAACTTATTTATTATTATTTACAATAAAGTCACATACATTACCTACCATGCATCGAAAACATTCGTAAATTATTCTGTTCCAACCCTCCAGACAAAATTGCTGCAAAATCTACATTGACAATCATTGCCAGTGTCAAACAAACGTAACCATTACTCCCCAAATTGCACGCAATCAGACTAAAAAAGCATTCGATAGAATTACCATAGCTTTGGATTAGAATTAAAAGGAGCTTTCAGTAGGAAATTAAGCTTAGCGGCACATCAAAGCGGGGGCGTGTAATTGCATTAGAAGCAAGAGTGACGGTGGTCCAGAGTCGTGCAGACTTGATGAAGATATTTATATCACCTGGAAGGCACCTGTTCGATCATTGTGACAATTGTCACCTGACAACGACAATTTGCTGTACTTTGCCGGTTCAACGAGTAAATATATTTATTTACATTACGTCGTATCTCTATTTTTTTTTGGTGGCTGATCGTAAAATCCGCCAATTCCTAGTTATGTCATGAAACATCGCTATTTCATGACGCCTAAGATTTGCTCAGGAATATCACGATATCTTTTTCTTTTGCGATGATCCTCTGTTTTCTTGAAAGTAGGTTGCAATATATATTTTTTGTAATCCGGAATCTGTCTTCCTTGTACCCTTAAGGTGACATTCGGACGACGAATGTCTGAATTAAAAATATAAAATAGTTTTTTTTATCTAAGTCAAAACAGAGACACTTCTAGCAATACTACGCATACGTACTCATAATGAATGTCTTGTGAGTGATTCGCGAATATTTGCTCTGTTCTTAGCTCATACGTTCCCCGAACACCACACGAAATTGAACCTTACTCCCATTCGTTAAGCTCCAAACTTGCTTAACGAGATCCTAATCCGTCTAGCTTGCATTTAGATACAACATTGGATAGAGTAAGCTTTAGTTTAAAATTAAACTTTAAAGTTAATCAAATACGGTTGACATTTGCCTGTGCAAATTGATGTACTTTATTCCTATTAGTTTAAAAGCATTCATTTGTCTAGTTTTAAGTTGATGATTGATTTTCGCTCGTATTGAGAGGTAGTAAGGTCATAAGTGCCGTGAGAATGATTTATTACTGATAAGTCATCAGTCAGCTTATAGCTAAATGGTTTAACTCATTATGATTTTACAAAGTTTTGGCAAAGTGATTGATTGGGGTTTAAAAGAGATCTAAGTTTATTTTCAGGGGTTGAAATAAGTAAGTACCATTTTTTAGTCTTCTCATCTTCTCCCCTCCTTGCAAACAAATTTCTATGTATGTCAGTCATCTCTGCAGCTGTCTGTAAAAAGTATGATTGCCAATTTAATAATTACGTGTAGATATTATCTAGCGTTTGTGCAGTAGTAGTAAAGGTATCGTTATGTAGTAATATAATTATTTATATTTAGTTTCAATAAGTGCGTTTTTGACCCCTTATTTCTTCGGACATAGATTCAGATCCATATTTATTTATTTCTCAATAGCGATATAAAATTTTCATTAATACAAACAAAAACATGCACACATAGTGAGATCGTCATAATTATGATAAACCGTTTTAATACTTTTCCATCATACTCGCTCAGTAAATGTGGAATTGCACGCAGGTTTAGCGGGAGTTATAGAAAAAGCGTTCTCCCTAGGGAGTTATGAAGTTTCTAGTGCCATAATTAACAGTTTTTTGTCTTTATACTTAATTTTTGTATCGCAAGTGTGATGAAAAACATTGTGTGTAACTTGGGGCGTAATAATATTGCAACCTCGAGTCTATAAATCGCTCCGGCAAGCCGTCGCGATTTAACTTACTCTCGTTTGCAATATTCAACTTACGCCCCATGTTGCACAATGTATTATAACTAACAAGGGACTTAATCGCGTAAAACTTACGTTTATTTAAGTATGAGTGAAAATCGTTAATTTAAATCAATATAAAGCGTTTTAATATTTTGATGATATTTTTGGCTGTCTGATAGAGGCCGCTGACTACTCTCAAATCACCAGAAATATCACTCATATGTAGAATCATTTCATCAAAAAAGAGTCAAAAGAAATTAGGCATTATAACGTAAGTGATATTACCATAGAACTGTTTTTATTTTTTTATTTTAGGATAAAAAAACAAGGTTTAAGTAGTACCTACATTTATTTTAGAGCGCGTCTTAAGGATGACTCGCGCTACGGCGCTAGAACGGCTCGAGTCCGGGCCGAGGCAACCGACACTTCGGTATCTATCGGCTCGATTCGGAAAATGAATTAGATTTCTACTAGACTTCAACAAGTTACGATACGGATAATTTAAAGATATTTGTAAGATAGATATGTCAAATTTGACGTTTCCGCGATTCTGGAGGTCCTCTTGAACGATTTCGACAAGTTATGACTTAGATATCCAAGTCACATCTAGTCGATATCTAATGTAGATCTAGTTGATCTCTAAATCGTCTCAAGATCTTGTGATTATCTCGAAATCCGAATAGGCCTGTATGAGAGTTGACCGGTGATCACGTGATGCTTTCTATAGAAAACAAAGTGTCGGATGCCCCAGCCCGGACCCGGGCCGTTTTAACGTGAGTCATTAAACAACTCAAAAACCTTAAAATCGAGCTCGTCAAAGCATATAAATAGTTACATGGTTCGAATAAACGATGGAAATACGAATTTCGATTTTTTTTTTCAAGTTGTGTGCTCGTTAGCCCCAAAAAGCCCGTGGAACGAAACACAAGTTCGATTAATCAAGGCTTGGCAATAAAACCTATCGGGACATTCGGGACCCTCCAATTCCGTCCGCTCTGACACCGCTAGGGTTCCGGAGGTACTAGGAAAACTTTAACGCAACTGATTTTTCTCATCAAATTTAAACTGTCAGTTGAGTGAGTCATAGGACTCATAGGTCATACTAAATTATTTTTATTCATTTATTTAACCTAGGACTTTTAGTCATACTAAAATTAAGCTGATTTTGCGGTTTAACTCACGTATTTTTAGTTATTCGCGCAACATGTAAGAGAGCCTATAGAACCTATAGCGGCGCGATTCGGGAAATCATTTAGAGATTCAAGAGATTCGGCAAAAGGTACCTTATTATTAACGCCGCTCCAATATTCAGCCGGGGCAATGGTACCTTTTGTCGTGGAACGTCACATATCTTTACTATTTCATATCTAGTGAATATCTAATTCATTTCCCGAATCGCGCCGTAGGTCTCTATTTTCAAGCACTAACTGTGCATGAATAGCGTTCACGATAGCCACGCGCCGCGCATGCGTACTCATGAATCCACGGCAAACGTTGAAGAGTATGGCCAATCGTTGTGGAGGTCTTTCGTGAACCCATTAAGTAACTGGCATAATAATAATGTTTGAATTTTAATTTTTAACAAGCAGAAACGTCTTCGAACGATGCTATTAAGCTTAGAATAAATTTAAAAGTGGAAAAATTACTGTCTTGATTTGTAAGACAATTTTCACAAAAGCATATTTTCCGAGTAGCGAATTTTCACATCGCATTTTATCACGATCGCAAATTTCATTAATCGTCTTTTTTAATGCAGCGATTTTTCATGTAGCGTTTTTCAATGCTCGTATATTTTACCAATTGATCATTATATCACAAGCAAATATATCCAGTACCTTTTTTTTTCGAAACTTTAATTGCCATACTGAATTTTTTAGTATTAGTAAAGAGTCTAACGTACGAAACTTTCTTTTCAAAAAATATTTCCTTTACAACTTAACTAGACGGAGGCTCCTATTTCTGGGCGGTTTGCCCTTCGGGCATCTGAAGCTACCTAACGAACCTAACCTACCTATTGATTTAGTCTAGTGTGACGTTCGTGAAAATAGTACACTTTGGGGGAAAAAGCCTAGGTAGATAGATACTGGAAATATTTGCTTGTGATATAATGATCAACTGGTAAAATATACGAGCATTGAAAAACGCTACATGAAAAATCGCTGCATTAAAAAAGACGATTAATGAAATTTGCGATCGTGATAAAATACGATGTGAAAATTCGCTACTCGGAAAATATGCTTTTGTGAAAATTGTCTAACAAATTCGCTGGAGTATTAATCCAGAGGCCGTGAGTTCATGTCTCACCCAAGACAGTAATTTTTCCACTTTTAAATTTATTCTAAGCTTAATAAGTAGCATCGTTCGCAGACGTTTCTGCTTGTTAAAAATTAAAATTAGTATGGGTAGCACATCGTAACTGGTGAATTTCCAATATGACTTGGAACTCCGGTAGCCATTTAAGAAGTGTAACACTCTTGCGGTAGATGTCGCTATGGTCCCCTTGACCTATAATATGGTGGAAAGATTTGCTGGCTATGGTTGAGGTCTTGGTGGCTCAGATGGCAGAGCGCTGGAGTATCAATCCAGAGGCCGTGAGTTCAAGTCTCACCCAAGACAGTAATTTTTCCACTTTTAAATTTATTCTAAGCTTAATGTTTGAATTTTCTGGCTTTGGACAACATAATGTTTGCATCTTTTTCTGTCAGGTGATATCACAAAGACATCTCTTTCTAACATCAATGAAAGAGATGCAACCTTAAGTAGGTATGACTTATGTTTCGTCAAACACAAGTGAGATTAATCAAGGCTAAGTGCCGTATTGGCACTTATATCGTACATGTATTATAGTTATACGGAACCCTCTTTCTACACCTGTCTCAACCTTGTCTCACTTCCGCATATTCGGGCCCCGCTTTGTGCGACAGACAGCTCTAATTGAACTTCTGAGACGATTGGTTTTCAAATTTAACCGACAGCGGAGGGAGTGCGTTTGACGGAGCGTTACTTTGTCTACTTGTTGTTAAAAAGTTGCTTGAGCTTACGAAATGGCTTGCACAATTTAAAACTTCACATATAACCGAGAACGCAGGCAAACGTGTGTTTAACAAAATATTAGTCTAACTTTGCCTACTTGTAATTTAAAAGTTTTTTGCGCAAAGTAGGTATAGTAAGTAAGTATAGTAAGTAGTAAGTGTAGTGTAGTAAGTATAGTAAGTGTAAGTAGTAGTAGTAAGTTTTGTGTAGTAATGTGTAGTGTAGTAGTAATAGTAGGTATGTGTAGTATAGTAGTAGTAGGTACCTACTTTATTTAAAACTTGGTACTTCAAAATATATACAAAAAGCCCAACACAGCAGATCCCCTTAATGTCCGCGTGAACTGGTCTGTTTTGGACCTGGAACCCGATATCCTACGCTCGGAGATAGTAGCAGCCATTGAATCGTTAAAGACTAAGAAAGCGCCAGGTCCGGATCAAATCACAGCGGAAGTGCTTAAATCTCTGGGTGAAAAAGGCGTTGACACAGTGCACAACATCTGCAACCACGTATGGCGGAATGGCGAGTGGCCAAAGGCTTGGACTCAGTCGATTATCCTTCCACTTCACAAAAAGGGCTCGACCAAAAAATGCGATAACTATCGCACACTCGCGCTAATATCCCACGCTAGCAAAGTCCTGTTACACATTATAAACAACCGTATTCGCTATTATCTCGACTGGCAGATCCCACAGGAACAGGCTGGCTTTGTAAAGGGAAAAGGCACCCGTGAACAAATTCTTAACATCAGGCAAATCGTGGAGAAATGCTATGAGTTTGACACGCCGGTCATAATGTGTTTCGTCGACTATAGCAAAGCTTTCGACTGTGTCAATTGGGACTGTCTATGGAGAGTCTTATCAGAACTGGGTGTACCTCATCATTTAACCGCGCTTCTGCAGTCACTATACCACAATAGCCAAGGAATGGTGAGGATCGACGGTACAATATCCAAACCATTCAGTTTTGAAAAAGGAGTTCGTCAAGGCTGTATCCTATCGCCCATCCTATTCAATATATACGGAGAACTAGGGCTCTCTATAAATAGATCCAAGACGAAGATAATGGTCGTAAATCGCACAGGCAAGCTTGAGCTCACCGGAACACTTGACTTGGAGGTAGTTGACAACTTCACATACCTGGGCTCAAGCATTAGTAATAATGGCTCTTGCGAAGCTGAGGTGCGACGTCGAATCGGGATGGCAAAAGGAGCTATGGCGCAGATACAAAAGATATGGAAGGACAGGAGCATCACCCTGACAACCAAGACCAACCTTGTGCGCACTTTGGTGTTCTCCATATTCTTATATGGCGCAGAGACGTGGACCTTAAAGAAAGCCGACCGTGACCGCATTGATGCTTTTGAGATGTGGTGCTGGCGCAGGATGCTGGGGATTCCCTGGACAGCACATCGCACCAACGTATCGATTCTTCAGGAGCTCAAGATCCAGACGAGGCTTTCTACCACCTGCCTGCGAAGGATTCTGGAGTACTTCGGACACATAGCCAGGAAAAGCAGCGATAATCTCGAAAAATTAGTGGTCACTGGCAAAGTGGAAGGAAACAGACCTAGGGGCAGAAGCCCGATACGTTGGACTGACCAGGTTCGCACCACCCTCGACACCACCGTACACGACGCTCTTCACGAGGCAGCAGATAGAAGTGTGTGGCGCCGAGTGGTCCACACAAAACTATTTCGATGAGATGGTCACGACCCTCAGCATTGAGGAAACCGACGCGAGGAGGAGGACTTCAAAATATGTGTCGAAGTCTAGTCAAAGGTTCCACTTTATCGCTTAATAATGACGAGATTTGCTCGTATCTTTATACGAATAACCTGTCAAAGTGTCCTTATGGCAAGCGGCAAAGTGGGAATTTCTGCTGGGAAACGACACATTAAAGTACTTTAGTCATGCATTACCTATGACATGCGTAAAAGTTGACATACTTAAAAATAATATTTATAAATATCAATATGACAACTGTGAGTGTATTGTAATTTAAAATGGGCAAACTAATTACGTGTTTTGCGATCAAAATTGTACGAAAAAGCCTTCCACGGTACTGCAAAAGTTACAGGAAACATAGACAATAATTTATGTAAAAAATAAATACAAAAACCTGTTTTGCGGCGACGCCAGATCAGCGTAGTCGGTTAAAAATCTCATTACTCGACTCAGATTTCAAACCGTGATACTTTTTTCTTTTAGCTTCCCTATCTAAGGCATTTCCTACCTTATTTTAAACCCGTAAGGCCTATTTTGTGATGTCTGAGGTAGCGAGTTGGCGATTTGCCTCACGTATTAGATTAGGCACGTTCGCGTCACCTGTGACAGACATACATACATAATACGCATGGTAATGTGTGTTTTGGTTTAGGACTGTTCATAATGTGGTGGATTGCAAGTGTACGCTGAATATAATGGGAGTAGCAAAAACTCTATACCTACCGATTGTATGTATATTTTTGTTTTTTTGGCTCTATGGTTGACTGGCAGAGAATGCCATTTGGCATGAAGTCTGCCATTTGTACATTTTTGTATATATTTTGTGCAATAATGAATTTAGATCAATGCAAGTGTGAACTTTTTTAATAGCAACATGTCGATTTTACCTGTAGTAGATTCTGGTCTCCGGAATATAATATTTAAGAACATATCCGACTTACATTCGTATTACGTTTATAAATTATTCAAGTCAACACCAACTGCCTCAATTCAACAGTAGGCCTATAGAGAATCTTCTCACAGGCACACGATATCGTAAGATAAAATCCGGAAATCTGAACTATCCTTTTCTTCCCGGTTAAATCTGTCGAGGCCGGTATTTACAGTCCCCCCTCCCCCTCCCCTCCCCCCCACACACACCGCCCGCGGGCAGCATAACTCACCGCAATAAAACCTGCCCCGTACGGGACCCAGGGTGATTCTACAGACGAGTAGAACACATTTTTATTGGGTCTATCGCGATTGTACAATACGCCTGCAGCAATGCTGCCGACTGCGTTACTGTACGAAACATCAAATCCCGGCACCAAACATTATACTTTAAGGTTCCTCAGGAGTCGAATAAAGGTCATAATAATCACTCTTCTGATCATATCATTTGCCTACGAAGATAAGTACCTATTTATTTATTGTTTTGAAGCAATGCATCAAATTAAATAAATAATAACCCCCTTATTCATAAACGCGCCACAAACCTCAATTAGTTAAATCGTTTGTCCTTGTTTGTCATTTTGACTTATGTATTAAAGAAAGGGATAAAACATAATTTAACAAAATCAGGCCCGTAAAGTTTTATGAATATGAATAAATGTAAACTGAAATAAATGTCATATACTAAGAAAAAGTGACCAAGGCCTCCACTCTCTTCGCGGGGAGCTATGGGTTATGAATGGGGAGAGAAGGTTTGAGAGGGGGGTGAGGTGTGTTTTTAAGGCTACTGCTACAAAAAAAATGTATTCCAATTTAAAATGGGGCTATAGTAATACGCATAATAAAAAAAAATCGATCCAACAATCTTCCAAAATCACCTTTGTATGAAAAACCCTCTCACCCCAAATACGAGGCGCTACGGGGTGAGGTGGGTTTTCCTCTTTATCGTCAAAGTTATGACGACGACGACGAGTTAATGGAACTACCCAAAATAAAATACAAACTAAAATACAAACGTCCGAACCACTTATTATATACACCATTCAGCTTTCACATGTAAAAATAAAATTTTATCGAGGTTTGAAAGTCAAATTTCACCCAACTCACCCCATTTTACGGTACCTACATAAAGAAACGGTAACGGTAAATAACGCAGGTTAACTGGTAAGTAAGAGATCGAAACTTCGTTATCTACCTCTAACCTGCCTAGCCAAGTTGACAATCGTTTGCGCTACGACAACAAAACGCTTTGTCTCTATCGCACTAATATGGAAAATTGAGAGAAAGAGAGACACGAAGCGTTTCGCTGTCGTTGCGTAAACGTTTGGCATCATGGTGATTGAGATAAAAGGTAAAAACCCTCGCGATGGCCCAATCTTCCATCACATTTTCACGCGGCGCGCAATATATTTTGTTTCTTTCTAATTTAACTTCTAATGCTCTTAACAATAACACCATATATTATTATAATGATGCAACATAAACCTAAAAAAAACTTTGTAAAATCAAAATATTATTTAGCAAAGTCTGTAAAAATACCCTGTCGGATTCGGGGTCTTCCCAAATAAAGGGAATATTCGTGGAATTTGTGGGCTAGTTCCGTCCCAACAGTGGGCAAAAACGACTTAATATTCCCAGACCCTCTCGTTATTAGATTACAATAACATATGTGGGTCAGTGAAATTAGTTTAGAGTTATGAAAGAGATATAGAGTTATAGATAGAATACTCTTTATTGGCACACGTCAGTAAAAGATACAGTTTAAAGAAAATAATAATAATAATAATAAGCCCGCAGGGCAGCTTGTGACGAGCTGTTGGGGAGTAACGACCCCACGGACCCGAGTGCTCCCGAGAGTCGGTCAGGGTCTCCGTCTCCGGCGTGTCTTCGTCGGTCGGAGTGGACCCCAAGGGGACCCGCAGGACTCTCAGCTCTGGCTTGCCTTCATTGGCCGTCCAGAGAGGAGTCGCTAGAGCTATATGCTCCAGGGGTGGAAGTGAAAGATGCATAAGACGCGAGTTGGCACAGTGGCTGGTAACAGCCACTGGGTAGAAAGCGGCGCACACCTCTCGACACCCCTGAGCCGCTCACACCGATGTTGCTCCTGGTCGTCTTTACGACGGCAGTTTCAGGGGCCCATCTAGTCAGCGGCGAGTCACCGCCTGCCTCGATGACGGTGTTAACATTGTTATGGCAGGTGTCCGGACCTCTTTACAATAGCCCAGTCTCATTGTCCACCCAAACTTCAATCCATAGACCGGTATACTGTTCACTTTTTCTACAATAGTCCCAATGCCTGCTGCGACCGGTTCATGGGTGTCTATTGTTGCGCCTGTGAACGGGTTCCAGCAGGCGTTCTACATGACATTAAAGCTCTCCAAGGGGCCTCTACGTGTTGGATCTATATCCCCACGCAAGACTATCAAAAGACCGGGATTTATAGGCCCGTGAAACCCGAAATGGAGTACAAATAATAATAATAAAATGACATTAAAGCTCTCCAAGGGGCCTCTACGTGTTGGATATATATCCCCACGCAAGCCTATCAAAAGACCGGGATCTATAGGCCCGTGAAATCTAAAAGGAGACACAAAATAATAATAATAAAATATCTTTATTTCGAAGAACACAGGCTTCATAGTTGTTAGTAACACAGTGAAATGAAAACAAATAAATTAAACTTACAGCTAGAGGTTAGTATTAGGAATAAGTACATAATTAATTGTCAATAAGGGCTAGTTGCCACCCCTTTAATTTGCCCAATTCAATATGCGAGAATTGGGCTATCATATTTGTCAGCAATGACATTCAGAATACTGTTGGGACTGCTTCTAACTCGACCTAGCAGAGATGCTATTTTCTTGCGCATGATTGCCGGAAAACCGTCTGTTCTAGCTTCGCAAAACATGCCAGATGCACTACATCTACTAGGTAAGCCCAACAGCATTCTGAATGTATTGTTGTACTGCACTTTTAATGCATTGTAGGCTCCTTTTGTATAGTTAACCCACAGGCCGCTTGAGTAAAAGGATTGGCAATATGCTCTAAAGAGCGTTACCTTGACATTACTGGAGCATCGAGCAAACCTGCGGGCCAACATATTTCCCCGAACTGCCAATGCCCTGCGTTCTCGTTCAATATCCTGGTCAATTCAAAACAATTGATCAAAGATACAAATCTGCTTCTATCTATCTCTACTAACAGGCGGTCTTATCTCTAAAGAGCTATCTCTTCCAGACAACCTTTGGTAGCGGAAACAAAGCATTTAATCATACAAAGTTGGTGTTGAACTACATATTTACTGTGTTCCTGGATTGAAAGTGTCCAAAATTGCAAAATTCTCGCTTGAAAAAATTTCGGAAACTTTTTTTTGTATTAGCAACCGATATAGTCCTATTCCAAAATGAAAGTTTAATGGAAATGGGCAGGTCATGTGGCTCGCATGCAGGAGGACAGATAGACAAAACGAGTCACGACTTGGAAAGGACCGCCTGGCAAAAGACACCAAGGGAAACCTGTAGAAAGCTGGATAGATGAAATAAAGAAAATAACAGGCAATAACTGGATGACCACGGCAAGCAACAGAACTACATGGAGAAAAATGGAGGAGGCCTTCACTCGCTGAGAGGTCCTTAATAATGCCCTACACGTTTAATTTGCATGTACTTTTTATTTATGTAACTTATATTATTAAGGATATAAAAGGCTAATATAATATAATATATAATAAATATTATAAACTTTTTTCTATCAGGAAAAATAAGCTGAGGTAAATCGTTTACTAAAGTTTACTTGTTTTAAAAAACAACTTAATAAGTTTATTTACCAAAAATCACTAATTGCCGAAACTGATATAATTTAAAGTTTAGTAAGATTACGGAAACTCATCCCTTTTTTTGAACATTTGAAAAAGTGAAATGAGTACGTCTATCCCATACAAATAAAAAAGGCATACAATATTTTTGACATTGGAAATGTCTTTTCGTTCGCTCCAGTATAGGCTCCGATTTCACGAAAAAGTGCGATCCCCTTATATCTCGGAGAGTTGTGAAGATATGATATTTAAAAAACCGGACAAGTGCGAGTCGGACTCGCCCACCGAGGGTTCCGCACTTTTTAGTATTTGTTGTTATAGCGGCAACAGAAATACATCATCTGTGAAAATTTCAACTGCCTAGCTATCACGGTTCATGAGACACAGCCTGGTGACAGACGGACGGACGGAGTCTTAGTAATAGGGTCCCGTTTTTACCCTTTGGCTACGGAACCCTAAAAAGGCTCAAAAGACGCGTATTTACGAGAGCTGCAAAGTGCAAAAAGAATTATTCGAGAAAGTCAAAAACGAAAAAGTTATGGCCGAAATAGTGAATACAAAATTCAATTTTTTCCGAATTTTTGATTTTGGCACTCGATAGTTTTGAAACGAAGAATGATATCATTTGAAAAATTTGAGAAAAACTCCTCTGGACAATTTAGTCGGCTACAATTTGAGCCTAAAACAAAGACGATCGGGTTAAGGGTTTGCCCTGTAGCCTAACCTTTGTCTAAAATAGTCAAAAAGTCAGAACGACATTTATGACTTCATGTTTCGCAGAGTTAGTTATCGGTGTTTGTTGTGAATTATCGGGGTTATGACGGTAGAGTCAGACCGAGAAATGTATGCAGCGATTTTGATAGCCCAAGCAGTGCGAGTGTCATTTTAAACGTCAAACTTCTATGAAATTATGACGTTTAAATAAGACTTGCACTACGTGGGCTATCAAAATCGCTGCAGACTTGTCTTGGTCTAACGCTATCTATTCTGTTTGAGACGGGCGTTGATAACGTGTTCACTATTCGACAATCTATGCATTCTTGTGATACACTTTACGGAAAAACTATCGCGCTGTTAGGAATGAGATTTAACATAGTAATTTGTGACGTTCCACGGATAAAGGTACCTTATGGCGGTCGGCATTTACGTCGCGTAGCGCCACATTAGTATTGGAGCGTCTTTAATAATAGCCTAAGCGCCAACCGCCATAAGGTACCTTTACCAGTGGAACGTCACATTCATTCATGTCTAGATGTGTTATCAAGCAAAAATATAACTATCATCATTTTATAAACCTACAAAAATAAAATAAAGGAATAACACTGTATTACTACTAACGCCATCCGTTAGAAAAATAATGAATTAACATTCGTACTAATGTTAATTATCTATTTTTCTAATCGATGACGTTAGTAATAAAAAAAAATAGGGCATTCTTACAGAAATTGACTAAGCCCCACAGTAAGCTCAAGAGAAGGCTTGTGTTGTGGGTACTCAGACAACGATACCTATGTGGTATTCAATTTCAATATTGTCGACAAAAGTGGGTTAAAATTTTGGATTCTGACCCACCTCGCTTCGCTCGGTTTGATTCCCAATTTAACATTTAAGTTTCTTTTCTGTGAATACTGGAACATTCAATATTGCTGTATATTCACTGCGGACGTCAATTTACTCGCATGTTCTGTGACGCTGATGAACTGATTATGTTAGCAAACTTAAATCGGGTATTTTCAGTTTGAGAAACAGTTTTAGTGTTACTTTTGCTTGGAACTGCTAAAATTATAGCAACAAAGGCACATGCTGTTTTGTTCATCCGACTCATCTTTTGAGCACTTGGGAGATACCCAAGATAGATCTGTAGCTGTGAAGCCTGGCAGTATTTAGTGGAACTCAGGTTTGTTGCAACATAGGCACACGCTGTTTTGGTCGCTAGCCACGTCAAACTGCTGTCAAGAAAAAAATCATATCTTGCAGCAAATGGGCCGCTGCCGATCAAGACTCGAGTGACGATGACGGCGATGTGGCTACCACTTCTCGAGTTGACTACGGATTTGACGTGTACTAATTTTCTTGTGCTTTGAATATTAATATATCCTGCTTATTAATCGAAAAATTAAATATGTATACTTATGCGCCACGGTGACAATTATTCAAACTTCTATACGCGTGTGGAAATTTTGCAATTTGTTTGTTCACAGGCGTTATGTCCAGGATACTTGTGTTAATCTAAGAATAAAAATAATGATCATTCAACGTTGTAGTTTTATTTTGTAACCTTTTCCTTATCCCGACTTTCTCGTCGCTCAGCGACAATATTTTTTCGAATTATTAATTATACAGGATATTGACTCTTGGAGACCCTATACATCTCTAAGGATAACTTGATAAACTATATAATCTTATAGTTCTGACACCTAGAGACATTTACACCTCTAAATATTATAGATTTTTTTTTGTGTTTTGTATCTGTATTTTTTATGTAATTCGACATTAAGAGACCGTATACATCTCTTAGTAATTGTAATACGTTAGATTGAATTCTTAGTTTTATTTTATAAAATTGTTGATGTTATTATTTTTGCATGTATGTAAAATTGTAAATTCAATGATGACGTGTAAAAGTGCCCTTGTGGCCTATTTGCTGAATAAATGTTGGTGTTTGATGTTTGATGATGTTTGAATTTCGTAGATTCATTTCCAATGTGCTCGATAGTCGTGTGAGGCACGAAATCTGTGATTTGGACGAACTCGAATTTTGCTAGTAAAAATGAAATGAAATGAAAATGAAAAAGATTTAATGAGGCAAAAAACATTATATCAAAACAAATTGACAGTGGTCCCCAAACTAGGCCGAGCCTGTATCTTGGGAACCATAGAGAGTTCCTAAGTATATAAATTTTTGATACACTTTTCTGTCTTATATTATGTCTATGGTTTATATGAGTTCACCTAGTACTTAAGGAATTGTAATTGTAATAATAAATACAAACATCTTTAAAATTACTAAAAAACCGGGCAAGTGCGAGTCGGACTCGCGCACGAAGGGTTCCGTACCATAATGAAAAAAAAACGGAAAAAAATGCAAAAAAAAAAAACGGTCACCCATCCAAGTACTGACCACGCCCGACGTTGCTTAACTTTGGTCAAAAATCAAGTTTGTTGTATGGGAGCCCCATTTAAATCTTTATTTTATTCTGTTTTTAGTATTTGTTGTTATAGCGGCAACAGAAATACATCATCTGTGAAAATTTCAACTGTCTAGCTATCACGGTTCGTGAGATACAGCCTGGTGACAGACAGACGGACGGACGGACGGACGGACGGACGGACGGACGGACGGACAGCGAAGTCTTAGTAATAGGGTCCCGTTTTACCTTTTGGGTACGGAACCCTAAAAAGGCATGCAGTAAGTATATTTACAAAATAAAGATGGTGGTATAGTGAAGGGTTTAATTGACCGAAGCGAAGCGAAGGTCTACGTTTTGACTCGGGCATTTTGCTTTCGTATGTCCGGATGTTCTCCTCTACAGGTCGCAATTCTTAACCGATTCTCGTGAAATTTTGTGACCGAATTAAATGACTAAATATTTTTTTTTTGTCAATCCGGATTTTGGAAATTTTTAAAAATGGCGGAGTCGTGATACCTGGCGCCTAAACAAATAGTCGTATCGATATCATAAGACTTTTTTTCTTTTTGAGACATGTTTACAGAGTTAATAGCAAAAAATGCAGAAAAAAATTATCGCTGGTTTAGGCGGTATTTAGATATTTAATTTTAACTAATTTTAATTTGAGAAGGAGTAGCTAAATTTCGTCAACCCATCTAAGAACTATTTGGCTCAGTTTGTAAACGTTCGCTTTTTCTGTTTGCACAGAGGGTCTGGGTTCGATCCCCAGTAATTGTATGCTGGGATATTATAACTTTTTGTATTTTTTTACACATAAATTTCGTATTGTTTTTCTTTAATTTACTATACACCGTGTTTTTATTGAATTCCGTTAACTTCGGGGTATAGTTAAGTACGTTTATAAGAACTAAATGGCATAGTTAATTTTCAAAAAAAAAAATTTTTTTTTGTTTTCTTTTTTGTTTTTTTTTTGGTTAAAAAGTAATTAAATGTAGCATATAGCGTTGTTGTAACACGGGCATTACATTTAACTCAACCAAACAATTGAAATCTGTGACATATCAATGTCATTTCGTACATCAATCGACCGAGATTGTACTTAAGTTTAGTAGCAAATGTATGAACTCATTCTAAACACTAATCAATATGTAAGCCGGCCCTAAGGCAAGTGTACACGCTTGTAGAGGCCTTATAGTAAAAAAATAAATTATGGATTATCTCCGAAATGGACTTAATTAGAACATCGGTGTCTTTGAGAAAGTTACTTGATTTAAGCTCAGGAATGCACCCTTGAAATTAACGGAAATCAAAAAAAACACGGTGTATTTAAAGCTCTTAGCACCATGTTATTTCAAGCTCTGCTCGCGAGGTCTACAGCTCACAGAGCCACTAGTTATAAAATCTTACACAATTACCCATGAATGATTTTTTAATTTTATGGAGCCGAGTGAAGGGCACTGCGAGCTTATGTTTATTTCTAGTATTAATATTATGAATTTCACAATTTTTCCTAAAATTTACAATATTTTTATGTACATACAGAATATTGTCATAAATGTATTGACAGTGCACTGTCATTATGTCAATTTCCTTAAATTTATCTCTAAGTGAGTCTCTATGGTTCATTTTGTATATTGCTCGAATAGCCCTCTTCTGCAGAACAAAAATGGTATTTATCTCTGAAGCACCGCCCCACAGTAAAATACCATATGCCATAATGCTATGGAAGTAACTAAAATATACTAATCGAGCTGTTTTCACATCAGTTAACTGACGGATTTTGCTCACTGCAAAAGCTGCAGAGCTCAGTCTATTCGAAAGAGTAGTAATATGGGGACCCCACTGGAGTTTAGAATCTAAAGTTATACCAAGAAAAACTGTACTATCAACTAATTCCAATTCCTCATCCTTCACAATGACACTTGTTTGCACGTTACTACTAGTGACAAACTTAATACATTTAGTCTTTTTCTCATTTAACAGTAAATTATTAACATTGAACCAATTTACTACTTTTGAAATAGCATTGTTTACATCATTGTAAGCTTGTTGCTGTCGTTTGACTTTGAAAATAAGTGAGGTGTCGTCTGCAAACAATACTATATCATGGTGGGTCTTAACAAGGAATGGCAAGTCATTTATGTAGATAAGGAACAGGAAAGGCCCCAATATTGACCCCTGTGGTACACCCATAGAGACCAATGACCCAGGTGATCGCTGTCCATTCACATCGACCCTTTGTATTCTACCATTTAAGTAGGACTTAAGTAAATTCAGTGCCGATCCTCTAACTCCGTAATAATAAAGTTTCCTGATTAATGTTTCATGACAAACACAGTCGAAGGCCTTAGATAAATCACAGAAGACACCTAAAGCATCTCGTGACTACTCCCAGGCATCGAAAATATGCTTAATTAGCTCAACACCAGCATCGGTTGTTGAGCGACCCCGTGTAAAACCAAACTGCTTATTATGCATCAAATTATTAACGTTAAAATGTCGTACTAATTGAGAAAGAACTAATTTTTCAAAAATCTTGCTAAATGTTGGTAGCACAGATATCGGTCTAAAGTTAGTGGGGTCAGAGCTGCTACCAGATTTAAATAAAGGAATTACTTTACTATGTTTCATTAGATCAGGAAACTCGCCGCAATCAACACTGTTGTTAAATATAACTACCAAGTCAGGCGCTACAATTTCTACTAAGGATTTGACAGCATGGACAGAGACTCCCCAGAGGTCATTAGTTTTTTTGACATTAATTGATTTAAACGCCTTTATTACATCTGAGGTACAAACATGTTCAAAATGAAGGTCTCCACAACACTCTGGAGCGTTATGTTTTAATAATGTAACAGCAGATGAGGGTGATGAATTTAAATCCTTAGTTGTGGATACTGGTACCTTGGTGAAAAATTTTTCAAATTCTGTAGCTACTTCTAAATTGGAATCTATAATTTTGTTATCAATATTTAGTTTAAGTTCTTTAATTGTATGTTTCGAGCGACCAGTCTCCACATTTATAACTTTCCAGGTTGCTTTAACAATGTCGGAACTACTTTTTATTTTCTGACTTAGATAATTTCGCTTAGCTATATGACAATCTACTTTAAACTTCTTCGAATACTCCTTCACATGTTCTTTAAATTCATCACTCTGATTAAACCGCCGTTCCTCATATAAGGCATACAGTTCACGTCTTCTTTGATGTAAGTCCGCAGTAGCCCACTCACTAAAAACTGATGCACCACTAACTACGACCGATTTTGAGGTGAATATCGCATTATAATGATCCATAAAAGTGTGAAAGAATGAATTATACATACTATTAGGACTCATATCGGAAGACAAAAAGGGTAGCGCCTGAACTAAACTTAGCTTCATTCTTTCCACGCGGTCTGAGGTTTCTGGTACAAAAGTTATTTGTTTTCTCATGGTATTTTTCCTTAATGCCTCAAATACCATTAATTGACCTAAGTGGTCTGATTCTAAATTGCTGATAACTTTTTTAGCAATAGGAAAAATATCTGTGAAAATATTATCTATGCAGGTTGCACTAGTAGCAGTCACTCTAGTGGGCTCCATAAACATGTGGTTGAGATTACAAGATTTAAAAAGATTCAATAATCTACAAGACATTGTTGAATTTTCCATAATATTTACATTAAAGTCGCCGCATATAAGCAATTTCTTACTAGAAGATGATATTTTAAGTAGGGCAGATTCCATTATGTTTTCAAATAATTCAAAATTACTTAATGGCGGCCTATACACACAGACAACAATAAATTGCTCTAATTCTACTGCACTTAGTTCTATAGTCCGTTCAACAGACATGGATACAATGTCCTTACGTTCCTTAAATTTTAACTGACTATTTAGTATAATTAATGACCCACCATGTATGGAACTAAGTCTGGTGAACGAACTTCCCGCCTGGTGATTATTAAATTGGGGCATTAATTCATTATTATTTAACCAATGTTCAGTAAGACATAAAATATCAATATTAAAATCATTCAAAAAAAGTTCTATCTGTAAATTTTTTCCTCTAATACATTGAATATTTTGATGCACCAGGTGGATATACTTTCCATGTTTGCAGTATTTTTCATTATATTTATTTAAAACTAAATTGCCAGAGACAGAATCTTTTGTCTTAACAGCTAGTTTAAATCTATTAAATCATTGGTTATGACTGGAACCAATTCCATGTTCATACTGGGCTGCTCAATAGGAGCAGAATTGTCTACCAAATTCTTGGCAGAAATGTCAAGTAAATATGATAGCGATAAAGCTATTTGTCTTTTGTAATAATTTGAAAGGCAACACTTGCCTTTAGTCAAAAACACCATAGGCATATGGTATTTACTAACAAAATTGTTAGTGTCAATTATGCTAAACTTACTACTATATGTACAAAGATTATATAGAGATATATTTAACTTATGTCTAGTGGTATTTTCTGCCTCTGACATTTGCTCACAATAGGGGAATGTGAAAAAAATAATTTCATGCACTGCAAGCGAGTTTAACTGTTCAAAGTATTTAATTAAATTATTTTTGTTCACATTACCCCTATTCCCCATAAGAATAAGCAGTGTTGTCTTAGAATTAATATTACTGTCATTTAAAATTTGTTTTAAGATATTTTCAAAGCTACTGTGAGGCAGACAATTGCTGATTGTACTAAGTCCCTTTAGGTAAAAGCTTAAAAATGAGCTCATATTCAAAATTCAAAAAAAAAAAAATTCAAAATTCAAAATTATTTATTTGGTATCTAGGTGGATTTATACAATAATTTGTGGTGGATACCTCCTGTTAAGTATAGCAATACTTGTGTTAGGAGGTACCAATTTCATATTGCTTCCAATTTCATCAGAATACATAATAACATTAGGTTTAGGTGTGCTTTGTTGTGTAGTGTGGAAGGAGCTATTATCATTTACATGCTGTTGTGGTAAACCGTCACACAGGCTTAGGTCGAGTAAACTGGTCGACGAATGTTCAGTCACTTGCTTACAAGTACATGACTGGGCATTGGTCAGTGACTCAAACCGTTCTGAATTAAGCTTAATCTGGGATATTAAATCATCCATGGCCAAAGAATATTCATTAATCACCTTTTTAGAACTCTCATTTATTTTTTCTATGGATTCTATGGAATCCTCCAAACTCTGAATTTTTAATTTTAAAGTCTGTGTGTCGGTTTCATATTGCAATTGACTATTTTGACGACCGGTCTGGCCTAGTGGGTAGTGACCCTGCCTATGAAGCCGATGGTCCCGGGTTCGAATCCTGGTAAGGGCATTTATTTGTATGATGATACAGATATTTGTTCCTGAGTCATGGTTGTTTTCTCTATATATTTAAGTATTTATATATTATATATATCGTTGTCTGAGTACCCACAACACAAGCCTTCTTGAGCTTACCGTGGGGCTTAGTCAATTTGTGTAAGAATGTCCCTATAATATTTATATTATATTATATTATATTATATTTATATTATATTTATATTATATTTATATTATATTTATATTATATTTATATTATATTTATATTATATTTATATTATATTTTCTAACTGGGCAGAATATAAATCTAACTTATCCACTAAATTAACATTAATTTTACAAAATCTCAATTTTTTAAAAAACAATTTATTTATTTTTGACAAGTTTTGGTTTTTTTATATGAGTCTATTTAATTTAATATATTTCTTTAGTTTGTTCCCGCTGCAATTTACTATCCTTGGTGTGGTAGTATCATAGGCTAAATCTGTAGTGGCCACAAGGTTTTCAATTGGTGCGGTAACCAACTGAGAGTCGGGCCGGTCCAGTTCTTCGAACAAGCTCTGAGAGTGTGCCGCTGCTGCATTGTGTTGGGCCTCCTGTAGGTCATAGATTTGTTCGTGGGCGTCGTGCAGTGCTCTCTCCAGTGAGTTGATGTCCTTCAGGGTTTGCTCATACGCAGCACTACACTCAGTGAACCTGTCAACCGTCTCCTGAAGCCGGGCCCGCTCTGAATTTACATTATTGTAGTCAACTTCTAATGAGCAAAGTTCCTTTTTAAGCTTATCATTGCTACTAAGTACTAATAATAGTTCCTTCTCACTGTCTTCCCTTTCACTGAGCAATTGAGCACAAGATTCCATGGATATTTTCAACTCCAGCAAGGTAAGTTGGAGTTTATCAGTCTCCTGCTGGCGAGCCGCTGCGGCTGCTCTGCGGGTAAGCATTGTAGACAGTTTTGCAATTGAAATTAAACCCAAAAATAAACAAGGAATCGCTCACTCAAGCTAAGTGATATTTAGGTACGTACTTACGTGAAATAGTGACGATTGACTGTATCTACACTGCGTTCTAACCCTGTACAATGATCAACGCTTTATTATAAACACATTTAGTAAATATTAGTGATAAAAAAAAACCCAGAAAGGATTCCAAGGCGAACGCAGGTTTCAAACTTATAACCTGTAACGGCTACAAATCTGAGATATTACAAGACACTAGTAAACGTCACTAAAGCACTTCACTTATTATGTATACATAAAACTTAATGTTAAAACTATTTGATTCACACTTTTAATGCTTAATATTACATGAAATATCATTAAAATTAAAATAATTACAAGGGACCTAGCAAAATCAGCTGCTTATCGTTTGACAGCCGGGGTTGCCATCCATACTGCAATACAGTATTGTATTACGGATTGACATAAGGCATAATACACCATTTGTATAATGTTTAATGGAGTGCAGTCGCGGAGGCGTTTCACAATAAAAATTATCTTTCTTACTCTCTTTGACAGGACTTGAATGTGATTTTTGAAGGACAGGTGTTGGTCGATGAGGAGACCTAAATACTTAACCGTTGAGCATCTAGTGATGCGGTTGCAGGAGCAAGGCAAGTGCGTGTTACCACAGTTATGAAGGGTTAAGTGTTTGGATGTCGGTGGAGTGGTTAAAATTGTTTTGCTGAAAGGGATGTAGTACGTTTTTTCTACATTTAGGGTAAGGAGGTTGCCATCAAGCCAAGAAACTATCTATGGTAGTCCCTGATTGGCTGCTGAGAACGTTTCTTCCCAGGTCTTTCCACAAAACGTTACCACAGTATCATCTGCATAACAAATCATGTTTGAGTTGGGGATATCTAGCTGTAAAAGGTCATTAATATATATTGTGAAAAGGGTTGGACCAAGAATGCTCCCCTGCGGAACACCAAAGTTAACAGGAAGTTGACTGCTGAGGAATTCATCAATTTTTACCGATTGCGGCCTATTTGTTAAATAGCTTCCAAACCACTGCAAGGGGACACCTCTCACTCCTACTGCCTCCAGTTTTTTTAAGAGTATGGGGATTGAGACGGTGTCGAACGCTTTAGCAAGGTCTAGAAATACTCCTATGCTTCTTTGGCCACTGTCTAGATGTTGTGAGATGATGTTAGTGAGGAGGATAGGGTGGTTCACGTTTGTATGGGAAAAATTCAAACTCTAGTTAGAAGAAGCGGCACCCCCTCGTTTCGTTACACTTGTTATGTTGACAAAATATGCCAAGTTTTGTAATCTTATCTCAACTACAAGGGGGTGCTCAAACACTTGAAATTTTTCAAAGTTGTATGAAATCCAAAAAAAACAAGTTATTAATTTTTAGATTTTTATGTAAGTAGTGGTTTTCACATTATTTGAAAGTGTGATTTAAAAGTTATTAAGTAAAAAAATATTTTTATTTCTATTTTTTATGATTTTTTTAGGTGAAATTCAAAAAATCTTACTTTTGAAAAATTATAAAAAATAGAAATAGAAATGTTTTTCTACTTAAAAACTTATAAATCACATGTGCAAATAGTGTGAAACCAGATACTTAAATAAAATTCTGAATAATAAATACTTTTTTTTTTTTGGTATTCATACAACTTTGAAAATTTTCAAAGTGGTTGAGCACCCCCTTGTAGTTGAGATAAAATTACGAAACTTGGTGTATTTTATCAACATAATAAGTGTAACAAAACAAGGGGGTGCCCCGTAACAAAATAAAAAAAAATGTTTTTGGGCCACCCTAGAGGAGGACTGCGGCGTCTTCAGTGGACCTGCCTGAACGGAAGCCAAACTGATTATCTGATATAAACAAGTTTTTCTCCAGGAACTTAACAAGGCGTTTATTCACAATTTTTTCTAATAATTTGGAAAAAACACTTAAAAGAGAAATAGGTCTATAATTAACTACAGCATTTTTAACCCCTTTTTTATAAATAGGTGAGACAACTGCCAGTTTCCAACAGTCAGGGAATTTTCCAGTCTCCAAACTGAGGTTAAAGATGTGAGTTAGAGGCTCTATTATAACCTTTCCTACTGCTTTGATTAGCGACGGCCCGCAACCATCAAAACCTGGAGCACTTTCTGGCTTCAGTTTCTTAATTAGTTCTTCCACCTCATGTGCATCCGTTGGTACCATGAAAAATGATTTTGAATTATTAGAATTGTTAAGTTGTTTTAGAACGCAGCCATTGTTTTTTTTTAATCCGCCACCTCTGGCGCCTTTTTGATTGTCATCTGTCTAATGCTGTGAAATATACCGTTAAGTAAAAAGTACAATCTTTCTTTCATAAAATCACGAATAAAAACCACGGAATCCTTCATGGTAGCAGAGCGTGGTTGCTAATCAGCGGAAGTGATCAGTAGTTGAAGGAAAATCCGAAGTATTTCAAGAGTATATTGTTCGTACAGTACAGCGATACAGTCGCCGGGTATATCGACTGCAGATCGTCGTAATACAACGAAACAGCAATTATACCGATATCTGGACGTCAAGATGGGCACAAACTTGTTCAATTTAGAGAAATTGACCGGCCGTGACAACTATGCAACTTGGAAATTTAGTATGAAGACGTATTTGGAGCATGAAGATCTTTGGGAGTCCGTGCAACCTAGTGACCCAAACAAAGCGGTAGATGCTAAAAAGGACATGAAAGCCAAAGCTAAGTTGATTCTCCTGTTGGATCCGCAGAATTATATTCATGTACAAGATTGCACTTCGGCAAAACAAGTGTGGGAAAACTTACAAAAGGCCTTTGATGACAAAGGGCTGACAAGGAAAGTAGGCTTGCTTAAGGACCTGGTGAACACATCTTTAGAGTCAAGTAATAGTGTTGAAGACTGTATTAGTAAAATAATGACAACCGCTCACAAACTTCGCAATATTGGGTTTGTTGTTAATGAAGAATGGCTCGGCACACTAATGCTAGCTGGTCTACCAGAAGTCTACATGCCCATGATAATGGGGCTTGAAAGTTCAGGTGTGGCAATTACCGCTGATCTTGTGAAAACAAAACTTTTACAAGAAATTAAATCAACAGATTCGGGCGCTGCCTTATACACAAACTTTAAGAAGACTAAGCAGGACCATCAGCCTGTCAAACCTAAGGGTCCCAGATGTTACAGCTGCAACAAGCATGGCCATTATGCTAAATTCTGTAAGAATCCTAAGAAAACTACACACAAACAGCAGATGAGTGGAGATAGTACAAATTTTGTGGCAGCGTTTTCGGCATCATTAGGAGGAGAAAGCAACAATAATTGGTTTATAGACTCAGGTGCCTCCATGACTATGACAGCTAGAAAAGACCTAATGTATAACATTGGCAAGCCACCAGTAACATCAATCACTGTGGGTAACAAAGCAACATTACCTGTATTGGGAGCCGGGTGTGTTGATGTGAAGTTGAGTAAAGGAGGGATTCTTCAACTGAAAAATGTCTTGTATACTCCTGGACTTGGTCCTAATTTGATATCAGTGAGTAGCATAACAAAGAATGGTTATGAAGTGAGATTTTTTGAAAAAGGGTGTCATGTTCTGAATGCGAAAGGAAAAATCATTTGCTCAGGAACGCAGATGAATAGACTCTACCTGCTAGATACAGCCAATACCTCTGAAACGGCACAATTTTCTACAGCCAGAGGTGATGTTGACAATACCTTTTTATGGCATTTAAGAATGGCTCATTTAAATGTATCTGATGTCAACAAGCTGCCTATTGCTGCCGAGGGTGTGACTATTGAAACAAAAAGTGACAATATCAGATGTACTCATTGTGCAGAAGGAAAACAGACAAGACTGCCATTCAACAAGGTGGGTTCCAGAGCCACACAGCCCCTTGAGCTCATACATTCTGACTTATGTGGGCCGATGGAACACCTATCAGTCTCAGGTATGAAATATTTCATCACTTTTGTTGATGATTACACTCGTATGTTCCATGTATACTTTTTGAAAGATAAATTGAATATTTTAGAGGTATTTAAAGATTTTAAGGCTAGAGTTGAACTACAGCTAGAAAGAAAAATTAAGATGATTCGCACAGATGGAGGCAAAGAGTACTGCAATAATCAGTTTGAAAAATATTTACGTAGTAATGGTATTATCCATCAGACTACAACACCGTATACAGCTGAACACAACGGATTAGCAGAACGCGGGAACCGCACACTTGTTGAACGGGCAAGATGTATGTTGTTTTATGCCAAACTAGAGCCGAGGTATTGGGCCGAGGCCATAGCCACAGCAGCCTATATCACAAACCGCTCCCCATCTAGGAGCCTGGAAGGTAAAACTCCATATGAAATGTGGTATGGGCGTAAACCTAACCTGTCCCATATTAGAATATTTGGCACGGAGGCCATGGTCCATATACCCAAGCAGAAGAGACAAAAATGGGACAAGAAATCGACAAAGTTGATTCTAGTGGGATACTGTGAGAACTCAAAAGGATACCGGCTATTAGACCCAACCAGTAGAAAAATCATCAAAAGCAGAGATGTTATTTTTCATGAAAATTATCAAAATAACATGTTTTATGAAAACACTGTTTCAGTTGATCTCCAAGGAGAAGAAGACCTGTCATCAGTCAGCTCCAGTAGTTCCTCTGACAAGGAGGAGAGCCCAGTGACCAGTGATGACAGCTCGAAAGGTAACACCGCAGCTCATTTGAGTCCGACAAATTCCGACGGTACACCAGGCAGCAAAGGTAAGGCTATAAAGCCTGTAAAAGATAATAACAGTGAAGATTCTAATAGTGAATATCAGACTGATACGGATGATCTTGATGAAACCTACTATCCCCCGGTAAATACAAGTTTATCGCAAAGTCAGGACAAGAAAATTACTCTAAGGCCCCGCAAGAATGCAAATGAGAATACTCTGTTCTGTTTATACACTAATTTGTCCGATCCACAGTCAGTAGAAGAAGCCATGTCGTCTCCACATGCCGCTGAATGGAAAAAGGCCATGGACGAAGAGTACAGCTCCCTGATGAAGAACAACACATGGAGCTTGACTGATCTTCCAACCAATAAGAAGGCCTTACCTTCGAAATGGGTATTCAAAACTAAAACTGACCAGGCTGGAGAGGTTACACGTTTCAAGGCCAGACTTGTCATAAAAGGATTCGCTCAAAAGAAAGGGATTGACTACGAGGAGATTTACTCACCAGTAGTAAGGTATACAACCATACGCTACCTATTTGCTCTAGCAGCAAAATATAGCATGGATATTGATCAGATGGATGCTGTCTCTGCATTTCTACAGGGAGAGATAGATACTGATATTTACATGGTATAACCGGAACTATATGTACAAGGATCTCAAGTATGCTGTTTACATAAGTCTATATACGGTCTAAAGCAGGCTAGCCGCTTATGGAATATGAAACTAAACTGTGTACTACAAAATATTGGAATGCAGCAGTCTAAGACAGATCCATGTGTTTATTTCAATGAAGAGAGGAATACTTTCATTGCAGTATGGGTCGATGACCTACTTATTTTTACATCTCAACAAAATGTCAAGGATATGTTGAAGAAGAAGTTGATGAAACATTTTGAGATGAAAGATCTAGGAAAAGCTAGCCAGTGCCTAGGATTCAACATCACAAGACAAGGAGATACAGTTATGTTGGATCAGAAAAAGTATATTAATGAGATACTAGATAGATTCGGTATGTCAGAGTGCAAGGCTGTAAAATCGCCTATAGAGCCTGCCATCAAGTTTAGCCAAGATGCAGAGCCAGACAATAAGTATCCATACCGACAAGTTATTGGCTGTCTTCTCTACGTAGCTCAAGCCACAAGACCTGATATCTCATTTGCAGTCAATGCACTAAGTCGATACAATGCAGAGCCGAATACTGAACATGTGACTGCAGTTAAGAGACTGTTGAGGTACTTGCAAGGCACCAAGGATCTCAGACTGAGCTATACCAAGAATGGTGACTCAATCATCACAGGATATTGCGATGCAGATTGGGCTGCAGATGTGGTAGACCGCAAATCCTGCACGGGCTACATCTTTATGTTACAGGGCGGTGCCATTTCCTGGTCGTCGCGTAAGCAGCAGACTGTGGCCCTGTCGACAGCCGAAGCAGAGTACATGGCGATGTCCTCGGCCACTCAGGAGGCGCTATGGTTGAGACAACTTAGCGCAGAGCTTGGCCAATGTCTGAACGAGCCCCTCACCATTTTCAGTGATAACCAAAGTGCGATAAAACTTTCTTTAAATGATTGTTATTTGCCCAGGTCAAGACACATTGATATACGTTATCATTTTCTTAAAGAACATGTTTGTAATTCTAAGATAAAATTTTGTTACTGTAAGGGTGATAAAATGTTAGCCGACATTTTAACAAAAGGTGTAACCACCAATAAGATGTCATATTGTTTAGCAAGAATAGGCTTGCGTTCTAGGGGTGGGTGTTAAGTTGTTTTAGAACGCAGCCATTGTTTTTTTTTAATCCGCCACCTCTGGCGCCTTTTTGATTGTCATCTGTCTAATGCTGTGAAATATACCGTTAAGTAAAAAGTACAATCTTTCTTTCATAAAATCACGAATAAAAACCACGGAATCCTTCAAGAATGTAGGTTAAATTTTTGAGCCAAAGAGTCCTGCGTTTCTGAAAGTCTTGATAGGATCTCATAGTCTAGTGCAAAACAAGCTACCTACCTATTCGGCACATGTTTTACCCTAACTTTTTCCATCTATCAGCTGCTTCTTTTTTCTTTGACAACTCTTCGACATTTAATTGGGCTATAGCACGTTTTTCCTTCAAGACATCTTTAATTTTGTTTGTTAAAGCCAACATCTCTTTAACAGTGTTTTCTCTGAGTGTACAAGCTTTACAGCGAGCTGTTGCAGGGGAGAGACTCGTCTCTGCTGGTGGTTGGGGCGCGTCACACGCGCACGCTGCCTTCTTGTCTGTGTGTACTGTTATTATATTACTAGGCTCCGACCACATGTTGTCGCCTGCCTTAATCAATCGTGCGGAAACCCGCACCTCGTACTTGTTGTCCGGGTAAGGAAGATGTAACTCAAAGAGATAGCATTGGAAATTGTCACAGTGCCCTGTCGACTCGGCCGCCGGTCGCCATGCATCACTGATTGCTGTTGGGCAGTATTCTACTCGATATTCACAAATTTCGCAGTTAGTTTTCAGCATGCCTGAACCAACCGACAACGATGCTTTCCACACATATGGCGGTATCCAATTTAGAGTAAAAGCCTTCTTATTGACTAAATTCAAATTCTCTACCTGCTCCAGTTTTATAAGTGAGTTGGTTTTATAAATAAATGTTTCATTTTTACAATACTTCACAATGGAATTGCAAGTCTTAAGTACGACGGAAAAGATGCTATTGATAACAAATGCTTGCTTTCCCTTATATGCGACATTCCATTTACAAGTATTGTGCTGAATGATTCCACCTGGCATATCTAAGCACATCGGTGACTCGCTTTCGTCTTCATCGTCGAGATCTTTATAAAACAAAGAATATTGAAATCCGCTGTGAGAGTAGTGCCAATAACATTCCAGTACACTCCAGCCACTTATAAGGCAGTGAAAATGGTGGGACTCCGGGTAATAGTCCCTCACAACCTGTAACGCATTCTTCACCGTCGTTCCATCTTTTGTCGTTGTTGTTTTATCTGAGCACGTATAATATGTTGGAGACTCAGTGCGGTCCGCCCGTGCTTTATACATGACTGTACTACTGTTAACGATTATTTGTACATTATGTTTTACAAATGATATGTCAATAAAGAGAGATGTAGAATCAGGGCCAGTACAAAATACTTCATGATCTTCCTCTAGCGGTGCAAAGTACTCACCATATTCATGCCCATTTATTTTAATAGCTCTTGGTGACGTAATGAACATGGCAGGAATGACACGAACAGTTATAGAATCATTGCAGCCAGTCTGACCATTCTGACATGTAAATATATACATCCCTAGGTCTAGTTTGTTAACAGTAACCTGTATTGTGGTAGTGTTAACACAACTTGTTTCTAGTGACTTTCCAGTTTCATCAATAATGACAAGGTTTGTTGCATCTTCAAAGGAGCACCGAAGAAGTATGTGATCTCCATAAGATTGTACGCACTCTTTCTCATAACCATAAAAACATATGTCTGCATTTATTGTTATCTCCGGCGTCGGCTGGCCGGGGGCGCAGCCGCCGCCGGCCTCACCGGCGGGCCCCGCCGGCGCCGCGCCGCTTGGCAACACCACCAGTACCACCACCGACAAGGACACCTGAAATAAGCGGAAATTAACCATATATCATCGAACGAACATAGACAATAATGCGGGAATGCTGAATAAAAGGAAACCATAACTAGACATATTTAAATAAAATCAATATATCTTAGGTGCATTGCTTTACACCTAACAGGCCAATTCAAACGTGCACTGACATCAAACCAAACCGATACCGACCGATTAGGTATATAGGTTTGTGAATCATATCATCAGTTAGAGTCGGACCAAAAAAAGTCTGCAGCGGATTTGATAGCCCACGCAGTGCAAGTGTCATTTCTACGTCATAATTTCATAGAAGTTTGACGTTTAAAATAACACTTGCACAGCGTGGGCTATCAAATCCGCTGCAGACTATTCTTGGTCTGACTCTAGCTTTCATCCATGCGGACTTCTCGTCTCGCTCGCACTAACACTAGTGCGGACAAAGTCTGAGCGAAATGAACGCGAGTATGTCACTGCATGTTCGAATGGGCCTGTAAATCGTATTTAAATACCAAAACAGGTACATAAATAAAAATTGAACTTTATAAATTTTATAATTAACAACCTTTCTGCGTCTTAGAACTTTAACTCGCAGAAGAACTGCCCCAGCAACTAGAGAGAAAGAGCTACCGGCGGCAGGGACCGGGGAGCCTACACCACCGTGTCGGTTGCCACCACCATCAGTTGAGGTCGAAGGTTAAGGTTGAATTCTATCCCCTATAGAGTTCTGAGACCCCGCTATGTGTTGAATACATACCAACAGCATACCCCCGCACATAGTAGACACAACTGCTAACGAACTATGTAACCTCAGCACTGGCTGCTGCAGCATTTTCCTTGTACACGTTTTTGTTAATATTTCCTTATGCTCAGTTAAGTTACCTATTTGGCAATTAAAAAATAGGGGAACACGAGGCGATACATGTCCCAAGGGCATATCGTTATAAATTGAGATCAAATTAACAAATTATGCACGATACTAATAGTAAATAATAAGCTCAGTTTATTATTAAATCTAATACCTTTAAACGAGCAATTCTTGTATATATATTTAATTATTCATATATATATAGATATATTTCAGAAATCTCAGCAACAGCTCTAACGATTTCGATAGAATTTGCTATATGGGGGTTTTCGAGGGCGATAAATCGATCTAGCTAGGTCTTCCGAGCAAAGCTCGGTCTCCCAGATATTAAGTATGATAGACATTGAACGAAAGTACCGGGTCCGGGCAGAGACACTTCGTTTTCTATAGAAAGCCTAGGCAATCAGGTGATGCTTTCTATAAAAAAACTAAGTATCGGTTCTAGCGTAAATCATCCGTATTAGGTATTTATTTAGGATTATAAATATTATAATCGTCATGTAATATTTGTACTCGGTGAGTCCATCCCCCACATTGGCAGTACGAGATCCGGACATATTTATGCATTGGTAGTATCATTATCTAGAAATTCTAGAACATGGTCGTCGTTATCCGAGCCGTTTTCCTTCTTAACCTTTCTCATAAGTTTTTTAATGATTATTTTATAATTTTATTTTACTTCATTATGTTTACTAAACAGATATCGTACAATATCACGAATACATACAATTGAATAATAATATTAAGACTAGCATGAGATACAAAACAAAATATGTGCACAGCATGTTTTACAATTAAGCGGAAATTAATTGAACACCATATCATAGCTACAGTGAAAAATATCAGAGAACAAATAACTATAAATATTTCAGTATAAGGGAGTAACAAACTTTACAATATTAAACTTCACAAACAAAACGAACTTAGAGGGTCAAAGCAGATGTCATCAGCCAGTGAGATAAGAGGAGAGGAGCTTTTTAAATAATGTTCCCCTTTTAGCTCTTTAAGCTACCGCATTAAAATATCAAAAATCGCGTAATTAAATGCTTCCGACGAAAGTTAGTCTGGATATCATAGGTTTAGTTTTTTAATAAACCTTCTCTTTTTATTAAAAACTTGTAAGTGCCGCGAAAATCCACGCTTTTGAGTATCATTTATGAGCGTAAAGAACCCTCCATTTTACTTGATCCGACATGCACTTGGCCGGTTTTCTGGCATCTTCTGTATAAGGATTTAAATATTAAGGAGTAGAGCGATTCTAGAAACGGTTCACTTTAAAAAAACAAAGTGTAGGTATACCTCTGTTTTACAGAGAGATCTAATAATACCCGCTTTATACTTCCGCATACCGCATTTGTTACTAAATTATAATATGACCTGAATAATTATGAATAGCCGTTACGGTTTTGAGAAAAAAATACAGGCAATACGTCCCGGGTGCCCGTATTACACTGTGTTCCCCTAACATTAAATGTACCAATTAACAGTCACTAGGCACCGATAGTCGTCCATGATAACTTCCTGTTGTTTTCCTCAAGCATTTATGATGTATGTTAATACTTAAATTAGTAAAAACATGCTCCATTTTACAAGCTTTTATATAGTTTCACCTGACCGTTGTCTGTCTGTCGGTCTGTAATCAAATCTTGCAAGTTAAATTTGTTCCACTTCCCGGTTTCCGATTGAGCTGAAATTTTGCATGCATGTATAAATCGGATGACAATGCAATATTATGGTACCATCGAACTGATCTGATGAAGGAGACAGGAGGTGGCCATAGGAACTCTGTGATGAAACAACGCAACCTAATTGTGTTAGGGGTTTTTAGAATTGTCTCGATGAGTATTAGTTGTCTGTCGTAAGAAAAGTACAGTCAGCGATAAAAGCTTGTACCAAAAATGATTTTTTTGCCAAAAACTTATTTGGTATAGGTATTATTATTTATCCTATTCAATCCTCTTGCATGATACGAAAACTCTTAAATTTAATATACTAAAATATATGTTTTATTAAAGTAACTATGTAAATATGTACTTTAATAAAACATATATTTTACTCCTCATACATATATTTATATAGAATAGATTTATTTAGCCTTATCAATAAAATTAGAAATAATTCTATAATTCATTTTATTGCATTTATAATCATGTGTTACCTGCATAAGGTCATACAAAGGGCAATTTACAGCTACTATTCACATGAACCCTGTTAGGGTACCTACATAGCAATGTAGGTACTTAACTAAAACTTAATACTAAAGTAAATTTAAACTAATTTTCATATTTCATTTCATTTCATTTA
The DNA here is from genome assembly GCF_910591565.1 of Cydia splendana. NCBI lineage: Eukaryota > Metazoa > Arthropoda > Insecta > Lepidoptera > Tortricidae > Cydia > Cydia splendana. The sequence goes on along the minus strand of NC_085982.1, from coordinate 13,343,563 downwards.
TTCAGTCACAATTTACATTGTATAGAGTCTGGCTACTGAAATTTTACACAAATGTTTGGCGGGAAATTCAAAAAATCTTGGGCTGGTCACACTTTGTGTAGTAGGAAATATAGTTTTGATACTAGAAAATATTTTTAATTTTCTGTGCACATGTAAGGTACCTAAGGATATAAGTTAAATATACGTTGACGTGCACTCAAAGTCAGCTCACATAATTTCTACCACTATGAAAAGTACAGTCAACAATAAACACATATGTTAACACTTTCTCACCATATACCATTGTTACAAGGCGAAAAATGAAATGTAGTATAAATAAGACCTAGCTCGATAATACCGTAATATTAATCCATCACCAAAAAAATACATAAGTACTATGCCAAATATGCTAAATGCTAAGTATCAAAATATTTATAGAGCACCAACCTCCGAATTTGTTTACATTTGTTTAGGAGTTGTAAACATTGCAGTTTTTCGTTATACAACGCTACACCTCGACTTCGCACATTGTCGTAATTATTTACCAGCTTAAATAATAGTTTGCGAACCTCACTCAGTATAGACATTATTAATATTATTTAAAATAAATCCATTATAAACCGCAAACAATTTGAATGAATGACATAAATTGACAACTGACTTTTAGCTTTTTTTTTAAATCATAGATAATTGGTGATACAACAACGAAATATTTGTCAACAATTTTTGGCTAGCCAGACTCTATGAATATAAATTATAATTAAAATTAAAAATAAAACTTAAACAATACTTAATGGCATGCAACATGACACGTTTTTGTAGTGGAAAATTATTAAGAAATTTAAAAAAATTTAAAAATATTTTACAGTACATATGGTCCTATTTTCCCGCACTATCACTAGTGCGTAATAGCACTTTTCGTGCGATGTCAAAAGTTTAAAGGGCCATATGTACTATAAAACGTTGTACGATACACGAGCGAATAGGTAATTCGCAACTCGTGTCGATTTAAAACACTCCCTTCGGTCGTGTTTTAATTTATCGCCATTCGTTTCCGCACTTGTATCGTAAATAACTATTTCATTTTAACAAGGTTACAGAGTAATTAGTTAAATTTAACGTGGACAATAAAATAAAATAATTCAATGTATGTACGTATAAGTATATAATTATTAAAAATTTCATTTATATGTTACCTATAATGCTCTAAGTATTTATTATTTATTCAGAATGCTTACAGTATACATATTATTAAATTATGATCATAAGTCTAAACCTAAATTAGTTATAATTAGTAAAAAAAATATTTTTAATTGTTTATCAATTGAGTGAAAAAGAAAATATGATTTACATTGTATTAATATTTACATTTATATATGCATAGTATGCATACCTATATTTTTAATGCGATAAGGTCGTATCATTTAAAAAATCATCAACAGCGTAATACAAAAGTATGTCTGTCAGTATTTTTGTCTGTTACCCTTTACGCTTAAACTACTGAACCAATATAGGTGAAATTTGGTATGGAGGATTCAAGGCCCGGAGGAGGACATAGGGTAATTTTTATCAATTCAACGCCGGCGAAGTCGCAAGCAGAAGCTACTATATTATAATATAGAAGATATACTTCTGAACGGACGTGAACAAAGTAACACGATATGCAGGAATTAAAATAGTTCCACAAAGCTGTGATTGTCCGAATCGGATTTAATGACAAAGCGTTTCCACAATGCATTAATTTAACGAGCTGGTATGGAAATGTATAAAACATTTCGGGATTGGAATTAAGGAATAGGATCGCTAGGACTGTGTGATGTCTTCTCTGTAGCTATTGATGCCGACAACTAAGTTGAGGTCACGCACACTACTCCAATATTATAGCGGCTCGTATTGTCAGTTGCCAGCATAGGTATTGCAGATCGACTGGACTCCTTGGCGCTGCGTAGAGATGTAGTCTGGCTCTGCATTTTCCACCGCGTGTATAACGAGGAGTTCTCCGAGAAATTGTTTGGATTAAGAGCGCTCTTACAAGAAAAGTCGAAATAACGCAAAATTGATGATACTAGTCGACGAAATTCAGGACTTTGTGCTCATTATTAGAAACAATGAGTACTTGTTCCAGTAAAAGCGACTTCTTATCTTTTTAAATATCGTTGTAAATATTAGAAAAAGGACTTATTAAATTAGTAATGATTTTTTTTCTGATGGTCGTTTCCGAAAAACCCCGTGAAGCACTGAATGGCAAGCTCTTATTTGGAAATGTTTAGAAGTTTACTCTGCTAAACCTGGCTATTTTGTATTACTAATACCCTGTACTTTAGGCATATCAAACGATATTTTTCCTACACACCTTTGAGAAAGAGAAAATCAAAGTAAAACGAACTCAATTTTCTCTCCGAAACAAGTGTCAATTCCTACGAAAATCTACTTAATATCGAAGTCATTTTCATACTCAAGCAATCTGCAACGTTTGCTTATACTGTTGGTATACATTAGTGTTTATGAAATTCTACTATAATTTTTTGGCAATTTTCATTTCATTTCATTTATTTATTGCATAGTCATGAACATAAATTACATAATAAGATGTTACAGTTAAGTTGGCCAGTTTGAAAACTACTCTATTTTACCGATGACGCGCGCTGCGCCAGCTCAGTGCCGCGGCAGAGCTTGTAGAGGCAGGACGTGTGTCGGTCGGCTCCGCACATTTTCAACGGCGACAACGAGATTTTTTATCATTGTGTGCGGCGGGCGCCGTGTAAAACGCTATACTGTGTGCGTGTAAACCGCAACGAGAGACTTTGATCCTAGCACTGTTTTTATAGTATTATAATTTATAATGGTACAGTTTAATAAACTACCGGACAGGATTAAAAATATTTGAAACGACCTGGCCCCAATTTCACATCGGTGACAGGTGCGACGAATTGTAAAATCACTGTTGCTGACGTCACAGGCATCCATGGGCTAGGATTACCACTTACCATCGGGCGGGCCGTACTCCTGTTTGCCACCATCATTGTATTATTTAAAAAAACTTTATTATATCGGATAAAAACAGATATTTCTCTTGCGAGGTTTCTGACAATTGTCAAAGATTTAGAAGAATTGTAGGTAATTCTTGACAGGTAATGAGTTATATGTCGGAATTTCGTGACAATAGGCCTGATGACAAATTTTGAAAACCCTTTTAATATCGTCGGTACACTTGTATTAGTTCCGAAAAACACTATATTTCAGTTATACTCATAAGATTTAACATAGATAATTGCATTTTATTATAGCTAGTTTAAACTTCGCGCGAAAACGCCTCGCATGCCATTTGTGACGTCATCATTTAGTTGGTGGTAGGGTGGTAGATATTGTTTACATACTTACAGTTACGAATTTCCCTTGAATCCGAATGATATTGTTAATTCAGCACCATATATTACGATTAGGGATAATAAATACATTACAAAAATTTATCACAATAACTCATTTTACACAAAAACTCTCACACGGTTGCAGTTTAAGATGAATTATTTAGATACATGTAAATTTTTAGTGAAAATCACCGAACGCCGGTTTTACTTTTTAATTTTTAATTTTTTCTAGTTACGACAGCCAACATGGCAATGATAGTTCCATTCAGCCAAATAATTAAAAAAGTTTGTTGTTGAAATATCGTATTATTTAGCATTTTATTTAAATAATAACAAATAGATATCTACTTTATATCGTGTAATAATATTTTTTGGACGTAATAAATGTTTAGTGGCGAAATAACATTTTTTTTGCACCTTTCGAACTCTTTGGTGCCCACGTATAGATTTCGGTCAATGAGGTTGTCTATGTTGCTCTAAGAAATATGTTATGGATTGATGACGTCACTGTTTGGAACGTTTCTGATTGGCGTTTCAGTAAAAATGGCCGATTGGAGAATTATGCACTTTTATTTTATTGAATATATTAATAATCCTTCAGTTTATACTGAGATTGGGCCATTTTTTAGAATCATATTAACATATATGTTTCGTTGAAACCATTATTTCCATGATTCTTTGTTACTTGCAACAGGCCTATTGTAGTGTTTCTTGTGACAATTGTCAGAAACCTCGCAGGAGAAATATCTGTTTTTATCCGATATAATAAAGTTTTTTTAAATAATACAATGATGGTGGCAAACAGGAATACGGCCCGCCCGATGGTAAGCGGTAACCGTAGCCCATGGATGCCTGTGACGTCAGCAACAGTGATTTTACAATTCGTCGCACCTGTCACGTTGGTGAAACAGGGGCCTGACATTCTATATGTATTAATTTTGACTCAAGATAGTACTCAGGGTCTGATGATGGAGCCGGAAGGTGGTCACCGGTACCAATCAACCATGCAACTAAACCACTTAGTGTTTGGGCTCGTTTGATTCGTCTCAACAAGATCTTTGACACAAGATAGTACTCAAGGTCTAATGATGGAGCCGGAATGTGGTCACCGGTACCAATCAACCATGCAACTAAACCACTTCGTGTTTGGGCTCGTTTGATTCGTCTCAACAAGATCTTTGACACAAGATAGTACTCAGGGTCTGATGATGGAGCCGGAAAGTGGTCACCGGTACCAATCAACCATGCAACTAAACCACTTCGTGCTTGGGCTCGTTCGATTCGTCGCAACAAGATCTTTGACAAAAGTTAGTACTCAGAGTCTGATGATGGAGCTGGACTGTGGCCACGGGTACCAGTCTACCATGTAACTGAACCACTTCGTGTTTGGGCTCGTTTGATTGGTCGCAACAAGATCTTTGACACAAGATACTACTCAGGGTCTGATGATGGAGCTCGAAGGTGGCGACGGGTACCAGTCTATCACGTAACTGAACCACTTCGTGTTTGGGCTACGTGTTTGGGCTTCATGTTTGGGCATCGTGTTTGGGCTTCGTGTTTGGTGTATCACCTAGTGTCAAAGATCTTGTTGAGACGAATCAAACGAGCCTAAACACGATGTGGTTTAGTTGCATGGTTGATTGGTAATGGTGACCACCTTCCAGCTCCATCATCAGACCCTGAGTACTGTCTTGTGTCAAAGATCTTGTTGAGACGAATCAAACGAGCCCAAACACGAAGTTGTTTAGTTACACGATAGACTGGTACCCGTGGCCACCTTCCAGCTCCATCATCAGACCCTGTGTATCTTCAGTGTCAAAGATCTTGTTGAGACGAATCAAACGAGCCCAAACACGAAGTGGTTTAGTTACATGATAGACTGGTACCCGTGGCCACCTTCCAGCTTCATCATCAGACCCTGTGTATCTTCAGTGTCAAAGATCTTGTTGAGACGAATCAAACGAGCCTAATCATGTTACTACATGGTTGATTGGTATCCGTGACCACCTTAATCATCATCATTATCATCAGATCCTCAATACTAGTTCGTTTTTAAACCCTCGTTGATACAAACTTTACAACCTATAGGTAACAAATGCTATGACGAAACATGTAAATAAGCGAGTACCTATAATTTATTTCGAGTAATACTTATACCTTCATAAGTACGAGTATGGGGCTATTCATAAATTACGTCGTTTCAAATGGAAGGAGGGGGGGGGGGGGTCTGGACATCGGATGATGGTAGTATGACGTAGGAGGAAACAGAGTCATCCGAAGCATGATTTTTGGATGATTTGAGGGGTGGGGGGGTCAAAAATCGTCAAAAATAGATGAAAAATTAATTTATGAACACTGCACACACTTACATTTGCACTGCATTTAGTATTTTCGTACTTACCAAATAACAGTTTTAGGACTTTAAAAGTTAAGCACAGTTAGTGTTGTTATGGTTGATTTCAATATGCTTCGCGAAGGATCAAGAATGTTTAATCCATCATTGTAGTGCGAGTGTGGTAGAAGGGATCGGCATACTGAGCTCGCACGGCCTGCCGCAGCGCGTAAAATACCTAAACTCGCTCAACGCCGAAATGTAATAGCGCTCTTAATCCTTGCCGCTTCTTTCCGCTATCGGTCTACGCGTCATTTCGTTCTCAGCCACTTAGATGGTCGGCATTCCCAACTATGCGTTTCTCCAAAAAATCTTTTTTTTTTAGTTTAAACCGTAAAATTAGTTTGACATGAAATATTTTATGATAGATTTAGAAATAAAATTATCAAACGTTGTTTTCGAAATTACGCAACACGAACCTACTTAACTGGGCAGATATTTCTACCCTAAAATCTTCAGCCTATCGGCAGTTGCTTTTGATGTTAATAATAGTTGGGAAATCTCATTGGCGTTTGCAAGTTTCTTCTTAATGGCTTTGATCTTCTGTAATAATGCCAAGTTTTCTTTAATAATGTATTCTCTTAATCTACAAGCTTCACAGCGAGCTGTAGCAGCTGAGACAGTCGTCTCTGCTGGTGTTAGGGGTGCTTCACACGCGCACGCTGCCTTCTTGTCTGTGTGTACTGTTATTATATCACTAGGCTCCGACCACAAGTTATCTGCCTCTATCAGTCGTGTGGAAACCCGTATCTCGTATTCGGTGTCCGGCAAAGGAAGATATTGTAAATCGAAGAAACATTGTAAATCTTTACAGCGCACTGTTGACGTGTCCGCCGGTCGCCATGCTTCACTGAATAAAGTTGGGCGGTATTCTACTCGATATTCACAAATTTCGCAATCAATAGTCTTCCTGCTTGTTAACCACACATATGGTTTAAACCAACTTAGAGTAGCATTCACTGCATTCGTATTGTTTAAATACAAATCCTTACTCTGTTCCAGTTTTATGAGTGTGTTGGTTTTATAAATAAATGTTTCATTTCTGCAAGCGAGCGCCACTGAATTGCAAGTCTTAAGTACCATGGAAATATTGTAGTCGATACTAATTTGCCCTCTCTCATAGATATTCCATTTACAAGTAATGGGGTTAGTCCCGCTTGACATGCCTAAGCATATCGGTGACTCGTTTTCATCTTCATCATTTGGATCTTTATAAAACACAGAATATTTTACCTCGTCAATGTAAGAGTAGTGCCAAAAACATTCCAATATACGCCAGTAACTTATAAGGCAGTGAAATTTTTGGGAGTCTGGGTAATAGTCTGGGTAAAAGTCTTGAACCAGTAACTTATCTGCCACCGTATACGATTCATCTTTAGTTGTTCTTGCGTCACTAAAGCACGTATAACTTCGGGGTCCAGCGAGGTTTTCCTGTGCTCTATACGTATACATAACTGTAGAACTATTGACGATTTTTTGTATCTGTCTGTAGGCTTTGTCCTCATTTGCATTAAATAATAAATCCATGTCAATAAAGAGAGATTTAGAATCAGGGCCAGAACAGAATACTTCGTGATCTTCGTCCCCCGGTACGAAGTATTGATCAATTTCATAATTATTTAATTTTTGAACTCTTGGTGAGGTGACGCATATTGCAGGTAGTACATGAACAGTTATATAATCATTGCAGCCAGTCTGTCCATTCTCGCATGTGTATGTGTATGGCCCTAGGTTTAGATTACTAACTTTCACCTGGACTGTGTTCGCGTTTATGCAACTTGTTTGTAGCGGTTGTCCATTGTCGTCAAGAATTACAAGGTTTGTTGCGTCTTCCAAGGAGCACTGAAGAAGAATGTCATCTCCATAAGATTTTACGTACTGTTTAAAATCATAACGTCTGTGTGTATTTATTGTCATCTTGGGTGCCGGCTGGTCGCGGGCGCAGACGCCGCGGGCCGCGCCGGCAGACCCCGCGCGCGCCGCGCCGCTCAGCAGCGCCACCACCATACACACGAGCATCACACTGCACATCGTACACACAACTGCTCTCGAACTATGTAATCTTAGCACTGGCTGCTTCAGCGTTATATTTTATATTATAAAATATATTATCCTTGTTCAAGTTTTTGTTAATATTTCCTTATGCGCACTTATTTGGAAATTAAAAATAGGGACACACGGAGCAATATATGCCCCTAAGTTATATCGTTATAAATTGAGATCAAATTAACAAATAGTTCATGCAACTATATAATAGTGAATAAGCTGTCTTTTATCTTATACCTTTAAACGAGCAATGCTTGTATATATTTATTTATTTATATGTATATATATTTCGGGGATCTCGGAAACGGCTCTAACGATTTCGATAAATGTGTTATTATGGGTTGGGAGTATCAATCTCTAGAACATGGTCGTCGTCATCCTAGCCGTTTTCCTTCTTAACCTTTCTCTTAAGTTTTTCTTTTATAAGTTATCGGCTAATGTGTTCCCCTTTTAGGCTCTTTAAGCGGGCACATTAAAATATCAAAAATCACGTAATTCAACGTACTTAAATTAGTTTGAGTTTTTCCAAAAAATCTTCTCTTCTGGCTAATAAGTTGGCGTCAAGATATACGCTTATGGGTAAAGGACCCCTCCATTTTACGTAACCCAACATGCACTTGGATAGTTTTCTGGAGTCTCCATATATAGATTGAAATACTATTAATATTATTCCCCCCGCCCATGGGAGACCCCATAGGGCCTCAGGGGGCATTTATGGGGGAGGCCTATGTTCAGCAGTGGACGTCTTATGGCTGAGATTATTTAGACACGTGTTCACTTTGAAAAATCTAGTTTATACCTCTGTTTTACAGAGAGGTCTAATAATTCTCGCTATTATACTGCGTTTCTAACATTCTAAATAACATTCTTTCGCCCACTTTCATTGGCTAATAAATTGAAATATGACCTGTATGATTATGAATAGCCATAGTGGTTTTGAGAAAAAAACGCTGTCAATATATCCTGGGTGCCCGTATTAGTCTGTGTTCCCCTAACTTTAAATGTATGTACCAATTAACAGTTACTAGGCACCGATAGTCGTCCATGATAACTTCCTGTTGGTTTCCTCAAACATTTTGGATGTAAGTTAATACTTAAATTAGTAAAATAATGCTCCATTTTTGGTACAGGTATTTTATTTATCCTATTCAATCCTCTTGTATGTTACAAAAATTCTTAAATTCAATATATTATAAATATATTGACAACTATTCCTGCCAAAACTTCTTATAAAATCGTTCATATGTAACCTCTTTATAGGATACTAGCTGTGCCCGCGGCTCCGCCCGCGTGGAATTCGGTCTGTGTCAGTAAGCGGCTAATTTCTAATTCTAATTTCTCTCCCTCTCCCCTGGAGGCGGAACTTGAAGTAAAGTTGACAGATGGATATGCTAGAGGACTGCAGTCCAGATAAAATATTTTACAATTAGGTATCACTAAATAAAACTACACTCCAAAATCAATAGTTTTTTTCGCTCTTATTCAAATTTTACACGTGATTTAAACGACAGAGTAGTAGTAGTAGTACATATACGCGCGCGAGCGAAAGCGAAGCGGCCTGCCTGGCTAGAGCGCCACTCACCGTGGTCTTTTTCAGACTCCTGAGGAAGACCACGTGCCCCTTGTAACCTCAATGCGTTGCGAGAGATTAAATGCGAGTCCCAAATCGTTTGACTCCGCAAACGATCAGTGCTGGATTAAAATATTTTGATGCCCTAAGCGTTTCTAGACCATGGTGCCCACTCTCCCTAGGGTCATCGAGATTACATTGAATTTTTTTGGTAAGTTGAGTGATGTTCATTGCCGCATTACAGCTGAGAATGGAAATTAGTTACATCATTTTATCACAAAAATTGACAGTGCTGCAGCAGTAACGTTGCAACAGAGTAATGCTGCTGCAGTCGCCACCCGAATTTCGCCTTTATCATATCTTAGAATGTAATTGAATCGAAATTTTTTCGATATAAAAACGCAATTTGATAGACAGTTGTACATTTTTACTTTTAGTATGGAAATCAGTCACATCATTTTATCACGAAAATTGACAGTGCTGCAGCAGTAACGTTACAACAGAGTAATGCTGCTGCAGTCGCTACCCGAATGACACTTACATCATATCTCATAATGTTATTGTAAACGCGAGCGAAGCGAGCGCGAAAATTTTTCGATATAAAAACGCAATTTGATAGATAGTTGTACATTTTTACTTTTAGTCCCAACCATGCGCGAATCCAGGATTTCATACAGAGAAGGGATGGGACAGTTTTCTATCAGCCTAGCTTCGCATAGGGCTCGACATTTAAGGGTCTCAGCGAGGTTGTTTTCATACAGAAAAGATGCAAGAAAGCAGACCTTGGAGTTGACCAAGTGAATTGAATTGGCGAAGTATGAGCAAGGCAGAAGGCCCAGCTGCGAAAGAGGAAAGCTTGGATTTGGATCCACGCCCAAGTGTAATTAAGGCAGAAAATTAACTTTGCCCTTACGCCGAACTGCAAAAGAGTGGCTTGAAATCGAATCTATGCATGTAATCACGACTCTTCTACTGCTCGCTCTTTGGCTTCACTCGAAAGCGCTACTTGATAGGATGCTTTTAGTTTTCGGCTTTCATGAGGCCCCTTATATAACACTTTGACAGTTAGGTCTCAGGATCGCGGCTAAGGAGCAACTCGGCTTGGCCGACAAATCTGGCGTGCAAGAGAGCAAAATTCGCTATAAAATCGGTAACCTATGTCGAAAAAATCGGCTTGCCGTAAGCCCGAAAGAAAGATTTTTTTTCATGACTTTAAGGGCCTCCGCGTAAGGTCAAATCGAAAGCCTATGTTGGTGATGTTCTTACGTACCCTCACTGTCTTTACTTGATCCCCACGACCCTTCGCTATTAGATGGATACTTGTACACGTATAAAAGTTTCATGTAGGTACCTACTCCACGACGACTGCAATGCTGATGCAGCCGTGCGCTTTTTTTTGCCTACGGTTTTGGTGCTACCTAGACGTGGTGCCCTAAGCAAGTGCTTATTTTGCCTAAAAGGGTTAATCCGGCACTGCAAATGACGGAGGTCAATGTTATTTTTTTCAAAGTACCCACCTTCGGGGCCATTATTAAGTGCTTAAAGGAGGCGATAATGACGTATGAATATGGATTTGATATGGGTGCGATATAATTACGATTAGGTATAATTCATGATGGAGAAAATTAATAATTTTAAATAATTATACAATTATACGCGTGTTGATATGTGTGTTTATTTTACCACTACGTAACTATGTAAACTCATTTTTAGTTTTCTTGATTACTTAATGTTTACTCAGTTCCCCAAAAGATGGCACTGTGCAATGAGGGGCAATTAATTTACTGTCGTTTAATTTTGTTGTATTATTAATTTATTAAATCAATATAATTATTCAATTATTTTTGTTGATATCCGTAAATCCGTACCCACACTACCCACTCTTCTAAACTTATAGTTAATTTGGCAAAATCTTTCTTCGGTGGCTTATTCATTTAAATTCAGCGCCATCTGTTAGTTTACCAGGGTACTCAATAGTGGTAGTACATATTTGAAAAAAGTTTGCCCCTCCTTCCTAAGTAGCGCCATAAGATTCAGGGGCAAACTTAAGTCAATCGAGTGTAGCGGCTACACCCCCTTCTAGGGGTTTAATTTTTATAGCCTATAACCTGACCGGGGATTTTCTCGACAGATTAGTAAAGTTTTCATCAAAATCCGTTCAGCCGTTTTCATGTGATGCGCGTTCAAATAAACAGACAAACAGATAAACAGATAAACAGACAAACAGACAAAAATTCTAAAAACTTTTGGAACGTGTTCTGTTATCGATTCTAAGTATCCCCAGCCAACTTTTTTTCAATTATCTTTCATGTACAGACTTTCAACCGTCTTCAGCTTTATTATATGTATAGATCAGGCTGCTGTGATTATTATTCTTTGTATTTCTTTAACTCTAAAGGTGGTCCCTGTAACACGAGTAACTAAATACTTAAATAAAATATAATTATATTTTACTCCTCATACATATATTTATATAGAATAGATTTATTTAGCCTTGTTAATTAAGTACAAATAATTCATAATCCATTTTATTGCTTTTATACGTGGGCCATACTGAAAGTTTCTGGATTCTGATATATGAGAGGACTTATTTTTTCTAAGTGGCCAGTCCAGGAATTTTCAGTATGCCCTAAGTAATCATGTGTTACCTACATAAGGTTTTACAAAGGGCATTTTACAGCTAGTGTTCACATGAACCATGTTAGAGTACATAGCAATATAAGTACTTAACTAAAACTTAACTAAGGAAGTTTAAACTAATTTTCATATGGCATGCAACATGACACGTTTTTGTAGTGGAAAATTATGAAGAAATTTTAATATTATTATAAATACTTTTCATTTTAACTAGGTTACAAAGTAATTGGTTAAATTTAACATCGACAATAAAATAAAATAATTAAATTTATGTATAAGTAGGTATACAATTATTAAAAATTTCATTTATATGTTATTATTTGTAAAAAAAAAATATATTTAGGTAGGTATTAATTGTTCATCAATGGAGTGAATAAAAAAATATGATTTACATTTTATTAACATTTACATTTAAGTACATATGTGTAATTTTATAATTTTTATATTTTTTAATGCGATAAGGTCGTATCATTTAAAAATTCATCGACAGCGTAATACAAAAGTAAGTCTGTCAGTATTTTTGTCTGTTACCCTTTACGCTTAAACTACTGAACCGATATATATAAAACATTTCGGGGCCGGAATTAAGGAATAAGATCGCTAACATTATGTGATGTGATGTTCTGTAGCTTTTGAAGCCGACGCTAAGTTGAGGTCACGCTCACAACTCCAATATTATAGCGGCTCGGATTGTCAGTTGCCAGCATAGGTATTGCAGATCGACTGGACTCCTTGGCGCTGCGTAGAGATGTAGTCTGGCTCTGCATTTTCCACCGCATGTATAACGGGGAGTTCTCCGAGAAATTGTTTGGATTAATCCTTGCCGCTTCTTTCCGCTATCGGTCTACCCCACATTTTCTTATCCACCACTTAGATGGTCGGCATTCCCAACTATGCGTTTCTACAAAAAAACTTTTTTTTTGTTTAAACCGTAAAATTAGTTTGACATGAAATATTTTATGACAGATTTAGAAATAAAAATATCAAACGTTGTTTTCGAAATCACGCAACACGAACCTACTTAACTGGGCAGGTATTTCTACCCTAAAATCTTCAGCCTATCGGCAGTTGCTTTTGATGTTAATAATAGTTGGGAAATCTCTTTGGCGTTTGCAAATTTCTTCTTCATGACTTTGATCTTGTGTATTAATGCCAAGTTCTCTTTAATAATGTATTCTCTTAATCTACAAGCTTCACAGCGAGCTGTAGCAGGCGAAACAGTTGTCTCTGCTGGTGTTAGGGGTGCTTCACACGCGCACGCTGCCTTCTTGTCTGTGTGTACGGTTATTGTATTACTAGGCTCCGACCACAAGTTATCTGCCTCTATCAGTCGTGTGGAAACCCGTATCTCGTAGTCGGTGTCCGGCAAAGGAAGATATTTTAAATCGAAGAAACATGGTAAATCTTTACAGCGCACTGTTGACGTGTCCGCCGGTCGCCATGCTTCACTGAATAAAGTTGGGCGGTATTCTACTCGATATACACAAATTTCGCTTTCTATTTTCTTCTTGCTTTTTAACCACACATTTGGTTTAAACCAACTTAGAGTAGCAGTCACTGCATTCGTATTGTCTAACTGCAAATCCTTACTCTGTTCCAGTTTTATGAGTGTGTTGGTTTTATAAATAAATGTTTCATTTCTGCAATAGAGCGCCAATGAATTGCAAGTCTTAAGCACCATGGAAATATTGTAGTTGATAGTAAATCTGTGTGATCTCTCATTTATGATATTCAATTTACAAGTAATGGGGTTAGTCCCGCTTGACATGCCGAAGCATATCGGTGACTCGTTTTCATCTTCATCATTTGGATCCTTATAAAACAAAAAATATTTTAACTCGCCAATGTAAGAGTAGTGCCAAAAACATTCCAATACACGCCAGTCACTTATAAGGCAGCGAAATTTTTGGGATTCTGGGTAATAGTCCACTACAACCATTAACTTATCTGCCACCGTATACGATTCATCTTTAGTTGTTCTTGCGTCACCAAAGCACTTATAACTTTGAGGTCCAGCGAGGTCTTCCCGTGCTCTATACATATACATAACTGTAGAACTATTGACGATTTTGACATTGGAAATGTCTTTTCGTTCGCTCCAGTATACGGTCCGATTTCACGAAAAAGTGCGATCCCCTTATATCTCGGAAAGTTGTGAAGATATGATATTAAAAAAATAGGCTCAAAAGACGCATAATCACGAGAGCTATAAGGTGCAAAAATAATTATTAGAGAAGGTCAAAAAAAAAAAAGTTATGGTCGAAATAATGAAAATAAAATTCAATTTTTTCCGAATTTTTGATTTTGGTGCTCGATAATTTGGAAACGAAGAATGATATCAAAAATTTGAGAAAAACGGCTCTGAACAATTTAGTCAGCTACAATTTGAGCCTAAAACAAAGACGATCGGGTTAAGGGTTTGCCCTGTAGCCTAACCTTAAAATAGTCAAAAAGTCAGAACGACATTTTTCACAGGACATTTATGACTTCATGTTTCGCAGAGTTCGTTATCGGTGTTTGTTGTGAATTATCGGGATTATGACGGCAGAATAACACTTGCACTGTGTGGGCTTTCAAAATCGCTGCAGATTTTTCTTGGTCTAACTCTATCTATCCTGTTTGAGACGGGCGTAGATAACGCACTATTCGACAATCTATGCATTCTTGTGGTGGTGGAAATAGAAATAGAGGGAGAGGGAGAGGGAGAGGGAGAGGGAGAGGGAGAGGGAGAGGGAGAGGGAGAGGGAGAGGGAGAGGGAGAGGGAGAGGGAGAGGGAGAGGGAGAGGGAGAGGGAGAGGGAGAGGGAGAGGGAGAGGGAGAGGGAGAGGGAGAGGGAGAGGGAGAGGGAGAGGGAGAGGGAGAGGGAGAGGGAGAGGGATGAGCACTTAGGAGAGTAGTACCCAAGATAGAGCTGATGCTGAACCCTGGTTGTACCTAGCGGAACTCAGGTTTGGTGCAACATAGGCACACGCTGTTTTGGACACCCGATTCGTCATGATGAGCATTACCCATGATAGCTGATGCTGAACCCTGGTAGTACACCTATTGGAACTCAGGTTTGGTGCAACATAGACAAACGCTGTTATGGTCATCTCTCGTCGCGTCAAACTGCTGTCAAGAAAATTTCATATCTTGCAGCAAATGGGCCGCTGCCGATCACCACTTCTCGAGTTGACTACGGATTTGCCGTGTAATAATTTTCTTGTACTTTGAACATTAATATATCCTGCTTATTAATCGAAACATGAAATATGTACCTATACTTATGCGCCACCGCGACAATTATTCAAACTTGGATACGCGTGTGGAAATTTTGCAATTTGTTTGTTCACATGCGTTATGTCCAGGATACTTGTGTTAGTCTAAGAATAAAATAATTATCATTCAACGTTGTAGTTTTATTTTGTAACTTTTTCCTTATCCAGACTTTCTCGTCGCTCAGCGACAATATTTTTTCGAATTCCGTAGATTCATTTCCAATGTGCTCGATAGTCGTGTGAGGCACGAAATCTGTGAATTTTTTGTATCTGTCTGTAGGCTTTGTCCTCATTTACATAAAATAATAAATCCATGTCAATAAAGAGAGATTTAGAATCAGGGCCAGAACAGAATACTTCGTGATCTTCGTCCCGCGGTACGAAGTATGCATTGAATTCATATTTATTTAATTTTTGAACTCTTGGTGAGGTGACGGATATTGCAGGAACTACACGAACAGTTATATAATCATTACAGCCAGTCTGTCTATTCTCGCATGTGTATGTGTATGGCCCTAGGTTTAGATTACTAACTTTCACCTGGACTGTGTTCGCGTTTATACAATTTGTTTGTAACGACTGTCCATTGTCGTCAAGAATTACAAGGTTTGTTGCGTCTTCCAGGGAGCACTGGAGAATAATGTCATCTCCATAAGATTTTACGTACTGTTTCGAATCATAATAATAACGTCTGTGTGTATTTATTGTCATCTTGGGTGCCGGCTGGTCGCGGGCGCAGACGCCGCGGGCCGCGCCGGCAGCCCCCGCCCGCGCCGCGCCGCTCAGCAGCGCCACCACCATACACACGAGCACCACACCGCACATCGTACACACTACCGCTGATCAACGAGCAACAAGCAATGACACAGTGCTTCAGCGTAGTCCTAATTATACACAATTTTCTGTTACATTTCCTCAATGCAATTGCGCATTTGCATTTAAATTTTACTTATTAAATAATGAGCAATCGATTTTGATTAATTTAATGGTGTGCATGACATCAACCTGTTATTTTCCTGCAACGGTGATGTAATATTATCAAATCAGGCCAAGTAATATGTTAAGGCAATACACGTACATTTAAAATTCCTGTTAACGTTTAATATGCCTAACAGTATAGTACTGTAGGTAACTACTATCATAGGTTCACATATTTAGTCCTTATTTGACTGAAATAATATTTCAGGTTTATGCAAATAAATAAACAGGTTGACCCTACATACAATATACTCGATATAGGTACTTTTGGACGGACGTGAACAAAGTAACAAGATATTATACAGGAATTAAAATAGTTCCACAAAACTGTGATTGTCCGAATCGGATTTAATGACAGAGCTTGTCCACAATGCATTAATTAACGAGCTGGTTTTATACAATTCGGGGCCGGAATTAAAAAATCGGATCGCTAGGATGGTGTGATGTCTTCTGTGTTAACTTTTGATGCCCGCACTAAGTCGACGTCGCGCACTCACGGAGTCAAGCCGATCTGAATTATGCTTGCCGACTTGAATTATCGGCTGCCACCATATTTTGCCCTATTTTAGTTTGACAATTTAATTTTGTTATAGTTTTGATCTACTTGGTAATTGGCGCGCATTTCACGCACGATTTTCGCTTCATTTCGCTTGCACCAATCAGCATGAGCGATTTTGATTGTATTATCAAAATAAGATCGAAACCGTAACAAAAATATTAAATCAGAATCGGTCCTTAACACCGATGCCTATATCTAATTATCCACACAAAAAATACATACATAGTTACCTACATACGACATGTGCAAGCATAAGCTTGAAAAGATGGAAAACGAAAACAAATAGATTATATTTATTTCTCATTGAAAATTTACATGTTATTTTTCCATAAAAAATAGCACAAAAAGATATTCACATAAATAAGCCTCTACACTGCCGATCCGAATATATCAGCTAATATTCGTCCCTCTGCAATGGAAGGGGGGAGGGGGTGGAACTGTAGAGCGGATTGGTTTAACATTACATTTATTTAATTTACTATTCATTTGCCAATCTGCGTACAATGGGGTAGTATGTAGGTATCAGAGGTCTAGAATATACAAGATTGCCTGTAATGTTATACATATATCTCAAAAAGGGCCGACGAAAATCGAAATGATTTGAAAAGTCTCATTGGAAGTATTGAATTCAGAACAACCGGCGCGATTCGGGAAATGAATTAGAGATTAATTAGAAACGACATAGTAAAGATATGTGACGTCCCACGGGAAAGGTACCTTATGGCGGTTGGCGCTTGCGCTATCATTAACGCCGCTCCAATATTATTGCGGCGCTATGCGATGTAAGCGCCGGCCGCCATTTTCTGTGGAACATCACATATCTTCACTATTTCATATCTAGTGAATATCAAATTCATTTCCCGAATCGCGGCGAGCCGCCATAAGGTACCTTTAGCAGTGGAACGTCACATATCTTTACTATTTCATATCTAGTGAGTCTCTAATTCATTTCCCGAATCGAGCCGAATATGTTAGGGCGTAAATTATCGGAAATTGAATAATCCCGAAAATCATTTAACAACCACTCATAAATATTTCATTATAACGAAAGGGACTTACACTTTTCGTAACTATACCCCAATTTTTAAAATGTTTTTGTTTTCCTTTCAAAATTTCTCGAATGCATCTTTTTTGTTTTATTTTTATCTTCATTATTTAGGATTACTAACATCAGAGATAATACGTCTTACATGCTCTTAAAGCTATGTAACAATCGTGGAAGATGCCTACCTATCTAGTTACAGGTAATCACAACTTACATAAGTGTAAATTATTAACATGCAGTAAACTTATACCTTACCTAATGCACAGTGCGTGCGGTTCGGGTTGATTCAAAATACTTTGAATAGTCGTATAATTCCAAAAATCACTGATAAAGAATTAAAGATCTACGGCGCGATTCGGGAAATGAATTAGAGATTCACTAGATATGATATAGTAAAGATATGTAACGTTCCACGGCAAAAGGTAGCTTATGGCGGCTGGCGCTTACGCTATTATTAACGCCGCTCCAATATTCAGCCGGGGCAATGGTACCTTTAGCTGTGGAACGTCACATATCTTTACTAGTTCATATCTAGTGAATCTCTAATTCATTTCCCGAATCGCGCCGCTATTCAATACCAAAACTTATAAACTATTATTAAAATTAAGTATAAACTAAATAAATTAAATCTAATAAAATAAATAAATAAAACTTACCCACCTATAATAAATACATCATGTCAATGAAATATTGCAGTTTTTTGAGGGTAAAGAAGAAACAAAGCGTCAGAGTTAAAGCTTCTGCGTAATTTCCGAAGCAATTTAAACCATTTTTTCCGACGAACGTTCAAAACTCGAACAGAAATAACAGCAAGCCCCTTGCCCCTTAATGAACCCTCCAAGCTTTGGGTAAAGGGTGCACTTCAGCTTAAACATGGTGGGCGAAAGGGGGTACCTGATAAAAGCTAGATTTTCTATTAAATATATTTTGTATGTGAAATGTTTAAGAGCGCATTTAACTTTTTTACATTTTTGTTCGGGAAAATGGTGACTGTATGATCGTTCTAGCTCACACTCACCATGTGTATAAGTATAAGTATAAAATCCAAGTAATCAATCTTGGATAAAACATTGAAACTGCAATTCCACTCGAATCCGATAAGTACCAATGCGAACTTGGTACCAGCGTATTATGTTGTTCCGATCCGGTCGCTATAGAAACTGCGGGGCCTTGGTGTGCGGAGGCCAAGAAACTTATTAGAACTTTGGGGCGGCGTTTGAGGGATAGGGTCAGCGACCCCCGTTCCGGCTCTTTCCTGGTCCAGCAAATATCGCTGGCTGTGCAACGCGACAATGCCGTTAGCATTTTCGACACGTTTGTATCAGGTGACAGTCGGAACGGGACATAGGGCTTTTGATATACAGTTTGTAATAATTAATTAAATTTTTAGATGTGCAAGGAAGAGTGGGAGGTGACAGGGCTAGAGGAAGATCGCCAATGAGATGGATCGACCAAATCAAAGCCAGTGTGTCGGCCACAGTAAGCGAATGCTCACGGAAAGCTGCTCTACGGGAGGAATGGCGACGTGTCGTTAAACGAGTCGCTCAAAAGTCTACATAATGGCCACGACGACCACTCTGTCAAGAGTGTAACGAAGAAGAAGATAATTTAATTTTATAATATTATAGTTTAGTTACTTTAATTCTTATTTTAAAATCTTTTAAATTTATTTATTTAAGCATGAGATCAAGCGGCGTTTGGGTTTTTATTATGATAATTATGGATAAAAAAACCCACTTGATGATTCTGAGTAAGAAAAAACTCAAAAATGTTCTGAATTAGGAAGTTTTTTGGAAAGATACCTAAACTCAAAAAAGTAAATTGTGTGTTACGTAGCTTCACCCCTCGGCCTGCGATGTGTCACGCGGTTGTGTCAAGAGCAGTCTTCGGTTTTTGCGATCGTTATTTCCTACTCGAGTCGACATTGACATGCAAACACGTCAACTAAATACTGGCGTATTTTATTTGCGTAAATGTTTTGACGAGGTTCTGCTTCCGCTTTGATCATGCGATCAAAAAGTTAGGTTGGGGCGGTATGACAGCTGCTTTTAGGTGTGGACATGTTCTGTTTATGTTTCTTTCCTTCCAACAGTCAGTCAGACATGTTGAAGAAGAAAGAATTTTAATTGCTGGCTGTCCGACCACTCGCGGACTTAAACTAATTTTATATTTAGTTCTACCATCGAACCACGAGGTTAAAATGCCACTTAGTTCGATTATGAAACCACGAGGAATTATTAAATTTTACTCAGTTCGACCGTGGAAACATGAAAGATTTTCATTTGTATCTATTTTGATTAATCTTAACACCCATTAAGTCCGGTTTTTAAGCTCTAAGAACATACACGTACTTACAGTCCCAAATGCATTCCCGTTAGCATTGTACCAAGGAGAAGTTTCCGAAATTAGGTACCAAATTTCTATAGGAAACGTTCCAAAAAATTTAAGTAAGCAAACAATGAAAACATGCCTTGCCTTGTCACAAATTATAGTGTAGGTATGTACTTTTGCCCGCCACCTCGTCCGTGTAAATATAAATAAAACATAGGGTAAAAAATATTCTATAATTACCCTTTTATAGGTTACTTATAAATTATAAACTATTTGTGTGCCAAAAGTCGAAATTCGTTTTTGTGTGAATGCAAATAGACAGACATACGCACTTTTATGTTTGTGTGGGTACCTACATTATAATAAATTAAAATGATTTTACCACTTTTGTCATATAAATATGTACTTAACAGAGTTTACTAACCTAAATGCTTTAAATAAGTAAGTTTACTCACTCACTTATTTGCAAGTACTAAATTATTATAGGTACCTGTACCTACATTTTAGTACTTTCTCGCCCTCAACGCTTAACATCGACCCCTTCAACACTGTGTCAAGTCCTCCACGAACGGGGTTACGAGAACCCCTTAAGTGTCGCTGACTCTAGTTACGTATTGCCAAGTCTAAAAATAGGCAAGCACACAGCGAAAAATACACAAATACAACTGGCAAATACTATAAATACAGCTGATAGAGAATGCTTTTGGCATTAAGTCCGCCTTTTGTACGATAAGTTTTCTTTTGTGCAATAAAATTTAAATAAATAAATAAAAATAGCAGACCTAGAATCCTTTAAGAACGTTGCATCTATAAGCGACACTTGCACCATCTCACAAACCCGGGGTTAACCGGTTAACCCGTTAACCCAGTGTCAAATTGTACTGGTAACCATGGTAACTCCAGGTTTAACCGGTTAACCCCGGGTTAGTGAAAGGTGCACTTGCACTTGCACATAGTAATCTTAAGGGAACTAGGGCCACTTGGCCGCAGATTACTATTTCTATACCTACTTGTCGACTTATCTACCTACATCAAACTATATTCAACTCATACGGCGCGATTCGGGAAATGAATTAGAGATTCACTAGATATGAAATAGTAAAGATATGTGATGTTCTACGGTAAGAGGTACCATAGCGCCGCAATGATATTGGAGCGGCGTTAATAATAGCGTAAGCGCCAGCCGCCATAAGGTACCATTTGCCGTGGAACGTCACATATCTTTACTATTTCATATCTAGTGAATCTCTAATTCATTTCCCGAATTGCGCCGATAGACTTTTTATTAAATAGTTAACTCGTTCGCGTCTTTCCTGTAGATATCACAAGGTCAAAAGAATCAAAAGCAATTTTTTTTGCTGTATCCTTACAGGCGTGATGATTTTGTTCAGTATTTGACGCTAAAATAAGAAAAACATAATTTTTAGGGTTCCGTACCCAAAGGGTAAAACGGGACCCTATTACTAAGACTCCGCTGTCTCCCGGCTGTATCTCGTGATCTGTGATAGCTAGACAGCTGAAATTTTCACAGATGATGTATTTCTGTTACCGCTGTAACAACAAATACTAAAAACAGAATAAAATAAAGATTTAAGGTGGGCTCCCATACAACAAACGTGATTATTGACCGAAGTTAAGCAACGTCGGGCGGGGTCAGTACTTGGATGGGTGACCGTTCTTATAGATAATGTTACGGAACCCTTCGTGTGCGAGTCTGACTCGCACTTGGCCGGTTTTTTATTATATTGTCCACAGAAGTGACCTTTTATCTAAAATGTGTTTGACATAATTATTTCCACAATTTTCTCGACTCTACAAAACTGTAAGTAATACCACATTCCTCAAATGGTCTCGCCGGAAGATCAGCGCAAACTTTTGGATCAGTACTTATTATGCTGAGGCGAGACTTGGTAGACTGTAGCTCTATGAACAAGTTAAACGAAAAGTACGCGCGAAAAATAAAAAAAAACTGACAACATTTTAATATCAAAATAAAAGTTCTAATCGGCATACAGTTTTCGCGAAATCGTCGTGAAATGCAGACAGCGAGCCCATTTTAAGTGTCCTATTTGCTATTTTGTTGCTAAGCACCTGAATGTGAGCATTGCGAGCATAAGCTCCACCTGCCGACTGTTTGCGCAAACAAATACTTAGATAGCATTTACAATTCTCTGAAAGTGCTTCTTTATTCTAGATTACCTTCTGCCCGCGACTTCGTCTGCGTGGAAGGTGATGATTGATAAAAACTACGCTCTGTATTCCGGGCCTCAAACCATCTGTATACCAAATTTAATCTAAATCGGTTAAGCGGTTTAAGCTTAATGAGGTAACATACAGACAGAAAGACAGACAGACAGATAGACCTCGCATTTATAATATTATTAGGGATTATACAATTTTGCGCAATCCCATCTCCTACGAGTTCTCCATGCCTACGAAGTAGGAAGTCCTGAGTTCGAATCCTGTAGGGCTATAGTATTTTTCAAAGTGGAAGGGTACGATAATAGTGATACTCTTCCAGTTTGAAAAATACTATAAGACGCAACCGCAACATCCCAAAAATATATGATAAAAAACCAACGTTTTTTATCATATATTTTTGGGATGTTGACTTGTATTGTACCTAAAGATGTTTGTGCGCTAAGTGTTCTTACTTCCTTCTAGTTCTGCGTCGGTTCGGGCGTCTCAGTCCGTATTTACAAGACTTCCCACTCTGCGCTGGTAAGTGTCGGCAAATACATGAACGATACAGAATACACGACGATAAAGTAAACTTGCACATACAGCAGCAGAAGTCGCTAAGCGGGCGAAGTGTTCAAAATTACCTTGACACGCTCTTATTCTCCTAACAATAAAGTCGCGTCAAGATCATTTTGAACAACTAGCCCGCTTTACAACTTCTGCTGCTGACTGTACATACTTGGAAAGCATTTAAAAAGAGGAAAGGGGACGACGTGGCGTGACCGCATCACCATACAAACGTAGTCCCAATTACCGCTCTGGATAACATATAAATATTATTAAATATCTGAAGACACACACACACACACACACACACACACACACACACACACACACACACACACACGCGCACGCGCGCGCGCGCGCGCACACACACACACACACACACACACACACACACACACACACACACACACACGCACACGCACACTTTCTCACTCCTTTTTCTTTATTTGAATTTCATAATTTCATTAACCACCTATTAGATTACTTTTAGTTTTTCTTAACCTTAGCCTACGAACTGCGAAGTCCGCTGCCACGTTACAGGCTTGCCTAGTGTGGGGCCACAGGATACGTAAACAAGGTTCTTTCAAATAAATATATTCTTCTTCTTCTTCTAATTCTGATCAATAGGTAAGTAAGTACGAGTATGTATATTCATCATACTTGACAAATGGGATGTCATTCGAAACGACTTGGAGGCTTATGCTGTAGTAATAACTGGTCATGAATTTGATCTGGTTTGTTTTCGATATGATCTGCCCTCATGACGTCTAAAAGTCATGAATAAAAAATAAATAATAATGTACATTATAAAATGATAATTTCAGATGAAAATAATTATTTTCTTGTTTCATTCGATTTAGAGCGAGATTTGTCAGTTTTTAGGGTTCCGTACCCAAAGGGTAAAATTGTGACCCTATTACTAAGACTCCACTGTCCGTCTGTCCGTCACCAGTCACCAGGCTGTATCTCATGAACCGTGATGATATATTTCCGTTGCCGCTATAGCAACAAATACTAAAAAGTTCGGAACCCTCGGTGGGCAAGTCCAACTCGCACTTGTTTTAGCTTATTTTTATTATTTACCTTATATCTTAAACCTACATGTCCATATATCGTGATCCAAGAGCCTTATATTGGATTTAGGACCAATAGGGCCCATATTTACGACCGGTTCTTATTTATATGCATTGCTCTCGAAAAATGGCGGGATTATTCCAAGTTACTGGAAACCAACAGGAAAATTGAATACGGTTATCAAAAACAGTTGCGCATAAAATTGTGACGTCATATCGATTAGTAAATATTTTACCGCCTATTGGAACAGCCGGCCTAGCCAAGGTTACAATCGGTATCGCTTCGACAACGAAAAGCATTATGTCTCTCTATCACTCTTTCATATTAGTGCGACAGTGACAGTTGCATTTCGATCGCTACGGAGCGTAAGCGATTGGCATCTTGGCTACGCGGCCTGGTTAGAATTTTAGATTGTTACCTTTTTACAATTTAATAACACCTTTGCAAGCTTTTATTAAACTTGCATTGTTTGTTTGTTATACATATATTATATAAGTCTGTTTGGGTCAAATCTTCTAAGCTAAATTTAGACCCACTTTCTATTATTCTATTCAGATGAAACTTCACATACATTATGTACGATGATGGACACAGGGAGGTGCCCATAGGAACTCTGTGATAAGACAACGCAAACTATTTGTGGTTGGGTTTATTAGAATTGTCTCGATGAGTACCTATTAGTTGCCTGTTGAAAGAAAAGTACAGTCAGCGATAAAAGGTGTATCAAAAATGAAATTGTACTAGTTTCTGCCAGAGGTTTCGCCTGCGTGTAATAAAAATTTCCGTGATAAATGCTACCCTGAGGCGTATAACAGGTTATGAATTTGATCTGGATTTGTTATCAAATATTACAATTAGAATTCGCCTCCGAATATGCTCCTTTCCGGAATGCAAGCGTATCCATTCCATACTAAATATTATCTATTTTTTTTGTTTCAATCGTGTAAAGGTTATAGACAGACCGACAGACAGATTTATAAATATAATTATTTGGACGGATTATATTGCGGATAAAGATATTAAAATACATTTAATTATGTGGATTATATATTTTTTTTTGTACCTAATGCGGATAATGAAATATTTATTAGTATTTTTCCTTACCCATTTACCACGAACGCAGTAATTTTAAATTCATAAAACTAATATTGATTTACATACATAATCTGTTTAAAAATTGTTTTATTTCCGAGCAAAACATGGGGGGCCGATTGTACAATTTGGCATCAAAATAACATCTAAATGATTTCTTATTGTTATCAATTACCTATCACATGTCCGTACGTACGTCTCGCCCTCGTCAATACAAATGTACGACATGCAGGAACAAAATGCACACGTGAATGATAACTACATGATATCATTAAGTTAATTTTACGGTTTCGGAGAGCCTAATAGCGGCTCGATTCGAAAAATGAATTAGATTTCTACTAGACTTCAACAAGTTACGATATGGATAATTTAAAGATATTTGTAAGATAGATATGTTAAATTATACGTTTCCGCGATTCTGGAGGTCCTCTTGAACGATTTCGACAAGTTATTCTTAGATATCCAAGTCACATCTAGTCGATATCTAATGTAGATCTAGTTGATCTCTAAATCGTCTCAAGATCTTGTGATTATCTCGAAATCCGAATAGGCCTGTTAGTCTCCATTAGAAGCACCATCGGTGCATGAGTACTAGAATAGCGTTCACGATACCTGCTCGCCCCGTTTAAATTCGATAAATCATGATATCATTTAGATGTTAAATAATTACACGTTCTAATTGATCTCCAGCAGGTGTATTATGGATGCCTTTATCCACGCGATAAAATAACTGTCACTTTTTAACACCGTGGGATAGAAAGTGACGGACACCGTTTTATCACGCTGTCACGTAGACAAGAACGACCATCATATCCGGACTGATTGTAGATACAACTTCTTTGACTTTTTACTGGAATCGGGCACACAAAAAGCCGTTGGCAGTCTACTCTCTGTTAATTGCTAATTAATTTAGCCGGCAGAGGGCGCTGGCGACACGCCAGAGTTCCGCAGGCATGACTTTATGAGACACACGAAACATAGCCGCCATACAATCGAAATTACGCTCTATTTTTCAAATTAAGTACATGAAACTTGGCATGAACTTACCTACATTTGCGTAATATAATTATATCTATGTCTGGTACTACATATTTTGCATCTTTGCTTAAAATTGTTAAACATAGAAAATAGAGCGGGTAAAAGTTAATATAATATTATTATTATTATAATTCAGCCTATATACGTCCCACTGCTGGGCACAGGCCTCCTCTCATGCACGGAGGCTTGGGCTAGTCCCCAGCTAGTCCAATGCGGATTGGGGACTTCACATACACCTTTAAATTTCTTCGCAGATGTATTGGGTTTCCTCACGACGTTTTCCTTCACCGAAAAGCTAGTGGTATTCCGTACATAAGTCCGAACAACTCCTTGGTAAGAGCCAGGATTTGAACCCGCGACCTCCGGAGTGAAAGTCGGACGTCATACCCGCTCACACCCCTTTTTTAGGGTAGAACTGGTATGTAGGTAGGTAGAAGTTATGCATGTAAAATGTCTACTCGCTGTAATTTGTGACGTCCCACGGTAAAGGTACCTTAAGGCGGTTGGCGCTTACGCTATTATTAACGCCGCTCCAATATTATTGCGGCGCTATACGACGTAAACGCCAGGTACCTTTTGCCGTGGAACGTCACATTTTTTTGTATTACAATATCTAAGCGGAACCCCAACCAGAACAAAAGTTCCCGAATGATTTGTCGCCTCTCCACGTCCTCTCCAGGAGGGTAAAGTCGGCAGAAGTGTTTACACTTCAGACGGCCAGCATTTTGTACTTTCATAACCTCTATAGCTCGTTCTTATAGAGCCCACAATTTACTTACTTATATATACTTTACGTCTCGCTCGCACTAATATACTTATATGTATATACTTGTGCAGACAAGTCTGAGCAAAATGAACCCATGAATGACAGGTTTTACGGCCCGATTTGGACTTTAAGATTCGTCAAATATTACGTCTAGATACGGATATTGATTAGATATGTCAGTGTAAAAAGAGACGTTTCTTCAAACAAAAACGTTACTTTTGACACTGACGTAATCTAATCCATATCGTATCTAGACGTTATAATTCACGTAAGTATTTTAAAGTTCGAATCGGGCCGTACCTGATATGACTCCAACATCATTCTAATATGGCACTCTAGTCCCCGACAGGACAGAAAATATCAGTTCCCACATACATTTGTAGACTTTTGGACGTAGTGTTGACGGGACGTGTTGGAGTCACCATAAACAACAGTTTTCATGCTCTATACTTTTCCATAACCCTTTAAGTCCCGTTATCCGTTTAAAAGCACAAAATCCAATCGAATTTTGGACTATAATGGAACAAAAGAAGGTTCCAAATTCAAAACTGGAAAAATGATACTGGGGTTTTGGAGGATAGTTGTTAAACACGACACTATTATCTTCTTTATTCCTTTACACTTACATCCTAGAATAGCGTGAAGTGTTTTAGTCACTTTGGTACTAAGGTATTGCCGAAATAAAAATGGAAGACGGGTCAGTAGGAAAGGCTTTTTGTGTGTGTTTATTAGGTTAGCACACAGATCGCAGTTTCCTAGATGGAGCGTGGGGCAGCTCGTGCCTCGTATTCACTGCAAAATTTAGATACCTACCTAGTAATGGTTGAAAACCATTATTTTAGTATGAATTACGGTTATGTACGTTTTTGTTGTGAACATCATAAACAGCTTTCCACGTTCCCAGTCTTGACCCGTCTCCCACCAGTTCCTATCAAAGGCGTCAAGGTCATCTCGCCAACGCAAATATTATCTTATCTTATCTAAGGCCCACTTGCACCATTCCACTGATCCGGGGATAACCGGTTAAACCTGGAGTTACCATGGTTACCAGTACAATTTGACACTAGGTTAACGGTTTAACCGCTTTAATTAAACCCGAGTTAGTAGGATGGTGCAAGTGGGCCTTAGTGTTGTGTCTACAGGAGGCACTCTACGGGTTAACAGCAGGCTGAAAGAAAAATAAGGGAAGTCAAATGTTTTGCTTCTTTATTAGGTCCGCTATTTGGGCCATGTTTGTTTATTATATTGATAAAGTCGATGAGTAAATAGACTATGTACAGTCTACACAACGAATAAGTAATAAATATAGCTTCTGCTCACGTCTTTGTCCGAACATTAGTAAATAAACACCGTTTGAGTCATACACATTTTCGTTCCTGTAGATATCGGAAAAAATGTATAGGAATCGAAAGCAGTTTTTTACGCTGTACCTTTAAAAATCTGTTGACCCATTTGCACTTTGCCGCTAAGGACAGTGATGACACCCCTCTACATAAAGCATAAATTGATTAATTGCGGCTCGTACAGTTTAATGAATATTATAAGTGTGATAAATCATTAGTTACCGATCAACTCTCTCTATGAGAGTCTATATTCAGGCCTTGTGCATCAGATCTCTGCAGATGATTTAAGCAGCATCTATGATCTAGCGACAGCGCCGCTCGCGGCTATACAGCCCGATCCTTGAACGGCATAATCGCCCGCATTTGTGACAAGTATTCCTCCTCCTAATTATCGCGCATGTATTTTATTGCCCGTTTTCGGGCCAAGTCTTGAAACCAGGACCTATCATGGGTTTCGCGCCCTCTTAAAAAGCTGTTCCTCCACTCAACGCGGTTTGTTGCGAGATGCTCCCATGAGTCGCAGTCGATATTAAACGCAACCATCGTATTGGTTGTGTCTATGAGAGTAGGTAAGTTCAAAATCACGAAAACTTTCCAAAACATAACTCATCAGTTTAATATTCGTTCTGTTAGCGTAACAACTGCTGTTTTTGACGTTCACATGTTAAACTGTAAAACAATGTCTCTCAAGCAAAATTTTTTTTAAAGTCCTCCGTTGTCTTAAAGTGTAACAACAAATAGCTCCGCCTGACTGCGTCCCGTCCCGCTCCGTTCTTTCTACCTCATTCTTACTACTTACCTACTCAAGGGCTCAACTTGCTAAAACTGTGGCTCTGTGATCAATAGATTCCCGAATCCCCCAATGGCTTCGCAATTTTGAAAAATTCCAAAAACTGTTTGACCAAAAAATTTAAACAATTACCGAGCCAGCTCACAAAATTTCACGAAAATAACTGACGGCCCGATTCGAACTTTAAGATACGTAATTAATAGATGTAGAAACGATATGGATTAGATATGTCAGTGTCAAATGTGACGTTTCTTGAAACAAAAACGTCACTTATAATTCAAATCGTTTCTAGTATTGACGTGTCTTAAACTTATGATCGGGCAGTCAGTCGTTTTAATGCGCAGGTGAAGAGGGGTTACTAAGATTCTTAGAAATAAAGGAAAAGTGGAAAACTCATTGTCTCGAACTCGAACTCGTGCCTCACACACTCACAATTGAGCTACCGTTGATAGCGGATAATAATAAAATCCACAATATCTTTCAAATATTCAGAACCTTAAGATAAATCCTCTCGCCTCCCCGCGTATATCGTCGGACACGGCTTAGTTAAACTTTAGGCCTATAATTGGTACATTACTAATACCATTTGTTTTAACATATACTTCTGCGTACTACTTGGTACTACTTAGAGGCCACGTTAAACTGGTAGCAAACTCGATTGCGCCGCACTAAACCATTGGCAACATTCGGGCTCCTGCGATAAAAATTCCCATTACCAAGTGGCTGACATATCTCAGGAACGGTGACCTAACTCAAGCTGAGGGTGGACCCAGTTAGGATTGGTCAACGGCGATTTGTTAGGCACATATTAGATCCGTCTGACATATCACAGCGGCCACTCTAAGGAATAAGTGGTTCAAATCTTCGAAAATCATAAGTACCTATTGCGCCTTACAGAACAGTAACTACTAACGCCATCCAGCGGTGCCAACTATTAAAGGGAAAAGTTACTTTATTGACCAGAAGCATAGAAATATAAGTACCTGTGCTGTCGGTGCTCCAAAATATACGAAAACGCATGTGAGAGTGTACTCTTGATTATAATAAGGAAAGGTAAGCACACATATGCGAACTTAACTACCTTACCTAAAAGGTCGAAGAGATCGTAAATTATGTACGAGTCAAGTCCGAATTCATCCTGGGGATCGTGAAGTTGGAATCTCGACACAGTGTGAATTTTAATTCTTTTGTGCTGAGCGTTCCCACTGAACATCTATATAGCGACCTCCACCAAGGAGGAGTTTTGGCCGAAGTGTCAAGTTCCGGCGGTTCTGCGGCCGGCTCCCTGACACTGCGGGGTTACGAACTGCATCGCAGCCATAATTATTGAGTGTTTTAGTTTTAAGATATATTTTATAATAATTGACGCATTCCTTAACAACTGGCCGGAGGAAGCGCTAAATCGGGAGTCATGGAGAATCAGGGGAGAGGCCTTTGCCCAGCAGTGGGACACACAAATAGGCTAAGAAACAATAAAGAAAAAAAAATGTAGCTATGCTAGTTTTAAGGTATTTATCTATGGGCCAATAGTTGCCTGAAAATTAATATTTTCATTTTCATTTCATTTCATTTATCCCTTTGACTTATTCCTAATATATGCAGTGAACCGCAGACGTTTCAAGAAATATCCCAGCCATATTTTTTCCGGACGCCTTGCTAGCGGCGTTTTGTCGACGATAACCTGGTTTTACTGTAGTCATAAAACTATGCTTAGTTCGAGCTCACGTAGCAAAGTTGAAACTGCCGTTATTTCTTTCATATGTTCCTTGAAAAGATTTTACACATGTTTGAACATGCATTACTGCCTGAATGTTTAGTAGGTGTACGCATTACTTTTCACCAGTTTTTAATACACCAGCTCGTCAAGGTTCTCTTTATAAATTAAAATCTAACATAATGAGAAAATTGTTGTTTATTTTCTGTACATATATGTTAATGACAAAGTAATTAGATGTAAATTTTGAGTTGCACACTCGTGTTGGCTGGTTGAATCAACTTTTATTAAGTGATAGTTTTGAATCATCAATTTCGTTAGTTGCGTTCGTCGCGTTCATTAGTATTTGATTTGTAATTTTTTAATTTTCATTTCATTCATTCATTCATTCATTCATTCATTCATTAACCCTCCAACCTTGAAACCCTCGCAACGCTCAAGATTCCACTTTTCGGACAACCCTGCTGCTGCTACGGTCGTGATTCAATTTTGGAATCATACGCTTACTCGGCCGCGTATCAACATTAGCACGAGGTGTTAAACAACAACTTTACCCCCTTTTAAAATGAATAACTACCTACTTATTTATTTGAAAGAAGCGGCGGCGGCGCGATTCGGGGAATGAATTAGAGATTCACTAGATATGAAATTGTAGACCTTTGTAGACCTACAGAACTTGCTCGAACGGGTGGATGTAGTAAGTGCGAAGTATGGCCTAACGATAAACATCAAAAAAACCAAAGTAATGACCGTAGATAGAATACAAAGGTCATTACCTGACTTGAAAGTCCGAAATGAAATTGTACAAAGGGTCCGCTCGTATAAGTACCTAGGCTGTATTGTCAATGACCAGGGTGATCACAGCGTTGAGATCAAGTGCCGAATAGAAGAAGCTCGTAACACTTTCCTAAAAATAAATCATCTTCTCTGCAACCGGTCCCTCTGAATCTCTACCAGGGTGCGATTGGCACGGTGCTATGTATTTTCGGTTCTACTGTATGGTGCTGAGTCATGGACACTCACTAAAGCTATAAGGCCTATAAGTAAACGTCTAGAGGCGTTTGAAATGTGGGTGTACAGGAGAATACTGAAAATCTCATGGACGGATAGAGTAACCAATGACAGCGTGCTGCAGAGAGTGCAAAAGAAAAGATAAATTTTGGATACTGTAAAGATTAGGTTACTGCAGTACTTTGGTCATATATTACAAAATGACAAATACAACCTCCTCCAGCTGATAATACAGGGGAAAATCCAGGGTGAACGAAAATATGGAAGAAGACGAACCTCGTGGCTGAAAAACCTCAGGTGCTGGTTCAAGATGAGCACCAGATCGCTGTTTCGAGCTGCAGCGTCAAAAGTAAAAATAGCCCTAATGATAGCCAACCTCCGGCAGGAGACGGCACCATAAGAAGAAGAAGAAGAAGAAGAAGATATGAAATAGTAAAGATATGTGACGTTCCACTTTATGGCGGCTGGCGCTTACGTCGCATAGCGCCGCAATAATATTGGAGCGGCGTTAATAGCGTAAGCGCCAACCGCCATAAGGTACCTTTAACCGTGGGACGTCACATATCTTTACTATTTCATATCTAGTGAATCTCTAAATCATTTCCCAAATCGCGCCGAAGGTAGGTAAGGTAAACGTACTGGTTATTGACGCGGTCCCAGGACATGTCATCTAGAAACTTAAGTCATTGTCAATAGAGGTGACAGCAAGGTGTCATCTATTGGGCATCAGCATGTCGAGCACTAGTACGTTTACCTTACAGCTTGTTCTATAAATAAGGAAACCTTAGTCTCAGACCAACGCAGCGTAAGAAATACTGCTCCACTCTGCATAAACTAGCTCCATAAATATCCCAAGATTTACTTTTCTTCTAAAGCATCATTTTCTTCCACAATTTGTCTATTTCGCACTAAAGTCATAAAATCCTTGTATTTTCATGTTTATACGCCTTTGTGAGGGTAAAGCTGTAAAACTATGCTTAAACTGGCACGTAGCGATCGTGCTACGGTGTTCGGGTTAAAAATACATGATTCTTTATTTAAGGTGTTGTTGTATTTGTGTATGCGTGGCTTAAAAATGTGTGGATAAATCTGCAGAGATTTATCCACGCTTGACCCGATTCAGATTTGAGATTTTGTTATGATTTCAAACTGGTTTTGAAACGACCTTGAAGATTGTGCTTGCTGATTGGTGCACGCGTCATGAATTGATAATCGGGCATGAGATGCACGCTAATCACCAAGACGATCGTCGTTTCAATTATAATCAACCTTGAGTCCCTGTGAAAGCCAAAAGCTAAAGGTTAGATTTTATCACATAAGCCCCACTTGCACTATCCCACTAACCCGGGGTTAAGCGGTTAAACCGTTAACCCAGTGTCAAATTGTACTGGTGAGCATCGTAACTCCAGATTTAGCCGGTTAACCCCGGGTTAGTGAATAGTGCAAGTGGCCCTAAGTCATCTATCTACGAAGACAAAATTTCAGGCAGAAGCTATTCCCAGCGTTCTGCGACCTACTTTTACAAGTATAAACACTCTCCTCTAAAATCTAATTTTCTGAGTTATATCCGAGTCTTTTGACCTTGAGCTGGATCGTGCTCTTAGGTTAGGTTACTCCGTAAAATTGAATCAGGACATAAAACTAGGATACTGTAAAGCATAACAATAGGGTTTTATTAGAACTATGTAGAAGAGTAAAAAAACTTCTAAAGAGGTCGCATGTTCATGAACGCATCAATGAAAACTATTTTTTAGTATGAGGGCGCCTTCAGTCGCTCTGGACCGCGTGCAGCGGGCTACGGACGGGTCTACTAAAGGTCTTGGCATGACCTTAATAAATACAGGAGGCATTGTAAACCTTAATAAATACAGGAGATATTCCTTCTGCCTGTGCTTAAGCTTGTTTGCCGCTAACGTGTTATAAAAAAAGTAAGTACTTAAACGAGTAAGTTGAAAGATTTAATTCCAGCAAGGTTTGGCTTCCCCTCGAAGTTGGAATCTCAAATAGGAAACAATATTTTATTTTTGTAAATCCTAATGAAGTCCGTCAAATCTTGGGGTTAGGTAGCCAAAAAAGCTGTATTATTTAGTCCAAGAAACGGGCTGAGAAAGTGATAAAAAACACGAAGGTTAAACAACTATAAACTCAAAATCAAGAAAACATAAAAATTAGATAAGGACATTTTATTTTCAAGAATAAATTCAAAGAAAATATCACCTACAATAAAAGATAATTTCAAAGTTTAGACGCAGAACAAAACAGGTAATAAGTAACTTACACCTTCAAGTTTCTTTCATAATTTTATTCAGAGAAAACAACATTTTATTCAGAACAAACAAGTAATAAACACGAAACTTGACGCGTAAATTACGCGACGGCTGGCTGGGCGGTGGAAAACACCTTTTTATTTGATTTTTGTGGTTCAGTATAATACAGGTTACCTTCGGAAAATTTGTTGTGATCATGTTAGTCTTTTCCTCAAAATTCCTAAATCTAGTCTATTCCTAAAAATTGTAGGTCAATTCAAACTTACGTACTTGTCCGTACATGTATTAGAGCGTGGGAGACAAGATTTGTTTGAACGACCATTTTCTAAATTGCAACTCCCATTGCACGTTATTTAGGCGACGAAGATATCATGGATAACAATATGTCATGTCTTTTATGCAGATTATAAAATATCTCAGATTTTCCAAATTTCATTAAGTCAATTTAAGGTAAACGTTCTGGTGCTCGACGCGGTGCCAGTACATGTCATCTTGAAACTTAAGTCATTGTCAATAGAGGTGACAGCAAGGTGTCATCTATTGGACATTAGCATGTCGAGCACTAGTACGTTTACCTTAGCAGATTGTATGTGATGAAAGGCCAAAATATATACAAGTTGCTGATTATGAACAAGTAAATGCAGGTAATTAATATTTTAGCCATTTCTATGGAACTCCACTTAACTAAAATACCTTCAACTCGTTTTAAAAGTTTAGAAAAACATTAAGAAATCTTAGAGCTTTCTGCAAAATACGGAAAGACAGACGACAAGTCTCGCACACGCGGTGCAGACGCGACAAATGTTTTTACCTTTTTAAAGTAAGTAAAATGTTTGAAAAAACTTTAAGTAATTAATTTTCGTGGACATATTCTTAAACTAACTTTGGGCCCCATTCCGATTTTGAAATAGACATCTATTAGATATCTTTTAGACATCACCAAGATACGATAACGATATGTTTAAGATCTAACCTGTCAAATTTGACATTTGCGCGATTCTGGAGATAGACTTGTACGATTTCCACAGGATATGACTTACAGGCCTATTCAGATTTCGAGATAATCACAAGATCTTGAGACGATTTAGAGATCAACTAGATCTACATTAGATATCGACTAGATGTGACTTGGATATCTAAGTCATAACTTGTCGAAATCGTTCAAGAGGACCTCCAGAATCGCGGAACGTCAAATTTGACATATCTATCTTACAAATATCTTTAAATTATCCGTATCGTAACTGGTTGAAGTCTAATAGAAATCTAATTCATTTTCCGAATCGAGCCGTTAGAGATCCAATTCACATCTAATAGATATCTTACGCTATCTAACGTAAAAGTGACATTGGTTGCCCGAATTGCGCTGCAAAAGAGAACTAGTTGATATCTAAACTATAACGTATCTAGAATGGATCTAGTACGTGTCGTCTCTTGTGAATATCTTGGAGTTCGAATACGGCAGTTTATTTCCAGTAAGTACGTTATTTCCGAATATTTGGTAGATAACTTGTACTTACTTCTTTTTATAAAAGTATATATTGTTGGTAAAATTAATGTTTTTGTACAATAAAAATTTTGTACTTTGATCTTTTATTGCTCGGTGGCAAACGAGCATACTGCCCGCCTGATAGTAAACAGTCGCGTTAGTCTAAGGACACCTTGTGTAAGGGATGTTACATACGCGTCGCAGACTCTATAATTACCCTAAAATTAGTATAATTTACTTAACCAAGAAATTAATTACGTGCTAACCACAAATCATTTCGTCACTTCTGTTCTGCCCTGCATCTCTCAATCAATTCATTTG
Organism: Cydia splendana; assembly: GCF_910591565.1. Lineage (NCBI taxonomy): Eukaryota > Metazoa > Arthropoda > Insecta > Lepidoptera > Tortricidae > Cydia > Cydia splendana. The sequence goes on along the minus strand of NC_085982.1, from coordinate 13,307,750 downwards.
ATTGGGAGTTCTACATGTGTGTGTGTGACATACGAGCCTGTATGTGTCATATGTGTGTTATGAAGTGTTGGGCAGTTTGGGAGTATAAACATAGAATTAGTATTTTGTACGACTGGAAAGAACACGTCCGACTTACTCAACTAGAATAACAAATAAAAGTCTGATTAGAGTTCAATCAAAACTTTTTTTAATTACCAATTACAACTTTTTTAATGCCAGAAATTGTGTATTGAGTAATAATCAAAGCTACGAGCGGGGTATATAAACGGAGAAGGGATACCTTTCACAGACATGTGTGAGATAAATGTCAGTCATATGGACCGTTTGTCGATGGCAACAATATACCGAAAGCTACATTTATATATATATATACCATCGCGGTGGTTAACAAAGGTGTGGTTAAAATATGACTATCTGCCGTAGGTATTCGAACTTCAAGATATTCACAAGAGACGAGACGACACGTACTAGATCCATTCTAGATACGTTATAGTTTAGATTTCAACTAGTTCTCTTTTGCAGCTCAATTCGGGCAACCAGTGTCACTTTTACGTCAGATAGTGTTAGATATCTATTAGATGTGAATTGGATCTCTAAGTCATATCTTGTGGAAATCGTTCAAGAGTATTTCCAGAATCGCATAAATGTCAAATTTGACAGGTTAGATCTTAAACATATCGTTATCGTATCTTGGTGACGTCTTTAAAAGATATCTAGTAGATGTCTATTTCAAAATCCGAATCGGGCCCTATGTGTGATTTATTTTCTAGCACATCCAGTATTGCCTAGTAATACTAACTCCATGTTTTTGTGAGGTGCTTGTCATCGGCACTTCGCGATAATTGGTTCGCTGTGGCTTTTGCTCTTAATGAGTTTGTGCGAGACTTGATTGCTACATTCAATATTTACAGTGTTTCTCTTTGGTGTACACTTGCTTTGGATTTCCATACCATAGTAGCAAAGTGCAAGTTGGATAATATTCTCAAAAATGCTGGAACATTCTCGCAAGTTTCTCGAAACTTACACGAGAATTTAATGCAAGTTTCCATTCAGAAAGATGTTAGAATTTTTCAAAAAAGTATTATTTTTAATATTATAATATCACATAATAATTAGACAAGCAGGAGAAATATCTGATAATGCCTGTATCTATTAAGGTCTTAACATATTTAGATTGTTTGCTTTTAAATTTCACATAACTTTTGCCTAAGTATAGTAAATGGGTCATTCTCGCATTTCGTGCAAATCGGTATTATTTGCAATTTACCAAAAATGTGATGCTGTTTTCGAATATCTGTTAATGCAAGGTTGTAACATAGGACCTAAAGTATATTGGCCCGCCATGAACAATTCTAAAAAGGTGGTTATTTTCTTTATATTTACAATTAACCCCCACTATTTTCATTCCTCTCTGCATGTAACGCGTGAAGTTAAACTTTGACCTCCATTTGAACCTTAAGATACTAAAAATAGAAAACTTGTTGTTGGTTCAGTAAACAAGTAATTTAGTTATGTTTTATATCCTATAATATTATACGCTAAGAAATGAACAATAAAACTATACAGCCTTATAAGTGATGGTCCAAGCAATTTCTTCATTACCGACGCGAGAAATGGATTAGCTATATTTTGCTATATAGCAAGGGTATATAGCACTTTCCGCGGATACAACATATTGTTCGTCAGTCAGTTGGCCGCGTGCTACCACAGCGGTCGTCCGTATGTTGCTTTTGACGAAAATACCTACGTTCTCTCGTGTCGGGAAGGAGTGTGGTTCAGATAAATCTTCATCGCCATCTAGTGATTTATACAGTAAGTACCAATTGTACATTATTAAAATTATACCTAATTGATGTGTTTTTGGGTTGCCTTTCGTGTGGCTTATTCTACGAAATCAAGGTCTGATATCAACCGACCTAAGCGACGAAAACTTCCAAAACTTCATTCATATCTGTTTCATTCATTTCTTTTCCTTCCAATTTTGCCAGGGAAGGTAATGAACGAATTTAGAAGGTAATGATAATATATTTGAGGCAGTGCATTTAATGGAAAGAGGGTTAAGTTATTATAAATAGAATGTTGGTATAAGCATTTAAAACTGTATGTAATAATATATAGGGGAGCCAAACTGGTGATTTTTGGTAACTAGAGCGCAGTAGATTAACATAATCTGCCGCTCTACATATAATACCAGACCGCACTCAAGGACTGTGCTGAGAAATTTGACACGTTACTAAGAGACTAAGTGACTTGGAATCATCTGATACCTGTCGACGATAAGGTAGAGAACGGGGCAAATGTTTGGAATAAACGGCAGAAACTACAGAAACATAAACACAGGCCGATAAGCAATAATAGTGCCTCCGCCGTCAAAAGCGACAATTCCCAATCCGTGCGTGATAAATCTCAGAAAACTGATACCAGCAGTAAAAAGCGGTGTAAAATCCCTCTCAGGGCGGTGGACCATCGCAAGTTCATCCATCTGTGGAATATAGCTTGAGGATCGGAGGACAGAGGGCATATCTGCTGTTATTCATGGTGCACTGTCGATGAACTTAAGCTCAAAGGGGACTCCAAGACTTTCAAAATAGGAGAGGAGGAGAGAGACAATGTATGAATCCTGTTTATTTCCAACTATGTAGCCCGATAATCGTCAATGGGAGTCAGACAAAAACCAACCAGTAATACTTAGTTCGGAATCCTGATTTGAAACCTTCACTGGATCTAATTTACCAAAATGTAAGGGGTCTTAACACCAAAGTAAGTTTTTCGGGCTTCTATGCTGTTGGTCTAGACTACTTAGGTACCTGCATAAGGGGTCTTAACACCAAAGTAAGTTTTTCGGGCTTCTAAGCTGTTGGTCCAGACTACTTAGGTACCTGCATATATTAAGAAAGGGGTGTTTAGAGCATTTGAATGGTCCAATACACTCCATGCTTAATCTGGTACCTACTCTCCACAAGTACATATCTTCACCATTGGAAGATTTTACGGGTAAGACCGATCGCAAAGTCAAGGTATTCTTTTCTTTCAGCTTTAGCAAAGCTGTTTGAGTCCATACTCCATGGCACGTTGTCGAAACAAGTGAAACCATTATTCCTGTGCAACACTCAGCATGGTTTCAGAGCGAAACGGTCTGTGAAAACTAACATGACCTTGGTTGACACCATCTCAGAGCATCTGGATATGGGTATACTGATAGACGTCCTGTATTATGATTTCCGAAAAGCCTTCAATCGTGTGGGTAACGATGTATTCCTACACAAACTGACACTATTGGGTTCGATCCACATTTGCTTAACATTTTTGCCAGTTATCTGCGTGATCAACCGCAGTACGCAACGACCAGCATGGCCACTTCGTACCAGATCCGTACCATACTCGTTCTGGTGACAGCCAAGATTCAATCTTGGGGCCTTTCCTATTTGGAATAATGGTCAATGACCTGCCCTCGGTTACCCATAACGCTCGTTGTCTACTCTACGCCGACGATCTTAAATTGGTATATTGAGTTGAGAAGGAGGAGGATTGTAAGTTGCTGCAGGAGGATGTTTCATCTCTGTTCCAATGGAGTCGGGATAACAAACTGACTTTCAATGCGGCTAAGTGTCAAGTGTGTAGTTTTAATCAAGCCCTATTTCCTACACATGCTCAATTTTTTCATGGACCTGAGCCAATAGACTCTTAGATCAATAGACTCTTGTAATAACAAGAGTCGTCTCAGTAAAGGATCTTGCGGTCATATTCGATACGCGGCTAACATTTCACGACCATATCAAAGCACTTGGTACTGTAGCTTCAGTAGATTAGGCTTTGTCACTCGCAACGTCAGGGAATTCCATGACCCTTGCCCCATAAAAGTTTTTTACAATGTTCTGGTCAGAAGCAAGTCGGAGGCGTCAGCATTAGCCTGGATCCCTTACGAGTCAACGTACATTCTACTATTGGAAAAGGTCCAAAAGAATTTCCTTAGGATTTATTACCAAAAAATATTTATTTTAGGAACCCTGGGCTTCATTTCTTTGGAGGTGAGGCACAAATTAAGCCTACTACTTTTAGCTTGTTGGGCTTTTCGTGGAGACTCTAGCTGCCTTGAACTAGTAGAGAGGCTTGTAAGACTTTTTGTACCGGACATTAGAAATATAACCCTTAGGCTTCTCCTGGTGCATCTCCTGTTGACTCATGAGTGCTTGAGATTTTGCGAGTTTATGGAGCTACGGTGGATGGATTGGCAGTCGAGTGTATTTGGATGTTAATTTTAAATTAAAGTATGTAGTTTCTCAGTGTCTTGGTGACAAGACTGATGTAGTGCTGTGTAATCATTAAATAAATAAACAATACGAAATACGTCTTCAATCACGTAAATTGTGCTTGACAATCGCTACAAGCTAGGTGGTAAATCATAAGTCGCGATTGTCAAGCCGGAGTATTTATTAAGTCGGCTTGATCGTCTGCACAGCGCTTAAGACACGTGATTTTAATGTTGTTCATTATATTAATCGTGTTAATTTTCGTTAACTAAAGTTTTTTTATTGCGATTTCATAAGTTTGTTTCATTACCCTCCACTGATAAAATTACCATCCATGCCCATTTCATTACCAGCGCGTAGTTCATTACCACCAGTCTTATTAAATGAAAAGGAATAAGGTTACGAAGGTGCCTTTAGCATATAAGTATCAATAAATGAATCCACAATGCATGAAAACCCAAAAATTTACCATTTAAAAGAAAATTTACAAATCGAGAGAACATCACCGATTTGCACGAAATGAGAGAACGACCTTAATTCAGACGTCCCCAATCCGCATTGGGCTAGCGTGGGAACCATAGCCCAAGCCCTCTCGCGCATGAGAGGAGGCCTCTGCCCAGCAGTGGGACGTATATAAGCTGAATTATTATTTATATTTAACGTTTATATTTAACGATGTCTTCAATTCGTAACGGATTTCATCATTGGCAAGGTTGGCAAGTATGAAACCATTTCAAACTATACGAAAACGAATACAAACACTTTAAACGTTACACTTAAAAACGGCGTGCTCATGATAAGTGCGTGTTAATAATCCAACCAGACTAGCGCACCGCGAGTGCAGTGCCATTACAAATTTTATTACCTTATTTAAAAAAAATGGTTGTCTGTAAAGTCGGTTTACGGATGATAATTTTGCTTGATAACGTCATAAGAAAACATTACCATTACATTACGTAACGTTACCATGGAGATCTGTCCACAACGTTACCATGGAGATATGTCCACAATGTGACACTTTTTTGTGCATGCTACCGGTGTGCATCGATTTATAAGACGTTATCACGTCAAAAGTCGTTAGTGTCGCAAATAAAACTCACAGCAACGAATCAAACAAAGGACAAAAAGACACAATAAGCACAATAGGCACCTTATAAAGCACCTTATAAAATATACGGGTAAGTGTGACTGACTTATTGCGTTTATTGCAAGTTGATACGCACGTAAGTAGCAGTAGGTACAGTAGCAAAATAAATGTACATACTAGCAATAAACACAAGCAATAATCAATATGTAAAGAAACCCTAACGTAAAGACCAGCTAACCTTACCCGTATTGGCGTTATACCTGTCTATTAATTTTATTGCGACTAAACGTGTTACGATGAATTGAAATTTAAAATTTCACTGTAATTAATAATAAGTAAGGTGCAGAGGGGCAATTTAGACTGCGGGTTAATTTAGACTAATCGAAATATCTTCCATGTTTTACATTATTAAACTGACTAGAGTGTCATATATGTCCAGATACCGAAAAAGATTTGTTGTGAGTGTTGTGTGTGACTAGTGAATAATGTAAATATCAATACAATTACATTTATATGTCTCCATATTTACACCAAGTACCTAAACGTCTCAATATTGACAAGCATTATTGAAGAACAATATATTAATAATAATATAAGGTTTATTTTAGGTTCTTGGATCTCTTTCCAATATGTCTGGGATTATTTGTTCAACTCATATCAACTTGGTCAACAAATAATACGCTGTCTTAATATGATACACGAGTCGATATTACCAGATTATATATCAGATAAACAACATTTTCAGAGGATGTCAATAGAATAGAATAAAATTTCTTTATTTGAATTTATTTCTTTATTTAATAGTAGACTTATTGAATATATAATGTAAAAATTGCATGACTTATTTAAGTCTAGATATAATAATATGGACCTATATATATTAACCTAAGATCTGTAAGTAATATATGTATTGCAAATAAAGATTTATGATTTATGATAAAAGTTTCAATGCATACTTTAGATTTTTTTGATAAGTAGGTATCTAAAAAACCCCAATTTTGTCACTGACTCTCTTATGATTATCAAAATTCTTAGAGTACTTCCTATTCCTACAGGCGAGGAAAACATTTTGCAAATTCCAAAATTTTCCAAAATTTAAGTAGGAGCATATTGAAACAAGTAGTTTGTAAAACTCCTTGACTTGCCGTATTTTGATTAAAAACAATGATTTATTACAAAACGAACAAGAAACTTTTCGATACGACAGATGTAAGAAGATGAAAAATTAAGTGTTTCTAAATGAAAATATCTCCCTTGCATTATAATAAATCAGATCTTTCAGTAAATAAAAGTAACTTTTCAAGATGCACCCTTTTTCAACATTCTCACCCTAAACTTAAAGGGCAGATATTAGGCTGTTCAGGGTGTAAAAAGGTTAGAAAGGGTGGATTGAGAAAATTTAGCTCTTTGAAGAGTTTCTTTATAAATTACCCTTAACCCTTTTTGAAAATTTTGATGCAGTCATGGTCATTAAAAGTTTAGAAATGGATTTGATCGCGTGAAGCAACATTAATTATGTCTATTTTTTTCGATCGGCATATTTATCTCAAAGAATTTAGATTCGGGTCAAACACATTTCAGTATTGACTTAGCGTTTATGCAGTTTTCTTATTATTCAATATAATATTATTCACTATTTTTACACGTTTTAATTAAGGACAAAAATGCCATAAAAAATTCAGACGGAAACTAGACTTTAATTATTTTCAAAGACAGACTTCAACTAAAACTGTTAAAGTTCTTTTTTATTTTTAGTTCATTTTTATATAGTACTTATATAAATCGTTTATCGAAATAGGTACAAAACATTTGTAAATATATCTGTTTGTTCCTAGAACCTTATTATATTAAGCACCTGGGAAGCGTGAAAATCTAACAAAGTAAGTATAAGTTTTTCTTTTTGTATTTAATCCAGTGACATGTAATAAGCTTTACGATAAATAATCATAAAGATTTCACAGCTTTACACAAAGTAGTTCACAGAAAGAAACTTTAAGTTCAAGTAACTTAATCCAGTTATTACAAATCCCTGACTTTACCTGAATATGACATCAGGTAAGGAACTAGCGGATAATGTAATCTTTATTCGGAGCTGATGGGAAAAGTTCAACCTGCGGGTTCGGTCAGCTTTTTGTGAAATTTGGTGCAAGTTAATAGAGGTAGCGTTAACATTATTTTAACGGTCTCCTACTCCTCCTAGCCTAGTCCTCCTAGGCTCCTGCTTCATAGGCAGGGTCACGCGTAGGCTTAAATTTGATTTTAGAAATTATGCTACATAACCTAATTTAACGGCCTCCTAGTCTAGTCAGTAGTGACCCTGCCTACGAAGCAGGAGGGCGGGTTCAAATACTGGAAAGGGAATTTATTTGTATGTTCATCACAGATATTTGTTCCTCAGATTTTTATTCTATGTATTCACGCATAATTATATATATTTATCATATATCGTCGTCTAGTACCCATAACACAAGTCTTATTGAGCTTACTGTTGGGCTAGGTTAATTGTGTAAGATTTCCCCATTGGACCACGCAAAGGATATCTGCGTAAAAAGTTGGAATGGAGGCCATTACTATTCAGAGGTCCGGCCAAGGAACTGGACGCAGTTTTTATTATCAACCAGATCAACCTTTAGGTAAAAACTAAGGTTCTTTAAGTCATTGCCGAAACATTTTAGTCGAATGTTAATCGCAAGCAATTTTTTGGTTTAATCTCATTTTAACAAAATGATCACGTGAAAGTCGTGAAACTCGGCACTTAAAAACACACTTTTTATACAATATGGACAGTGAATATAAACAGGCGTTACTTTGCGGAAATCCATATTGATTAAAACCAAAATATTACATTGCTAATCCTCGAAAAGATAACCTGCTAGTTAGTCAGTGCTAACCCGTTATACTTACTTGCGTATTTTTTACATGCAATTAATGTTCCCACCCTCCCAGCACCGCAATAATAAACGTTATCTTTTCGCGGATTAGCAATGTAATATTTTGAGTTTAATTAATTTGGACAGTTTAAATGTTACTACGTATAGTCATGTTGCTAATACTACAAATCTAATACAAAACATGTCAACCTCACAAGACAGGTAATTCGAATTATTTTTACCCATTGGCCACCGAGTCGTCCAATCTTACAGGTGTATTAGTAATTACTAACTAGCAAAAAGCAGAGCTTTGTAAGGGCTCGCGGAGTTTTTCTACCTAAACGTACCGGACCGCGACTTTGATCCAATTCGAGGCTTGTTTCATGTTCGATCGAGTGGGTACGTAATAAGTCCGTTAAGAACGCAGCTATAAGTGAGAGCAAGAAAGAAATATACTAACCGGACCCGGTTGCTGTCCGGTACGCCTGTCTGTTACAGCTTCTACTTTGTCCATTAAAATCGTGTCCGACGAGAGTCAGAGACGACATAATCAAATTGCCAATATCATCCACACGTAATATACAATTTCATAAACGCTTATTACATCCTACAAGGTCGCCCAGTACTTTTTGTAAGGAAGCCAACTGGCTTTCCTACATAATGTTGGGTCAGCGAGCCAATGTCCTTGAATTTATTTTTGCGTCTATACCACACAATTGACCGAAAAACTATCCCGACTGGACACCTACTGGCGGTAATTACGCTGCTCCGCACATAAACACACAGACACAGTTCCACTAGGTACAGCCAGGGTTCAGCATTAGCTCTATCTTGGGTACTGCTCTTCTAAGTGTTCATTAAGACGTGTCAGATGAGCAAAACAGCGTGTGCCTATGTTGCACCAAACCTGAGTTCCGCTACGTACAACCAGGGTTTAGCATCAGCTCTATCTTGGGTACTACTCTCCTAAGTGCTCATCAAGACGAGTCGGATGACCAACACAGCGTGTGCCTATGTTGCAACAAACCTGAATTCCACTAGTTACTGCCAGGGTTCAGCATCAGCTCTATCTTGGGTACTACTCTCCTAAGTGCTCATCAAGACGAGTCGGATGACCAAAACAGCGTGTGCCTATGTTGCAACAAACCTGAATTCCACTAGGTACTGCCAGGGTTCAGCATCAGCTCTATCTTGGGTACTACTCTCCTAAGTGCTCATCAAGACGAGTCGGATGACCAAAACAGCGTGTGCCTATGTTGCAACAAACCTGAGTTCCACTAGGTACTGCCAGGGTTCAGCATTAGCTCTATCTTGGGTACTGCTATCCCAAGTGCTCATCATGACGAGTGGATTGACTAAAACAGCATGTGCTTGTGTTGCACCAAACCTGAGTTCCACTAGGTACAGCCAAGGTTCAGCATCAGCTCCATCTTGGGTACTACTTTCCTAAGTACTCATCAAAACGAGTTGCATGACCAAAACAGCGTGTGCCTATGTTGCACCAAACCCGAGCTCCACTAGGTACTGCCAGGTTTCAGCATCAGCTCTATCTTGGGTATTACTCTCCTAAGTGTTCATCAAGATGAGTCGGATGATGTGCCTTTGTTGCACCAAACCTGAGTTCCACTAGGAACTGCCAGGGTTCTGGGTCATTTTGTTGAACTGCACGCCGACGTTGCAATTGGCGTGCAGTCGGCGTGCAGTTTCCATACAAGTTGCAGTCGTGTATCGGCCCTAAGTCACTGAAACTTTTATTAATATGCTTATCTTTATTTATAATTTTAGCAGTTCCAAGCAATATTAGTAACACTAAACGCGCCATTCATTAATTACGTAAGACAATTTTTGCCAGTTTTTGACCCCCTGCCTCCCCTATCTAAGAAATAATAAGAATAGGCTGACCCCCTCCCCCTCCCACCACCCTATATTACCATATATGACGTATAAATCTAAAGGAAGAAATGAGTACACATTTGGTTTGTTTTAGTGTTTATTTTTCCAAAAATATATTTTTATGAATGTTTATTTGTAACTGTACAAAGGTATTTGAGCTCGTTTAAGCTAACTCTGCACAGTGTTTGATAGCATAGACTTCATAGAAATTAAAATAAAATCACATCTTTGTGATCTTACGTAAGAACTATGAAAACCCCCTCCCACCCCATTGTAATAAAAAATAAGATATGTTCGATCCCCCTCCACCCCTAAGTCGTCTTACGTAATAAATGAATGGCGCCAAAATTGTTTCTCGAACTGAAAATACCCTATATTTAAGTTTGCTAACACAACATGATTGATCAGTTCGTCAGCGTCACAAAACTGACGTGAGCTTACTGTGGGGCTTAGTCAATTTGTAATGTAATGTAATTTGTAATGTAAGAATGTCCAATATTTATTTTTACTACTAATGCCATCTGTTAGAGAAATAAATAATTAACATTAGCACCAATGTTAATTCATTGTTTTGCCAACAGATGGCGCTAGTAGTAATACAAAGTGTTATTACTTTATTTTATTTTCTTAGGCTTATAAAATGATATTTTTATGTTTGATAACACATCTAGACATGAATATAAATTACTATGTTAAATCTCAAACCTAACAGTGCAGTAGTTTTTCCGTAAAGTGTACCACAAGAATGCATAGTTTGTCGAATAGTAATAGGGCTCGCTTCGCTCGCCCTAATTAATATTGTCACCCCTTTACATTTTCAAGATCTTACCCTGAGCTTTGCGTTGTCTGACAGTATCATAAGTACCAGAACTGTTACGACACATATAACATTAAATATATTTTCGTTACCCTATACGCAATAAAAGCCTCATATATTCAAAGCCGTGAATGTTATGTGCCATTAGGTATCGCGTGACTGACGCGCTGACAGGGCAGCGGATTGGATCTCAGGAGAAACGTAGGGCCAGGAAACTTGCGGATCTAAAAATTACTCAAATATTTTGCCCTTTCAAATGGGAACAAAATTATTACATAATTTAGATATCAGGACCCTGTTTCAACACGCTGACAAATGTCGGTGACATATGTCGACTGACAATTCGACAAATGTCAAGTAACAGCGGGCTCAGCACGGTTCCATTTTTATCGACTATCACTATGCGCGTCCCTTTCGCACTTACATACTTGTTAGAACGTGACAGGCATGGTGACAAGGGATAAAAACGCGACCGTGCTAAGCCGCCAGGTTACAAGTTCATAAACAAGTTGTGACATAATGTTTGGTGTACCAGAGGCTTAGAGGATATAACCAACGGAGACGCCATGTCTAAAATTTTCGGTACAAAATAGTCTGCCGTTTTTTGCGGGGGAGGGGCACATCAAAGGTATAGGTACGTCATGTGCGATAAACGTCAGTCCATACATATGGTTGACATGTGGTTGACCATTGGCCGCCTATTTTCGACAGAGGGGAACGCCTGTTAATGGCGGCTCCATTGTTAATTACTCCGAGACCAGAGGTAACTTTTTCAAGTTGCCACATTTGTAGAAATGTCGGTAATTCTTGACATGAGATGAGAGCTGTGTCGGGCTTGCGTGACAACTGGCGTGTTTTGCGATTAGGCGGACCCAACATTCAATGTTGGGTTGGTTGCGGATCTACACTATATGAGCGATGTACCGCTCACATACCGGACAGTAATGCATAAAATATATCTTGACATATGTCATAATATACGTCGCAATTGTCAGGTTGGTGATACAGGGGCCAGTATAGGTTTGAAATAGCCTGTCAGGCACTTCACGTGCAGCGGCGCCTCGAACATGGTGGGTTGTTGGACAAACCGTTGTTAGGCTTGCATTTTCTTGGGAACTTGTAGGATAAAGTTCTCCGTTGTCCTGAAACAGAATAACCGAACCGAGGGGAATCGAGTACTAATAGTAATAAAATTCAATTATAAGCTTTATCAACAACAGAAATGGAAGTAAAGTAAAAGTATATAACAGCAAAAGAGCTTACCCAAAAGGGACCTTTTCACCTTTCGCGGTGTAAACGCCAATCTCGTGGCCGAGTCCCACCTGAGACCAAGTCATATCCTACTTGGGTGTTAATTCCCGTCATTCAAACTTGCTCCAAAAGAACCAATATAATCTGATCTTCGGTTATGCTTAGTTCTTACAGACTTTAAGCTCATGCAAAATTGGTCCTCTAAGGTGAAGTGAATGAAATCACAGTTGCTTCGTTAATGTATGTTTCTCTGGATGATAAATATCTAAGTATAATAACAGCTGTATTTGACATTAGTTCTCTAGTTTGTAAATATTTATATTAACCAGTCGCTGTCAGATTGTAATCTTGAAGCCGGGGATACACTAGGCGACAAAGTGTCCCGCGACACGTGTCGCCAGCGAGTGGTTAGCGTGACATTGCCGAACTACATTCGACATGTCTGGCAAAATGGCCTCGCCAGTGTGTGTCATAAGTCGCCAGATATGTCAGGCGAAGTTTCGCGAACTCGTACGACTTCGCCTGAGATGTTGATGCCACGTGTCGCAGATCATTTGTCCCCTAGTGTATCCCAAGGCTTAAGTTTTGGACGCAGGGTCATATCAGATAACATTTCCAAAAAAGAAAGTCTGGCCGATCCGAACTTTAAGATACGTCAATTAATAGATCTAGAAACGATATAGATTAGATGCCAGTGTCAAATGTGTTAGCCATTTATGTTTAATTTTACTAGTGGCTCGATTGATTTCCGATTACTAATTTGGCGGTATTCATATTTTAATATACGAGGTAGTTTGACATTTGTCTTGATCATTACGCTGTTGGATTTTGTAAAGTGAAGTTGGTGGAATAAAACTGTGATTTGTATTTGAGTGTTTTAATTGCAAGTTATCAAATGTGACGACGTTTCTTCAAACAAAATGTCACTTTTGACACTGACAAATCTAATCCATATCGTTTCTAGATCTATTAATTGACGTATCTTAAAGTTCGAATCGGGCCGAGTGTCAGATTTTTGCAGTTTTGAATTGGAACCTTCTTTTATTCCATTAAAGTTTCATAATTCGATTTTAATTTGTTCTTTTTAAAGGAACTCAGGACTTAGGAGGCTATATTAGCAAAAATACGAGTATAGCACAAAAATATCACTCCCTTACTATGCTGTGTTCAAGTCGGTGCAGAGTTATCTTAGACGGACTGTAATGTGCTCGCAGGAAATTCGCAGCACATTTGCATATGTCATTGACGTATAATATCTAAGGACGGGCACTACGGGCACTAAAACTGGTACTAGTTCAGCGGTGTTACTCACGAATTCCAGCCAATCGTGCAGTCTAACGCAACTAGTTGCAACCAATAGCGCGCGTAATGCGAACTCATCAACTAATCGCGCGCGTGATGCGAACTCATCAACCAATCGCGTTGTACCGGTGTCACACCGCTGTACTGGCCTCTGTCATGCCTCATTATTATTGCCCGTAAAACCAGTCCCTAAATATATATGTCAATGGCATATGTAAACTGATGTGCTGCCCGAAATATTGGGAACTCAATAGACCACAGGAAATAAATATGTATACTTACATGTAAATACTGTATTTTTAGTAAAAGTTTTATTGATTAATATTTAATGATTGTTTGAAAGTCCACATTTCCAAAGAAACCGTACAAAGTTATCAAATAAGGAAAACATCCCTAAAAAGTGCATCCCACTTGGGAGTGTAATAAATGACAGGCGACCCGCTTTTGATAAATGCACTTTATTATTGCCACTTTCATCGCTCATGGGCATTTTTCAAATCTTTCGCGTATTTTCGCGAGGGTTGCGCAAATGATAAAGATGAGTGATGGGAGGTTGCAATGGATTCGTAAATGATAACAGCTGTCAAAATATCAATTTTCTGTCTATGTAACTTTACTTCTACTTGCTAAAGTAAAATATTTTCACCATCGTAAAGGCTCCTTTTTTTATTTCTAACTTGCATTTTATTCACGAGACTGAAAAGTAATTTTATGCAAATTTTGAGCTGTTTCCTCATGTTGCCTGGTGGAATGGACTTTTAAGTACTTACTCATAATGATTTTGAATTATACATATTTAATTATGTAAATTTGGAATATATTTGTAAAATTTTACAATTAGTATTTTCCTCACATTGGAGCAAAATTTGTTTTAACTTTGTGCCTTCAAACCCTCGCAAAGTTCAAAATTCCACTTCTATTGATATAGATAGAGCGTTGCAATTTTGGAGTATTTCGCTTGCTCGAGGATCAATATTATAACGAGGGGTTAAACAACAACTTTGCCTCCTTGTAACTAAAACAAATAGGTAACTATATAATTATTGCTAAGGTAATATTATCAGAGTACAGCGGGTAATATTCTAAAAGTTGGCAATGTCGTAATGTCGCTAATGTCACCGCATCCGGTGAACAATGTACCGGAACGGGGTAATGGGGCATTTCAATACAGGGACATAATGGCGTGGTTATTGCGATAATCGGAATTTAGAGTTTATATTATATATGTCGGAGAATGGCTGAAATGTGCCATCTATCGCCTTCAAGAGGCGTTTTGTCATGCAGACCTTGACAAATAGAGCAAACTAGGGTGTTACGTACACTTGAGTGGCGTTCGACGCAGTTCCGCCAAGACGTCATAGAGTGCGCTCTTAAAACAATTGAAGTCCAGAACAATTGAAGTTATGCTGTCAATCAATCTTCAGAAGGAGCACGATGAGAACGAACGGGAGAAGATGACGTCTGTGGCGGCTCCTGGGTCTAATCCACTGGTTTGCTTAAGATAAGAAACGTAACGCGTGCTGTGATTTGTAATGAGTCTTGTGCAGTAAAGATTGTGAGTTGAACATCGTATTTCATTGAAGGCCCTCGTCATCCACGATTGAAGGTTCTGATGTGCTGCCGATAGTATGATACGCCCACAATTCCCGACATCAGAAGTGGGATGGATAACGTACGGAGGGACCCGTACAATGTCAGGTTGGCCGTGTCGGAGAATGGCTGAAATGTGCCATCTATCGCCTTCAAGAGGCGTTTTGTCATGCAGACCTTGACAAATAGAGCAAACTAGGGTGTTACGTACACTTGAGTGGCGTTCGACGCAGTTCCGCCAAGACGTCATAGAGTGCGCTCTTAAAACAATTGAAGTCCAGAACAATTGAAGTTATGCTGTCAATCAATCTTCAGAAGGAGCACGATGAGAACGAACGGGAGAAGATGACGTCTGTGGCGGCTCCTGGGTCTAATCCACTGGTTTGCTTAAGATAAGAAACGTAACGCGTGCTGTGATTTGTAATGAGTCTTGTGCAGTAAAGATTGTGAGTTGAACATCGTATTTCATTGAAGGCCCTCGTCATCCACGATTGAAGGTTCTGATGTGCTGCCGATAGTATGATACGCCCACAATTCCCGACATATATATCGTCAGTGTGAGTGAGGCTGACAGATATTGTTGTGTTAATAGATAAAGATTAAGAGAGATCTAACTATGAAATGTAAATCGGGCGCCTGGCCGTATTGTCCAAATATTTGAGTTATCCAAAGATAAAAAACAGTATTCCCCAGCTGTTTATCGAACGCTTACAAAGTGGAAACTGACACCGCCGCGCCCGAGTCGGGTTACTCGAGTGTCTTAAATATCGGATAGGAATATACTGAAATTATACCAGTAGTAAGAAACTACAGTTTTTAGTAACTAAGAGAGTGTCAGTGTCCAGAATAAAAGTACAATATTGAACAACGAACAACAACAATAAAACTCTTTATTGAACAACTCAAAAAGAAACGTTATAATTGTTATAAATCACAATACTAAAGAAGACTTACCTAACTACTCTCAAAAATAAAACCGACTACGAAGAAGAATAAATAGAATATATAGCTGTCTTAATATTTTCAATGCAATGTGGTAACTGACACCACCGCGCTCGGTGGTGGAAAGGAAGAGGCAGCACCGGATAGAATACAAGTATTATACTCACAGGCCAACCACCTAAACGGTTTTCTGCGATAATACTGAAACTAGAGTCGGACCAAGGACTCTGCATGAAATTTACACTGACGAACGGCTCGATTCGGAAAATGAATTAGATTTCTACTAGACTTCAACAAGTTACGATAAGGATAATTTAAAGATATTTATAAGATAGATATGTCAAATTTGACGATTCCGCGATTCTGGAGGTCCTCTTGAACGATTACGACTAGTTATGACTTAGATATCCAAGTCACATCTAGTCGATATCTAATGTAGATCTAGTTGATCTCTAAATCGTCTCAAGATCTTGTGATTATCTCGAAATCCGAATAGGCCTGAATGTCTTCATTAATGTCATATTTTTTATGAAAATATGATGAAATATGACGTTTATAATTAGACTTCCTCACTTTCTATGCAAAACTAGCTTTGACGGACTCTGCTGTTAGTAGGATCCCTTACCCAGTAAAGAAAGAACCTACTTCAAAAGAATGTGGCCCATAATTTCCGAAAATCATTTTTTCTTGGTGGCGATTTTTCCGTTCCCATTTTTTTCCCGTGGAATTTATTCGCTTTATTTTATCTTCCATATTTATGTTAGAAAACCTATCAGGAAAATAAGCTATTGGAAATAATGGAGAAAAGGAAAATTTAGTTTATGAAAAAATGTCCACGTTAAATAAAATAAGGCGAAGAAATTCCAATGGAAAAATATGGGAACAGAAAAATCGCCACCAAGAAAAAAAGATTTTCGTAAATTATGGGCCACACTCCTTCAAAAAGGAGGAAGTTCTAAGAATATTCGGCCATTTCTAGATTTCAAGATGTCCTAAAGCTTTGTAAAGTTGTTTTTGTTGACTATTCTTTTTTCACACAACCCAGTTAAATATATAGGTCAAATCAGCGCCTCAGAAAGTCGTTCGTATATAAAATGCGGTTTTCTCAAGTTGCTCTCAACGTGTTGCTGAATCCCGCCATATTTGCAGTTACTTTAAAAATGCAGCGCACTGTTGCGGTAACCGTCACGTCACAATACGGTTTGAGAATGTTTGGACGGAAGGAAAATATTTTTCTCTCTGGGCAGTAGCTTTCGTTAAAAACGGGTTCCCGCGTCATTTCGTGGGATTAGAGAGCCAGAAACAAAACTATACAAGATTTTAATCTGAAAATGCAGAGCTCTTAATGAAATAGCTATTACTTCTGTTATCTGTATAATATATATTAAAAAACAATTGTATTAATATATATTAGTACAATTGTTTTTTTAAACTTAAAAAAACATGGTAACGCCATTGATGTGAGTACCTTTTTACACGCTAGACAATTTGTCACCTTGTGGCCCATCTTAGATTCTGGTTGCCAAAAACGGACCCTTAGGTTGCCTCCAGAAAACACTATAAATATTACTGGGTGTTACTTAATAGGTCAGTAAAATACAAAAAGTCTGACTCGTGAAGGATTTGAACCTCCGCCCTCTCCGATGAACTAGTTTTACTGTATATCGGCGCTCTAACCTACTGAGCTAACGAGTCGGTGCTTCATCCGACGAAAACAATCATAATATCCCGCAGAATGACGTCACAAAGTAAAAACTAGTAAAACTTGACCTGTAGTTTCGTTATAAATATAATTATGTAATCGGAGGACAGATTATACTGGTCAATAATGTTAAAAGAAATGAATCATCCCTCTGGTTTCAAGGTGAGTCAGAATGATAAAAATATATCTAGACGTAAACAAATCTAGTATTTGGCT
This sequence comes from Cydia splendana, assembly GCF_910591565.1. NCBI lineage: Eukaryota > Metazoa > Arthropoda > Insecta > Lepidoptera > Tortricidae > Cydia > Cydia splendana. The sequence continues at coordinate 13,289,830 of NC_085982.1, read as the reverse complement.
GTATACTAAGAGCGGTTTCGCACTGCGTCCGATCCGAATCCGATCCGAACCCGTGAAAATATGGTCCGTAGTAACCGTAGAACTATTTTTATGGTAAGTTACGCACTAGATCCGATCTCCATCATCCGATTTCATTCCGTCATTCAACGTGTGCGGTGCGTAACTTACCATAGATATAGTTCTACGGCTACTACGGACCATATTTTCACGGGTTCGGATCGGATTCGGATCGGACGTAGTCACAGAATAAATAATAGTACTAGGTACAGAAGACTCACTCTCTAACAAAACGCGTCTGTTACGATCAGGACAGATATGGCCGCTAGGTAGCGACAGCGCCACGCGCGGCTTATGGCTAGCCACCAAAATTGGTGTGGAACGGATGTATACTTTTAGCTACCTGTAGCAAAGCAACGAAATCGCGGAGTGAGCCACGCCTGACGTAGTGGAAACCGCTCTAGAGTAATTTTCTATAGCAAATTAATTGGTTTATCTTTGAATAAGAATTATCAGTTGAAATACTTGAAATCGATTTATCTTTGGATCGTGCTATTCTGTGTGTCTGTCTATTCTATTGTGTAAATGTTTACAATATTTTTCAATGCTATATTTCACGTGGGGAGTTTAAATAGAGAAGCAGAGATTAGTGTAACTATGTAAACTAACCGCCATATTGAAATTGTCAAAGAATGATTACTTGTGACTATTGTTTACATAGTAAGCAAGTGCCATAGAATGACACTTTAGTTATTATTATTAGTACATATTACAATCAGGATAAACCTCCAGAAGGCCAATTTAAACTAACATTTTGATGTCAAAATACGTGCAAATGATAACAAACTGAGATCTTATTGATATCAAAATGCATTATGTTCAAATTAGCCGTTTGAATTACTTGTATCGACCAGTGTTGGCCGAAAGTTAGTGCGAATTGAAAATGTTGGCCATTAACCATTGTAAATTGAACCTTAAACCGTAACGGACGATTACAGTTTACGATTCAATTTATAATGGTTAATGGCCAGCATTTTCAATTTGCATTAACTTTCGGCCAACACTGGTATCGACCATAGGTACGACGTACAACATATCCTGTACCACTCGACATGAAAATATAGTCGTGAAGGACTTTCTAGGTAGGTAACAAAACATTCGAACCTACTGTCAAGTGACTTAAATAACTTCACAAAATAAAACCTACATAGATACCCTATCTGCAAACCCACTTTCAACTTTGTCACATAACATTGTTTCCACTATAAAATACTTTCCCGTACCCACAAAAAGCTTTACCGCCTACGGAACCATTCTGCTACTATGTCGCTTAGCTTTTGACTGACTGTCATAAATACAAATTACAATCTAAACACCACCTTATCCTCTTAAACATAAAGTACAATATCAATTATTTTTATTTCGCAAGTCATCTCAACGGGGACTATAGGAAAAGACAAATGAATGTCAACTTTATTTTAAACATTTTAAAATTCAAATTTCGCTGGCATATTGTTTCTCATGTTGTTTTCCCCATTACGATCTAGAGTAAAAATGTCATAAACTTCTGCTCGTTTGTAATTAAAATTGAACTTTAGTTATACGTGAATTAGGTTGAATTTTTTAGTGGATGAGTAAATAAAGAAGGATATACCTACAGTGTGGAATTAAGTGTCGATAAAATTGTAGTGGGGGGCTTATGAGCTCTGTGACCAAGGCCTGTTCACTTCCTAAGAAAGTTATGTCCCCAAATAATTGCGCATGTGTGCGCCTTAATCTTCTATGTGTGCGTTGGCCTCCGGGAAAAAGTTGCGAGTAATAAAAATAAAAACATTTTTCTACAGCAACATTGCTCCCAACTCTGATTTAAATTATCACGAATTTTATACAATATTAATCATAAAACGGGACTTAAAACGCTTAAAACTTAATTACATGCGATTAAGTTTTATAATGAATATTTGCTTCCAACTGTCTTTATCAATGTTCATAAAATATATGGAGGGTAGGTACGTCTACCCACCATAATAAAAAATATATTTGTCAATGACTCTGTCCAACTGCTGTGGTTAAAGTTCATAACGAAAATTTTATTTATTAACTCTTTAAATAATACATACAACGTGTACCGCTACGTACCACTTAAGACTGTAAGTCTGTACCTACATGGATTACAGCAATGCACATAGAAAATGTGCTAAATGCGGAGCAACGGCTGTTGAAGCAGCCAGAGTCAAATTTACAACTTTAGTGGGTTCAGAAGGAACCGAGTCATAACGCATCTGGAAAGCGTATTAATTAACCGTGAAGAAATGTATGAATACAAGTTGGAAATCTGTGTAAAATGCCGTATGTAAAGTGTAGTGTATCTGTGTGTAAAGTGTAATAGGTAGGCATGCCTAATGTTATTTGTATAAAAGGTACTGAAAACTTTGTGAAAGCGCTTTATTAATGTCTATTTTTTTATTAAGTTGCCAGTTGCCAGTTTTCAGTGTATATTTTTATATGTAAAACATTTTTTAATAAATAATATATATAATGTTATAAACATAAACATGCCTTTTATTTAAATCAATTGATAATACCACAAACAAGGGGTAATATTTGCATCTTGCATATATTTCGTGATATGAAGATAACAAATATGTTTATCAACAGAATTCCTACCTACCAATACCCGCCAGGCTAAACCGGTTGTCAACTTTAGTTCCATTGGTACACAAAGACGGCGCCACTAGTATAAACGTATAAACGGTTGGGGACATTTTTTTGTATGGAGTTACCGTTCTTCTCCTAGTGAGTATTATATTCTTTGTCTGTGACTAAGGAATGTCTGGTAAATGGAATGGTGAAAAATTAAAATAGCTAGTGGTTACAGTTACAGTCAAAATAACGAAATTTAAAAAATTTCGTTCAGGGGTAGTCTAATCTTATAAAATAAGCATTTTTAGTGATTGGGCTCAAATTTTTAAAAGTTAGGAAAGTACCTAAGTTTTCAAGTGAAGCTTGTCAAATATTTAAACGTTATTACTTATAAAGATTTGAAAAGTTCATTTCGACGCTACCTCAATAAAATATGGTACGCGAATTAATTTCCAACCATATTGTATTTCACAGAAACAAACCTAGACTTTATCCATTTATAAAATCTGACAAATCGATAAATCCATACAAAATCAATTTAATTCCTTAGAATTCCTAAAGATGACTTTATAAAACTTATAATTCTCATTACGGTAAAGGATTTTGCTCACAAACAAACGACAGGCGCTTAAATGGGTATATCACAAATAGTGTACCTTTCTAATGGTAGAAAAAAAATTCATATATCTATTACTGAAAATTACATATTCACATACCTAAATATGATTTAGCCAATTCAACTTCTAACACTGATTTCGCTTAAATTGTTTTAAGTTTGATAATAATCTTTAGCTTTAATTTATTTTAAGTTTTCAGCTTATTTGATATATATATATATATATATATATATATATATCAAATAAGAATATATTACAAAGAACAAAGTTACAAAAAGAGTAACATGACGAGAGAACAAATTGTAAACTGCGACTACAGATTATAGATGAATTACTATACTATACTCTGATCGAAGATCGAAAAAGTTTCAAATTTGGAAATCCGTTCCGTTTAATGAATCGCGTTTTGAATTCAGAATGGACGTCAGTTTAATCGTTTTAATGGTGATCGGTCCAATCACGCGCGGACTTTGTGACAGTTTTGGGACGTAATTGAATGTTTTGATTGGTTTTATTGATTTTGGTCCCAAAATCAATAAAACCAATGCTATAGCTCACAATCATACATACTATCTTTACACTACATACTTATGGTGCAGGCCAGTCAAATTATATTTAAAAAAAGCGATTTGATGAAATAATCCCCTTGCTGGAAATCATTTTAATACCTTCATTTGGTCCCAAATGCGTATAATCTGAGTTTGCTCCATCCCAGGAGGTGTGGATAAATTTTGGGAGCCTTGGGAGATACATTTTACCTTGGATTAACAAAACCACTCGATGCAGAAGGAACCCACCGTCAAAATCAATGTCAATACCAGCAAGGTTGTTGTGGATCAGACACTGGTAAAAAAAATACGGATTTTAACACGATTTTACAAAAAAAAAAATCAAAGTGGCGGCCATCTTGTACAATGTTTGACTACGAATTCATATTAAGGTGCTTTTCGGATCCTCAGATGTCAATTTTTATCATGATTAGAGCAAATTTTCTGTCGGACGTACCGTTTTTAAACTACAGCAAAAAACTGAAAAAGAGCAAAACTTATTCCACAACTCCTGGAATGTAGCAAAGTCGGATTACACTAATTTACGAGTAGAACCAAATGTAGGTAAGTATTAAGACGATTTCCATCCTGCTGGGAATTAATTCCTAGAAGAAATCTAATTCGACTGGTCTAGAATAAATAGGTAACTCTTTAAATGTAGATATATCTCTCCCTTTTGTGATGTCAACAGCACAAACCAATTATTCACCGAACCGAGCCATTATAATAAATATTCAGCCATTTCTTGAAAGCTTTTTCAAGTCTATTCTAAAAATAACTCGAATCAAACGGTGAATAATAAAATATTCGTCAATTGCGTGGGAAGAACGTATGTTTAAGAGCGGAGCCAGATTCTCCTTGTCCTTATCAGTCATTTCGACATAACAGAATATAACAAAGGTTTGCTAAGTTTTTCTGCTTGGTAACTAATGTAAATGCCCTAAAATTCTTATCCGAATCTGTGGTATTTTTAATTAATGACAAAATTAAATATTATTTTAAGCAGAACAGTCTCTTCTTTTATAAACTTATTATTCAGCATTTTTTTAAAGATAAAGTTTCCTCCCACGCACTAATGTCTTCAACTGTATAATTTTCCCACTAACCTCATAAACATCTTAAGTCCATACGATTTTCATTATAGCATACGACCTTTTATTATTAAACTCCTTTCGATTACCGCGTTAACATCAAAACATCGTATCTTTATACGACTTTCATATTAACATACGACCTTTAGTTCTTAGACTCGCTCTCTCAGTAACTACCACGTTAACGTCAAAAAGTTGTATCTCAACAGAATCGTCATATAAACTTACGACGTTTCAGTCTTAAGTTTAAAAATGGTGCTTACGAAAGCCATCAAAGCAAGAGAGTTTAAATCTTCCGCGATTATAATAATAGGGTCTATAATGGATCAGATTAGTGGCTGATTTAGCGGTTTGGTGAATTTTATACCTCTTATACCACGAAAAGACGGTGGTACGTACAGTCAGCAGCAGAAGTTGCTAAGCGGGCCAGGTGTTCAAAATGATCTTGACGGGACTTTATTGTTAAGAGAATAAGAGCGTGTCAAGGTAATTTTGATCACCTCGCCCGCTTAGCAACTTCTGCAGTACGTAAACAAGCGTACCTACAGCCCAAACACTAATATCGGTTAAACTTAAACTTAGATACAGAAGTAGTGCATAATTGTTTTCCTTCGTATTTTCTCTGAAACGTTCGTATTTGTCATGCTGCTTCAGTCAACCTCAGTACTTTTTGTACTAGACTGACTGAAATAGCAAGACAAGTTCGTACGTTTCCGTGAGAATACGAAGGAAAATACTACATCTGTACATTACACACCGTTCAGTTAGTAAGGTGGTGGTACTGGTGCTCGACGCGGTCCCAGTGCATGTCATCTTGAAACTTAAGTCATTGTCAATAGAGGTGACAGCAGGGTGTCATCTATTGGGCATTAGCATGTCGAGCACTAGTACCACCACTACGACCTTAAGAGGCCCACTGATTAACAGTCCGCCGGACGGTATCGGCCTGTCAGTTGTTCGGAACTGTCAAAATTTTGTTGTAACTGACAAGTTGATACCGTCCGGCGGACTGTTAATCAGTGGGCACCTTTACGCCGATTTTAGACATTTTATCGGCCTGATTCTAAGAAACGTCACTTTTGACACTCACAGATCCGATCCGTATCGTATCGAGATCTAATGGTTGACGTTTATTTAAATTAGGTTCCAGTATTAGTAACTTTCAGGAACAGAACAGACATCCTTTTTAGGCCTCCGTACCCAAAGGGTACAAACGGGTTACTAAGACTCCTCTGTCCGTCTGTCTGTCTGTCTGTCCGACTGTCTGTCACCAGGCTGTATCTCATGAACCGTGATAGTTAGACATTTGAAATTTTCACAGATGATGTAGGTACATATTTCTGTTACCGCTATAACAACAAATACTAAAAAGTACGGAACCCTCGGTGGGCGAGTGTGACTCGCACTTGTCCGGTTTTTTTTATATAAATAACCCACCTATATATATTTATGTGTCACAATTTGTATTGCTTTTTGGATTCATTTACTGCCTGTGAACTAAATTGTCAATTTAAATAAATCTCTTTGATAATAGTAGAAATTGTTCCAAAATTACTTGTTAATTTGCCTTCAATCGACTTTAATTCGGTTATCTGAACTAACAAATTAGTGCGGGTGCGAGAGAGAAGGCTGTAGGAAAGAAAGAGAGAGATGGTTTGTCCGGTCGATCCCCTGATGTAGGGACACCATGTTGTGTATAATTTTGGGAAAAAAATTTTTTTTTTCTTTAATACGATTTTTTTTAGTTTGCGAAGCTAGACTTTATTATTAGGTTGTCTAACGCACTAAAAAGAACGTATTAGCGCTAAGCGGCCCACCATAAAAGAAAACTTGGCAGTCAAATTTGATTCAATAATGCAAACAATGTCGGTATTTGAAGGAAGTGTTCCAGCTGTCGTAAATAAATTTAAAAACTTAGTTTTTTCAACACAAAAAAATAAATAAACGTAAATATTACTAGAGTTAGACCAAGAAAAGAAAAGTAAGAAAATTTTAAACGTCAAACTTCTATGAAATTATGACGTATAATAACACTTGCACTGCGTGGGCTATCAAAATCGCTGCATTTTCTTGGTCTAACTCTAATACTGGTACTAACAGTAGTTAGCTTATCCTTTACTTAATGCGTAGGGCTGATCCTGCTCACACTTCCTGTATTACCCTGTATTATAAATTTGAATGTCACCATTTGCTTGTTTTTAGGTCTTCTCCATAAAAATCATCTTTCCATGGTCACCCTACAATGGCGCCCAATCGGTTTCCACATTTTCCGTTTAATTTCATTCGAAAACAGACTAATTATTCTCCGGCTAATTACTAAAAAAAGCGGGAATTTCCGGGCATTGCCCCAAAAAAATACCTTTCTTCCGCCATCATTGTTATAACGTAATTAAAGGGAATTTTCTTTTGAAATCATTATTAGGCAGTTTTTATTGAGATGGTGAGGCGTATTCTGATGGTAAGAATTTATGAATTTGATCTAGATTTGGTAATCTATCAGTGTCAAAAGCGACGTTTCTGGTTTTTGTCACTGACAGATCATATTCATAAGTTCATAACAAATCCATATCAAATTTATAACCTGTTATAACAAACAGAATACGCCTCGATATTTCGAATCGACTTCTAAAAATAGTCTCATAATGATCTCAATTAATTAGTCGAGACCCTTTTTTTTGCTTTTTATGTAAGTATGTGTTATATTTGTACTTTTATGGATGTAATTAATTAATACACCATTTTGAAAACACAAGACCGTTTATTTCACAAAACATAAACTGACAACTCAAACACTGACAGCACTGTCCAAATGGCCATAGACTAGCTATAGCTTTATGTAAACAAGAAGTATTTATTGTTGCCACACTCTTCCCCACTTAGTAAAAATCTATTCTAAAAGCTGACTACATTTTAGTAGCTGATTAGTATGCCGTTTCCAACTTTGCCTCTCCACTTCGACCTCATAAGTTACAACAGGTACAATAACATGTGTAATAACCTTAAACCCATAACCTTCTCCCCCTTCTCCGCGGACAGAAAATTTTTCACTATCATTACTATTTTTCAATGACTGTTGTAAGTATCCTTTATCAATTAAGCCACCTACTGGGTGAGGCCTAAGCAGTGAGAAACGGCACCTCAGCTCCCTGCTAAACATTATACATTGTAGACAAACCTTACAATTTTTAGATATCTCATTAATATCCTTATCGAAATCTAACCACCAAAAGTAGGAGCGCGCTATCTCCTTCATTCTAGTGACACCTAGATGGGAGGCATGCATCTCTAACATTATTTCATCAGTAAGCGAACAAGGTATAATGACTTGATAACCCCACAACACACAGTCCTGGTCCAAGGTAATTTGGTTTTTTCTAGAATAATAAGAATCATATTCTATTCCTAAATTATTGCTATCAGGCCATGCAACTCTACAGAATTGAATGATGTTACACAATATAATATAGTAAAGACAAAGTTTAAGTACAGAGAGCCATTTTTTTCCAATAATTCTTGGTAATCCATCTTTTACAATATAAAATATTTGTTTTTCTACATTAACAGTTTCATACGGCAAACTTAAGTCTTCCAAAGCACTCAATGGCGTTAAGGTTGATTGGTCAAATTTTGTAGAAATTACATTCTGTTGCTTTATTTCTAAATTTGGAAAATATTGCTCCTTATTAGAACAGGTAATGGTACTTACATCTGGTCCGGTATCAACCTCAAACTCCAACAAATTGCCACTTACTTGGATACTTAACTTTGCTGATGGAATCTTCTCTTGTTCACTAATACAAAACATATCACAGAGCTCCGGTCCCGGAATGTCATTTTTCTGCTCACACTTTTCCTCATTAACAGTTGATTTGTAAGTCGTTACCTCATCAGCCATATCTAAGGTTTTCATCCCCCAATTACCTTTAGTTCGGTAACACATTTTGAAAATGTGACCCTTCATACCACATTCGCTACAGAATTTCCCTCGCAAAGTGCATTCAGCTCTCATGTGCCCCTGTTTTCCGCAACAAAAACAAACTCCAGTGCTTTCTCTTGCCTGTGGTTTGACTTTGGTCTCCTCATGTTGCGGACCATAGCCTTCGTTCCTTTCTACCTAGAACATTTGTGGTTGGGTCTCTTTTTCTTGACTCTTGTAGGTTAAATTATATGCGGTCTCCACAGTTTTTCCAATTTCCAATAATTTTTCCAATGGTAGGTCTGCCTGTTTAAGCAATTTAAACTTCACTGCTTCATACAAAGTGCCATTTAAAAGCCGTTCTTTGAGTTCTTCATTGAGATTTTTAAAATTACAATTTTTAGACAACTTCTTTAGTTCAAGTATGTATTTATCTAAATTTTCGTCTTTTTTCTGGTTTCTCTTTCTGAATTCAGCTTGTTCCAGTGCATAATTTTTAACAGGATGGTAATATTTCTCTAATTTTTCACAAATTTGCTCATATGTGAGAGCCACTGGTGAGTCTGGAGTGCATATAATTGTAAGAAGTTCGTAGACACTCGCTCCAAGCTTTGTGATAAGAAGTGGTACTTTCTTACTGGCATCAATGTCATTTAAAATGAAGAAACACTCCAGTTGTTCTTTGTATGCATTCCAGTTGCCTCCGGTAAAAACTTCCATGTTCGAAATCAAGTACATCTTACAATTTGCGTGTTTTTCTGTAGTCCAATATCGATATTCCTCTTTCTTTTTTGTTTGGATCCAGGCTTTTTTCCGGATTTTATAAATCGCCTATTACCGTTTGTCGTTTGTTTTTTTCATAACCTCAAAACTACACACTCGAAATTTAACATTCACTTTTAACTATTTTTTTATGTTATCACACGTTGTTCGTAGTCGTCTCGTCGCCAGATTGTTATATTTGTACTTTTATGGATGTAATTAATTAATACACCATTTTGAAAACACAAGACCGTTTATTTCACAAAACATAAACTGACAACTCAAACACTGACAGCACTGTCCAAATGGCCATAGACTAGCTATAGCTTTATGTAAACAAGAAGTATTTATTGTTGCCACAGTATGTTTTAAATATGGCTTGGCCAATTTAGAACTCTAAGTCCTGGGCTCAAATCCCGCGGGAAGGCATTTAGTTGTACCTATTGTACATATACTTATACCACAATTTTTTATTCCTGAGTTATGGATGTGTGTATTCAAATCTAAGTTTTTATCTCTATCTAATATCTTGGTCTACCAACAAACAAGTCTTATTGAGCCTATTGTGGGTCTACTACATATGTAGATTGATTGGATATTAATTTAATTGATTTTTAAAAGGTTCCAATCCCATTTCAACCGAATGTACAATACAATGCACATTGGGACTTACGAGAACGAAATCGGAAGCACAAGGTAGAAATAAATGGCGCCCCATAAATTCATAATGGGCCATCAAACGCAGGTTTCTTGGCGACATATTTCAGGCGAGGGCGTTGCGAGTGACGCGAGCGGAGTGGGGCTTCTAGACAGTGCAGTTTTACAATTTTCGTATGAATTCGTAGATCGTGCGTAGTGAAAAATTATAATCCATTTTAATAATATTTATTACATTTCCCTAATGTCCATTCTAAGGCCCCATCCGTCTTACCCTTCCTAGGTATATCCATCCCTACAGCCTAACTTCTAATAAAAATGATAAAATCCACTTTTCACAAAAACGACCTAAATCTCATTTAATATTCACAGGATTCTATCCCATAATATTACAGTAATAAGATGTATAATCACAAGGCTATTGAAATAGAATTGTGAATTTGTGACGAAGTGAAGTAAAATGGCTGCCGGTTTGAAGATGAAACAGTTTTGATAAAACTTTCAACGTTGAGGAAATATTGCTTTAAGTTGTAATCTCCTGATCTAAGCCTTCTGTTGGATTTGACGCAGGTATAGTTACCCGAGTTTCTCACTGAATTTGGTACTAGTATTGGGTATCTTATAGAGAAATGAAATTCATTCAATGCGATCATGAAATGATATCGAAAATACGATGAATAAACTAGTTATAGCGCCTGTTATTTATATAACGGCAATATTCTATGAAGCTACTTAAAGGCAAAATTACTTTAGACGTAATAAGTTGCTACTAATTACATATTAACAAATATTAATATTACATGCCTTTACCTACCTACATATAACATAAATACAGCCTACTTTTTAGTTGGCTTTTATATAAATAATAATAAATAAATAAATATTATAGGACATGTTTTACACAAATTGACTAAGCCCCACGGTAAGCTCAAGCAGGCTTGTGTTGTGGCTACTCAGACAACGATATATTATATAATATATAAATACTTAAATACATAGAAAACAACCATGACTCAGGAACAAATATCTGTATCATCATACAAATAAATGCCCTTACCAGGATTCGAACCCGGGACCATCGGCTTCATAGGCAGGGTCACTACCCACTAGGCCAGACCGGTCGTCAAAAGCGTTATATAAGTACATAACACTTGTATCCATTTTCCAGCTACCCATTGTAAAACATGTTCGATTAATTGTAGAAAGCCACATTCGACTATTTAATGATATCTCGTGACATGGCAATCTTAAAAACCAACCGTAATCGCAATATCACCTGCAAATATGCCTTTTATTACTTATATTATGCTATTGTCAAATTCGTAAAATCGAAGCCTGATATGCTTAGCAAAGTCACAAACTCTAAAAAGCAAAGTCAAATCTCACTTATGTCCGCGCAGAATTGTTAATTCCAAAATAATTTTCTAGACCTCGTAACTCAGTGTTTTAATTTGAAAATAAACATTCCGCAGTACACAATAAGGTTGCTTTCATATTGAGAGTAAGATATTAGGTTTACCCTAATAGCATTTTCTTGTAGGGATTTTGTTGGGCCTTTGTTTACGTATTAGTTGGGCAACCGTTATATTTGGCCGTACGATTTGCTGGAGGGCCCTCGACAAAGGCCCTCCCGAAGATTCCCAACAGAGGGCCATAAGAGTAATTTTTTCGTTGGGCCTATTTAAATAAATCATACAATTATTCAACGGTGGTGGTTTTGGTTGGGCCGTGGTTGGGCCTATACACATTTGTTTGATGGTTGGTTAATTGTTACATTTGGCCGTACGATTTGCTGGAGGGCCCTCCCGAAGATTCCCAACAGAGGGCCATTAGAGTAATTTTTTCGTTGGGCCTATTTAAATAAATCATACAATTATTCAACGGTGGTGGTTTTGGTTGGGCCGTGGTTGGGCCTATACACATTTGTTTGATGGTTGGTTAATTGTTACATTTGGCCGTATGGCTTGCTGTAGGGCCAACTGCAAAAAAATAAAAAAGGGCAATTTTTTCGTTGTGTTTCTGTTTGCAAACTCAACAATTACCCAACGGCAAGTCAGGTAGGTCGGTAGGTAGTCGTGCACCAGGTTGAAGGCTCAACACAGCTTGTCCCACAAAGGGCCAACATTGTAACTTTAACGTTGGGCCTTGTGTAGGATTCTTACAATACTACCGTAGGTAAATAGTTGTGTAATTTATAGTGTGCCTACAGTCTAATTATGTAATGGGCTTTTGTTTACGAGTCCTACAGTTACCCTACGTTAAGTAAGTGGTTGTGTAATACGACGTTGGGCCTTTGCTGATAAATATTACAATTACACTACGGTAGGCATTGGTTGTTTCCACATGAAGGCCCTAGGCTAGGCAGCAGTTGTTGTTAATCTTCTCTGTATCGTTCCAATTTTAGTATATGTACTGCCGAAGCAAGTACACTTACTATACACTCTAATTTGTATATATACTAACCGCACTTCGAAACTTCGTAAGCGAGATTTATGTTTTTTGAGATTTAAATTGAGAAAATGTTGGTAAAATACATTTTTTTAAATTTATGTATAAATTTTATAGTTATAGCTATTAGATTTATAAGTTACTGTAAAAAAATATTATGATTATATCCGGAATAATCGAGAAAATAACTATAACTTCGATGTTTGGAGACAGTAACGCCATCTAGTGACGCCACAAGCAAACTCAACTGGTATTGTTGGGCATCAGTACCACAGCCAATGTTGGTAAATGCGATATTTGTGCTCACTGAGCCAACGAATGTTATCGTTGTTTAGCCACCGGTACCAAAATACACAAAGGCCCATTGTTAGGCGTCAGTGCCACAGCCAATGTTGGTAAATACGATATTTGTCATCATTGGGCCATCGGATGATATCTTTGACTAGCCAACGTTACCAAAATACACAAAGGCCCATTGTTGGGCATCCGTGCCACAGCCAATGTTGGTAAATGCGGTATTCGTCACCATTGGGCCAACGAATGTTATCGTTGTTTAGCGAACGGTAGCAAAATACACAAAGGCCCATTGTTGGGCCTCAATGCTACAGCCAATGTTGGTAAATGCGATATTTGTCGTCATTGGGCCATCGTATGATATCGTTGATTAGCCAACGTTACCAAAATAAACAAAGGCCCATTGTTGGGTATCAGTGCCACAGTCAATGTTGGTAAATGCGATATTTGTCATCATTGGGCCATCGGATGATATCGTTGATTAGCCAACGTTACCAAAATACACAAAGGCCCATTGTTGGGCATCAATGCTACAGTCAATGTTGGTAAATGCGATATTTGTCGTCATTGGGCCATCGGATGATATCGTTGATTAGCCAACGTTACCACAATAAACAAAGGCCCGTTGTTGGGCATCAATGCTACAGCCAATGTTGGTAAATGTGATATTTGTCGTCATTGGGCCATCGGATGATATCGTTGATTAGCCAACGTTACCAAAATAAACAAAGGCCCATTGTTGGGCATCAGTGCCACAGCCAATGTTGGTAAATGCGATTTTTTCATCATTGGGCCATCGGATGATATCGTTGATTAGCCAACGTTACCAAAATACACAAAGGCCCATTGTTGGGCATCAATGCTACAGCCAATGTTGGTAAATGCGATATTTGTCGTCATTGGGCCATCGGATGATATCGTCGATTAGCCAACGTTACCAAAATAAACAAAGGCCCATTGTTGGGTATCAGTGCCACAGCCAATGTGGGTAAATGCGATTTTTTCATCATTGGGCCATCGGATGATATCGTTGATTAGCCAACGTTACCAAAATACACAAAGGCCCATTGTTGGGCATCAATGCTACAGCCAATGTTGGTAAATGCGATATTTGTCGTCATTGGGCCATCGGATGATATCGTCGATTAGCCAACGTTACCAAAATACACAAAGGCCCATTGTTGGGCATCACTGCCACTGCCAATGTTGGTAAATGCGATATATGTCATCATTGGGCCAACGAATATTATCGTTGTTTAGCCAACGGTACCAAAATATACAAAGGCCCATTGTTGGGCATCTGTGCCACAGCGAATGTTGGTAAATGCGATGGTGGGCCAATACAAAATTAATGTTGGCTACGGAACGAACCTCATCCCAACGTTTTCCCTACCGTTGGCACCGTAGGCCCCAACGAAAATGCTACTAGGGTAGTAGGTAATGTTCAGCAGAAATCAATTCCTTTTCCATACCTCGTATCTCACTATGCCTAATTTGAAAGTATACTTTACAGTGTACATAATAAGGTTGCTTTTACATTTTATATGTTAGTGAAGATACGAGGTTTGGGAGGTAATATGATATCGTGATAGAAATGTGCTGTCTATCTCCTTGTTTAATTAGATTAGTGACAGTCCAGTTAAAACGAGAATGGATTGATTTAAGGTGACGTTTGGATTTGATTCGATTTTAACGACAAATCGCACGTCCACAGGCTACGTTAGCCGATCACGTTAAGGCGGATAGTATGCTTGTTAGTTACCATGTTGGCTTTTGTTTTATATATTATGTGTTATTCCTGCTAAAATATTCACATTTATAACACTGTTTGTGTGAGATTGCCCTAATACTTATGTCAGGAACCATTTTGTTCATCGCCTTATTTATTATGATATTTCATATACTAGCTTGTTTCCACGACTTCATCTGCATGGGATAATGATGATGATAAAAACGATCATATGTCGAGGAAAGCTTTGGACTTCAAATTATCTCCATTCGAAACTTCTTATAAATCGGTTCAGCGGTGTAAGCGTAAAAAGGTATAACAGACAGACATAGTTAGGTACCTTCGCTTTCATAATATTAGACAGATAGTCGTAAGTAAATCTGAATTTCACTCTGTTATAATTATGGCAAATAGGTATCTAATTTCTTGATGAGTATTGCATAAAGTTAGGTATATAATACAAAACATTCTGTATAGTAATAACGCTAAAGAGATTCACCGAAATGCAAATATTATCATTTATTCCCGCGGGTACCCGACGCTCGTAAATATGTAAATTTATGGTATTATTAGTGGTCCAGGGATTTGTGACTGGCTGGATCAAACATATAGGTAGTACTTGATTTATTTGAACGGCGTAATAATGTTGTAAATTGACCTCAATTCGATGCATATTCGATGTCATTTAACATCACTGTTTAAAGGTAGCGTTCGGATCTAGACCACACCAGTATTGCTTACTATTGCCGTTTTGCAGCGCGACAATAATGCCGCCTGCATTTAAAGTCTGTTGTGTCCCACTGCTGGGCAAAGGCCTCCCTCTCTTTCTTCGACGCGTCTCGTTCTATGGCAATATTAGGCCAATCTTTCCGAAAGACGTCAAGACCAAGACTCAAGATCCTGCCACGATTAGGTGATTATAACATAAGATAAATATGAATAACTATCCACATCGACGTCATCGACATAAAAGACGCCGGTTCTTCCGAACGTTTTGGACCCGGCTACCGTCAGAAACCTGATTTAATAAAAGTTGTATGCATATATATATACGACACCGTAAGATTGTGAACCCGTTAGTTTACAATCGAACGTAGGTTAGGTTAGGTTAGTTTGTAATCTCCCTACCGTCAGTTTATAATTTAACTAGCGATATTATAAACTGACGATTGATTACAATTTTACGGTGACATATACAAAGTGGCTAAAAAATAAGTGCTTTTCCGTTGACAGGGAGATTTTGGGATTATACTGAGAAAATTTTACTGTGGGACCAACCTCAAAATCGCGAAATAAAATTTGGCTGTTTCATACATTCTATGGGAGGTAAGTTTTTTTTTCGCGATTTCGGGGTTGGTCCCATAGTCCAAGTTGCTCAGTATAATCCCAAAACCTCCCTGGCAACGGGAAAGCACTTATTTTTTAGCCACCTTGTATATCTGTAGGGAAATCCCTCAGCGCGTCTGTCCGTGACAACTGTCAGTTCACTCACGAGAGGAGAGATGAGTTATGACTCCCATTGTTTTGGGCCTCAAAACTCTCAGCTGCCAAGTACCCATTTTGGTATTTATGGAGTTTTTTACTCAACTGCCGAGGGAGGGTTAAGTTTTAGATAGGTACGAGTGTATGTATGTATGGCGGATTACAATGAGTTGTTATTAGATTCGCCTCAGTGTATAGTTCGTTTTTTTAGCATTAGAAATAAGGTAAATAATCTTGATGTGTCTTATTTTTATTGAAAAACACGTTTTAAAAATAAATCACGGCTAATATGTAGCAATTATGAATCTAATACCAACATTTATATTCTTCTGCTTTCATAAGTCTATTACTTATATAATTACTGATTTTTAAAAAGCGGTTTTCAAATTAAAGACATGTCAAGATCGCTTACCTTCTTTCTAATGCAAAAAAAAAACAAACTATAACACTATTGTATCTTTTTTTTTCTAGTCTATTTGAGTGTCCCACTGCTGGACAAAGGTCTCTCCCCTTGATTTCCACTTATAAAATTTACATAAAATAATCTCTATGCGTGACTAATGAATGCAGTATAACAACTTATCAAGCTGTTGTTGTAACGTGAAGTAAATAATGTATCGTGTCACATAATAAGACCTATTAAAATAAAATATTATGTGACCTATTAAGTTAAAATATTGTGTGAAATATTATGAATGACGACATTCATCCATAATATAATAATCGCTTGCGATACAGCGAGGAAATGCCGCCAGCATCCTTGGTACAGTGCCTCAAGGGCCTATTTTAGATTTAAGCTAGTTATTAATTTCGTTTAGTAGTACCACTGTATATATATTGTATGTAAATAAATGATTTAAAAAGTAAAAAATATATATATATATATAATAATAATTTTAAGGTTTGCTCGCATAATTTTAGTCAGTATGAGGTAGGTACGGTACAGTTACCTGCAATAATATGTTACACAATGAAGGCTGCGAAAATATCTGACACGACCTTATTTGTAGAGCCATAAGAGCAGACGAAACACGAGCTGAGTTTTAAATATTTTAGGTAAATATACCCGTCTCGCTAACGGAAGCGGCACCTACAAGTAGTGCGATAAGGACAAGGCGAAAAATCCTGCGTAAAAATCTCAAAAATCGAGGTTTCGTACTCCTTTGTTTCCTCCTCCAAAACTTAACCAATCGTAACCAAATTTGGAAATCTAAATGATTATGAAATTATCTGTGTCGGACCGTTTTGCTCTTTTGGCTAATTGATATCAGTTTTGAATGCCTCGCCTCTCATTGCGGCATAGTCAATTAGGCCATTTTGGCCATTTTTGAAGGGCTCTAGCGCCTTAAAAAACAAAAATATCAAAAAAAGCAAAACGGTCCGACACAGATATTGACAATATTAATCTGTGTTGAAAAAAATCATTGCTGTAGCTTCAAAAACCACGGAGGAAAACGAGGAGTACGTTTGTACGGAGAAATGACCACTCCCGTTGGCTCTTAAGGCCTGCGAAGAGTACCTAACATATAGTTGCATCCCTGTCTGCCGCACTACCTCCGTTTCCTTTCTATTCACTAAGTACTTACTGGCTACGACTAACTAAGCCAGCTAACTAAAATAATGAGTCAGGTACGATTTTTATAAATGTTAATAACTATACCCCTTTTAAATACACATATAATGTTACATAAGTACTTATATAACACAGAAACCTAAACAAATAGCACCCCAGTGGTCACGTATTAATATACGTTTAACCCTACACAGCACTTAAACTAAACGTCGTATTTCTATGGCAAAGTAACGGCGGTTACGCCCTTTTGACTTTTAGCTAAAAACCTCGCCTTAGGCTTTTACTTGCCTCTTATACTACTATCCTTAAATCCTTCAACTGTAAACGTGTGTTAATTTAGAACCTTAAAACAATGGCATAAGGTGCAAAATTGTATGCACGTTGGAATGTGATGGTACCTTGTCGTAATAATCTCACGTAGATGCTGTCAAATAAGATAATCGAGTCGTGAAAACGAAAGGGTCCTTCCTGGTTGTGTATCTGTTATTGTATTTATTGTATTGTATTTTTGTACAGATTCCTGAATTTTTGAAGATTCAGAAAATAAATCTTGTAAGCGCCGCTTGCACCACCCCACTAACACGGGGTTAAGTGGTTAAACCGTTAACCCATTGTCAAATTGTACTAGTAACCATGGTAACTCTTAAGTTTACCCGGCTAACCCCGGGTTAGTAAATGGTGCAAGTGGCCCTAAGTATGTTATCAATAAGTTCGTTTATACGGAGTGAGAAATTACAGAAATTAAGTATTTTTTATATATTTATTTCTGAATTCGATAGGTTTCCGATATAATGTTGATGTGATATTATCTCAATTGAGAATATACGTCTTCATTATTGTAATTTAGTTGTTATAAGAGCCACCCCACATAGCGCTGACTAGACGCCAACGCTACAAAAAAAAAAAAAAACATACAACACAAACAAACACGCTAACAAAGACGCTAGTGTGGGGTCTCTCTAACACCTCTAAATTCATCCTAGTTTTCCCCATAGGTGAAACCTTGAGTTTCCTTATGGTTTTATCATGAGTCAGATGTTAGTCTCTTGTCTTGAATAAATTATCATAATGTTAGAGTTCATGCATACAAAATACCAGAATGACTCATTTGGCCTACAAAAGTCTTAACTATAATCTTTATTATAATAGGTAAGAAGTAATAACTTGTATCGAACGATGTTGTCTCAAAATCTGTAAGGTCAATGTGGAGAAGACCGGCACATACAACTTATTGCCGGGAAGACCGTCTTAAGGCAAGAATTTTCATATTTGTATACGTAGGTACAGTCTAGTGCAAGAATGTGGGTGTAGGCAACTTACTCAAAAATATGTACCAAAGTTCTTAATTCAAGTTCAAGTTCAAGTTCAAGTTCAAGTTCTTTATTTGCGTTCATGTTGTACATATGGGTATTAAATAACAAATGAGTTGTTTCAAACATGAGCCCTGCAAGGGCATAGCATTATTACTTAACCTAACTTATACCTAATACAAATAAAAATGTAAAATTGTAATCTTATTAGGTACATCTTAAAACTTATCATTTAAATATTCGTCGACAGTGTAGTAGCTTTTGTTTATAAGGGTTTCTTTTAATTTTCTTACAAATAAATGTTCTTTCTTTTCTTCCTTTATATTTTGTGGTAATTTATTATATAGCTTTATGGACATTGATAGAGGGCCAGACGAATGGAGTTTTAATCGGGAGGGTGTTGGCATTAACTTTGATTTGTTTCTTAGTGTATAAGTTAGCTGTACATCTTCACGTTTGGTATATAATTCTGAATGTTTACGGACAAATTTGCATATTTCTAAGATATAGAGGCTAGGTAGGGTAAGTATTTTGTGTTCTTTAAAATGAGGTTTACAACTATCAGTTTGCTTTATGTTTACTAGTATGCGGATAAGTTTTTTTTGTAAGATGAATAGGGAGGGAGCATCTGTACTGTTGCCCCATAGGATTATTCCATAAGAAAGCCAGGAATAACCATATGCATAATATGTTGTAAGTGCTGTTTCAAAGTCTGTGGTTTTCTTTATTTCGCTAAGTGCATACCTAAGCAAATGTTGAGAGTTTACTTCGAATGTGTTTAATGTGCGATTTCCATGTTATGTGACTATCTATGACTATTCCGAGTAGTGTAAATTTATCAACAACATCTAACTGTAATGAATTGTGGCTGTAGTTAATAGTTAATGCATTGTTCTGGTAGGGGTAAAAAGTCATTAATTTTGTTTTTTGGTAGTTTATTTCAAGGTGGTGATCATGCATCCAGTCTGAGACATTGTTAAGAATATTGTTAATTTTGTCGTTTATGTGTGCTGTATCTTGACATGAGGTAAGTATGGAAATGTCATCGGCAAATAATATAGACTGTTCTTGTAGTGTTCGCTGACATAAGAGCTATGGGTATCATTTGTACATGTGCATCCATATTTTTACACTTAACTGTACGTATGTACTATAGTTTTCGTTGCTACAAATTGTAATATAAAGGATATTGCAAAATGTAATAATAGAGCGAGTAGAAGTTTTACAAAACTTTTACTTCTTCTCTGAAGTTCTCTGTATAATATTTTTGGCAACAAAAACTAGTAGCAGACAGATATGTAAATGTTCATGCTAAGTTTTGATGTATTTAAGCATGTTGTTTGTATGTAACCGGCTTTTTGGCGGCGCGACAGGTTCGTGAGACGTATTAACAAAACAGCGGCCAAGTGCGAGTCCGACTCGCGTTCCAAGGGTTCCGTACATAAGTCCGACTCACGCTTGACTGCACATTTCTAATAGGTTTTCCTGTCATCTATAGGTAAAGAACTATATTTTGTGTATTATTTTCAAAATTTTAGACCCAGTAGTTTCGGAGATAAAGGAGGGGAATGGTAATTTTCTGGCTATTTTCTTAAATAACTTCGAACCTATGTATTTTAAAATTATAAAAAAAAACATGTCCATCTTTGGGTCACTAATTTACAGATGTGAGCCAAATTTCAACTTAATTGGTCCAGTAGTTTCCGAGAAAATAGACTGTGACAGACGGACAGACAGACAGACGCACGAGTGATCCTATAAGGGTTCCGTTTTTTCCTTTTGAGGTACGGAACCCTAAAAACCGGCCAAGTACGAGTCAGACTCGCGTACGAAGGGTTCCGTACCATTACTCAAAAAAACGGCAAAAATATCACGTTTGTTGTATGGGAGCCCCACTTAAATATTTATTACATTCTGTTTTTAGTATTTGTTGTTAATAGCGGCAACAGAAAAATACATCAACTGTGAAAATTTCAACTGCCTAGTGTAAGAGTAAAAACACCAGGCACCACTTTAAACAATATTTTATTAGGGAATCACAAATATGAGAGTACAGGTCTGAAAATAATATGCGACGACGCTCTTGCGCAAAACCAATCTAAGATGGACGCCATCTCTAGTGATGTGACCTCGCCGGTTAACGTAGTGATGTCAAACGCCGCTGGATGACGATTCTACCGTTTAGCTCGGCCATCTTCTGACCCGACCTACGCCCCGTCAGGTCACTGTTATCAAGGCCGCCACTGAAGACTGCCGCAGCCAACGCAGTCGCAGCAAGCTGGGCCTTCACCAGGTGGCGGTAGCCTCCACCAGTTCATTGCTGGTTGGCTTCCCCGTTGAGTTGGCTCCTCAACTGGTGGGACGCTAACGTGGGACACGTCTCATGCACGTGCATAGTTGCCCTCCAATACAGCACATGTAAACAGTACAAACTCTTATTCACGAAACTCTGTAACATACATGTGAAATGCCTCAGTTCCTTAATATAACAAGGCTTTATAAGTCACCTTTAGAACTAGAGCCATCGACAGGCTTTGACATTAGTATACCACCAATGTTGTTCAAAATAACCATGATGAGGTTTCGACGATATATTAATGCGCAAATGGTACAGTTAGACCCTTTGATCACAGGTCCGGCTTGATAGCCATAAAATTATACCGTAATAACCATCACAGTCAAAAGGTCTACTTCTGTAAATACATGAGAAAGATGCAGTTATGATTGGACAGAACTCATGAGCGCTCTTTAGCAACTTGTTAATAAATTACATAATCACCCTTAATGGCGACGTAATCAAGCAGGTACTTCATGTCACCGCTTTCTAGCATCGTGACTAATGGCAGATAACCACAGATTTGATTATTGGACAAAAAGGAAGCATTACCGTGTTAAAGTACCACATGCAGGCTAGAATACCACTGCCCTTGTAGGGGCAACGACCGTAGAAGTCAGCCCTTCACGATAAGGCTGTCACGGAGCCCATTGCACGCACTCGTTCTACTGGGCATTTTGAACAAGCACTACCTCAACCTCTACTGGATCCGGAACTGCGCCAGCGATCTCTAGAAGGTATTAGTGCAAGCAACCCTTTCAAGGTAACCTTGAGATCATCAGTCTTAAGGTCATTAAATTATCCTTTTGTAAACAAAGTCTCAAGCCAACCTCTCAAGGTCAACAACAAATAGTACGATATAGATAAAACAGTTATCGGTAGTAGAAATAATGGTCCTCTTAAGGATAATCTCATAACACATACAATGGACCGCCTCTTAAGGTAGTATTATATCACATACAGCGGTCCGCCCCTGAAGGCCTGCACTGCAGATACCAGGAACAAACTAGCCTCTGAAGGATAGTATTATATCACATACAGCGGTCCGCCCCTGAAGGCCTGCACTGCAGATACCAGGAACAAACTAGCCTCTGAAGGATAGTATTATATCACATACAGCGGTCCGCCCCTGAAGGCCTGCACTGCAGATACCAGGAACAAACTAGCCTCTGAAGGATAGTATTATATCACATACAGCGGTCCGCCCCTTAAGGCCTGCACTGCAGATACCAGGAACAAACTAGCCTCTGAAGGATAGTATTATATCACATACAGCGGTCCGCCCCTGAAGGCCTGCACTGCAGATACCAGGAACAAACTAGCCTCTGAAGGATAGTATTATATCACATACAGCGGTCCGCCCCTTAAGGCCTGCACTGCAGATACCAGGAACAAACTAGCCTCTGAAGGATAGTATTATATCACATACAGCGGTCCGCCCCTGAAGGCCTGCACTGCAGATACCAGGAACAAACTAGCCTCTGAAGGATAGTATTATATCACATACAGCGGTCCGCCCCTGAAGGCCTGCACTGCAGATACCAGGAACAAACTAGCCTCTGAAGGATAGTATTATATCACATACAGCGGTCCGCCCCTGAAGGCCTTTGTTGCGATTACCGGCGCCAGGAACTAGCCTCTTAAGGATAGCATCCCTTGCCAAGACAAAAGTAACAGCACTTCTTAAAGAGCACACAATAATTAAAGCTCTATAGCAGACATTGAAGCAACCGGTAGAATTATGAACCAGCCTTTAGAGTAAAATGGCTAACAGTGGGGTGGCATAAATAACATATCGCAAGCATTACCATGGTTACTACAATATTTGATCAAGCACAATGTGTTTATTTTCTAGGTTTAGTCGGCAAACCCATTAACAAAACACATTAGTATGACAACAGTAACCCAGTTCTAAATCTGGAATAAAACAAAATCACAACTCGGTTCCTAATCCGAGAGTAAGTAATATAAATAAAATCAAAACTCAGTTCTCTATCCGAGTTTTTAATAAAAGTATAATTCAGTCTTAGTCTGAAAATATTGTCAGTTCTTAATCTGTAAACGGTACCTGAAAATATAGCATTTGCCTTCATTAGTCGGCAAACCCGTTAACAAAACACATTAGTATGACAACAGTAACCCAGTTCTAAATCTGCAATAAAACAAAATCACAACTCGGTTCCTAATCCGAGAGTAAGTAATATAAATAAAATCAAAACTCAGTTCTCTATCCGAGTTTTTAATAAAAGTATAATTCAGTCTTAGTCTGAAAATATAGTCAGTTCTTAATCTGAAAACAGTACCTGAAATAACAGCATTTGCCTTTAGCATTGAAAACATAAAATAATAAGCAGTTGCTACTATGCAACCAATTGTAAAATGGTTTTGTGCAACTTGGCGGGCCTCTTCCGTGCCCCTAAATAAAGACAACACTCTTACCACCATTAAACTACAGTAGAGCCTGAACGGAAGTTCATGTTATCGAGGTCCCTCTGTTACCCAGGTTCGCCTTACCGAGGTTTCACAAATTGTATTTTCAACCATCATGAAAGTGTATATTGATAATGATCAATCAGATCAATGGCACATATGCTAAAACCATAAAGCTTCCAATCCCGAGACACATGGTTGATTTTCTTCAGCTGTACATGTGCATTTTATGTGTAGGTAACTCAACACATCATTATCCAGGTCAACCTATACCTGCACAAAACTAAATAATTTTGTTAAATGCCATGCAAGCACACATTGTAAGGTAAATGAGTTCATAACATAATAAACCACAATTTATGCATTTTGCAAAACAATGAAATACATACTTAGTGAACCCACAAAATTTGTGAAACATTTTTTTTTTTTAACTTCTGTTTTATGAAACCCTGAAGCAATGAAAGTGTACTGTTTTATAATGCAAACAGTTCCATAACACACTACAAGTTCAGACGAAAACCGTCAATAACTTCAAACAGTAGCTCATGACATAATATCCTTCGGTCAATGTTCATTAGCAGTGAATGGGTTAAAATAGTTACTTAGAAAGCTTTAACCAAGCTATTTACCTTCGTTTAATATTCATCCATTTAACACTTAACTGACCGGCACGTTTAGAGTCCAGTAGCACTTGTATGTAAAAGACATGTATATCATGTAGACTGTCAAAGTCCATATTTACTCCTGAGAGTATTTACCTTGCTTACCATTAGCAACAACCTGCTTTACCAGTGTCATATTCAGCTCAGTAAATAAATATCTAGTTCAATATGTCTCTTCGGTAAGATTTAAACCTTGAAAACTCGTGTAATCATACTTCATTGGTGCAAATATTATAAAGTTATGATCAAAACTTCACCAGCAATCAAGTTTTGTTATAAGGAAATGCATCTGAAAAATACTGCTAGAACACAAATGATTATCATTGTCAATAACTCAAACACTTGATAATGTCATGCCAATAAAATTTTCATTAGTTTGGTAAGTCTGTTTAAGTATATGTCTTTGGTTCATTTTATAACATGACATTTTGTGAAAAATATTTGCAATGCCAACTTAAACCAACATCCCTGTGAACAAAACAACAATCACAACATACTATAAGTTGTATGCAACGGTTGGATAAACATTTTATTCATAACATAATTAATAAAATAATATGTACAGACACTGAAATTATCCTTGTTACTTTCCTTGCCATTTTTACTGAGATACTGCCTTTTACTATATCAGTATGTCTTCAACTTAATATGAATTGCAAGGATGTATGAGGTTATAATGTGATATGGACTGTCTTTTAAAATATTCAGCCCGAGGAGGCTCTGGAAACATGGAGCGACTAAATTTGTCACAGACGATATTAAATATTTGCAGCTGAAATAGATGTCAATAGTTCCTTTTGCTTATTCACAATGTGCATTTTACCAACCCACAGTCAATGTAACACATACTAATAACTGTTAGTATACATGTAAAACATGAACAATAATTATATTTCTAAATAAATACCTCTTTTTCCATGACATCAGAGATTAGTCACTTATCAACATATTTTCTGCATATAATGAATTACTTGAACATAATATACCTGGCATTCATAACCAACTAACTTTGAAGTATTATCCATGTCGATTTGGGTTAATTATAGAGGTCTGAGCTGATAGCCACTCTAATGCCTTCAACGGTATGGTAATTGACTTCAAGAATCATTGCTGTCAAATTTCTGGAAATTACACAACCCAAAAACATACTAACAAAGCATTATTTCAGTTGCAATAAGGATGTTTATACATGCTTAACACACACACATATATGAAACAACAATTCATTTCTCCTTATTGATTTGTGTTTTTAAAAACTTGGAATCTATTTTAATTTGACTGTAAAGGGAAAGTATTAAGTAGCACTCATTGTTAATTGTGAAAGCATAATACCACCATACACATAATATCAATCAAGGCTAAATTTATATTACCAAACTTGTTTTATATGCCTTTTACCTGAATGTAATTCTTACTGGAACACAAACATTAGAAACTGATTATTGATTATAGCATTGTGTTAATGTGTCAGGTGTATATAATCACATTATGTTATGTATCTGAAAGCACATGAATCACAAAAATAACACAACATATAAGAGAGGCAGTGAATATTTACCACTATGGCCCTGGAGTATTCTTAGGTGTTGAATCAACGACTTCTTACCTGAGTTAACTTCAATTCTTACTCTGTAATCCCAAGGATTTATTTTATTCATACCAACATCACACCATACTGTCATTCTATGTCTTGTGATCTTCTGCTGTGAATATTGTAATATTCATCATCATCATTCATCATCATCATGGAATCAGCTTTATTACACGGTCAATATGTATTTTTTTAGACAGTCATGATCATTGACTGCAACATAAACACATACACTGCAACATAAACTGCAATAGATATCTGAAAGCAAACACAAGACAAGGCAAAGGTAGCCGGTAGCAGGCCGGTAGTAGTTTAGTAGTTTAGGTTAGTTAGGTTAGTTTGTAAGTTATCCTTGACTTTGCATACTTATTTAAGTCCCTAACTGATGAGAGTGATGAGTGGTGTTGATGCGTTTACTCATTACAATCAGATTAATTATTTTACATAACGATAACGTTCACAACAATGAAAGAAGGAATGACTACGCGCGGTTAATTTCGTAATGCCAATTTCCGACAAATTATATCGTAGTAGGCGAGGAATCACTATCGCACTTCTGAAGCTGTAAGAGTAAAAACACCAGGCACCACTTTAAACAATATTTTATTAGGGAATCACAAATATGAGAGTACAGGTCTGAAAATAATATGCGACGACGCTCTTGCGCAAAACCAATCTAAGATGGACGCCATCTCTAGTGATGTGACCTCGCCGGTTAACGTAGTGATGTCAAACGCCGCTGGATGACGATTCTACCGTTTACTAGCTATCACGGTTCATGAGATACAGCCTGGTGACAGACAGACAGACGGACATTTAGCGCGTTACAAGTACTTACCTATATGTTATTGCAGATTCGGCAGGTCACATAAGTAATGTGCCGGCATGACCATAACAGTCATATGACGCACGTGTCAACGAGTATGTAAGAATGTATGACTCACAAGTTTGTATGGTGAGTCATACACGTAGCGGCGTTACCTGTACCCGTTCATTTCCGGTTGTTAATACCTGGATTGCACAATTTTTGCATTGATTTTGATTGACATTTGTAACGCTTTATTTGTTTTATGTATGAACATTACATGAAAGGTGCTAATTAGTATCCTTGAGGCGATATAAGACGTTATTTTGACGTAGTGATATCGCCGCTTTTGCTGGAAGGTCTTGTTTTGACATTGGAAATGTCTTTTCGTTCGCTCCAGTATACGGTCCGATTTCACGAAAAAGTGCGATCCCCTTATATCTCGGAAAGTTGTGAAGATATGATATTAAAAAATAGGCTCAAAAGACGCATAATCACGAGAGCTGTAAGGTGCAAAAATAATTATTCGAGAAAGTCAAAAACAAAAAAGTTATGGTCGAAATAGTGAAAATAAAATTCAATTTTTTCCGAATTTTTGATTTTGGTGCTCGATAATTTGGAAACGAAGAATGATATCAAAAATTTGAGAAAAACGGCTCTGGACAATTTAGTCAGCTACAATTTGAGCCTAAAACAAAGACGATCGGGTTAAGGGTTTGCCCTGTAGCCTAACCTTAAAATAGTCAAAAAGTCAGAACGACATTTTTCACAGGACATAATATGTCCAACGGTTTGGTGCAACATACGCACACGCTGTTTTGGACACCCGATTCGTCATGATGAGCACATGGTAGAGCATTACCCAAGATAGCTGATGCTGAACCCTGGTAGTACCTATTGGAACTCAGGTTTAGTGCAACATAGACAAACGCTGTTATGGTCATCTCTCGTCGCGTCAAACTGCTGTCAAGAAAATTTCATATCTTGCAGCAAATGGGCCGCTGCCGATCACCACTTCTCGAGTTGACTACGGATTTGCCGTGTAATAATTTTCTTGTACTTTGAACATTAATATATCCTGCTTATTAATCGAAAAATGAAATATGTACCTATACTTATGCGCCACGGCGACAATTATTCAAACTTGGATACGCGTGTGGAAATTTTGCAATTTGTTTGTTCACATGCGTTATGTCCAGGATACTTGTGTTAGTCTAAGAATAAAATAATTATCATTCAACGTTGTAGTTTTATTTTGTAACTTTTTCCTTATCCAGACTTTCTCGTCGCTCAGCTACAATATTTTTTCGAATTCCGTAGATTCATTTCCAATGTGCTCGATAGTCGTGTGAGGCACGAAATCTGTGAATTTTTTGAGATAGATTATAAAAGATATCTAAACACAGAAAACCTTCGAGCAACACGGAAGGGAGGCGGCATTCGCACTATTTCCCCTCTGCCGAGGTACAAGATTAGCGCGTCAATCTAATCTAGCGCGGGTAATAAAACTAGTTGCACTTGGATTTTTCACTAGACCGAGTCCA
Organism: Cydia splendana; assembly: GCF_910591565.1. Classification (NCBI taxonomy): domain Eukaryota; kingdom Metazoa; phylum Arthropoda; class Insecta; order Lepidoptera; family Tortricidae; genus Cydia; species Cydia splendana. Next base: position 13,261,396 of record NC_085982.1, on the reverse strand, counting down.
GAACTCCAGACGCGCGCGTGAACACTGCTGCACAAAAATGCCTGTTTGCTCGGTTTTTTGTTATAAAAAGAGGTCGGGGACATCAAATTTACAAAAAGAAAGTGTTACATTTCACATGTAATATTTTTTTTTACATATCATACGTTTAATTACATTCAAACACAATTATTATATTTTAGTCTCATGTAATTGTTGGATTTATCGATTTTGCTCGCTCAGTACAAATTGCGGATCGGTCGAGCGACAAATCCGACTTCTCATCTCTCAGAATACAATAACATACTTCAATGAAAATGTGTTAGTGTGCGTGTTGTGACACTTGTCACTCGTCTGTACACAAAAAGAGATCGAGGTTTGCAAGATTTGTCTTTGACGTGTGTCATTTTCTATGTATTTGTGTCGTCATTACAGATTGGATTTTGTATGTAAGTGTGTGAGAAGTGCGACTGTGTGCACCTTTCCCCCCGCGAAAAATGGCAGAAAGATTTGTACGGTGAGATATCGCTTGGGCCCCTCCCTTCCGATGTGTCGGAAGCCGGTGTTGCTCGAAGCAGAAAACATCTAAAACACCACACACTAAAAATACAGTTTACGAGGGGGGCTAACGCAAAGTTGTAGATTACCTATATATTTAATTTTTACACATTTTAATCTACTCGCACTCAAACTAGACTATATTGGCAAGGGCTGAAATCTGGAAAAGGTTAAATTAAAAGTTGGCTCGATACAAAAAAATCACGAAAACATGTACCTAATTAAAACCAAAATATTACTTTGCTAATCCGCGGAAAGATAACGTGCTAGTCAATCAGTGCTAACCCGTTATACTTACTTGCGTATTTTTTACATCCAAAAAAGAAATCCATATCCAAATTGGCCCTTCGCACCATCGTCGACGCTCCCCGCTACGTGCGAAACTCTGATATCAAGCGCTATTTAAAACATGTACCATTTTCATTTATTTTCAGTTGTAGAGCCTACAATCGACCTAACGTGTCACTGACCCGGAGTCGCAAAAATGTTAACAAAAAACGATACAATAGCATTATTAACTAATGTGACAATATGTAGTCTTTATTGTAAAAACATAAGGTCCATTATTAATCATTTAAAACACTTCAGTGAGTTTTTTGTGAAGTCGTGAGTATGGTGGGTGTCACCGTTAGAAATGTTGTCTTGGCCAGAGAATGTTCACCATGAAATTATAAAAAAACGGGTCGAATATTAAGGAATTAATACTTAAAGTGGTTCTTTTTTTGCTCTTGAGTGTACAAGTTGGGATGCCGTATTGCCCCTGCGATTGATTTTTTTCGAATATTTAATTATTTTAAGCAGACATCGTAAATTTTATAGCATTTTCGGTGCAGCGGAGTGGTGTTCAACCCTAATGATTAATTAGCCTTAATTACGTTAATATTAAGCTTAATTTACCATTTCAGTTGGAATTATCTATACCAATTCCGTTAACACCACTCCGCTGCACCAAAAATGCTATAAAATGTACGATGTATCCCATATAACCATTCCAGTCGCAGAATCACAAAGTGGTAACTAAATGTCAGATGTGTCGTAACAGAGTCCACACAATGTGTCTAGAATTGTTTCGAAACAAAGTGTCGTCGCCGTGTCTACACTTTTCCGTAACAAGGTGTCGACACATTTGTGTGCACTTTGCGTGCGGTTTGCGACTAAATCTGACAGCAAATTTGTGACAGCAAATGTCAATATAAAATACCTCTTGAAAACCAAGGTTTGTCAAACTACTATTAGTGTCTCGTGTGCTCGTAATTCTAGTAAGTCATCATGGGCAATGCAAATGATAAAAATCGACCGAAACCATATAAACACCCAACACCCGTCAACCTTTTACAGAAAAGTTTTTAAAGAAATTCAATAAGCTACTTAGGTCAGGCAACGAATGCTCCAAAAGTTGTAGAGGGAAATGCTCGGAACACAAATTTTGACTCCGTAACTCGGTTTGACAAGTTAGGAGGTGAACATATCAAAAGTCCCCGGCCGTAGCCCTTGAGCGGGGGGGAGAGAGGGGGCTTTGAAGGTCCCATTTTCCCGTTTTTCGATTATATCTCGGAAACTATGCATCTCAGCGACATGGCCACTTATACAAAATGAAAGTTAATTTAATTTGTTACAAGTTTATTCAATCAATTTTTTCGATATGTTGAATAGTTTTTGAGATATCCGCTCTTGAAAGTTTATTTAGGGCTCTCAATTTTATCTTGATATACTTATCTATATCAGTGAAGGTGCTAGGCCGTGTTTGGTATCGTTTTCGTATAAATCTGGGGTGCTGAATCCATTTAAGATATCACATTGACACCATTCCACAAAATAAAAATAAATCTTTTTAGGGTTCCGTACCTCAAAAGGAAAAAACGGAACCCTTATAGGATCACTCGTGCGTCTGTATGTATGTCCGTCTGAATACACAAAATAGTTCTTTACCTATAGATGACAGGAAAACCTATTAGAAATGTGCAGTCAAGCGCGACTCGGACTTAATGTACGGAACCCTTAATATGCGAGTCCGACTCGCACTTGGCCGGTTTTTTTGAAACTCTTCTTGACGCTTAACCGCTGAACCGATTTCGTTGAAATTTGGTATAGAAAAAGTTTGCGTCCCGGAACAGGACATAGGATAGATCTTATAACCAAAATCATCTTTTGAAGGTGTGAAAAGTGGCGTGGAAATTTGTACGGGAAATCAATAACCGCTGAACCGATTTATATGAAATTTGGGATGGTCTACATCTTTGATTTAGTTAAAAATGATGAAAAAACATGACTTCAAACCTAAACTTAAACAGTATTAACTTCAAGAAGTTAATTCTGAATTCCCCCCTACACCTCATTTCACACCTTTAAAGGATGATTTTTGAGATAACTTATTATATCCTGTCTCGGGACTCAAAATAGTGTACCAAATTTAAATTAAAACTGTTCAGCAGTTTAAGCGTGAAGAGGAGTTTAAAAGAAAGTATTTTAATAAGTTTATATGTTTTTACTTCGGAATGGTGTCAATGTGATACCTTGACTAAATTTGGTACTGCGAATTTATACGAAAACGATACCAAACATGGCCTCGTAGCTTTACTGTTGTAGAAGTCAAAATAAAATTGAGAGCCCTAAATTCTTATTACTTGGCCAAACTTGTGTAGAAGGAAAAGGTAAAATAAAAGTCTTCGGCAGGAATATAAGACACAAATATTTTTTTTTTGCGTTACTATTTCAGTCATCAAATATAAACATACCTTGATTATACTATTCTAGTGAGATCCTCATAGATAAACAAAAACATTTACTTAAAAAATTACAAGGTCGAAATGTCACGGAACTTGTGAGAGTAATATGTGAAAAATAAAAACTTTTATGACAAAAAAAATCTGGACACAATTTAAGAATCACCCAATTGCGTCGAGGAATCATCTGTATTTTTGCTTGTTTCATTACCTCCTCGCTTCTTTTTTGTCCTTTGTATTCTGTAGCAATTTGTTAGATCTGAAAATAAAGATAACTTGCGTCGTCACGGATGTCGATTTATAGGTTTTAGGGAGTGCAGAATTCGAAAACGATGATCATTTTATAATCCAAGATGGCGGCTACGTATTTTGTCATAAAAGTGGAATCCAAAATAGTCATCATTTTCGAAATCTGCGCCCCCTAAAACCTATAAAACGACATCCATGACGACTTTTATGACATAGTGCATGGCCGCCATCTTGGAATCCAAAATAGTCATCATTTTCGAAATCTGCGCCCCCTAAAACCTATAAAACGATATCCATGACGACTTTTATGACATAGTGCATTGCCGCCATTTTTAAATTGAAAATGTTATCATTTTCGAAATCTGCGCCCCCCAAAACCTATAAAACGACACCCATGACGACTTTTATGACATAGTGCATGGCCGCCATTTTGGATTCCAAAATGGTCATCATTTCGAAAGCGGGGCCCCCTAAAACCTATAAAACGACATCCATGACGACTTTTATGACATAGTGCATGGCCGCCATCTTGGAATCCAAAATGGTTATCATTTTCGAAATCTGCGCCCCCTAAAACCTATAAAACGACACCCATGACGACTTTTATGGCATAGTGCATGGCCGCCATTTTGGATTCCAAAACGGTCATCATTTTCAAAATTGGGGCCCCCTAAAACGTATAAAACGACATCCATGACGACTTTTAAGACACAGTGCATGGCCGCCATTTCGGATTCCAAAATGGTCATTATTTTCGAAATCGGCACTCCCTAAAACCTATATATCGACACCCATCTCGACTTTTATGACAAAGTGTTTTGCTACCATCTGCATGCAAGACATTTCTATTATTATTACGTACAAAAATGGCCCCCTGTCAACTTTCAATCGAGATTTAATCGATAATTTATTCGATTAATATTCAGATTAATTCAATTTCAATCTATGTTAGGTCGACTAAACTAATCGCGATTAAAATTTGAGAATTAACTTTTTTTATTCCATTAATTAGTCGAATAAACAGTTAATCGATTAATGCCCATCTCTGACCACGGCATTTTTACACTTTGAGAATATCTGAAAACAAATCAACACAAGGAGCCATTTTGCAAATCCAGTAACATACCAGTAACTTTGTTATTACTTTTGACAGCGCGTGTCATGTGTCAACACAGAGTCGACACAAAGTCGAAACATTGCAACTACTTTGTGACTGCAATATTTCTCAGCCTTAAACCATATTTATACATCATAATTAACAAGTTTCGTAGTATGTAAAGCGTTATTTCTGTTATTTAAGTATAGTATACGCATCGAAGTACTAAAAATGCTTCAAATAATATAGTTATGAACACAGGCACAGAGAAGTAAACAATTTCATTTCCGGCTAAACTAAAACAATGTGGTGGCGCGTTGATTATATTACACTTAGTTTATCAAATCACTCGAGCAGTTTAATTCCCCATAATAATTTAAGTCATATTGTAATATAAATGCAAACAATATATAATTACGTCTTGTAATCCGTTTTAGAGATGGCGTATTAATGTCACTTATTTTTATTTAAGTATTTTTCTATCTGACAGTTTCCATTTGACAGGAACAAAATGAACGAATGAACGAATGATTTTGGCATAAAGTAGTCGCAAACCCGAAACAATGTGTGCACACGGCGACCACACTTTATGTCACTTTGTGTCATGTGTCGACCCTTCCCCATTTCTGGTAACTGTGTCGACACGGCGACGACTCTGCGACTGGAATTGTGACCGAAACAGACGGTGTCGACACAAGATGTGTCAACACCGCGTCGTAACGGCGACTGGAAATGGTTGTATGGGATGATTATAAGAGCATTTAAAAATTTGTATGAAATCTGTTTTTCGCTCCTAATTTTTACAATAATCAAAATATCAAAAAAAAAAAACTTAGGGGCATAGCTAATGGTTAATATGCATCAAATGATATATATATTTTACATAATGTCAATATCCAGAGAGGAAAATGGGGTCTACGTTTGTATAGAGAAGCAGCCGTCCCTTTTCCTCTTAACATAAAGAGATAAATAGGTACCTATGTCTCAATATATAGAACAAATAGTAACAAATATGTTTGAACGCGAACTGTAAAGATTTATCACTATTAGGATAAATATTCTAGGGAATACCATAAGTAGGGTACCTACATAGGTACAGTAACTTTATATGTGACGTCCTACGGTTGGCGCTTATGCTATTATTAACGCCGCTACAATATTATTGCGACGCTATGCGACGTAAGCGCCAGCCGCCATAAGGTACCTTTTGCCGGGGAACGTCACATATATCACTGCATACCTTACTCTCAGTCGACAAAGTTACTGTATTAAGGATGACTCACGCTAGACCGGGCCGGAGTCGGGCCAGTTTCCGGCGCTTTGTTTTCTATGGAAAGCACATCGTGATCACCGATCAGCCGTCATAGAGAATGACATGTCGGACGCCCCAGCCTGAGCCCGGCCCGGTCTAGCGTGAGTAATCCTTTACTTTTGGAACGTTGTTTTATCCGCCACTAATGATGCTGACTGTATACTCACTAGAACATTCTAACCAAGTCAAGATATACTGCCGTATTCGAACTTCAAGATTTTGACAAGAGACGACACGTACTAGATCCATTCTAGATACGTTATAGTTTAGATATCAACTAGTTCTCTTTTGCAGCTAGGGTTTGCAATCCGGATCCGAAATGTATGAAATTATCCGGATCTGGATCCGGATCCGCGTATCTTCCCATACATTTCGGATCCGTCGTGCAAACCCTATTTGCAGCGCAATTCGGGCAACCAATGTCACTTTTACGTTACATAGAGTAAGATATCTATTAGATGTGAATTGGATCTCTATCTATCTCTATTGGGTCATATCCTGTGGAAATCGTTCAAGATTATCTCCAGAATCGCGCAAATGTCTAATTTGACAGGTTAGATCTTAAAGATATCGTTATCGTATCTTGGTGATGTATAAAAGATATCAAATAGATGTCTATTTCAAAATCCGAATCAGGCCCACAGATAAAGCGCATTGCTAGTAAACTATATAAAACCTATTTTATATCCTCCGTTTCCTTGCGACGCTACTTATCTACATGTAACAAGCAAAACGTGCTACAAATCTGTATGAGATCACGTAGGTATGTGCTATCTTGTGAGATGTAATCTCGATAACTAGAACAACGGTATCGCATACCCATAAAACTTATTAAGTAGGTAAGTAATATAGAGAATAGAGAGCTTTTATTCGAGGCAAAATAAAAGAAGAAAACACCATGTTTACCCCCATTCATAAAACCTTACGGGCCTGATTTAGTTAATTTAGATGTATTTTATCCCTTTCTTCATAGCTAATTCAGGCCAGTATCGCGTTTGTGAGTAACGACATTAGTTGCTAGACATATGTATTGTATACCTGTCAACTTTGGGTTAACTTCAGTAGAAAAGCATTTTCAACTTTGCGGGTTCTATACAATGACGCTTTTCACATTCTACTGAGGTTACCCAGGTATTGTAGCGCATCGAGCATGTTCGCAGAGGCAGGGGTGCCCGACTTCTTCGCCACATCAGAAGTAGGATAGCAGGTTTCTGGGAGATATTGAGAAACTCAGACAATCGAATACTTAAGACCGTCTCCGAGAGCCTGTACAGCCCCATTTTTCGTTACTGGCCATCCGTTCACCATAGCGAGAACAAAAAGTGAATATAAAATAATTCCTAGTATAAGACTAGTCATATGGCGACTGAAGCAACTCTTAATTTAAGTATTATATTAGGATTAGCATAATTTTTATATGGACTTTTGTCTGAAATAAGAATTTATTATTTAGTTATTTCATTTTATATGGTGCCTTTCCACAGAGCCGGAGATGAGAGGAGACGTGGTTGTATCCACATCTCTTCTCCACTCCGCTGGATTACAATGAATGCTCTTCTCTCACCTCCGTCTCAGTGGAACGGCAGCCTTAGACATCTTAGACTAATATAAAAGGGTTTTAAGCGGGTATACAAGACGCTGTTTTGCAATAATCATTTTAACTACAATTTAAAAACTCATTCGGACCCAGCCTTTTGACGTCATGCTCCGTGGAAACCCGACTGTCTGTTTTGTGATTTATTGAAACGTAATGCTGATGTACACAATATGTACTGAATTAGTACATACTTCAAAAATATTGTACCTTAATAGATCGAGAGTACAATAAACTCAATTCGGAGTTGCTGTAGAGCATCCTCCCAGCAACCCCAAAATTTTATTAAAGAAAATTCACGTAAATACTTACTTTTTAGCAAATAAGACGCCGAAAAAAATTGTTCTACGGTTTTTAACGTTGAATGAGTTAGCCATGGCTAGTTAAATTACCTTATTGTCGCCAGGACGCAAGCGCTTCCAGCCCACGAAACTTTGTATTTTTATTAGAGATGCACCGGATATTCGGTTACTATCCGGTATACGGCCTATCCGGCCGGATACCGGATAGTGACATACTATCCGGCCGGATACCGGATAGTAACTTTGCTTGATTTCGGAGTAAACAAATTGTATTTAAGAAACAGTCACGGTCATAATCGTACTCGTTTATTATTTTAAAACAATTGAAATATTCCACGCACTTGCACGCGCACTCATTTCGTACCTAGAAATGAGTCCACGTGAACGTTCATTACGAAACAGGTTAAAACCTGCACAATGCACACCTCACGCACCTGAAGAACCGAAAAGTAGGTATAGTTCCGCCGGCCGAATATTCGGCCGATTGTCAGGCCAAATATCCGGTATCCGGCCAAACAACTATCCGTTGCATCACTAATTTTTACATACAATGGGATACACACATTTTATTTATGTTATGAACTTGGTTTCTGGTGAGAGTTCCAAATGTTCCAATGTTTTCTTGTCAACCAGCAATGTTACTAGGTACTAGGTCGAGTGGGGTATCATTTATGAAAGGGTTTGAGTTCCACATTTTAAAATATGTATTTATCTTAGTGAAGAATTCATTTGTTCCAAAGTACCTCAGTACGGAACCCTCGGTGCGTTTTTTACAACCAATAACAAATGTGTTTGGGAGTTATGAAAAATGCTAACAATAATATTCAAAATAATATAAAAAAAAATCTACCCCACTTGACCTATAAAAAAAAACACCGGAACTCTCACCAGAAACCAAGTTCATAACGTAAATAAAACGTGTGTATATCCCATTGTATATAAAAATACAAAGTGTTGTACGTTTGAGAAGTCGGCTGGAGGCGCTTGCATCCTGGGTCCTGGCGACGATAGGGTAATTTAACTAGCCATGGCTAACTCATTTAACGTTAAAATCCGCAGTACAATTTTTTTCGACGTCTTATTTGCTAAAAAGTAAGTATTTACGTGAATTTTCTTTAATAAAATTTTGGGGTTGCTGGGGAGACGCTCTACAGCAACTCCGAATTGATTTTATTGTACTCTCGATCTATTGAGGTACAATTTTTTTTTTTAAATGTACTAATTCAGTACATATTGTGTACATCAGCATTACGTTTCAATAAATCACAAAACAGACAGTGGGGTTTCCACGGAGCATGACGTGCCTTTTGCTTACTTTACTCTCAACTGGGTAATTGTGCTCTAACAGTTTTAATACATTAAAACTAAATCACAACCTTATTTAATAACTAAACTACTAACTAAAAAACTAAACCATGATAGTAGTAGATGATGGTCTACTTTAAATCGGCATAATGTATATATCAATATACTTACCATTAATTTAATAATTTAAAATATCCGAATTTTGGAGCAAATTCAATTCTCGAGGATTGTAGGGACATTTTACGGTACCCGAGGAGAATGTAAATAATGTCAAATCTTATTGATATTTTTCAATTTGGAATGCGTCTTGGAAGTCGTTAGTTCTGGGAACGGAAGTGCCATTGTGTTGTTTGGGAGCAGCCAGGCGGGAAATTGACAGGAACGTCATTTAATATAATATCTAACATAGCTGCCTTGTGCCGAAATGGTAAATTGACGAGGTGACCTAAATTTGACGTGGGCTTTCCTACCCAATCCCAATACCTACCAGATCAGCCTGACTTAACCTCAAATACCAAAATGATACAATATGACCCCTTCGGACTAGGTAGGTCTTAGGTGCTTACATTTAATCAATTCTAAAATCGATACAAGTAGTAACAAACATACATTGGTACTGTGCATAGTCTGTATAATATATGCTTATATTATTATGTAATAATTGCTTTTATTTAAAGATTACGAGTAAAACATAAAATAATAATAACACAATAAGCACGGACGTGGTCGGCCCAGACGGAGAACTCAACAACGGGAGTCGTGGAAATCAAGGGGGGGGGGGGGAGGGGGAGGGGAGAAGACTTGCCCAGCAGTGGGACACTGTAACAGGCAATTAAAAAAAAGATTGTTAGAAGAAGGTTTTGCATATATAATAAGTTTTTAAAATAATAATAAAATAATATCTGTACCCATAAATAAAGACACTAAATCAACCCAATTATTATACTTTTATTGAATAAGACGTCAATAAATTCGGTTGTATGACTATTGGTCAAGTAGGTTTTTTAAGAAAAAAATCATAGTTACTATTTTTCAAAAATTTATCACTGTATCAAAAAAGTTTTATACTTCACATTTGCCCGTCCATCATGTCTTTAATCTACTTAAAAACTTTTTATCCATGGCATCTGGTGTTGCTGTTGCTATCCTTCTCACTCACGTGTAAGACAGAGACAGCTGCTGGCTTTGTTCCAGAATTGCAGTAGATTCTGTTTTTGCTGATGTCTGTATAGAGATAAGTTTTTGTGAAAATGGCAAGAAATAACATAGTGGAATGATCGTTAAGCAAAAACAGCAACACAATGCAATGTAGATTTAAATCTAAGATTAAGCCTAGGTACTTATTAATCTAAGGATTTAAAATCCTTATTTTAAGAGTAGTTATTCCTTAGGACGGGACATGCACGCCAATAACAATTAAGTAATTTACCTAAATCGCCCACTTTTACAAAAATGAAGTTAAATTAAGTGACATTAAAAAAACTATTTTATCCCGTTTTCGAGATAACTACAATGCATCACTTAATTTAACCCAAAAGCATAGACTGATTGTTGATTATTGAATATAAGGCTTGTTCCCAGATTTAAAATGTTAAATAAATAAGTGTGAATTTATTGAAAATGGTTAATAAGATAAAATATTCGTTCGGCAATCAGTGCCAATCGTATGCAATTATTAATGAGTGCAAATAAAATGAAACACGAGAATTACTTGAAACTACGAAAATTAAGAAAAAACAAGTGACAGAACAAACACTGCAAGCGGACAGAAATACGATGCGATGTTCATTTGGTCCCCTTGCACATAGGTGCAGCAAAATGAAACGCATGAAAACGTTGCACTTTTGAAACGAGAAACGAAAATGGCGGCTATTCAATAAACATTACTCTTGTGCTTCATTCGTTTGATCAGAGATGAGTGAATAGTAAAGACCAACAATGTCTATTATTTAATGTCTAGTATAACACGTTAAACTCTCAGGTTTTGTACACATATTAGGTATTTACACAAACGTGTCTACCACCTTACTACCTACCTTAAATTCCGACGATCAGCTCACTCAACTCAACTCAGCAACTCAGCTGAAATGTCGGAATTTAAGGTAAAAATTATGAAATTATATAGACCCGTTTGTGTAATTATTTAGTGTCTGTTTTAATGTCCGACCGAAACCGGATTTTTTCCGAAACCGGAGGTACGGTTTTACTCTAGTTTCAGGATTGAAATAGAAACATGATTTTATGCCGAAACCTACCAAAACCGAAACTTCGGTTGAACACTGTGTTGAACTGTTATGTAGGTGCATACAAATGTGTACCTATGCAGGGGGCACCTTATCTCTGCAGTTTACTGTACCTACCTACATAGATGGCTGCTGCAACATCGATGTTACTGTCCGGATTTATGACCTCTATGACATATAAATAAAATAATATAAAGATAAGATAAAGATAAAGATAGTTTATTATTCAAGTAGGCATATTACAATGCGCTTATGAACGTCAAATAAAGCTACACCGGCTCCAACCCTACACCTCTGCCTCGAGAACACTTTATTGGAGAGCAGCAATGCTGTCGGCAGTAATATTGCGCTGCATTTCTGCAGCAGTATTGCTCGTATAGTCTGAATCAAACCAATACGTTTACATTGTCTATTGAAGTTTGGTGCTCCTTTGTGATATTATAAATACAACAATTATGCAAAGGTTGGAAATTAAACTATGTATATACTCGTAATACTGTCCTTATCAACTACCTGTCTCTGGTTCAACAACCAATCAGTTGCCGCAAAAATGAGGCAAATCGAAACAATCTTCCGGCCTTGTTACTTCTGTTAACGAATGAAAAGGCGAAAAGATTATTTTAAAATTTCGAATGTAGAGAATAGATTGAGTTTATGTTTGTATTGGGAATGCTTTTTCGGTGTTATTTAAGGGTTTATATGCACTGTTTTACATGTCATGTAATACTTAACCGTTAAGAGCCAACAGGAGTGGTCATTCCTCCATACAAACGTAGTCCTCGTTTTCCTCCGTGGTTTTTGAAGCTAGAGCAATGATTTTTTCAACACAGATTAATATTGTCAATATCTGTGTCGGACCGTTTTGCTTTTTTTGATATTTTTGTTTTTTAAGGCGCTAGAGCCCTTCAAAAACGGCCAAAATGGCCTAATAGACTATGCCGCAATGAGAGGCGTGGTATTCAAAACTGATATCAATTAGCCAAAAAAGCAAAACGGTCCGACACAGATAATTTCATAATCATTTAGATTTCCAAATTTGGTTACGATTGGTTAAGTTTTGGGGGAGGAAAAAGAGGACTACGAAACCTCGATTTTTGTCATTTTTACGCAGGATTTTTCGCCTCAGCTGCAGTTGTCCCTATCGCACTAATTTTAGGGGCGGAGTCAAGTTTCTAAATACGTACACAGCCAGAAAAGTGATGGGCAATAGTCGACATTTAATGTCGATAATCTAGTGATGTAAGAAGTTATCGATAAACCGTCTTGTGTGAAAATATCTAGATCCTAAGATACAAGGGGTTTTGGGTTGAGAGTAGGGAACACATTTTTGTAGTTATGATATACAATCTATTATGAACTTTTTGATTCTAATATTTCAAATTAGAAATCAAAATCAAAAATATTTTATTGCATGGTTAAAATGGGTTAACAAAATTTTTAGGTACCTACAGGCACGCTTCGTAATTGTCGAGCAATTTAGGGTCCTAGCTGAATTGGTTGTTCCATACTTACTCGTGCTCTATGGAATGTCCAATTTAGCTAGAACCCTAAATGGCTCAACAATCACGGAGCGTGACAGTACAAATGATTCATGTTCTGTATATCCTGCTCTACAATGGCGTTAATATTTGGTTGTCATGTCTATACTTCGTTTTTAAGCATTATTGAAAAAAAAAATAGTAAATACTAATATTAACCACTAAGTACATAACTATTACAAAAAAAGGTAAATAATAATTATACGATTGCATGCTTAAAAAAGACACGTCACCTTCACTCTAATGCTAAACAAACGAAGAATAAGAACTAACAGCGATAAGACCGCCTGTTGCTACCTTTATCTACATTGTAAATCGGTTTTAGGGTTCCGTACCCAAAGGGTAAAACACGGGACCCTATTACTAAGATTCCGCTGTCCGTCCGTCCGTCTGTATCTCTGTATCTCACGAACCGTGATAGCTAGACAGTTGAAATTTTCACAGATGATTTATTTCTGTTGCCGCTATAACAACAAATACTAAAAACAGGATAAAATAAAAATTTTAGTGGGGCCTCCCATACAACAAACGTGATTTTTGACCGAAGTTAAGCAACGTCGGGCGGGGTCAGTACTTGGATGGGTGACCGTTTTTATAAATAATGGTACGGAACCCTTCGTGTGCGAGTCCGACTTGCACTTCGCCGGTTTTTTTTTAATTTGTTTTTATGTTTGTGGTGTAATAAAGAATATTTTAGAGTCAGACCAAGAAAAGTCTACAGCAATTTTGATAGCACACGCAGTGCAAGTGTTATTTATATGTCATAATTTCATAGAAGCGACGTTTGAAATAATACTTGCACTGCGTGTTCTATCAAAATCGCTATAGATTTTTCTTGGCCTAACTCTACAAAGTAAGGCCTAAATTATAAAATAAGGCCCATCAATGTTTTTTTTTTGTGTTTATTAAACTTGATATTTTGTCTATAGTATTAGCGGACATGGCCTCAAAATTTAAACCCGCTTAAGAATCGGGCCTTATTTCGTGCATTATATATTATATATGTCACCGTAAAATTGTAAACACTCGTCAGTTTATAATATCGCTAGTTAAATTATAAACTGACGGTAGGGAGATTACAATCTAACCTAACCTAACCTACGTTAGATTATAAACTAACGGGTTCACAATTTTACGGTGTCATATACAATACTACCCATTTTTGTGTAGTCATTATTTATACTATAGAAGCATTGTTTGAGTAGCCAATTATTTAAACAGTATTTTTTTAAAGGGCAACGGTGGCAATATTTTAAGGTCTGGATAATAAGATACAGATCTTAATAAGGATATCAATGTAAGTGAATGTTACCATGACTACCAAACAAACAAATGTGATAGAATTTGCCAGCTGGCATTGTAACATTCAGACAGTTACCTATGTACCTAATCTGAAATATGAATAAATTAGTAATATTTTAAACAGGAAAGTAAACCGAATTTTGGCCTTTTGCTGGACACAATCACAATAGTAATTTGTTTTACAAGAGGGCAAAGTTTATCGCCACCGGTTGATGCATTTGCAGCACCAATGGTAGAAAATGCAAGCTCATCATCAACTGCATAATCGACGTTTGATATGACTATTGAATCCGAGCTTTTTGATCATGAATCATGATAAAACAAAATTTTAGAAGGTCGCAGAATAGTGGATTTAAAATATTTATTTTCTGTAATCTCAAATATCAGGCACGATCATACAAATTGTACATTTGCTGATCTTGCCTTTGTCATTGAAAGACGTAAGGGTTTACACAGAGAATATATATTTAAGTGTAATATGTGCAAAAAAAAGGAAACGATACACTCTGAAGACCCAAAAAGAAAATGTTAGTAAATACTGCTCCTCCCCATGGTTACTTGGTTCCTTATTCAACCTACCTGAAATTAAACGAGTAGGTTAGTAAATTATATCATTTTACATTATAAAGTTAAATGTTTAGGTATCTCAATCACTTACTCACTGGTGGACATGGACGCAAAATTTTTGCCCATCTACTTATACTATCTTATAAAAAATGAAATTTTGAAAGTTAGCACGCTTAAAGTTCGTTTTTTTTGCATTAAGGTAACAGATTTTGACATGTCTTATTAAAAATTACCATTGAAAAATAAGTCATAGCAAATATGTTAGAATTATAAATCATATTAATCATATTAATGAGCAAGAGCACCCTAAACCGGCGAGCGTGTATGAGGAATGTTATGAATGTGAAGGAAGCGAAAGTGGTATGTCAGGATCGTAGCAAGTGGAAATCCGTGGTCTCTGCCTACCCCTCCGGGAAATAGGCGTGATTGTATGTATGTATGTATGTATGTATGTATGTATTAATCATATACTTTTTTATATTCTTTTGCTTTCATAAGTCGTGTTTCGGAGGTTCCGGGGCAAACTGCCGAATCCGACACAAGAGCAGCCGATGCAACGGAGCCACGCCGTTTTGTCGACTAAATAGTGTTTAGTTTTAAGTTTATAAAATACATATGTATGTTAGTCTGTAAGGTGGTAACTAATATTAAAAACTATTCTAAATTACACCAAGACTTTATTGACTTCACACATTTAAATAACTTAAACCAATGTAACACTACTGTCAATACTCAAAGTAAAATCTTGGATTTAGTTTTTGTTGACCAACTTCAATGCAATGTAACAGAAGCCACAAACGGTCTTTCCAAAGTCGATCCTCATCATCCCCCACTAGATATTATCTTAGAATACAATCCTCAGAGTAATTTAAAAATAAATAAGACTATTAGGTATAATTTTCATAAAGCAGATTACGACAGTATAAAAAGGAAATTGGGGCAAATTAAGTGGCATGATTTGTTCAATAATGTAAAAGACCCTAACATAATGCTAGACATATTCTACGAGCAAGTAAATGGGCTTATAAAAACGTTTGTTCCTACAATAAATAATAAAAACAATGCAAAACCGCCATGGTTTAATAAAACTTTGGAGGGGTGTATACGAGAAAAAAATAAATATCTTAAAAAATTTAATATATATAAAAACCCACTCGATAAAATCGCTCTTCAATTATGCAGTAAACGTTGCGAAAAACTATCTAGATATTGCTATAACTCGTACATTAACCATGTTGAACAGAAAATAACTACACATCCAAAATATTTCTGGTCATACTTAAAGGCTAAGAGGAATGGAGCTAGTGCTTACCCAAAAACAATGTCAGACGGTGCGAATTCTACTAGCGACGGATACGGTATTTGCAACATGTTTGCCATATATTTTCAATCTGTCTACTCTACAAATAGAAAGTCACATAATGCTGTCAATACATCTGCCTATTTATGTAGCTTAACCAATAATTCTGATTGTTTTACTGCTGTACACTTAGATATAGACACAATCATCAGTTGCATAAAAAAATTAGATATATCTAAAGGCTCGGGATCTGACGGCGTTCCCCCAATTTTTCTTGCTATGTGTGCTGCCCAGATAGCAGTCCCTCTGTACATAATTTTCAACTCTTCACTCAGCACTGGTATCTTTCCCAAAAAATGGAAACTAGCAAAGGTGGTCCCAATATACAAATCTGATTCAAAAAGCATGATTAGCAACTACAGGCCAATATCGATTCTACCTACCTTAGCTAAAGTTTTCGAATCATTAATATGCCCAAAAATACAAAATTATTTCAAAAAATATTTATCAGACAGTCAACACGGCTTTACTCCTGCAAGGTCTACCTGTAGCAATTTGGTTACTTTTGTAGAAAATACCATCGAGGCTGTAGATTCTAACAAACAAATCGATGCAGTATATACCGACTTCAGTAAGGCGTTTGACAAAGTTTCGCACAACATACTAATCCAAAAGCTTTCATCATACGGGTTTACAGGTTTATTTCTAAAGTGGCTGGAGTCTTATTTAGTTGACAGATACTTTTACGTTGTAGTTAATGGATATCAATCTAATATTTTGCATATAACATCGGGCGTTCCCCAAGGCTCACACCTGGGACCAATTCTTTTTAATATTTTCATCAACGATTTGCCCAATAGCTTTACTGAGTCCATACCTTACATGTTCGCTGATGACCTAAAGATAGCACGAGTGGTAGATAATACACGCGACGCCTTATTGCTGCAGAATGACATTAACAAACTGGTTGAATGGTGTAAAAACAATGATATGGAACTTAATATTAATAAATGCTCGCAAATTACATTTACCCGGAAGCCAAACCCATTAAAACACAATTATTGTATAAACGGCTTATTTCTTACGAAAGTAGACATTGTTAGAGACCTTGGAGTCCTTATTGATCAAAAATTAACGTTTATTCCTCATATTAATTCAATCATAAAAAAAGCATCAAAATCCCTCGGTTTCATAATTAGAAATACAAAATCTTTTCGAAAACCAAATACAAAAGTTCTTCTATACAACTCGCTTGTACGGAGCACACTCGAGTATTGCGGGGTTGTGTGGCGCCCTCATTACGCAGTGCACAGTCTACGGATAGAACGAATTCAAAAACGACTTCTGAACCACTTAGCATACTCTACAGGTAACAGCAGGAGAATTAAAGGTTATGCTGCTCGTCTTAAATATTTTAAAATTAAATCATTAGAAAATAGAAGAAATCTTTTAGATTTAACATTTTTATCAAAAATTTTAAGTGGTTCTATAAACTGCCCTGAGTTATTGTCAAAATTTAAATTTAGAGTACCTTTTAGATATCCTCGAAACCCTATTAACCTTTTATCCCTACCTTTCCGAAGGACTGTCCTTGGATCTAATTCCCCCATCCCAAGACTATGTAAGTTGCATAACAACCATAACAAAATTGATATGTTTTGCACTCCTTTAAACAAGCTTAAACGTCAGCTTCACAGCATAGTATTTAAGTAATTAGTTAGTAATTAATTTTCGCTTGGTAATACATTTTAATTTGCATGCAGTGTTTACCTCAATTTTATTGTACACTAAGCTCTTAGTTATTAAGCATTTAATAAACTTTATGTATGCGTCAGTGTAACAGTTACTGGTAAACCAATAAAATAAAATAAAAAATAAAAAAATAAAAGGTATTTGTAATATGGGCCTTGTTGCCTGAATTAAATTTCTAAATAAATAAAATAAATAAGTAATATAAACTAATTTTTGAAAGCGTTTTTCAATAATTATTAATAAAAAGACACGTCATGATTGTTTACCTTCTTTCTAATGCTAAAAAATAACGAACTATAATAACCGGGCCTTATTTGGTACAGAACCTTGATTTGATAGGTACATCGGATATTCTGGGCCCCTGAGTTTGTTACGTAAAGGACAAAATGGTGACATGTGGTTAGAGCTGATACTGTTAAACTAGTGGTTCTGTGCGCTAAGTATAAAAAATAAGCTTCAGCGAACTCATTAAGCCTAGAAAAAACCCTACACCCTACTGCCACTTAAGTCAGTCTTGAGTCTTTGAATCAATTTCCGTAGTAGTACTACTACTACTAAGGTACTAGGAGGTAATAAGGCCTATAGTAGGTATAATAAGGCCTACCTGAAAAATAATGTTCTTACAACAGTGTAACCGTGTTAGTTATTTGAGTAACATATATGTAAAGTGATACAATTAAAAGCTAACAGCAAACCAGTACATAAATTATATCTTATGTACTTCTTATGAATTACACTCTTATAAAGGTTTCGGCTAATTACGCTTAATTACTTGAATAAAGGTAGATGAATTGCGTGCGGTCCAATAGGTAACCACAACTCACGGAGTCCAAAACAATAAGCTGATCAGCAAAGTCAAGTAAACAAAGCCAAGTCACAGTAGTAGAAAGATTATCGAGTTCCGTAAACGTAAGCCGGGTCAAAAAATTCAATCGCAACACAGTAAGTAATAAGTGAACGCCTCGTGGCAGTAACGCACGAAAAATAACATTGCAAATTGTCGGCAATGAGGCGCGCGCGGGTGCAAGCGTACGCATCTGTGTGCGTGCATTACACACACAAATACAGTCTCTCACGCCCCGTCAGAGCGACGGGTATATTCAGCTTGAAATCTCAAAATTGACTTTTAGCTCAGCTCCCGTTTCGTCTTAATTGTTCCATTTAATTTATATTTTTACGTAAAACCATGCTCACTTAAATTAAACTGAAAAAAAATCATGCCACTTTTTCCTGGATTAAAATAATATAATTATGTAATCATTCGGTACCTAAAGTTAAAAATATAATGAATTGATTTATGAAAAAATAAAATATATCATTAAAATTCTATTGCATACTTATGAAAGTATTAGTTCCTTTTCACGAATTTTAATAACAATGTGTTTATTATTGGGAGGATGAATAGAGTTAAAAAGATTGACTTGATACTTCATATTCTTACATGACATCTTAGTTTAGAAATAAAAATATAAAATGTATTGCAGCCCTAAATCCTCATATGACAAGTTTGTGCATGTGCACTCGGTGTGCGACAGTGGACACGCAGCCTAACTAGGTATAACTGCAGCTAATCTATTCAGAAAGCGTTTTACTTTTGTTCAAAATATGAAACCTTTCCAATTTCAGAGTTATTATGCAACTATAACTATCATACATGTAAGTCATATGTAAATATGATATTCAGATGGCAGCAATGTGTAAATTGTAGAACATTCTCACATTTTCCAAAATTTCTGGAAGCTTTCATGAGGAAATTCTCATGCAAGTTTCCACTTAGAGAGTTCCCGTTCAGATTAGGGATTATATGTATTATTATGTATGTATATGGCTGATGCTGTGTGCATGTGAATATTAATGTTCATGTTGATTTTCATGTGCATGCTGTGCTCGATATGTCCATATAAACTAAAGCCCTTGCTACACGGTCGCCGACAAGCCTTCCAACCGTCTGACCTTGGTCTGTCCTTGGTCAGTTTTGGTCAAATTTTGTTGGAAACAACTGTCTACACGGTCCGGGACGGACCAAGGCCACGCGGTCTGAAGGCTTGTTGGCGACCGTGTAGCAAGGGCTTAACGTATGCTGCAAGTCTGACTGCGGTAGGTTGAATGGTGGCTAGGTAAGGTCAGAATGAAGCTGGCCGGTCAGCAAACGTCAGGTCGCCTTGTGAAGCGAGCAGGACACCCTAACGAGCTGCGGGGGACAGCCGGGACGGTTCGACGGCGCGTGAACCGGTTAAAATGCTGCAAGGCAAGTGTCGCTTCAATTATAGATCTACCGTGGCTTATAGAACTACCGCGGTTTGTAAGAAGTTATTATGGTCAGCTACGGACTGACTGAAGGCTTGGCTGCGTATAGCTGATAACATTTTAGGGCGTCCGCTAGCTGGTGCGGTTGAACGGAGCGGGTGAGCAGGTTAACGAAAAATAGTAGGTATGAGCAACTCTAACTGGCGCAGACACGTGCGACGGATTTTACCTATAGTGGCACCCGCATGCGTGCACCCGCCCCTTGCACCCGTGCCAGCTAGCAGACACCCTTACGGCAAGTAAGTTTTAAAAAAATCTGTTTAATCTCCCTAAGCGCCATTTTAATCCCCCACTAAAGGACTATCCGAAAATTGGAAAACTGTGAATTTATGCTTTTAATATTCTTTCCGGGCAGAAATTACGGCGGTAGTTATTCTGTCGAGCCCAATTTATGCCCACTGCTGAACGAATAAGTGATAGTCTGGAATTGACTGCTTTTTAAGGGGAATACTGAGCTATTCGAATAAGAGAATATTGAATAAGTATTTATAACTGTTCATCCACATTTTTATATACAAATTTATTGGCTTTTACTGATGTAAAGTATTCGCTAGACATAGTTTTGCGTGAGCAATACAGATGGCAGTAATGCCGCGCTGCCATACTGCTGCATAAATGCTGCCGACTGCATAACCGTAGGAAACGTCAAGTTAAATGTAAATTCAGTCTTGACATATTACCGTTTCCTGCGACAAAGCAGTCGGCAGTGTTACTGCAGCAGTATTGCAATGCGACGTGACTGCCGACTGCATTACTGCCACAAATGTCAAAATCGGTGATGCTGCTCGGATTATTGACATCGGTAGCAATGTCGCGTCGCTTTACTGTAGCTGTACCTAATGGCTGGTACATATATAATATATTATATATAGGTACAGTCTCTCTCAACACTTGAAATATTGTGAACCGCATGTTAGTTAAGTATTAGGTAAGTGGTATTATATTATTTTAATTTTTAACAAGCAGAAACGTCTGCGAACGATGCTATTAAGCTTAGAATAAATTTAAAAGTGGAAAAATTACTGTCTTGGGTGAGACTTGAACTCACGACCCCTGGGTATAATATACCTACATATGTTCTCTGTGAGATACGTTTATGGAAGCATCTGTAGGCCATTTATGTTATTTTAAGTTTTATGTTCATCCATGTATGTTTTTCTGTGTTATCTCCTCAATAAATAAATAAATAAATATTGGGAGCACTCGAACGGTACCTTTAATGTCCTTTCTTCTACAGTCTAACTATTCTGTAGTCGTACTTCGTACATACTATATTCTGTAGTCGTACACACTATCATTTATAGTCACGATTAATAAACATATATAGTTCTCTATGGAGTTCATTGTAGCCGATGTTTCCTACCATTCAAGTCTAAATTATGAATGAACTAGGAAATAACAACAACTACAGATAAGTACCTACTAAGGTCATGAAAACAATAGACAAACAAAAATGAATGAATAAGTAATAAGTATTTAATTCTCTCTGGACTTAGAGTAAACAACACACGGCCTTAGGGTAATATTCCATTTCTGACCGCACCTGCACTATTAGTACGAACACGTCGGTGTTAATATTGTCAATTTCCATAGTAAAATGAATGGTAGTGCTGCTGTCGTTGGAAATGGACTGTCACCTTTATTCTAATTTTAATAAACGTCAATAAGTAGATCTCGGTACGGTAGGTACGGTATGGTTGGATTTGTCAGTGTCAAAAGTGACGTTTCTTCTAACACCAACAGATCCGATCCATATAGTACCGAGATCTATTTTTTGATGTTTATTAAAATTAGATTCATGTCGACATTTAGTTTACAGATTGCATAATATACCTACAATCTGCGATCCGTCTTTACATAAAAATATTCCATACATTTATCAGTTTATCACTTTCGCTCACAGAATCCGTTTTCAGCTAAGCGAGTAAATGCCGTTTCAGCAAGGTGTCGCGTAACTTTCAGCTGTCCGAGCCGCGTATTCCAATCTCCGTGGAAGCTAGAGTTACGAGGCAATTCGAATGTACACTGATATCAGAATTATATTTGAAACATATTTAGTTGTCGTGCGTCTCGCCCGCGCCAATACATGAACGGACAAGTACGAGTAAAATGCACGATAACCGAATGACCTGGATGTCATATGTTGTGTGAACGAGTTCAAGTTTTGCGTCCATGTCCGCTAGTATCATACACATAACACTAAGGCCCACAGTCACCATCCCACTAACCCGGGGTTAAGCGGTTAAACCTAACAATCCAGTGTCAAATTGTACTGGTAACCATGGCATCTCCAGGTTTAACCGATTAACCCCGGGTTAGTGGAATGGTGCAAGTGAGTCTAAGAAAAAAACCGGCCAAGTGCGAGTCGGACTCGCCCACCGAGGGTTCCGTACTTTTTAGTACCTATTTGTTGTTATTCTTGTTATAGCGGCAACAGAAATACATCATCTGCGAAAATTTCAATTGTCTAGCTATCGCGGTTCATGACAGCCTGGTGACAGACAGACGGACAGTGCAGTCTTAGTAATAGGGTCCCGTTTTTACCCTTTGGGTACGGAACCCTATTAGGTAGGTAACTTATTAGGGCCACTTGCACCATCCCATTAACTCTGGGTTAAACCGTTATCCCAGTGTCAAATTGTACTGGTAACCATGGTAACTCCAGGTTTAACCGGTTAACCCCGGGTTAGAAGGATGGTGCAAGTGGCGCTTAGTGGTCTTCGGGTTAACGCGGCAAGCCATTGGAATGACAACCGCGGTGCACCCGGAACCAAAATGGCCGACTGCACCGGACGGTAGGTGTTGCAATGTACACTTCATGCCAAATAAAAGGTGTATTTTGAAGGACGTAGATGTTAGTTACGCTTGAAGGATAATTATTTAATACATTTCAATTGGTTTTAATTTAGCAAGAAATAAAAGCCAAACGGCATGTAGGTTACCTCACTTATCAATAAATCTTATAAACAGGCTGATTAAGACTACAAAAATAAAAACATTTAAAGAAAACTTTACATGATGCGCTCTTAAATTCGCTGTTACTCGTATATTATATTCCTTAAAACTAGTCAACATATTTCAAGGGACATAATTCAAAGTCATATTTTTTGTTCTCAAAATTTTATTTGACATGTAATATGTACCTAACAGTATTTTGCATCGAAACCACATAATTACGTCTTTAGAACGGAATTTGTAAATCTGAACTCGAGTGATTAGATGCATTACTCACCGAGAGCAACGCACGAGTTATTAAAGTCACATTGAGTGTGACTCAGTTGAGCAAATCATATAGTTGACACCTCTTACATCGGCGACTATGTTTACTTCCTAATTTACGAATGTTGCCGATATTTTTCTAAGAAGCGTAGGTGGTAACATGGTATGTCATATCATAATGTTACTACGACTATTTAAAAAGTCTGTGTAGTTGTATTGTATACAGAATTAACCTCAGAACATATTAGTTTAGTTTTTACGTTGTTTATTGCAAATCGATATAGTTGACACCTAGTCTAAGACTTTTTTTTATTCCAAATCTACTAATGTTGCTATTTTTCAAGTTAGGATTAAAGGTGCTAGCATGACTCATACTTACATCTATATTTTATTACAACTATTAAAAAGTCGCGCTAGTTGTATTTTATGCAGACTTGACCTCAGATACAACATTACTCGTAATTTGGTTTTTGTTTTCTTGTGTTGTGTGTTGAACTCTGTAAAAAATCTTAATGAATATAATGTATTTCCTATTTGATAATACCTGTCTAATTGCTACTATTATTAAGAAACCTTCTGTTATTCAAAAAACGGTAGATAGGTAACTACTCGTAATTATTCTATAGGTAAAGGAATTAGAAATATTTCACTGAGCTTTATCATTGGACTTCAAACAGTCGTTGGAGAATGCCTATTGAAATACGAAAGGCTCAGTAAATCTAGCAAATGTCTTAACACTAAATTATCTTAGGGTCCAGATCCAATTCGGAATTAGAGAATACCTGTCTGAGTATTCACAAATTCAGTGACACAATTCAAGACACAATTCAAGAATTCAATTAAAGTATTTGATTAAATTAGTAAAATATTTGGCTTAAATTTATTATATATAGATGTAACATTTTTGTAAGAATAGATTATTGGAAAAAAAATATTGTGCTGAGCTACTTTAGACTTAAGAATTGCTTCTGACCTAAATAAATAAAATAAACGGGCTTTATCATATAGATTTCGACAATAACCACACAGTCTTATCCAATTTTCGAAACTACATAGGTAAGTTTTTTTTTTTAAACTTAGACTACACATTTTCTAGAATAAAATTGAAAACCTAACTACCCTTTTGAAAACTTAACTAATTTATTTCATTTTTAACAGGCATAGGATTCTAACTGTGGAGAAACTGCCATATAATATTTTTTTGAGTACTCGGCCAACTCTGCCCTTTAACATGGAAGGTGAGTCAACTAATATAAGCTAATATTTGAACAAGCATTACATCAACGTTAATTAATGAGACACCGGATGCCTTGTGGACATTTTGAATTACCTAATATGAATACTACAATGTTTATTACTCGTTGTTGACGATTTATCATCGCTTAACCATTATTGGCACCAGTGAGTCTCACTGTTATTGAAAGACATAGGTAGTTACTCGATGACTACTCCCTGTACTACTGCTACTTACTACCAAAGATAATTTGAAAAAGAGGAATACTGTAAATTATGTAGTCAGTACATTTACTGCCATCTTTCGACACAAATGATTAAAACTTTTAGAACGCCACGGCATAACCATTAAAGTCCCTAAATAATAAATAGGTAGAATAAAAAAAGGTATCTGTCATGTGGACTAAAGTCCAATCCCTCTCGCGCATGCGAGGTCTGTGAGACATTTACAGGCTGAATTATTATGAACTTTTAGTTTATATAATAAATATCTATAATTAGAATATAAAAATTAACTTTTTTCTTTTGTACAGTTTTTTGTGTCCCCGCGTGTAGCTCGCACGAACGAAGCGCAGAAATGGCAGATATAGCTGATTTATTACCGGACTAAATTCACTCTGCATTCTATCTGTGACTATCTAGATTATCTAGATAGAGTTTGCATGGTTTCAAAACATTGTTACAACATTAAACATTATTAACCTCTAGCCGCCCAGAGACCTATAAAAAGGTCTCCTGTTCCATTCTAATTTGAACTTTGTGTTGACAAAATAAAATTTCATTTTGCTTGGCAAGGTTTGACGTATGGGCGGCCTGAGGGTAATATTAAAGGGTGTTAGCCGCTTAAGCTGAAGACGTCGATTCGATTCCATCCTTGGCCACTGGAGGGCTTGCGGCCCGATTCGAACTTTAAGATACGTCAATTAATAGATCTAGAAGCGATATGGATTAGATGTGTCTGTGTCAAAAGTGACGCTTTTACAAACATGTATGCAGAGGTGCTAGCGAATAGTTTTGCTGACTGTCAATATAGGCATTGCCAGAACATGGTTCACGTATTTGTGTATTTGCATTGGAGGTGGTCCAATAGTAGAAATGATAACCGTCATCGGTATAAATACCTTAAACAGGTTGTGAGTCAAGCCATGGTGCCAAATCATAGCGAATGACGTCATCAGTTATAGAATTATTGAATTGTAATTTGGATTCTACTATTATTTAGTAAAAGGCAAAATCTTTTAGAAAAGCTGCACGAAATGTACCAAATTGAAGTCCAACCTTAATTAATTATACTACGATATTTTTTTGTTTAATCTAGAAGTTGATTTTTTAGTTAATTTCAAGATATATACATATAATTTTTATAACTTTTACTGTCTCCTCTATGTACAATTGTTTACGTCGAAATAAAATGGTTTATTCTTCTCCATTAAGGACACTTCATGTCCGTTGTACTTATAGCTGAAAATTTATCCGACTTTTTACCCACAATTTTTAATTCTAACGAAAAAATCTAATCTAACTTCTGTCCTTTTCCACACAGCCCGTAAGAATGTAATATCGGAGGCAATCCCTGTAAAAATAAAGGACAGACTGTCCACGGGACACAATAACGACAGAGGCTGGAGTAGCGAAAATATATACCTTAAGGCTGCGTTTCCACCATGGATGTGCGAAGATGCGTATTCGTTAAGAACGGAAAGGATCACTTCATTTACCTATCCTCGTGTATAGCTCAAGTCTGGTCTAGTCGGCAATTTTTTATTGGTTATTAACAAACAC
Organism: Cydia splendana; assembly: GCF_910591565.1. NCBI lineage: Eukaryota > Metazoa > Arthropoda > Insecta > Lepidoptera > Tortricidae > Cydia > Cydia splendana. The sequence continues at coordinate 13,235,038 of NC_085982.1, read as the reverse complement.
ATTCCTCGCTACGCGTTATCGCACATCTCTGGTGGAAACGCAGCCTAAAGACCCGCGATTTTAACACATAATACAAAAAGTGACACTTTATTTTATTACGGAGATAAATCTATCCATAATACGCCTGCTGAATAGCCTATGTATCAACGCTTTTTATTATATTTTTATTACCAGCGAATTGACTATTATGGGTCAATAAGAAATTCCAGCAAATAATGTAATTTTTCTATCGAAAAGAATCCATAATAGCTTGACGAGACCGGGTTTTCCCAGAAGGAATACACTATCTATCATTGCAAGTAAAAGCGAACTGTTAGTTTTTAAAGCAGGTAACAAGGCTTTTGACGAACTACCACCTGTCAGCTTGTGTGGTGTCGCTCTTAAAAGGGTGACGCGCTTTAAGTATCTCGGACACTGGGTGACCGAAAATCTCCACGATGACGTAGATATAGAGAGGGAGCGTAGGGCGTTGGCGGTGCGTTATAATATGTTGTCTCGCAGGTTTGCGCGGTGTAATGGGAATGTCAAAGTAACGCTATTTAAAGCGTTTTGCCAGACCCTTTACACGTGCAGCCTGTGGACAAATTATACTAAAAGAGCCCTCAATGCCCTGCGCGTCCAGTACAACAATGGGTTCAGGATGCTGTTGGGACTGCCTCGTTTTTGCAGCGCGTCCGGAATGTTCGCGGAGGCGCACACTGACAGCTTCGGTGCGATAATACGCAATAGAACTGCCTCTCTGATGCGTCGCGTGCGTGACAGTTCCAACAGCCTCTTGCGCCTAGTGTTAGAGTCACCTGCTTGCGCCTTCTGGAAACACTGGGACGATGTACATATGGGCTCCAGAGGCTTAGTATATAAGTTGTTATAATTTATTAATTTTGTTATAATTTTGTATAGGTTTAAGTACTAACATAATATTAAGGGAATGTATACTAACACTATGGACATGGTCTGAATTAAATAAATTGATTGATTGATTGATTGATTGATTGATTGCCCAGGCGTCCATTGAACCCATATCGACGTCTATCTTCAGACATTTTAATCATTTTTCTGTACATCATCAGGCGTGGCTCACTCCGCGATTTCGTCGCTTTGCTACAGGTAGCTAAAAGTACATCCGTTCCGCCCCAATTTTGGGGAAAGCCATAAGCCGCGCGTGGCGCTGTCGCCACCTAGCGGCCATATCTGTGCTGATCGTAACAGACGCGTTTTGTTAGAGAGTTAGTCTTCTGTACCTATTATTTATTCTGTGACATCGTGCAAGAAAAATGAAAGACGTGTTCAGAGAGCCTACCGCGACCCATGTTTGACGTGTTGTCTCCCTGTCACACTGACGTACGAATTTACAAGTGCGATAGAGAGGCAACACGTCGAACGTGGTTCGCGGTAGGCCCTCATGGTGTTTTTTAACTTTATAGTTACCTCTATTCTGAGGGTTTAGGTATTGTCATAAAACATACCAAGGGCAGTAAAATAAGAAATGCTTCCGTCGACAATTACATGTGATCTGAGGCTTTCCTATTTACTACATTACATTGGACTAACGCACTGCATTTCTTGCAGTTTCAGTCTAATTTCAGTCTTGCAAGTGCGTGCGCTTCTGAAGCATGCCGCACGTTACACATTTTGCGGTTCTGAAACCGCAAGAAATTAATCGCAGTGCGTTCTAAGCCTTAACGTTTCTTTAGATTGGCGTTTTTTACCAGAGATTGTCATCGTGACTAGGCCCCCTGAACAGCTTCATGAGGATCGTAAAAAAAAACGAAAAATTCGTTCGTTCGAAAAATTGATATCGCGATAAACTTTGCTTGACGATAAGTTTTTCAATGCAAGTTTGATTGAAAGATAGGAATCGTCGCCATACATGTTGTATGCATACACAACATGTGCCTACTCAATTAAAATAACGAACACATTTTTGAAACAGTAACAACCTAACACCGATGCAAACATACTTGACACTAACGGACGACCAAATTAATACTAACCATTAACTACAACACAGAACCTTATCTTCTTACCTTTAACGTTCAAAATCCAATACCAGAGCTATGATATAACTTGGTCGTTTCCGGATTGACAAACTTAAGACGGCGTTCAGTGTGGATCTTATACGATTGAGTTAAGGTTGAATTTAGCTTGTATACAGGTAAATAAGAGTGGTTTTCAGTGCGTTTGACAGCTGTCAGTGTGGGCCATAACGATGTGTCGCAAATTGGCGCGAAACTGTATTTATGGGGGAAATGTTTTTCGGATGTTTTTGTGGAAATAAATAAATGTGTCGAGCGTTGAAACAGTATTTTGTTTTTTTTTCTGTGTGACGTATAATCCAGCTACAAACCTCTGTCTATACAGATTGAAAACCACACAGGAAAGGGTTAAAGTCGGACACAATTTAATCGACTAAGAAAATGACATGTTATAGACCACAATAGAAGTGTAGGTAGACTACAGACCGGTTGTACCTATTAGTATGTATAACCTAAGCGTTATTTTCATTATGCACTTATCAACACGTTTCATTGGATGTGAAACGTTAACAACCTATAGTAAACTTTATTTAAATGAAATAGGGTGTAATATTCGGTTAAGTTTCTATACAGATTCGACAATGTTAGATTATACGTACCTAATTTCAATCGTGTAAGATAATACTTCGTTACGACAGTGTTTATTAAGAGAGTAGGTATACACGAGTCATCGATAAGGGGTCATTCATAAACAAGTGACATAATGTTGCCACTGTTAAGGTGTCATTCAGATGTCAACCACAACTGCATTAGGTACAGTTGCGATAGAACTGCTGCGGATTTAATGCCGCTATCGTTCCTGTTAGTTTCCTTGATAAAATGAGTCACGTTTTACTGCTGCAATGAAGACATTCAATCTGTCCCTTATTTTATCAAGAAAATTGACAAATATAGCGCACCAAATTTTATCAAATTCTGAAAAACAAAACGGCTAAAAATTCCTGCTAACAGCCAACATTACACGTAAAACATACGCCTCACATCATTTTAGACTCTTATTGAACACATTAAACTTTATACCCGAGCCAAATTCTTTCAGAACCAAATAAATCCAACAATATAGCGAATGAGAAAGGTTTTATTCTCCAGACGAAAACAATTGGATCAACGTCAGCAGTTTTAAGCATGATTGCTCGGAGCTTGTTAAATAAATCGGCGCTATTCTGTCGCCCGCCATTTGCTTTTACGGCGGCCATTTTGTGAAGCGCTCTTTACGGCTTTGTGTCATTTTATACGGATTGTTATGGGATCGCGTTATTGTTTTAAGTGATTTTTTATAAAGCTCATTTGAAGAAGAAAATAATGCTATCCTGGTGAACTCCGTATCACTTACCTATGCATATTAATATACACTTAATACTATACTTAAGTGTCTCTTTTTGGTACATCACGGGTTATTCAATGATTGTATTAAAAAAAAGAAAATTGTCATGTCACAACAATTCGGTATCGGATCTCGATCAGAGCAAAATTGCAGAAATTCAAGATGGTGGCCTTTTTTATTTTCAATGTAAAAGCGGGCGGGGCGGCGGAAAGCGCCGAAAATACAAAATGTATCAAATATAAGAGCCTCGGTAGAGAGTACCATTTTGTACCATTTGGAGTTGGAACTCTAGGTCCATGGGGTCCCAGCGCGCACAAATTGTTCGCAGAAATCGCGAAGCGTCTGGTTGACGTAACTGGTGACCGAAGAGCTGTCTGCTACCTCGCACAACGTATCAGCATTGCGATACAGCGAGGAAATGCCGCTAGCATCCTTGGTACAATGCTTCGAGGGCCTATTTTAGATTTAAGCTAGTCATTAATTTCTTTTAGTACCACTGTATATATCTTGTTTGTAAATAAATGATTTTTCAATGTTGACTGTTTGTATGATACGCGACACATACAGAAACCTATCTGCGGTTCATATTCATTATCTATTTGTGGTTAACCAGTTTTTATAACTCGCAACACTTATTGAAAGAAAATAGTACATTATTGTCGAGGCTCGGAAGTAGCTACTTGCAGGCTGAGGATTCGTTTTAAACGGACGACCTTGGGAGTCCGTTTAATTGAATCCGAAGCCAGCAAGTAGCCTTCCAGCCGAGTCATATATATATAGTGCTTTTCTCAAAAATGGTGCAAGAAATATAAATATCACAGAAATATTTTACAAAAGCAACGTTCTTACGTATATATTTTCACAGAAAAAAGTAGAAACAATTAAAAAATTTGCTTTGCCGCCTTTTTATTTTTTTAATAAAAAAATAGAAATGTATTTTTCTGCCGAAAATACGCCAACCTATTTGAGACAGCTAAATAGTCGCGGTACTAATCATCTGTTTGGCTGTTTAATGGGCCTGTGCCTTCGTTTGATATGGCCATTTCAACTTTTAAAAAGTTTGGAACTCGACAAATAATGGAATTTGTATGCAACATTGCAGTCCCAAAATCGAGACTGCAATGTTTTTAACTTTTTAATTTCTGACTGACCATAAACTACGCGCTTCGCGACCTATTTTTTAAACGGCAAAGTGGACTTTGCCGTCCATTTTTGAGAAAAAATATTAGTCCTACCTTACTCTATTAGACTATTTTGGAAAGCCCCATAACCATATTCTTAATCATTCATATAATGTTTGGGATTAATCATCCAAAGGGTATAAGCAAATCAGTTGTATCTTACACTTAAACGCAATCACAATCGGTCCCTTTGTGAGGAAATTAAGTTATAAAATGACCGATTTTAATTGCTCTTGAGTGTAACAGACGCGATAGTTTCTAATACAGTTTTCCTGTTAGCTCCTTTTCCGGTTTATCTTGTTTATTGGCTGGGTTTGTAGAAAAATGTTCTAATATTAGCTGACTATGCGAAGCGTAGCCAAGAATGCCAATCGTAGGTACCTATATACAAACCCCAAACTAAAATAAAAATGTTACGCAAAACCCCGTCACTTCGCCTGGGATACCTATCATCGCCTGTTTATATAAAAGTTTAATTTCCCGCTTTTTTATGGCAGGTTCTAGAAAAAACTACTAAATAGAAAATGTTTTTTATGCATGACAATATTTTTGTCCGCTTACACCTAAAAATATTGAACCCTTCTGTAGGTACTTAGTAAAGTGTACTTACAAGAGAAAATAAAATCGTGAACTGTTTTCTTCTGAACGACCGAAATCATCACTAACAGTTACAATAAACTGTTTTCCTATACAATTTTCCAAATCATACCTATACAATGCGCTATTTCTATTGTGTTTGATTCAAAATCACACACAGGAAAAATACAAGGAACACATCATTCCCACGGTACATTCTAAATCTTAAAACTCCACTTACTTTATACCTAAACATCCTATGTATGGTTGAAATTGCAAGGCACTTAGGTCATTTATTAAAAGTAAAAAGTAACCATGAATTGTCTCGTACGTTTCCTCACAAATAGTAAAATCCCACTAACTTCAAAACGTCCTGTACGTGTTTAATTCTGTATAGGCACTTACATCATTCTTGAAATAATTGTTAAGGAATTGTCTCGGTTTATTTACCTTGTGCCGAACGACTTAATTATGCCATTTTCTGCAATATGTCGGCCATTACGCCATTATGTGACACATGCGTAATGAGTTAATGACAGACGAAAATGACTTGTAAATAATGTACAGTAAACATGAGTAGGTAACTAAGAATACACGGAAGAAGTTTAAAATGATCTTTTACCTACCTATTCATAAAATGTTTTACATCAGTTTGTGACTTTGGTAATATATAAGTACTTTGGATTAGAATTAATTTCATAGCAACTTTTGCAACCGGAGGCGATATGACGGGCAAATTTTAAACAGAAGTTACTAAAGTATATTTTCAAAATAATTGAGAAGGTCCCCGCGGAATGGTCATATCTTCCGTCACAAGCTTCGCGTGAGGCGCCATATCTTTTGTTTCATTCTAAAATATATTTCGAAACTTAACTATACGTTAAAAAAAATTAGATTGGTCAAATGTTCTTACTCGTTATAAAACGAAGAATCACATACAACTATAGTCATATCTGCCAACAAGGTTTCTCTCAAGAAAGTTGTTTAGAACCCAAGTGTGATACACGTAATACTTGTTATGCAATGCACGGTACGGCATTCTGTTGTGGGGCATCGACGTTTATACTGATATCAGTACCTAACCTATATTGTATATTACCAATATTACCATGTTGCTACAAAATACCGTATCAAGGTATTGAAAGAAGGTACCTATATTAGGGTCCGGCAATGCACTTGCAACCCCTCTAGTGCTACAGGTGTCCACGGACGACGGTAATTATTTACCATCAGGCAATTCGTCTGCTCATTTGCATCCTATATCATAAAACAGAATAAAAACTTGTTATGTAGTAACTATCTAAACGTAATGTTAATTTTATTCAACGCTTTATTTTATCAAAATGCAGACGAGTTCCAAATATTCAAACTTGAATTGGCAGCCGTATTCGAACAACGAGATACGTCAAATAGTAGATATTGAAACGATATGGATCGGATATGTCAGTGTCAAACAAGTGTCAAAATTGACGTTTCTTCAAACAAAAACGTCACTTTGACACTGACATATCCTTTTCAATATCTAGTAAGTATTTGACGTATCTCATTGTTCGAATACGGCTGTGGGTCTATGTTAGGTACGTAATGTAATGTTACCTACATTACCGTACCTATAAATATATGTAAGTATAACCAAATAAGTAGCTAACTGGGTTCCAAGCAAAGCTTTAGCTTACAGCTTCAGGCCTTCTAATCCACCTGTAGGTCTACTTCAATTGGTTTGTGACCGTTTACCAACTACTAAACAATATCCATCTTTTTCTATCTCACACTGTATAAAAGAGACGGAAGAACTTGCAGCTAGTTAGCCTAGGTCCATTATGGCGCTAGAATGTTGTCCTTCGTATTTAATTTGTTATTCATAAACCAAACATTTTCTTAAAAAGATCATATCTTAATAAAGAATCTAATGGCAGTTACGCCGTTTTTAAAGAAGCTTTAGCGCGTATTGACGTCAGAGACATGTCTTATTACAAGTGAATAAAGTTCAAAATGGCTTTTATTAGTGTAATGTTGACGATGTAGTTAAAGCACCTGAGCTGAAGTCATTCAATTCTCTTACAAATGACCTCGGCTGCCCACTTTACGTGTGTCGTAACATAAGTATTGCACGCAGTATTTTAACTGAGGAAGTCACATAATTATTTATTTATCCTAGGTAAATCACGTTTTAAACTGTGTCCCTATTCACCCCAGCCAATTCTATTCACAGGATTGACGGTACTTAAAGTTCGGTGTAAATAGAGTTCGACCTAGCTAACTCTGCATGGCATAAATGCAAATTTTCATTGACAAACTGACATCAATAATGTCAAATTTTAAAAAAATATGACGTTTATAATAACACATTGTTCAGTTCAAGTTGGTGCAAAGTTAGATTAGACGGCCCAAAACTGACCGTCAATTTAGTCAAGGCTGAGGTGGAGAAAATAGTTTATTATTCAACAAAATTCTTTGTTCAGCAGTGGTCATCTTTCAGCTGATGTAAAAGGTGTATGGTCAATGTGGAGAAGACCAGAATATAAAATTTTTGGTCGGGAAGACCGTCATAGGCCGAGAACTCTCGTTTCGTATACGTACTTTGACTGACTCGTCGTGACTCGTTTCGTAGACACAGACGAAGAGCTTCGCTTCTTCTGCTTCAACCTAACTACCTTTTGCGTACGAACGCAAGAGTCACATAGGTAGAAGCGACGAAAGAGCTTGTAGACGGTTTTACCTGATAGAAAGTTTTCTCCACATTGACGTCATTGACCTTACAATGAATTTTTTGTCGATGTTGAATAATATATTTAATGGCCCCTCTACACGATGGCCCAGCGCTGCGCCAGCGAGATGACCTTGTGGTGGTTGGAACGCATCTACACGATGGCGACATTCAGTTGTGATCTAACCAGTTTCCAAGATGGACGCTTCCAGCATTAGCCGTTGCAGCAATTTATCTAAGATACGCCACGTACCATTATTATCATCAAGTAATTTAAAAAAATGTCGTAGAAGATGCAAGAGTTTTTTGATGATACCTACTTCCCGAAAATAAATGAATGTTAGATTTTTTTTAAAGAATTAAATTTATTAAATATATTTTTTAATTTCATGTTACCTTATAATTTGTGTAAATTATTTTAGAGCATATTATAATTTTTATTTAATTTTGTTATTAGCTTACCAACATAGCTGTGCAAATTGTGCAATGTAGATGTAGGTACTTACTATATATAGTTAGATATGTACATATCTAATATTCATTTATTTAACTATAAGTATGTATTGTTATATTCATTTATTTAAATTGTAAATGTACTGTCTGCGTAAATTTCCTATTCCTTCATTACTTCCATAACGCGGCCACGTACTCGTCATTTTAATTAAAAAAATAAACGTAAATTGATACTGAGCACAAACGTCCGCACTCGACCGCGTTCGAGCACGCACTGTGGATTGGGCCACGTGTAGTTGCGTACCGCCATCGCTTGCCCAATCCCTTTGTTGTGCGGCCGAAAAACCGACACCGCGGCCCACCCATCGCCATCCCGCGCGCCATAAGCCAACCGACACCACTACCCCCTCTACACGTTGGCCCAACACGTTGGACCAATAGGTTGGGCCATCGTGTAGAGGAGCCATAACATAAAAGATTGTCTCAAACTGGCCACATTTTTTATTTAGTTTTAATGTGACAACACTAAAACAATGATGAATTGACCATGTAAAATTTAGTTGAAGCTGAAAATATAAGTTTTGGATCTTTTAAAAGGTGTGTATGTTTTGTTTGTGGAAGCCACTAGCAACATGCTGAGATGGGGCCATTTCGTGGCACTTTAATCTTATTTTGTGTTTTCTCTTTTATTGTGTATTGTCGCGATTGTTTGTGCTTACGAATAAATACTTTTTCACCACACCAGCTCGGAAAGGCTTACTTTGCACTTCAAAAACTGATAGCAAAGTTGCATTTTATTCACATGTGAGGCAAAGTAATCAAATGCAAATTTTGAGTTGTTTTCTTATTGTTTGCTGGTAGAATTTACATTTAAATGATGATTTTGGATGATAAATATTTAAAACATTCATTTGGATTTGATTTGGTTTGATTTTGTTTGATATTTTACATTTAATATTTGCTTCGGGTTGGTGTGGTGAAAATTTTTGTGTTTCACTCGGGGGAAAATTTTGTTTAACCTTCGTGCTTTGAAACCCTCGCAACGCTCAAGATTCCATGTTTCGAACCACTCGCTACGCTCGTGGTTCAATTTTGGAATCTTTCGCTTGCTCGGGTATCAATATTAGCACGAGCGGTTAAACAACAACTTTGCCCCCTTGTAAAACAAATAACTATTCTATTCTATTTTTATAATACAGTCGATACATGTACTTACCTGGTACAGTCACCTGCAATAATATGTTACTCTTCGAAGGCCGCCAAAATATATCACACGCTCTTCTGGCTCTACAAATAAGATCGTGTCAGATATTTTTGCGGCCTTCGTTGTGTGACATATTATTGCAGGTGTCTGTACTGTTTGCTATATTTATACTGTGCCTAAATTCTTGCAGAGTGCTAAATACGTCAGTTCTTAATGTGGTAGGTGTGTCCGCTACCGCTTCCTTCCAAATGAGATAACAACTCGAATGTATGTAGAGTCGGGCCAAGCCAACTCTGCAGTGCTAAATACGTCAGTTCGCAGGGTGGTAGGTGTGTCCGCTACCGCTTCCTACCAAACGAGATAACAACTCATATGTATGTAGTGTCGGGCCAAGCCAACTCTGCAGTGCTAAATACGTCAGTTCGCAATGTGGTAGGTGTGTCCGCTACTGCTTCCTTCCAAACGAGATAACAACTCGAATGTATGTAGAGTCGGGCCAAGCCAACTCTGCAGTGCTAAATACGTCAGTTTGCAATGTGGTAGGTGTGTCCGCTACCGCTTCCTTCCAAACGAGATAACAACTCCAATGTATGTATAGTCGGGCCAAGCCAACTCTGCAGTGCTAAATACGTCAGTTCGCAATGTGGTAGGTATGTCCGCTACTACTTCCTACCAAACGAGATAACAACTCGAATGTATGTAGAGTCGGGCCAAGCCAACTCTGCAGTGCTAAATACGTCAGTTCGCAATGTGGTAGGTGTGTCCGCTACTGCTTCCTACCAAACGAGATAACAACTCGAATGTATGTAGAGTCGGGCCAAGCCAACTCTGCACGGTGTTTGCAATGGCAAAGTGTGACAATGTCATAATTAATGACAAACTGCCTGATTCGAACTTTAAGATAGATCAAAAATTTGCTAAAGATGTGTTTTTTTTAAGTCACTTTTGACACTGACATATCCGACACATACATGTCGTATCTTTAGCAAATTTTTGACGTATTTTAAAATTCGAATCAGGCTGAAAGTTATAGTATAAATAGATGGCGTTTATAGAGTCGGACCAAGAAAAGTTAGCAGCGGATTTGATAGCCCACGCAGTGCAAGTGTTATTTATACGTCATAATTTCATAGAAGTTTGACGTTTACACTCTCTAATTACACTCTCATTTTGTTCTTCAAAACATGCTTGACTTTTTGGAAATATTATAATGACAATTTTTTTTCTTTAGTAAGTATTTATTTTGTTTATTTTTATTTATTTATTTATCTTGTAACAGCGGCGTCTTCAACCATAATTATCAGTTGCTAGCGCATATAAATAAAATGGATAATATTTTGTTTCTTCCTTTTCGAAGTTATTTTTTTAGTTGCGGTCTATTATAAAGTTCCTTCCACGATATGTTTTTTAAAAACATTGCGGTAAGGAAAGTCAATTCAAAGTCGAGTCCCGAGTGAGACCCACTATTCAAAACAAGCACGTTTATTCGATACAATCCCTCAATTTCCTAACGACGCATAAAAATATGCGTCTAAACCTGGAGATTACGACACCTACGTCTCGTGTCGACGTTGATTCGCAATATGGTGGGCGTGTACGAAGCCAGTAAACTGGTTTACTGACCACTTCCCTAGCGACTGAGAGAAATAAACACGAAAACATATATCTAAATAAAAAACACTTAAGGTGGTGGTACTGGTGCTCGACGCGGTCCTATTTAGTACATTTCAACTTGAAACTTAAGTCATTGTCAATAAGGTGACAGCAGGGTGTCATCTATTGGGCATTAGCATGTCGAGCACTAGTACCACCACCTAATTCTGTGCTAGGTTTTCTACTTCAATTTTTTACACATTACGTGCACTTCAGCTCGTTCATGGTCCGCGTGTCGCGGTCGCTGCTGGAAACCATCGCGAGCGCGGACTTCTGGCCGAAGGGCGTGGTAATTCGGCGGTTCCGTGGGAATCTGTCGAATCCTACATCGGAACATGCGACGTAACAGAAAACTGTATCGCCGATCCATACCAGCCGTATTCGAACAATGAGATACGTCAAATACTACCCAATACCGTCCAGCGGACTGTTAATCAGTGGGCCCCTTTAGAGACACACGTCTTCTGTACCTAGTACTATTATTTATTCTGTGCCTTAACTATGTTCTTGAACCGATTTTATTTGTTATAGAGATAGTTTTCGTATCGGGAAAGGGCGTCGTATATAGGATTATCTCTAGGAAAACAGCATGACAGACTCGGGAACAGGTTAGTAGGTATACGGTTTAGTTTATAATGATTGAAGCAACAAACTTCTGCTTCTATAAAACTTTTGATTGCAACACTACGACGTAGATTCGCAAGGCGTGTTCTTCTAAAGCTAGTATCTAAACAGGTTTACTGACCATTTCCTTCACTAGCATTATGTTAGTTGGAATCCTAAAGCAGTGGAAAGCAAAAGTAAAGCGGGCGGTGATCTGTCGTAATAAAATTATGTGATACCATTTGGTAACATACATACAAATACAGCTGATATTATTTACAAGTAAATTCGTCATCCAATTAACCAGAGTGCCTACCGCGAAAACCGAAATTCGCAAATTGCGGGGAATTTTCTATTTTATTCCAATGAAGATGTAATTAGAGTGACAGAGAAAGATGCCCGCAATTTGCGAACTTCGATTTTCGCGGTTATAGCCAAGCTTGGTTGGACCAGCCCAAATCTAATTCTGTTGTTGATTTGATAGTAGACTTATATCGACCGGGATATGGACCGTGATTACCTTTAACGTAGACATTTTCTTAAATTTTAAATTAATATTTTAGGGTTGAATTCCTTTTCTTATTTCGATGATTTTAACAATATCCCAAACTAACTCGATTGGTTGCACTTATTTGCATAATCTGTTGCATTCATATGCACCTCTTTATGCTTATCTGTTGTCGGGGTTGTCATACGAGTAAAAATAATTAAAACTTGAGATATTTAGGTTGTCACTCCAGGAAAACTTTGTATGATTTAGATATGTTTTTTTAGGTAAGAGAGAATTTAGATGTTAAATAAAACATAGGAATTACAGACTCCAAAAAGGGGGCTCTGAAATGAAACTTTATTAGATTTATTGATAAAATATATTTCTTAGGCTCAGGAGTGAATTGTTAAATAAATCAGTCAGAATTTTCGTAGGATTTGTGTCTTCAAGGGATTGGCACCCTACTTTTGTTTTGTCCTTTTGTACTCAACATATGAGGAGGTCATTTTGAGATGACAATGACTTTTGATGTGTGGACCCCTCCGGGGACGCACGCTCGCATGAGTACTATTTGTGGTGAGACCACACATTCGCCATGTTGGTCGAAATGCTGGAAGCAGCTCGAGTCCTTCGGTGTGCTCCACTGAGTAAGTACAAATGGAATTTAGGTGTGATCAACTCCACAATGGCGCGAAACGTTGTGGGTTCGTCCTTAACCAGGTTTTTGGTTCTTTACAGAGTTGACTCCTGCTCGAGGGTTGGGAGTGCTCCGCCAGAAGTCCTAACAGCTTCCAGTGCGGTGAGCTAAATTTCCAATTGTTTCATATTTTCTTTAGCGGCCATTAAGGCGTCGGCTAATGTATCCATTTCTCGGTTTACAGGAGCCGGGAGCTTGTGAACTTTTTTTGAAGAGCTTGTGAATTTTTTTGGAAGAGCTTTCGATTTCTTTTGGAATTCATTTGAAGATGTTTAGAAGTTGTAATATGAGGCTGTGGGATCTGTACCACGCCATTTGCAGCGGCCGGCTCCAACCAGGTCAGCGGCCAGCTTCCCGGGGAAAGGCGAGTTCGCTCCCCGCTGCTGCAGTTCCAGCAGCAGTTTTTGAAGTCGGTCTGTTGCATAACTTTTGAGTGGCATTCGCCACCAACTACAAATTTAAAATGGTTAATTATGATTTAATTTTATTCAGTTTGAAGTTTTTGAAAGTTCTGGTGCATAAAACTTAGGTATTTCGAAATTTAGTTTTTAGTTTTTAATTAATGGGTGTAAACCCTTATAACTAGAACCTGTGAAGCGACCCAGCTTTACCACTGAGCATTTAACAGTAAATGATTATATTAATAAAGTTTGTTAGATATAAATTTGTTTAATTGTTTCTCCTCCTAGCTTTCCTGCAGCAAGGTTTCCGTTTAGTCTATTTAATTTAATTTTGATTTAATTTTATTTTGTTAACATGGCTGTTTCCATTTTCCACAAGCCGGAGCTTTTCTTTTATTTATTTTACCCCCTTACCAAACAGCCGTGTTACAAAATGTCGAAATATCGGGAGCTCGAAAACAATACAAAAGGTAATCACGGTCCATATCCCGGTCGATATAAGTCTAGTGAAACTAACCGTGAAACATTCAAAACTGTGATTTGATAGTATGTATTTCAAATTTAGCTGCAAGACAATTGCGAGCAAGATTCAATTTAAAAAAATGTAAAAATAAATTCCAACAATTATACCTTTAAACGACCAATTTCTTGTTTATTTATTTATATATATATTTCGGGGATCTCAGAAACGTCTCTAACGTTTTCGATGAAATTTGCTATATGGGGGTTTTCGGGGGAGATAAATCGATCTAGCTAGGTCTTATCTCTGGGAAAACGCGCAGTTTTGAGTTTTTATATGTTTTCCGAGCAAAGATCGGTCTCCCAGATAGGGATCATCCATTAATTACGTCACACGAATTTCTAGGTTTTTTTACCCCTCCCCCCCTCCTTGTCACACTTGGTCACATTTTGCAAACCCCTCCCCCCCTGGTGTGACGTCACATTTTAGGCAATTTTGTTTTCAACGAAATCGACAATATTAACTCGGCATTATTTTTTTATTAAAAAAATATTTTTTATATATAAATATTAGTAATTTTATAACACAACGAAAGTTACATCCAAAATATCATTATTTAACTGTACAGCGAATAAAAAAATATAAATTAATTTTCGGTTACTGATGAAGTTAAAGTGACATCACAATGTTTGTGACTCCCCCCTCCCCCATGTCACAACATGTCACATTTTCATGACCCCCTCCCTCCCCCTAAACGAGTGACGTAATTAATGGATGACCCCATATTAATAGTTTACAAGAAAAAGTAGGTCAACCGATAGACAGACCTACATTAAGTACTTACTTACCTTTCCCACCCATGATTAGGCAATACTTACGCAAGGAACGACAACTTCCCAAAACGTTTAAACAACTTCTATCTATAACCGTGTTAGACCTACTTGTACTTGTATATTGTATTGATAATTCATATCCCTTATTACCATTACATAAGGTCCACCGATAACCAATTAAATTTTGCTGTTGATACGCCAACTAAGCTAACCAATTCAAGGGCATATCGCAACATAGTAAAACTATGCACCTTCAAAAATACATTTGAATTGAATATAGACGATGACTTCTTGGAATGCCAAATCGGTAGGTAATATAGTATAAGTCAAATAGCTTGAGTACGGTGACAGCCGTTATATTGAGACATATTTTCGTTTTAAGGTTATAAATTGTATGTAGATGACAGCTGTCACCGTACCTGAGCTACGGCTAATTCCGTCATAGGGACTATTCCGTCCACGAGCGTATATATCTATTTTCAATCGTAGGAAAAAAAAGCATTTGCTTTTGATTGCTGAAACTAAAAGCAATTGTTCGTTGTTCGAGAAAAACCCTAGTGGACGGAATAGGCCCTATAACGGAATTAGACGTTTTGATGACCAGTCTGGCCTAGTGGGTAGTAACCCTGCCTGTGAAGCCGATGGTCCTGGGTTCGAATCCCGGTAAGGGCATTTACTTGTGTGATGAACACTAATATTTGTTCCTGAGTCATGGGTTTTTTTCTAATTTTCTATATAAGTATGTATTTATCTATATAAGTATGTATATCGTCGCCTAGCACCCATAGTATACAAGCTTTGCTTAGTTTGGGGCTAGTTTGATATGTGTCAGAACTGTCAGATGTCCCCAGATATTTATTTATTTATCTAGTTATCAAACGAGCAAATAAGCGGCCAGATGTGACTTCATGTCAACAATTATTAATTAAACTTAAGTGTTGCGGTAACTTTATTGAAGGAATGATCAAAATCACGTAGACCAGGTACCTTCGGATCACGTAGTACCTATAGACGGTTAAATCCCTGCGCGTGATTCGATTGCCAATTCAGAGGAAAATCCTGCGGTACATTACATCTTCAGAAGCGCCATTTTAGAAGTTTCGTAAGATTTTTTTTACGCATGCTGTGTGTAATTTTTTTAGGAAAAGTATTTTCTCCCGAAAATAATAATAATAACATGAATCAATATTTCGATGGACCCCTTTTACTTTTAAGTATACAAATATTCTGCTTGTTTAAATCTGTATTGTAAAATGTCGTAAAATATTTTATAAGGTAGGTACATAGGAAAACGCTCATAGGACAAATAAGTCAAAGTCAGTTCAAAAGTCAGAGGAGGAGGGACCCATTCTTCGTTTATTATCATACATAATTTTAATTTTTACCTATAATATGGTGGAAAGATTTGCTGGCTATGGATGAGGTCTTGGTGGCTCAGATGGCAGAGCGCTGGAGTATCGATCCAGAGGCCGTGAGTTCAAGTCTCACCCAAGACAGTAATTTTACTACTTTTAAATTTATTATCATACATATTTTATACATAGGTATATAATTTACGTTAATTAATACACATTAAGAATTCAGCAACAAAATGCAATGTTATTTCTGACATGATACTGCATGCTTATGAATTTCCAAAAAATAAAAACTTTTAACTACTTAATACTTACCTTTACCTCTAGTTGTGTTACAATGTTCTTATTATTGTATTATTTTCGTCTACTGATGTGTTCCATAAAGAGTATAGGTATGTATTGTATTCTATCCCTTGTTTGTGAAACTAGTGAGTGGGACATTTAGAAGAATGACATTTTGCTAAAGGGACCATTTTGCGCCCTAGCCATCTTTGTTAGGTTGCGAACCCTCTACAGACTCAACGTATAACCAAATGTACCACTTTTCGACTCTATCAATCAGATGATAGAGTCGACAAGTGGTAGACCACTTTCTTGGCTGACCGCGTACATAGTAACGTCAACATTATGAACATCGTTGAACCTTACGTCTTGACAATAAGGTATACTTACCTACAAAATAGTCATTTAACAATGTATGATGGTATGTCGCAACGCAGGGATCGAACCTTGACCCGGCCCTTAAGTACCCATTGTGGCCGACGACACACAGATTGTGAGACTTCAAATTGAAAGTGATAGGCTGAGGGCAGGGTGACAGCGGAGCGGGGAGCGGGTGAGGGAGGTAAAAATGTACCAACAGCGCGACTGGACCGGATTTTTTATGCAATTCTCTTCTTTCTCTTTCCTTTTAGCCCTTTTCAATCTTTGAGATGTAGGCCTCGTATGCAATAGGCTAGATGACAAATTTTTATTTACGATATCAATCGATCTGGTTTGTTTTTAGGATCAAATGTCTATATGGGGCCCATTGCAATAAAGCAATACAAAAGTCAGAAATGATAGTCAAAGTCTGACAATCGTACTTCACTCGCGAAATGCCCCTAACAAAACGATAAGTGACCGTGACGTCAAGGTCACTGAGAGTCCATCTTGAAGTATGGACTGTATGGAAAAAACAAGATAATTGCGTTTTTGTCGGTGAAATATTGCGTTTATGTACATAGTTGCAATACAATCTTTTTTTGGATAAAATTTAAGGAATCGAACGGTATCCTTACTTATTTTCTTCTTGGAAGTTAAAAATAAACTTAAATTTTGGAACTTTCAGGTCCTGTATTTTTGTATTATTTCCATATATTATTTGAATATCCACATTATTGTGATAAATTGCTCATTTGCTATCTATTTTACTAGGTTTTGTTATAAAATTCAACATGTGTCATCATCCCTATTCTAGTAAGGTTTACTCGGCTAATTCCGAATGTCGAAAACTGTCGGATAATTCCGAAATTCAGATGAAAATCACCCTTAATTCCATCATAATAAAAGTCTCTTTTCGGAATTATCCGACAGTTTTCGACATTCGGAATTAGCCGAGTAAACCTTAGTACATTTTTATCTCGCTCCGCTTCAGTGGACAGGCAGCGTAAGTTATCACAGCTGAGACTGCGGCTGTCCTACTCTATCCGCTATCTATACACCGCTTGTCATAGCCTTTTCTACTTAAAATATATAGTTAATTATATATTTTAAGTAGTATATAGATATAGATACATAAAGAGTATATAGTTAATTGAGTAATGGTAGTGTTAACGGTCCTGCCGGCCTAGCCAAGGTGACAATCGCTATCGCTACGACAACGAAACGCGTTGTGTCTCTTTATCACTCCTCCATATTAGTGCGACGGTGACAGTTGCGTTTTGATCACTACGGAGCGTAAGCGAATGGCATGTTGGCTACGCGGCCTTTTTTTTTTTTTGGTGTTTAAGTAACTTCCGCGCCCGCCGTCCTACCCGCTCCACGCTTCACCCATGGCCACAGCCTTACATTATAAAGAGTAATTGAGTAACAGTGTTAAGTGCCCCGGCAATTATGCGATGAGTCGCCGGCGCTTCCTCTTTAAGAGGCAAATGTAATTAGGCTCAAGTGGGATTGACTGGATTTGCAGTGCTCGTTGTATGTCTTGTCTTATTGTTGGCGAAGGATGGTATGAAAAGGCTAATTTTCTTTTATCTTTATAATATATATAAAAATCTTTTTCATCACACTCGCTCAGTAAATGTGGAATTGCACGCAGGTTTCTAGTGCCATAATTAACAGTTTTTTTGTCTTTATACCTAATTTTTGTATCGCAAGTGTGATGAAAAACATTGTGTGTAACTCGGGGCGTAATAATATTGCAAAGTCGAGTCTATAAATCGCTCCGGCAAGCCGTCGCGATTTAACTTACTCTCGTTTGCAATATTCAACTTACGCCCCATGTTGCACAATGTACTATTATCTTTATCTTATCTAATTTGAAATAAAGGTTGACTCACGCTAGACCGGCGCTTCGTTTTATATTTTATTTATTTATTTAACATTTTATAACAGGCAACAAGGCCCATTATTAGGTTCTTTTGTGGTGCGCGTGCCGCGGCCGCTGCAGGAGACCATCGAGTGCGCCGACTCCTGGCCGAAAGGTGTCGTGTTTCGGAGGTTCCGGGGCAAACTGCCGAATCCGACACAAGAACAGCCGATTCAACGGAGCCACGCCGTTTTGTCGCATAAATAGTGTTTAGTTTTTAAGTTTATAATATATATATGTATGTTAGTCTGTAAGGTATTTGTAATATGGGCCTTGTTGCCTGATTTAAATTAAAAAAAAAAATACGAATACCTTACAGACTAACATATATAGGTACCTATGCTTTTTTATAAACTTAAAAAACTAAATTATTACTATATGGAAAGCACCACGTGATTACCGATCAGCCGTTATAGAAAATGATAAATGACATGTCGGACGCCTCGGCCCGGGCACGGCCCGGTCTAGCGTGAGTCATCCTTAAGGATTGTTTTCGAAGTTTCAAAGCGAAGCAAGTACCTAGGGTTGTGATTAGGGCTTGCAAATATTCGAAACTTTCAGGTATTCGAATATTCGACTTTTTCTGACGACATATTCGAATATTCGAATAATTATTCGAATATTATAAAAAATAAGAAAAAGAACGAGAAATCGGTTTATTATCGTTTTATTCAAAAGCTTATTTCACATATTGCTAAAACTAATGATATTTTGCAGAAATCCACTTAATTGACTAGATTTTATCATCCTACTATGAGTTGTCCACATTTATAAAAACAAGTAAAACGCCAAAATAAGACGTATTCAATATTTCTAGATAAAACTTTTATTATAAATGCGCCGTTGAGTGAAATAATATAACTTTAATCATCTAAACCAAACCTAGGTATGTAAGATATTTTTTTTAGTAGGTAATTATTTTCTGATTTAAATTAACTTGTAGTCACTCAGAGGCCTTAATTAATGGTCGGCTTAATTATATAATATTGGAATATTTAAGGGAAAAAGTTAGTTGACTACTGGATTATTCGTCAGCTAAAGGTGCATAGTTAGATTACCTAGTTGGGCACTTGGGCAGGTTTGGTATGATCAAATTTGAGAATTGCGATAAGTGCGGGCAAGGTTTAGTCTTAATAAACAGAATGACCCTTTAAGTTAAAACTTATGCACCGTAAAAATAACATACTTTATGATTTCGTTTTCTTTCAAATTGAGTTAGGTTTCACTGTATTCACGAAGTCTATCGAGAGGAATACAGTAAAAATATTATTTCCTTCGTATTTGGGTACCTACCATTACTCATTCACTGTAAATACCCGGAAAACACACAGAAACTGTAACTGCAGCGGATTAAATAGATTTTTATAGTAATAAAAAATATTCGAATATTCGAAACCTGAGCGGCCGAATATTCGAATATCAAAACAGGCCGAATATTCGACAAATTCGAATATTCGAATATTCGAATTGCAAGCCCTAGTTGTGATACTTGTGATATTAACACCGACACCGATTTTCATTTTTTTTTTCATTTTCATTTATTTCATATTACATTGGGTGTTACATTATAAATAGTCAGATCATGACACCCTGTTAGGGCACACAATAGTATTATTATTCTATTCTATTCTAGGCTAGTCTATAAGGCAACATAATAACATTAATAACATTTACTTATTAGTAATAAATTAAATTAAAAAATAAATGACGTCAAAGCTTAAAACTAAGTCTAAGTAAGTATATAACGTCAACAATATATTGATTAATGGTTATTTGTAATAATGTGTCAATTTATTATTAATAGCAATTATTTTAAATTATTGATGTCATTTCTTATTGTGTAGGTTGTAATAATGTGCTAATAATGTGAATAGAGGCAGACCGACGATATTTTCTCATTTTTCTTCGGTATCATCAATAAATTGTTGAAGGCTATAGTAGTTGTTATTTAATAGAAATTGTTTAAGTTTATGTATAAATTTATTATCAGATGTTTCGTTTTTTAATTTATCTGGGAGCTTGTTATATATCTTAATAGCCATCATGTTTGGACTTGCTTGGTACAGTTTTAAATTAGTATTTGTTGTAATTGCCAAATTATTTTTGTATCTCGCGGGGTATCGTCGTGGTTGTTCATCGACTTTTGTGAAAAATTGAGGGTATTTCGCGAACAAATTTGCATATTTCTAGGATATAGATTGATGTTAAGGTTTTTCAGTGGATAACTATAGAATTTTGAAAAACTTTTGAGAGAAAACAGACCTTTAAGGATGACTCACGTTAGACCGCACCGTGTCCGGGCCGGAGCTTCCGGAGCTTACTTTTCTATGGCATGACAGGCGTTCATGTTTTCCATAGAAAACGACGCCGGAAGCTCCGGCCCAGACACGGCCCGGTCTAACGTGAGTCATCCTTCACACTAAACTTATGTTAACGTTGTTACGCAAAAAACAGGATAGGAAAAAAGAAAAGTCGAAACGTGTAAAGTAATACTTTTCCCAAGCTTTCTCAACAGCTTTTCCCTCACTTTACTTGAATAAATCAGAGTGAGACACAAACATCGCTACCAAAAACATGTCTTACGCAACCGACATCTTTTCTCACTTCATCTCTATTGAAAAGAGTGAGATAAACATATAGCCATCAAAGAAACTTACGCAACCGATGTAGAGGCCCTTTGGCAACTGTTATATAATCGCCATTTTGGGACCCTATCAAATATCTATTCGTGAGGTCTCACAATGATACTTTGGCCCACTTTTATTGATTGTTCTGGAGTTTGAAATATGTTATGTTGTGTTATGGTAGCATTTGGGCTGTATTTTATTTTGTAGTCGATTTATTTATGTATATGATAAATACAAAATTAGAATCAGAATCAGAATCAAGCATTTTATTCGTGATAAACTCAAACTTAAATTACAAAATGTCCCGAAAAAAATTAAGTGATTTTCTGTTGAGTTACAAAAATGCCATACTAACTGAACTTTTTTTGGATCTATAAGTATCTGAATCCCTAAAATTTTTTGTCCTATCTTTGCATTCCCTAATATTATTTGTCATAATGATCAGATGTCCTAACGCGCGTATTCCCTAATTTTGGTTTCCCTATTATCGAATAGGCGATTTTTTTTTGTCCTAATATCTTTTTCCCTAATGACACTTTCCATATTGAGTATTTATCCTAATGTTATGTAGCATAATTATTTTTTTGCCTAATTATTGTTAGGCCTAAAAATTATATATCCTAACCATCATGTTACCTAATTTCACTTAGCCTATCGTTGCTTGACCTAACACTCGTATGCCCTAATTTTGATTTCCCTATTGCGTTTCGTTTTTACAATGGTCGCAGTTCTAACCTAACCTAACCCACTTTTGTGACAGCAGTTCGTTTTTGCGAGGATCACAGTTCTAACCTAACCTAACCCACTTTTGTGGCAACATTTCGTTTTTACAATGGTCGCAGTTCTAACCTAACCTAACCCACTTTTGTGGCAGCAGTTCGATTTTGCGAGGGTCACGGTTCTAACCTAACCTAACCCACTTTTGTGGCAACAGTTCGTTACCATTCATTATGGAAAGTAATTGTTATGATAATTGATCAATAGGAAAAGTAACTGTTATGACGATTGATCGTTAGGGTAATAGCCATTAGGTCAAAACAGTTAGAACATGTTATTTTATGCCAAACATTGTTAGGGATTTCGAAGAATATGGTAAAAAACATTAGGGATCTTGATAGTTATGGTACAAATGCTTAGGGCAAATGTGTCTTAGGCTAACCATTACATTATGGAAAATAATCGTTATGACAATTGATCGTTAGGGCATGTGCCCATTAGGACAAACCAGTTAGGGCAAGTGACTTTAGGACAAACGTTGTTAGGGATTCAGAATGACACCCACTTTTTTTAGGACATACGGCGAAATTGCGCTTAATATATATTGTACAGAGGGGCTACCGCGAAAACCGAAATTCGCAAATTGCAGGGATCTTTCTCTTTTACTCCAATGAAGGCGTAATTAGAGTGACAGAGAAAAATACCCGCAATTTGCGAACTTTGATTTTCACTGTTATAGCCCAGAATAGGGAAATCTTTCCACCAAATTTTATCGAAATCTGATGAAAAAATCGAGCTCAATTTTTTAAATCGGGCCATTTATCTAAATGTAATAAAGTGGAACCTGTCTTAAACAACACAAATTCCATTTCTAAACAAAACGAAAGTGAATTCTCTCACATTCGTTACCCTCATTTCCAATAATAATGAGCACCAGCTGATCAAACACACGATAAAAGTGATTACACACATATTCTCAGAGTGTACATAATAAATACAACACCTGTACAAACTAAATATATATTTTGTAACTGCTTAAACAAATTGTGTTAAACGTATTTTATTGAGAAATGTCAGCGAAAGTAAGAGTTTTATTTTTTGTTCAATTTTTAATTTTCTTTGATACTCGTATAAATAACAACTTCATGTAAATTTATTTTGTGGTGATCAAAAAGTGGAGAGCATCGAAGAAATATCCTATTTGTGGGTGGCTAATAAATAAGTGCATTTCCGTTGCTAGGGAGGTTTTGGGATTATACTGAGCAACTTTTTACTATGGCATATAGTCGCAAAAAAAAATTGACTGTGTCATACATTTTGGCTGGTTCATTTCCTATGGGAGGGTAATTTTTTTTTTTGTGTATTTGGGGTTGGTCCCATAGTAAAAGTTGCTCAGGAAATAAGGGAATGCACTTATTTTTTAACCACCGTGTATATTTGGGCATAAATATTAGTTACTTTTTATGCTGACTGTACCATAAAAATCCGACAAAAGGTACTCCCACACTTTCCACTTGTAGCCGACATGGAATGCATCTCTCTCCCACACAGTAAAAGTGAATAAACAAGCACAACACGATGCTACGAATACAAACGCACGTTCGCCTTGAATACACAATACAGCGGGGCCCCCCATTAGATGGAGCATTTAAAATCATAACCACCTCGAACATAACCAAACGCTACTCGAAAGAGAATTAATGTACAAAAATAATTATGTGAGTTTTCGTTGCATCTGTCATCTATACATGTTTTTTTTTCGATCAGCGTTTGTCAATGTACATTTAGATAAGGGGGCCTACCGCCTAACTAGATATATAGTTAAATACATGCAGGATATGTCATCAGACCAAGAAGTAAAGTATTGCGCGCAAAAGCTAAGTGAGATTACTCAATAACTTAAGTTTTAATGCACTTCAAATTTTTTTATGGACGTGTTTGTCCTCATGTCCTAAACAAAGACTGTCTAATTGTAAGTAGGTACCTACGATTTTAACGTCAAACCACTCAAACCTTGAGCCCTGAATGTTTTGCAAGCTACATCATAAGATACCTGTAGTTTAGTCCTTGCTTACAGTGTACCTTCTCTAACTAGCAGTTGTATCTTGGTTTTGTTTTTTTTTATTTAAAAAGTTATATAGAATGACTCAAATTATTTAGGTTTACTTAAACGAAAATGTAATTTAATTAATGGGCACACACCACGCTAAACATAAGTAATTTAAAAAGGCTAGAATTTGATATTGCTCCATCTATGGGAAGTAAATCTACAAATGCACAGCACAATAGTGCGGCACCCACGCCCGATTTGCTCATACTTACGTCACAGTTGCCTAATACTGGGCCCTTTTACTTTTTAAAGTACCTTTCTGGTTTGGCAACCTTTTGAATGTTAGGTTGAACTTTGGATGTACGTTACGTGCCATGGTAAAATTGGAGCAATGGGTTTTGTACTTCTTTGAAAGGCTGAGGTTTTTTAATGGTTCCTACTATGTAATATCATAAATGCGAAAGTAACTCTGTCGGTCTGTCTTCTCTTCTTCACGCTTGAACGACTGAACCGATTTAGAAGATATTTGGTATGAAGATGGATCAAGGCCCGAGGAAGGACAAAATAGTTTTTATATCATCCCATGCAGATGAAGACCAAACGCTAGTGTTTAACATAACATATGATATTACCTATGCATATTGCAATAGTTGCATCTAGTGGGCTACTTTGGATATGTTTAAAGTTATAAAAAAACCACGTCCAAATTATAACAGTACCATCTGAAAACTAAAATTTACACTTTTGTTCTTTAGAAAAATTAGAAACTCTTATAGTTATCCTAGTGCGATGCTTTGAAAACTGATTCGGTCAAATTGTGTTTTTTGAAAAACTAATTATAGCCAGCCTTTTATGAATGTAGTATGATACCTTTGGGTATGGTGCTTTACGCACGCTAGCGTCCCCTTCCCTCCCCCTGCCGCAACCCCCCCCCCCCCCCCTTTTTGCATGAAATGTGTCCCGGTTCACAGTTTTTTTCATTTTTTGGGGAAAGTATACAATATAGGAATAAAGCGTCAATAAAATAAATAATCCCTATTAAATTCTTAACAAAACAGGTCATATTCATTTTTTTGATATGACGCACCATATTCATGTTATGGCTAGATGAACTTCGACAAAATTTAACCGTTGAAAAACTTGTTGAAGTTCAATGTAACATAGTACGTAATAGTACTGAAAGAAATCCTACACGGAGAATAACCTTGCAAGCTTATTCTCCGTATAAGATTTCTTTCAGTAACTACTATTACGTACTATGTTATATTGAACTTCAACAAGTTAATACATGAATATGGTGAGTCTTACCAAAAAGTTGCATATAACCTTTTTTGTTTAGAATTTATTAGGGATTATTTCTTACCTTGACACTTTATTCCTAATTCTAATACTTTTCTCAAAACATAATAAAAACCGCCAACCGGGACATATTTTATGCAAAAAGGGGGGTTGCGGCAGGGGGTGGGAAGGGGACGCTAGCGTGGGTAAAGCACCATACCCAAAGGTATCATACTACATTCATAAAAGGCTGGCTATAATTTGTTTGTCTTCCCCATACATTAGAACACAACTTAACCGAATCAAACCGCTAAACATTACTCATGATGGTTGACTGGTAATAGTACTTCCGCCATTTGTACTTTATTTATTTTATTGTGAAATAAAGTTTAAATAAATAAATAAATCTTGACCACATTGTATTAATTTCAATACAAGAAATTGAATTGAACCAATTTATTTTATATCGATATGATTGATTTATAAAATGTAATTCATATAATTACAGCTGATTGGTAGATATTGAAATCTGTGCCAATTTCTACAAAAGCAGCGAAGGTTGTTAGCCAATTCTTAATGATGACATACATACATTCTCCTTAGTCTAGACGGTTGAATAATCAAAGTCGTGAAAATCCATTTAGATACCTAATCATTATGTTTATTTATTAGCATTTCCATATTTACGTTACCAATAATACTGCGCGAGCATCTATCTGCCACTTTATATTTGGAATAACAACACAGCATAACATGCTCCAACTATTCATTATTCACAACGACGGGACTTAACTAAATTTACCTCCGACGTTTCGAGGACGGCGTTGTCCTCGTGGTCTCGGAGAAGACGGGCTAAAGTTGACATCAACATCTTCTAGGCCCGCGAAAGGTAAATTTAAAACTTAATGTTACGCGATTGAGTCCCGTCGTTGTAAATAATATTGAGTAAAAATCGTGAAAGTTCATATCAGTGTTATGCTCCAGTTTAATAGACAGTTTACAATTTGTAAAACGTAAAATAAGCGAATATTTTGTTTGCTACTCCTGTTTTTATTCGCCATTCATGTGTAAATTCTATCAAAAAAATTATCAAGTAAGCAAAAAATACGAAACGTGTTACATTTGTTTCAAAAACGATAATTTATTTCATTCATAGTGGAATTTGTCACGTGCAATTATAATTATATGGATTTATCCCTTTAGGATATCATCATGATGATGATGATGATCCCTTTAGGTATTCTTATGTCGTATGCTTATATGTATATTTAGGTAGTGTACAATTGTACATTAGGTAGGTAAGTAAGGTATCGTTTAGCGATTAGGTAAACTTAATTCTAGTATTTATGTAGTACCTTGAAACGTGTAAAACTTAAATATTTTAACTACAATAATTATGAATTTCGCCCCTTCTTGATTTAGTGATTCAAGTTGCTGGATTACCCAAATATAAGATAAATTCTTACACATACTGGTATTTATCACTGTGATTTTAAAACTGTTAAAAAGTCAGACCGGCTACACAGCCATTGGCTGCTAATGTGTCATTAATGACGATACTAATTAACAATTAATGACTTGACTCTTAATCAGGAACTTCCGCAACGTCGTATCCGGTCCGTGAGAACCTTCAAATAAACCTTTAACTAGTATAAGATAAGACTTAAAATGGAATAGCTGGGGCAGCTATTGTTATTTTTGTGTTTGATGAAGGCATCGAACTTAGGAGACGAGACAAAGAGGTGTCGTAGACAGTTTATACTTTTGGTGCAGAGTTAGCTAAGTCAGACTATAGCATGATTCCGCAACACAATCAAACCTATAAAATGTACTAAATTACCGCTTATTTGCCTAGATGTAAACATAATAATATATGTATATTGTTATTTATTATATTAATTATACTTTGAAAGTTAAATCATTCGTAGAGGCCTTAGAGCATTTAGTAACTGGATACGTCATGGCTGTCATTTTCTGTACGAAACAGTCTGCCGATTTTTGCGGGGGAGGGGACGTCAAATGTATTGCTATTTCTACATGATTTGTAAGTAACGTACAAAATAGCCATGTCAGTCCATATAAAAGTTTGCATAATTGTGCAAATTTTTCGGCAGAGGGGTAAGCTCTTAAAGGTGACTCCAGTTATTAAATGCTCTGAGGTAGAGGTCGATAAATTAAATAGATACATAATAGAAATATAACAATTATAGATATACAGATATTTTTATTATTTATTTGTTTAAATGAAATTGAAATTGTAAAGGACAATCTCGAATACATTTACAATACACATAAAAGCAATCAAGACTTGTCAGTTACTTCATGCAGACTTTGCCTCTAAGTATTTCTATAGTGACTCGATTCACGATTACTCATTCCCACTACAAACAGTTGTACGTGTTTTTAAAAACCTTATTAGCATATACGAGCGACTTGCATAGCTAAAATTGTATAGTAAATTGCCTGACAAGCGAATAAGAGTTTTATTAGCGCTTACATAACGTTGAATTTCCTTTATTTGCCCTTGTTTCGAAATTTACGTTGTAAAATATAAAGCTTATTTGCACCGATACGTCACACATAGTTTAAGATATGTTTGTTGAGCTTTTAATATATAAATATCCTCTGATAAAAATATTTTGAGACTGATATTACTCACCCGATGAAGCCGTGACTAGTGGCGAAAGACAGGGGAGGGAGGCCGTTGCCCAGCAGTGGGACACAATATTGGCTACTAAAAAAAGATACTCAATAAGGTTACTTAATCTTTTTTCCGAATTTTTTCCAATTATGGTATCTATGACAATTCCTTCAAGTATCTTTTGATTAGGCTTAATTGAATAAAAAATTTTTGAAGAAATATGTTTTTACCATATTTTTATTACATAATATGTAGTGTGCTGAACTGCCAAAAAATGTCTATCAATTTAAACATTTAACGTGCCAGCTACTTACTATAATAAGCAGTTTTGACTTATTTACAATATGAGTGGTGGTAATTGCTATAACTGTTCCGAATTTTAGGTATCTACGTCAAACGGTCTCTGAGAAAAACGCATTTAACTGATTTGCAAGACCGAAGTGATTCCATAAGTGTTCCGTGAACAAACTTTTGTACGGAACAGGAACACTAAAAATGAACTGTCATATAGGAATCATCGTTCGATTTCGACGCAAAAGGCATAACTTTTTAGTTTCAAAGTAGATTATGTAGATCTTATTACTAATACGTAAGGTCTATTAAAGATCACTTTTAACTTCATAGGTACCAGTACCAGGATGACATAACCACAACGGAATCATTTCGTAACAAAGTTTTCCCAAAGATAAACTATGCGATAGGAAATTTTATGGAAGGGAAACCGGCTTGACCGCATTCTAATGGTCGTTTTTATAGTTTTGTATTGTTGTTATACTTCACATCAAATTGTTATGGTCAATTGGTCTATTTCTTTTTTTGTATTTTAGGTGCGAATCTTTTGTTACGAGTACTTTTTATACTGTAATCGTGGCTAATATTTGTGGTAATCATTGGTTAAGTTGAGGTACCTACCAAGTCCTACAAATACTGTAGTGTTACAAAAGATATAATCGATTAATTGACTAAACTAAAAGAAACAAAAAATGTCCTTTACCCTCAATTTAAAGGACATTGTAAAGTCTATTTGTTTATTCGGTAGACTAAAATGACATTTCATACTAGGAAATGTCATTTTAGTCTACCGAATAAACAAATAGACTTTAGTCTTGTTGTTATGTTGTATTTATTAAATATCCGTATAGTTTCCCACGCGCATTTTATGTTTTTCTTATTAAAATTAACGATAAAAATCTAGGTAAGCATATTTATTCGATGACAGAGCTTGGTTGGTGGAGAAATAGCCTGCCTGTTCTTAATCTTAAAGATTACTATATCGCACCATTTCTATACCTAGGGGAGAGAGCCTAAATTGTACTAAACTTGTGAGGGTACTATTTGACTTTAGGTGCTTACATTCAACCAATTTTGAGGCCATATTCCACGTACTTTTGATCAAATTCTCGCCTTCAGATTTGTATGACGCCCTGCCACTGCAGATAAGTAACGATACGTAAGTGTTACCTACTACTGTTGACCCCGCTTAAGAACACAGTCGTTACTATAATTAGAAACTTTGCGGTTTCTAATTGTCACGACTCCTTTAACAATGGAGCAAAAACCTAGTAAAAACAGAGGATCCCAGCATCTCTACCATTCCAATCCATCCACACAAAATACGCTCTATTATTAATACATTCAAGTTTAAAATCAAATGACAAGAGGATGCATAAAGAGGCAAACTTGAATGCGTTCACGATACGTGTTTCTGCAAAAAGCACGTACTGTGAGGACGTATGCGTTGATAAGTATTGTGTGGATATACGTACCTATATGTATATACATACTATCTATGTATATACGCATTAGTTGCAGTATGCGGGAGCGATGTTCACATAACACCACAAGCTGTGACACTTAAATAGCTACCTACGCAAAAATGCTTAAACATTACAAATAGATACTTAAGTTTTTATGCGAATGGACAACAATAATATATCAATAGTGAACAATTCGTGGGATACGTGGAATAAATTAATTTTAATTTGCTTTGATTTGGAAAATCATATTAGGCCTGTTTTCTGTTTGGTTGTAAAGACGCATGAAATTCGAACTACTTACCTAATTTTAATATATTTCTATAAAAGCCATGACCTCCTGTACTCACATCCAGGCTTAATTACATACACTCAAAGTAAGTAAGTACTTATTGTTAATCTTGTATCGAATATTGTTAACCTATAACAAAGACAACATTATCAATGCCACTAAGGTGTATTTTTCAACCCTTCAACGGAGCGGGCAGCTGACGTCCACGAGGGTTCACATTACCCTTAACTACTTTACGAGTTGTTGCCTGGGATGCGATAACCGGTGAACGCGGTCTATACTAAGTACAAGTACTTTACAGACATGATTGTCATTGGACTATGACCCGTCTTTGGGAAGCGACAATTGGCTGAAATGACTCATCATCATTCTCATTATCAATCAGACAGGTACGCGTTGTAGTGGTCACTGACGTTTTCGTAGCATCTGTCATCCCCGTACATTTTTTTCTATTCGTTTGCTATTTGTCGATGTACAGTCGACGTCAAAGATATGTTTACACTTTTTGCCTTATTACAAAGGAGTAAGGTGCAAAAGTGTAAACATATTTTTGACGTCGACTGTACGATTTTCAGCTTGGCTAAGTCACCAGAACAGTCGCCATCGGATATATCTGAGTGGCCGAGGTGCTCAAAAACATCTAAACACGTACTCTAACGTCTTGACAAAAGACCCGTGTAAAGACTTATGTGAGCACTTGGCTGCTAAAAAAACTAAATGGATTTTCTTTACTTTGCATTGTAACAAACAATAGCATCTTACGTTTTTAATCGTTCACTCCATCCTTCTTATTATAAGTACCTTAACCGTCATAAATATGTTTACACTTTTGCACCTTACTCCTTTGTAATAAGGCGAAAAATGTAAACAAATCTTTGACGTCGACTGTACACAAAACGGTCAAGCACGTACTCACAAGAGCAATTACATTCTTTTCATTCATCTTCAAGTACTAACAACAAAACTGACCAATTATAGACCTTTTGGTATTGGAATAAGATTTACAACAATAAGTTGGTGGTTAAGTTAATTTGGTACTTTGCTTACAACGCCATTACGCAGTCCTCAACTCAAAATGGAAACTTGGAACGAGCGTATGCCATTTGGACTTCACTACGCGCCATGGCTTATGACCTTAGCTTGACCCACATAAACTTCGTGCTTAGCTGAGCTTAGCAAACAGGTCAAATTGAACGTACATTGACATCAGAAAGACATAAATATGATCATTCAATAGGGGGTATTACTGCAATGTTCTGCCGCCAGAGTGCAGCACTAGCTCCTCTAGTAAACCATAGAGTAACTTATACACACTGTGCCTTAAACTGTTTTTGACAAGTTTTCACAGACAATAAAATATAACATTGATGCATCAAGGCGGTTTGTTAACAATGGCCTACCGGGAAACGCGAAAATCTAAATTTTGTTATTTGCCTCTTTATCGCTCGAATAAGCAAGAGATAGACAGGTTAGAAAACGAAATTTCGATTTTCTTGTTGCGCGGTAGACACCCAGATTGTGACGGAGTGGTGCCTCCTACGCAGAGTTTCGCGTAATATTCCCTATTATCGTGGATTTTGCTCGTACTTGCCCATACACGTATTTAGGTGAGACGCACGATAACTAAATGATATCATTCAGATATCATTCTGATGTCAGTGTACGTGCGAATTGGCCTGAAGGTTAAGGTATAGTGTAAATAACATTATTTGCGGTATTTGACGTCTGTCACTCACAACAGCAATACTACGTAAAATGTTTTGCACATCGAAATCACAAAGGAAAACAACTGCACTGCGAACGTTTACGTTCTACGTCTTTTTTTTTTTAATTTTAGGGTTGGCCGGACACCACCGTTATGAATCGGTAGTCGTCTAAGTAAATCGATATGAATTTTTCATTTTTCTTTTAATAAAAATAAGGAAAAGGTGGATAATTAACTGTAAATATGGATATATTTATCGTTACTTAACAGACAACAAATTTGACACAGAAATAACATAAATAAACTTTAAAATAGATCCCCAGTTAGTTTCAATTTTGACAATGGGTGCGACCTACTCGGTCGGTGTATTAAATACACCGACCGACCGGTAGCTTGCGGGAAAACCATATAATTCTAGCTTTATTTAAATCTCAAATAAAAATTCATTATACGTCACAATTCGATACCTCAGTCTACGTGCCATCCAATCGTAATCGCTTGCTGTGACAATCGATTTGCGTTAGTTACATCTCTATATACGTCAGTCATAATGTGTCAAATACCGCAAATAATGTTATTTACACTATAGCATTCGGATCGAGACTGCTCCAGTGTTATTACTGCAGTATTCAGGTGCATTGCTGAAAATGTCTGGAATTGAAGATAAATTTTTCCTTCAGCAATGTGGCAGCAGTAACGCTGATGCAGTTTGAATCCGGATGGTACCTTTACAGATTTTAAAATCAGAATCCCCTCTAAAACATTAATTCTTCCCATTGACGAATATCCTTCCTTCTTCCTCGCGTTATCCCGGCATTTTGCCACGGCTCATGGGAGCCTGGGGTCCGCTTAACAACTAATCCCAAGAATTGACGAAGGCACTAGTTTTTACGAAAGCGACTGCCATCTGACCTTTCAATCCAGAGGGGAAACTAAGCCTTATTGGGATTAGTCCGGTTTCCTCACGATGTTTTCCTTCACCGAAAAGCAACTGGTAAATATCAATGATATTTCGTACATAAGTTCCGAAAAACTCATTGGTACGAGCCGGGGTTTGAACCCGCGACCTCCGGATTGAAAGTCGCAGGCTCTTACCGCTAGGCCACCAGCGCTTCCCCCATTGACGAATATATTATTATTTATTCACCGTTTGATTCGAGTTATTTTTAGAATAGACTTGAAAAAGCTTTCAAGAAAAACGGCCGTGTGAAGTGGCTCGGTTGGGTGAATATTGTTTTATGTTGTTGACATAAAGAAGGAAGGTGAGATCTACAAAGGTACGATACCTTTACTTACTTTTTTTATTTTCGCATGTATACCTAATAATATAAGTTTGTCCGTTGATCAGTTGATCAGCATGTAACTGCATGAGTTAAACTGTGAAATCAGTTTAAGATCAGTGAAGCGTTTAATTTGGTCATAGGGAGTGTTCTGGGCTTGGTTCTTAACAATGAGTTTGATGTAACAACTCCATTGAGCATTTGTACGCCTTGTGTATTTGGATTATGGTTCACTATAGGTCAATGAAAATTGCGGAGGATGGTAAATTCGCGTTTGATGTTCTAAAAATGTAATAATAGTTTTGTTACTGCATTGTATTATTGCTATGGGATTGATTATATGACATCGTTCGTTTTGTTAGAATGTAAAATGTTAGTACGAAGTTACCTTAGCCGCCCAGAGGCCTATAAAAAGGTCTCCCGTTCTATTCTAATTTGAATCGTTATTTTCACAAATAAAAATTGCATTTGTCTTGGCAAGTTTTGACTCGTGGAGGCTAGAGGTGGTCGGTTACAGAATGGTTGAAAGTTTGTAGTTTTGTAGGTATTTAAGTAAAGAGGTAGGTCATATTAAAAACTACTTTAAATCTTCAAAATTAGCTACATTTTCCTCACCGCGACCACGACCGCGGCCACCACACGCTTGAGATAAGTGTTATACCTAGGTAGTACCTTATAGTAGGTATTAAATTCTGTGATACATATGAATTTGTTAATTCTATTTTCCTCCTTTCACATAGAAAGGGAGCGAATTATGATCCTGTTTTTGTATGTAGAAATTTTATAGGAGTGTAAGTCATGCCATGTTGTTTACACCGGGAAAATGTAGAATTCACATCACAGAATACAGAATACAGAATACAGATCTTTATTGGTAAAAGCAGATTTTACAGGTCACATTTTATACATATTTACAAAAAATATATGTTAGTAGGTACACACATATAAGACAAGATATATTTTAAGAAAATGTCGGTACTTTTCCTCGGTGATGTTTCTGTGGTAATGATATTTTTTATAAGAATTAGGTTTGTACTAGAGTCCCAGATTTTAAATGGCTTTAATCGTATATCAATGTAATTAAATTCTGTGTAGTCAGCATCTGGCATAAATATTGATTTTTTTGTTTGCCTAGAAACTTCAAAACAATAATATTATTACAGTAGGTACTTGTTGTGACACACGCTACTGCATTAGTGCTTACCTTAAATAGGTCCAGAACATACCTTCTTCAAAAACTATCGAAGACAGAAAACTTAGGTGTCATCATCATATATTACTATTGCAAGTAAACGCAAATCTAAAGAAGTACCTTTTAAATCATTGCTAAGCAATCCACCTACCTCACTAAATCAAATTGTACAGAACACTGTCAATTTCAGCACCCAACATACGCAATATCACTCAACCTAAACTGGCACTGTGTCATCACCGAACCAAGGTAGCTATTGTCAATTTTGGCCTTTACTGAACTTTACTGCAACGATATAAGGGCTACATAAGATCAGCTAAAAGTCCCATTCTACCTCAAATAAGTGCCCTATAATGGCCTCAATAGGGCCATTATTTACTCATTACATTAGCATCTTCCTCTGCCCTTACCTTAAGGTACATTTTAGCGACATCACTGGCCTTGACGGCCGACCTCAAAAGTCCATGTGACTCTCTGTTTAGTGTATTATCATAGGTACCTTAAATTTACAGTTTTGACATGTAGAGATTGACACGAAACTATCACAAAATAGATCAACAAATAGTATTGTGTGGTGGTATCGATTTTATTATTTTATCTGTATTTTTTTTTTGATGTAAATATTGTATTTTTGGGAATTTTTCACTAAGTAGCATGTCCCAAAAGTCCCATATTATATTCGATAATGAAACTAATGCATGTTTCATTTTGAAAGATTTTTTTTGATATCTATGTAGAAATAAATAAATAAATACGAAATGGACCCTTGTGCCCCAGCGAAGTGCCTTAGGGCCCGATTCGGATTTTGAAATAGACATCTACTAGATATCTTTTAGACGTCACCAAGATACGATAACGATATAATATATGTTTAAGCTCTAACCGGTCAAATTTGACATTTATGCGATCCTGGAGATACTCTTGAACGATTTCCACAAGATATGACTTAGAGATCCAATTCACATCCAATAGATATCTAACACTATCTGACGTAAAAGTGACACTGGTTGCCCGACTTGAGCTGCAAAAGAGAACTAGTTGAAATCTAAACTATAACGTATCTAGTACGTGTCGTGTCTTGTGAATATCTTGAAGTTCGAATACGGCAGTTACTCCAAAGTACTCCATTTTTTTGTATCTTCTTCCGAGTTGGGATTGGTCTTAAGGGACATAGCGGTAAGTAGCTAAATATAACCTTCCAGCAGCCTTGCTTTTTGTCGCTCGTCTCGCTGTGAAGCCATTCAGAGCAAATGGGGTGTGACGTGTAAGACGTAGAAACGTTTTGGCATCAATTCATTGTACGTCATGTTAATGTTTACATACAGTGTACATATAATATTTATGTTAGTCTTTAATGGTAATTTCGTCTTGTGTCTAGAAAGTCCTGAAAATATCTTAAATTTGTGATAATTAACGAATAAGAATAAGAAATGTTTATTAGCACAAAAAATAACATAAAACTAAAATTCATTTAAAACATAAATATTTGTGCTAAAAGGTTACTCAGCTTCTTATCACGTTGTGTATCCTAGCACTAGCACTAGGACACACAACGTGACGCTGTGTTTCAGTGAGGCTTGGTAAAAGACTAAAGCTAGATAACTATGTGGCACACATATCCAAGAAAACATAACACTAAAATAAGTGGTCACAGCATCACGTAGTCCAAAATTAAGAACAAAAACATAAGGATTCATCAATGAATAAAAGTGAGAAAAAAGAAATGTAAAAAAAACAGTATAAATAATTCCGTCGTCAAATATTCTGTATTTATAGAAATACTTTTGATTACCTATAAGATTACATCGGGGTTTTTGGTGCGGGAATGTTTTACACTAAATAGGTGGAAAGTGTAAAAACAGATACTATTTTAACATTTCGAAGCACATTTGGAGCTTTAACCTATTTTAAATGTATAGTTTGATAATTATTTTAGAAGTAATATCTATTTATTTACATATTAAAGTAAAACTACCTATAAAACTAAACTAACATTAAAATAAACCTACTTAAAAATTAAACAACAATAGAAAAAATACCCTATTTTTAGAATTAACAAATTTATAAATAAACGAAATCATTCCCTCACCATAAACCCCGATATATGATTATAAACACTAAAGATGAGGATACATTTTAGAGCTTAAAAAAAAGAAAAATACATTAATAAAAACTTATTTTTGGAGGACATCGATATCAAGTTTTGAACGAGACACCGACTTGTACCTACTGTTTTCCATTATAATAAAAAAAATTAAGACGAAATTTCTTAAATAAATTGAATTTTCTGTACAACGTTGACGTTCTGATATTAATGTAATATTGACAAACCCAATTATCTTGTAATAAACGTCTACAGATAAGAAAATTGAAAAGACGTGACGTTAAAATATCAGCCGAGATGTCAATTAGGATCTATTAAGAGAGTAATTATGTTACGCCTGGTCTATTAGGTTAAATCACATGTTCCATTCAAAATCATGTTTCATTTAAGGTTTTGCCTATGCCCCTTTTAAGACAGCCAAGATGTGGGTCCCGAATTTGGCAGTTTTTGTTAGGTGGGTCGGAGTCCAATTAACTTTGGGAACCACTGCTTCATTTACGGTATAGCGAACCCTAATATCCTATTATTTGAAAGTTGATTACCCAGCACCGAATCTCGTAATTATTTCTATCCACAATTGACACTTGTGGGAAACTAATACAATCACTATCACCCCGCCATCTCCGCACAACGCTCTCACGTTTCCAATATTTTTCTGAATCGCACGTGCAATAGCTTCCGGAGTAATCGCATAGTTCCACGCCTCGTCATGCGCGAGAGCATGCTGTATTATACTATACGACCTAAACGTGGGCATTTCCATTTTCACTTGCGCTTTAAAGCGCGACTTAAGGGGTGTTTCAGTAACGTCTAACCGTTACATTCCTGACAAAATGTATGGGATTTTACATTGACCGTCAGTTTTGTAACGATTGTTAAAGGTGCACAGTTAAGTGAAAATGCCCACGTACAACATGGGTACCTACTCGAACTTAACTGATCACCTAAGGTAAACGTACTAGTGCTCGATATGCTAATGCGCAATAGGTGACACCCTGTTGTCACCTCTATTGACAATGACTTAAGTTTAAAGATGACATGTACTGGGACCGTGACGAGCACTAACAGTACGTTTACCTTACTCATACTATCCATAGTGGCTCTGTAAGCTGTAAACCTCGCGATAAGCTAAAAAATGTAAAAAAAAAGGAAATATTTACTTCATTGAGTCATTATTGCAGAGAACTCACAATTATCTTAAGCGCCATAGTCTCTAATGGCGTTTAAGTCCTTTATGCCAATTTCCGCCATTTTGAACGTTTTCCAAAAAAACAAAACGACAGAAAATTTATATCTAACTACTCGTATCGAACTGGTTCACAGAATTTTAGACCAAGCTGAAAGTCATACGAACCCTCAAACTCTCCTAACTTATGTATAAATATAGGGTCCAAAACTAACTCGAGTTAGGTAATTGAGTGACACAGATATAAGGAAATATTTTCATAAATGGAAAAAAACTAAGACAAAAAAAAGAATTGGTAGGTAATCTGACAGTCGAGATTTCTGGGAAATAGGTCCTACTTTAAACAAGGACCTATAAGGTGGAGTGATTCAGACTTGCACTTT
The DNA here is from genome assembly GCF_910591565.1 of Cydia splendana. Taxonomy (NCBI): domain Eukaryota; kingdom Metazoa; phylum Arthropoda; class Insecta; order Lepidoptera; family Tortricidae; genus Cydia; species Cydia splendana. The sequence goes on along the minus strand of NC_085982.1, from coordinate 13,197,287 downwards.
ACAAACAGTGGTTATTTGCCCATTTATACTATAGTTTCTCGGAACCAATCTGATCTTGTGTTATATTTTGGCTTCGTGACTTCTAACAGTGACATAATTAGGTACATTTAAATGTAACACATACTAACGACAGGCCGGTCTCCAAGTGAACATGACCAAGACAAAGTACCTGAAAGCGTCAAAAGCGACAAAAGACCAACAAGCACTACTGCAAGGAATTAACACTATTGGCAATAACACCTTCGCTAGCGTCAATTAATTCGTGTACCTGGGGTCCTTAGTAACCGATAACAACGATGTATCTTCAGAAATCAGCAGGAGAATAATGGCCGCTAACAAGTGCTACTTCGGCCTGCTAAGATACTTTCGCTCGATACTTCTTTCAAGAAGCATAAAACTTCTTTTGTACAAAACCTTACTAAGGCCCATACTCACCCAGCATACCTACGGCCTATGGTTCTGAATGTTGGGTGCTGAGCAAAAAAGACGAGAATTCCTTGTTGGTATTTGAGCGTAAAATACTAAGACGCATTTTCGGAGCTGTGATGGAGGATGAGATATGGCGAACGCGTTATAACCACGAGCTATACCAAATGTATAATGAGCCGAACGTCATTAAGACCATAAAGATCGGACGCCTGCGTTGGGCAGGGCACGTGATACGAATGGACGAGGCCAGAGTACCCAAGCGCCTTCTAGAAGGCCGACCGGAGGGCCGCCGAGGTAAAGGCAGGCCCAAGCTCAGATGGTTGGATGGCGTATACTAGGACATCAGGATCTTAGGAGTGAAAAGTTGGAGAAGGAAAGCCACAAACAGATCGGACTGAGAGAGAGAGAGACTTGCTTGACCAGGCTAAGGCCCACCCGCGGCTGTAATGCCTCAGATGACGATGACATACTAACGACAATGCACAACCTAATCCGTTGAAAGTAGACCTTTAAATTTTGAATCATAATTATATTCTTCAAATGTTGAAGAACTCCACTTATGATAGATTTTTAGAAATTTCACCCCCTTAAGGGTTCAATATGAGGATGAGAGTTTTTAACGACTTCAACACGGAGGAATCCGCAGAAGGATACTGCTAGTAGTAGTAACAGTAGTATAAGTAGGTATATATCTACTTAGGTTACCTACGGAAAAACACTCCAAGCGAATTCGCCAAATGCTGACGCTGAAAAAGACGACTGGCTTAAAATTTTCAGATATTTCTCACACCTTTTGACGCCACCGTACGTAGGTATACAAGGGGCCTACCGCGAACCACGTTCGACGTGTTGCCTCCCTGTCACACTTACGTACGAATTTACAAGTGCGATAGAGATGCAACACGTCGAACGTGGTTCGCGATGAGCCCTCAGGTTTGACGCTGCACAGCGCCAGGTTCTCCATCAATATTGATAATTATATCTATTTTTCTCATAATAGGTACGACGCTGCACGGAGCCGAAAAGCAAAGTGAAACGCTATATGTCATAACGTCTACCAAGTCTATGGGAAAGTAATTTACAACTTCTTGGTAATATGGAACTACTTATAGCGTGAGTCATGGCGGTGGCGGTGGTGGAAAGTAGGCTAATTTAGTTATTAGATCATTCAATTAAGCTTACTTCCGATACTGTTGCATAACTGGTAGCTATTATAGTACATACTCTCAAATCGCTAAATATAATACCTATTCGAAATTAGTATATTGTTTAGATTTAATAGAAACAATAAAAAAGTTAAAAATATTTCAATGTTATTACTACACTTTTGCCATAGCGTCGTTTTAAAAACGATGCATATTAAATGTTTGTAAATATATCATAAACAACTCTTTATAAACACCCATTGTTAAACACCATCCTTGATATAATATATTCACTTAGTATTAGGTGTTTTAACTGTCTTGAGAAAATCTTCGACTTATACTTTTATATCTAACTCTCTTATTGTTTTAATTTAGTTCGTCCCTTATACATTTTTGATCGCCCAATAATACACTGGGTCCTAAATACTTAGACTTTTCGCCAAAAATTCTTTTTTATTTATTTTTTTTATTTTTTTTTTTTTTACAGCTAGACCGCCAAAAAATACAGTTGATATTAACTAAAGTAGATCCTAAAGGTTGTGGCACAATAACAGAGTCGGAAACTGCCTTGCGTGCAAATTACAACAATATGGTGAGTCAAAGCCTTTTCCTTATCCCACACATTCTTGGACTTAGTATGCAAATGTATACTATGTGTTTGTGTGTATGTCTACGAGTATGTTTTTCGTAACTTTGTAGTCCTATGTATGCACATATGTAGATTCACAAATTGTAAGGCGTCACGGTAGATCTGGCGGGAAGAGCTAGACGCCTTTGACAGAGACTGGTGGGAGACTTTCAAAGATAGGGATACGTGGAAGAATAAGAGGGAGGCATTTGCCCAGCAGTGGGACAATCAATAAGTGTATGCTGTTTCTTCTTGTAATTGGTCTAGTAGAGACTTTTAATCGCCAAAAATACCGTTGGCCATGGACTTTTGACGACCAGAAAGTACATTTGATAGGTATAATTTTTTTAGGGTTCCGTACCCAAAGGGTAAAACGGGACCCTATTACTAAGACTCCGCTGTCCGTCCGTCCGTCCGTCCGTCTGTCCGTCCGTCCGTCCGTCCGTCTGTCACCAGGCTGTATCTCACGAACCGTGATAGCTAGACAGTTGAAATTTTCACAGATGATGTATTTCTGTTGCCGCTATAACAACAAATACTAAAAATAGAATAAAATAAAGATTTAAGTGGGGCTCCCATACAACAAACGTGATTTTTGACCGAAGTTAAGCAACGTCGGACGGGGTCAGTACTTTGATGGGTGACCGTTTTTTTTTTGCCGTCGTTTGCATAATGGTACGGAACCCTTCGTGCGCGAGTCTGACTCGCACTTGCCCCGTTTTTTTTTTAAAGACGACCACCAAAATCTAAAAAACTTGACAAACCAAACTAAGTATTGATATGATATTCTAACAAAGACTTACCTAGTTAAATACCAACTTGTAAACAGCGAGTGATTTGTTTCCACTCAAGGTTAGGTCCCAGCATCATTCAGGTATTGAGTCACTACGTTACAATGCACATAATAATTGCATATATACCTACATTATATATACGGATATATAGATACAGTTGATTCAATGCAGTTGAGTCAGCGAGCGCAAGAAATCGTGCGGTGTGTTTTAATGGTGTATGGTTTGACCTCAATCTTATTGGCATTATAAAAAAATTGTTCTTACGAATAACTAAATTATTTGAGCTATAAGTCTGTAATAAGAATACTGAATCGGAGATGTTGGATAGTGGTGATGTAGTCAGAAAGGGCTATGAATAGTTGTTCAATAGTTACAATAGTTGACGTAACTAAAGTTCATAGCTTTTTATTTGTCTTGACGCTCATCTCTTACATAGACAAGTTTGACATTGATTGACTTTGCTATGCTCAACATAGGTCGATTCAAAGTTAAAAAATATTTTGATCATATATGAAAACGCTTTTTAGACGCGCATTTAACGATTTTTCTATATCCTGTTTGTTTAAAAATCACTGCTACTTATAAGTATCGGCTGAAGAGTACTTAAATAACTATCACTACTATCAGTGACAAAAATAATTAATTATAACGGTGTAACATGAGGAAACCGAATAATTTTAACAGCGTATTCCTGATCATATTTAGAGACAAAAATGTCCTATAAACTTTTTTGAAATTCGCCTAGTTTCAGAGATAATATTAATTAAAAAAAAACAAGTATTTATTGTTACAGAGTGTAAAAGGCCTTTTTGATGGTGATGTTGCTGCTATGGGACGTAGTCTAAATATCCTTATTGATAGATGTCAAAAAGTGACAAGTAACACTTTGCAAAAAGTAGGTTTTATCGAAAAAAAAATGTAAAAATCAATTTTAAGTGCCAAGTTTACCAATAACATTTATTTTTTATGTACAAATACTCGTACATTAAAAAAATAGAAAAAACAAAACAAAATAAAATTTTTTTTGGCGAAATTGACCTAAACTCATATTAAATTTTTTCCTTCTTTTGACCTCAGAAATGCGTGGTTAAAATTATTCGGTTTACTCATGTTACACCGTGTATAGGAGGATATAAGTACTCGCGCGTTGCAACAACATAAGTTTTGCCAAAATATGAACTAATATGTAGACATTAGTGATTTTCAAAATGACTCTGCCTCCGAAGTTACCCTAACCCAGCTTACTTATATACAGTCTTAAATGTATTTGTTAAAGAGATACATTATTACTTATGTTTCATGTTAAACACCGTAACCGTCTTACTAACAGTTGAGTCTACTCTATAGGTACAAGAAGTAGGTACGTACCTACAAGATAGATTGTCACAATAAGATAGGTAACTTTAATATCCATGAATAACTTATATCAAACAACGACAGCTCTCCTAAGCTTAAAGTTGACCTCAATTTTCGAGGGCACTGACTCGTATAAAACTAAACGCAACAGCTCACTCAATACCGAAACGTCACAAGTACCATGCTACATACTATAGTTAACACTACTGCTGACCTATTATCAACCTTACTGCAACGAAATAAAGTCGACGAATGATCAGCCATGTGCTGCAGTAATATTTGACGATCTTTTTCTTATGAAGAAGTGCCAAATGAAGTGTGACAGTGTGAGGCCTATTCGTGGGTGGACGATTATGGTCATAAACATGTATACATATAGTCACTTCATTGCATTGACGTAAGGTGAAACAGTTTGTGTGACTATAACGACATATGTGGAGGGGGCATCCCCTCTTAGTTTGAAGTAGAAATCGCCATGGACTGAATACAACGCCAAGTCCACGCATCAAGTGAACACTGAACAAGTATGTTGCGGTTTTACGCATATGGATTTTGTTATAACGAAAATGAGACATTTGCAGATTTCAATCTAATTTCAATAATAATTATCATCAGAATAGAGCCTCAGAAATTGTGCTTACTATTTTTATTAGGTAACTTGACATTACGTTATGCCTACTACGTAGTATTTATCTGGTACTAAATAAAATGTCAAGTTGTTTTTGTTTGTCTTTGCACTTGCTAAACCGGTTTTGATGCAATAGAATAGATGATGCTATATATGAGATAGTCTACCTACTCAACAATAAAACAACTAGGTATGGGCCAAATTAAAATTTATATGTTTATTTACTTATGTGTAAATAAATTGTTGCTTGAATGATTCTCTTGGCTATGGCCCCATTTTTTGCTGTATATAAGACGGCATTTTTTATGAATAATATAAGTTTTTTGGCAACAAAATTGTAGATACTTATAGAGAAGGACAATATATAATTCTCACGGTGTTTCAAGGTGGCAGATTGAATAGAAGTCTGTGCAAAACTGGGTTGCCTTGGAAACTAAATGTTAGCTGAATCAACATTCCTGGATAATTCGCAGTTGTTGCAATGCAAATGCAAGATATTTTATTCTTTAACTTAATATTGATAATAGAGAATTGAATGTGGCAAATAATTATTTATTGTGAAGTAAAATGTAATTCAATTTATTGACTTTAAATATGACAACATATAGCGTAGGCAAAATTTTTGTCATATAAATAAATAAATACGCGATCGATTGCCAAACAAAGTTTAGTTTGCGTGGTCATATAATATGTCATGAAATCATAATTATTTAGAAATAAAAGAAACTCATAGTAATATATCACAAAAAAATATTTGTTCAACTATTAAGTATGCAACTATAATAAGTATTCTTTGGCAATACTTTATATTTTATACCTACAATTATTAGGTGTGGGTATTTTTAAATGCATTTATTTAACAAAGATATTTGATAGTGACCTATAATTGCGAATTTAACATTTTTCTTTACTTTTATGTTATGTTTTACATGTTACTTTTACATTTTATGTTCGTTTAACTATCAAAGTACCTATGTATTAATGACTAATGGCAGGTTTCAAGTAGGTAATCAGTTAAGTAAATTAGTGAAACAAGGTAATTAGTAAGATGTCATTTATTACACATTTCTGACACATCACAACGAAAAGGTAACTTAAAGACTAGGCATTCCAGATATACTTTAGAGATGTCTGCAGTTTTCTCTAAAATATACCCTTTTGTTATGTATAAAAATCTAAATAATTATATACATTTCATAATTGTGATTTATATACTTAAAACTATCTTACCTAACACGTGTATAGTTTTTGCATGCAAAAAATATTTCTTTAACACATAAATTATATGATTCGATATATATTTGTACCTATATGTTTCTTTGGCATGCGATAACATTTACGAAAATATTCTACAGAAGGTGGTATACATATGTTACATCTAAAGTCCATATGAGCAGGTAAAAAAAACTTATTCTAGTCCAAAATATACAATAATATGGACGGAGAATGAATGTAGCAAATATATATATATATATCTAAATATAACGATGCGTAATCTATTGCATAATCGCAACCAAATAACATGGTTACGTTGGCACTTTGATATTTCAAAACATGCTTCATCGAAGCCAATAAATTATCATTCAGAAGAACACATTGCGTAACTGCCTTAGAACCAATCGGGTTCCCAAACACACATCGCTAATAACATGACAAAACACCATCGCCTTTAACAAAACAGTCGGAAAGTTCCATCGAAACTCGCGAAGATACTGCATTTAAGTTCTATGTTCTATTTGAGGTCAAACATTTTCTCATAAGCGGCCTTCGAGGTAAGTACAACATATACCTGTCCATGGCGCGCTCGCTTTCGAAGCAACTTAGAGCGAGTCTTGCGAAATCAACGTTGGACGAGGTACATACTCGAATGGTTTTATAATTCGTCACGACTTGGAGGGGCGCGAGGTCGCATAGCTTAAGGCTTTAAACAACTAATGCTAAATTCAACCTTAGGTTGAAAGTAATACAGCTCAATTTCAAGGATGTGTTAATGGGCTTAAGTCACTCAATTGCCTAAATATACATGATTGAGTTAGGAGGATCCTGATTAAAATCACTCAAGGCGATGGCATTTTGACCTCAACAGTCGATTTCATTATGGCAATTAAAGACCTTAACCATAATCTTAACTAAGACACGAAGGAATGCGGAGATCTTAACAATTAAATAATAATTACGTTAACATAAACAAGTTGCCTGATTTTCCTTGATCAAGGAGACGTGGGAACTTGATGCTAAATGCAGCAATCTAAAATTAATTATGCATATCGGCATATTCCATTGTCATACTTAAGTTATTTTGAACCTTACAATGTAACACTTTAAGTTGAGAATTCTATGTTTATTATTGTAAACAACGTGCAGATATGCATAGTTAAAACTGCAGTAAATCGCGTCGGATTCGTGTCGGATATACTAAGTCGGCGGTATAATACTGGCTAACCACAACTAATACTAGCACTCGGTCTCACCTTCCTTCTTCTCTGGGATATAATGTTCCACCTCCCGGAACAGATGAAACAGTCTCCAAGCGATCGCCACTCCGACGATCTCGAGAATCATCATAAGTAGTGACGCAGCGGCGACGGAAGAGCTGATAATCTTGGTGTACACTGCAGCCACTTTAGCACAACCCACTCTCTCATTAGCTTCCTTGTCCGTGAAGTCACACAAGGCTTTGTAAAGGCTGTCATGACAGCATGACAAAGGCAGATCATTTCTAAAAGCTCGGTAATCTCTTGCGTCGTTGGCACCGCAGCATTTCAGCTTCCGTTCGATCCACTCATACTGCCTTGCGTGTTCCTGGTTGTTTTGTATGTTGTAGAATCCATCGTACACTGTATCCTTAATGAAACGGTCAGTATCTTCACCATCCACATACACAAATATAAGCACTGCTGAAAGCACTTGGAACAGGATCAGGAAACTCAAGAATCCACCGTAAATCCCGAGGATTCCTCTGCTTTCCCGCTGCGCGCCGCACCAACCACAGAAGGCGATGATGATGATCATGACCCCGAAGATGATAAACAGCCATGGCGCCACTTGAGGCCAGTAAACTCTCCAGTCAAGTAAGTAATGGTTCATATTCCGAAGCCGGACGAATTCCATGAGCTGCACGAAAAACCATATTCCCGTGATAGCTGTAGCCAGCCCGAACACGGCGAAGATGATGTTGACAACGTAAAGCACGTTCTTCATAAAGTCTTCCTTAGCCATGGCGATAGGCGACCGCGCCGCTAGATCGTTGTCGACGAAATGAGGCGGCCGCGCGCGCGCAACACCTTTTATTAACGCGCGAAGGCCGTAGAGCGATCAAGTCGTGACATACATAAGATGGAGGTGATTACGTAAGCTTTTGGACAAGAATTTTGGATTAGAAAGCTATCGTCCTATACTCCTAAATTAATTATCTAAGTACGATTATAATTATGATCTTTAGATTTACAATTGTCAATCGATGACGCATACCTATTTAGTTCAACCAAAAGTGACTCATGCATGTAATGCTATTATAAGGTATAATTGTAGCCATTAAGGGTTATAATGGCGTGTACAAAAATGCACTTGAGTTACTTTGGTTTTGAACAGTCGTTAGTTTATGAGAATCAAATTAACACATCAGTACAGACATTTACGTGAGATTCTAAGATATAACAACATAGCAGTTAGGACCATAATGAAATGCACTACAAATCGCACTTGGGTTACTTTGATTTTGATCAGCTTTTACAATACGAGAAGCAAAGTGACTCATATGTACGTGATTGTCAATAACATTTTAGACTATAAGGTTAAAGCAGTTAGGACTATAATAGAATGTACAGCAGATCGCACTTGAGTTACTTTGCTTCTGGAACAGTTTTTACTTAGTGAGAACGAAAGTGACTCATGCGTACGTGATTGTCGATTACATTTTATACTATAAGATTACAGCAGTTAGGATTAAAATGGAATGTACAACAGATTGCACTTGAGTTACATTGATTTTAAAGTTTCTACTTAGTGAGAACCAAAATGACTTTTATGGACATGAATGTCAAATTCATTCTAAAGCTTAAGATAATAGCAGTTAAGATTATAATGGAACATCTAATCAAATGCACTTGAGTTACTTTGGATCTTAACAATTTACAATTAATGAGACGCAAAGTGACTCATACGTGCGTGAATGTTCATGCCATTCTGAGGCTTACGCTTAAGGCTATTAGAAATATAATGGAATGTATAACAAAATGCACTTACGCTACTTTAGCTCTAAACAGTTTTAGGTTATGAGATACAAAGGGGCACAAGTCCACATTAATCGCTTTGCCAATTTAAGAAATAAAACAGCAAATAAGTTCACAATTGCGTATATAACGAATGCACTTATAATTATTTGCTCTGAACATTTTTAGTTTAAGAACAAAAATGACCCAAGTAACATGGTATAGATCATCCTTGTACAATTTTATTGATTAGATTATACAAGCGTTTACGATATACGACCATAACGTTCAAGCGATTAACAATACATTTACGTTTACAATAAAATGGGTTGGGTCTTTTTGGCTTTTGTGCTAATGATAAATGCCATTAAACTAAATGATTCAAATAAATAGTGTCAAATGAAGCTACACTAGCAAGTCTTACAACATATGTTACGTCATCGCTTAGAGAAAATGTTACTTACTCTCGCTTTTTTGAGGATAGAAACAAGCACAAATACAGTCTTAACACTAAATTAGTTAGAGTCTTTATAGAAGCACTTTTTTGGTTTCTAATTCTCTCCCATCTATCACTTGAGGTGTTCTCCTCCTGTTCTTGATTTTCTTAGACGTTGAAAAAGCAACGGCGAGCGTTAACAAGCCAATTAAGGCAGTGAAAATGGAGACTCCAGACAAAACTTTGATGCCGATTCTTGCATATTGTGCTGCGACTTCTGAACATCCGTGTCTCTCATTGGCTAGCTTGTTGGTCGTACTACAGTCAATGGGATAGGCATCTAGAAAACTGTACCTGACGACATCACAGCACGATTGAGGGAATTCGTTTCTCCAGCTGACGTAATCTCTTGGGCTATCTGCGCCGCAGCAATATAGACGTTTCTCGACGTTTCCAAAGTACTGTTCAAGTTCAGGATGGTCTTTCATTTGCGAATATGCGTCCCAGATTGTGTCTCTGATGAAATTATCTGTCCTAGGACCATCAGCGCAAACTAGGGCAACTATAGCCATGCCCAACAGTAAAGATGTAGCTACAGAGACGAATATCCCGTAAGTAGTAACCATCGACTTACTGTTTCTCTTGGCCCCGATACATCCGCAGCAGGCACTGAAGATCACAAACAGTGACGTCACAAAGAACATCCACGGGACCGCTTGAGGCCAGTACACATTATAGTCCAGAAGGTAATGATTGCTGTTCCGAAGCGTGACGAACATGTTGATGTAACAGAAGAAGGCAATAGAACCACTGAAGAGGATCAGTCCGAATATCGTGAAGACGACATTTAGCACGTGTAGAGGGATTTTGGAAGCCATTTTTATCACTTCGCGGCACTTGTTTTCAACTTAAACGTGTCACTGCGCGCGCGCGTCGGCTACGAAGGCTTACAATTGAATGGCGCGGGGCGGGCACTAATAACTGATCTTATAGCTAGTATAGTATGTGATACTTGGTCTTGATCAAGGTTGTAAGGATTCTTCGTTTGATGAATGACTCATGATGATTCATGTTTGTTTTGGCCGAAAATACGATTTGTGGAAAACTTATGATGGTGTTCGGAATTCGAATGAAAAGGGCTCATTGTGTGGAAGCCTTATAAAATTTGAACGGTGTTCGTAGTAGGTACCTACTTAATCATAATCAATGTTTAGTAAGTAATTGTGAGTTTTAGCTGTTAAGATGTAATAATTATTGTTGTTTTATAAAAAAAGAAATATAAGTACTTATACCTAATTACTGGGAGTTTGTAGTAGCCCACTGGTCCCCCACTTTTCCTAAATAATGACATAAGATTCTTGAGCTTATTACTGTGGGCTTAGTCAATTTGTGTAATAATATCCTTATAATATTTTTTATTTATAAGATTAGGTAAGTATACAGAATCGACGGGAGAGACGCAAAAATAGAAGATAATCGCTATGTTTCTGTATTAGGTACCTATTTTCTTCTATTGTGGTGTGCAATATAGTATTTTGTATTGTAACGTGTTTGTTACCACCACCAATATTTTATAAAACAGTTCCGTTACATAGGTACATACTGAAAGACAACATACAAGCTAAACCATTTAAGATACACACCTTGAAGTTGGAAATATACAGAAAGTAACTAAGTAAGTTCCTCGGATATTGTAGAGCCTTAATGATAAGGTTATTTTAATTTATACCCCATAAAGGATGACTCACGTTAGACCGCGCCGTTTCCGGGCCGGAGCTCCTGGCGCATCGTTTTCTATGGAAAGCATCACGTGATCGCCTGTCATGTCATGGAAAAGTAAGCGCCGGATGCTCCGGCCCGGACACGGCCCGGACTAACGTGAGTCATCCTTAAGAGGGTCCAAATGGCGCTGAAAGTTTTTACGGCTTCTACATAGTATAGACGAAGTGGCAGATAGAAACTAGTCTTTAATCTTTCTAAAATCTTCAACTACATAGGTAGGTATCTTAAAATCTATTTCATATTTACTTTACCATATAAGCACAGTGAATCAGTACAGAAAACCCTACAGATTCGCAATGGTATATAATTATCTACAACAGTGGCCACGTGTATGGCGTCACGTGTTCAAACGAGACAGGTGATGTTATCATTGTCTTTGTCATACTTCCTCGCTGAAATGCGGAAATAAATGCGAATATAATTCTAGAGTTAGACCAAGAAAAGTCTGCAACGATTTTGATAGCCCACGCGGTGCAAGTGTTATTTATACGTCATAATTTCATAGAAGTTTGACGTTTAAAATAACATTTGCACTGCGTGGGCTATCAAAATCGCTGCAGAGTTTTCTTAGTCTAACTCTATGTACATAAAAGAAGTTGATGACAATATAGTGAACTGCAAAAAATACAGGCCAATTAGAATGTACACTGATAGACATAATAGGTTTTTATTTTTAAAATACTTTGAAAAAGGCGTTTTTTACATAAAAAGCTAATCATATACATATTATCAAAGTTTTTGAAACGTAACATCGTAAAGTTAATAATTATGTTTTTAAACGAAAGTGTATCCAATTAAGTAAAATGGAATTATTACGGCTATCCACTTTTACAATATTGCATATCATTAATAAATGAAGTACTGGAAAATTACAGAGATGGCAAAAATAAAACGATTATAGAAAGAGCTTAAGTTATTTAAGGCTACTCAGGCTCTACTTCTTTAATTGTAAGTTCTTTCTGAGTAAAAATTACATGTTTTCTTACAAATTTACAAATGCAACACTGCACGTGTCACCTACACTTTTTATTGTTATTTTATTTCCTCACTTCGTAGTTTACGGAAGTTTTTTTTTTTCGTGAAAAATCAATACTTTTGTAACACTTTACACAATTCGCATAGATTTCCGGTTTTTAATGCTAATACTTACCTATTATACTTAGAATAAGGCGTGTCACTTAGTTTCCGTGAAACAGGTAAGGTACCTATACTTAGAAAGGGTATACCTATAAAAGGTGAAGTCCTTAAAAGACCTTGACCTTGGTCGTATGTTATATGACTAGCCGCACGATTCGAACTTTAAGATACGTCAATTAATAGATCTAGAACCGATATGGATGAGTAAGTGTCAAATGTGACGTTTCTTCAAACAAAATTGTCACTTTTGACACTGACACATCTAATCCATATCGTAGCTAGATCTATTAATTGACATATTTTATTAGTTCGAATCAGGCAGTTGTTTTATAATGAGTATTTTAGACTTCTGCTAAGTTAATTCTGGAACGACTTTGACAGAAGAAAGTGTGAAAGAGACATTATAATTATCATATTTTCAACCCATATCTAGAATGTAAAATATAAATTTACCAAAAGTGCGACCAAAATCGGAATGATGACAAGTTTAGTGTCGTTAGAAGTCTTGAATTGGATACAACTTTTAGTAGGTACTTTACAGTCCGCTAACCTTATGTTTTAGTACGTTCAATAGGCCGTTAGCGGCCGCTACGAAAGCTTAAGTGGCCACGTTTTTTCATTTTAAGTCTGCCTCTTTCACACTCGGTAAATTTGACATTTATGATGACATTTAAATAATTTATCATTACAAATGCCATGGAGGGTTATCGTGGCCCGACTTTAGTATAAAACCACGAAAGCAGGCAAATTTAAATGACTGACCTAACCACAAAATCTGGTTATATGTATTATATTTTCAGGATAATTTAACTATATAATATATCAAGGGATATAGCGATAATTAACCGCAGTGATTAACCACATCTGTGTGAAATATAGGTACCTAATTAGTTTCAGGATAATTGTAGCAAGGTATATATTATACCTTATATGATATATGAAAACGACAAACACGATTAAAATCCAATTTTACATTTCTGATTGTAAATATAAAAATTACTTTTTACGAATTTGGCACGCTAGACCGTGTCCGGGCCGAGGCATCCGACTTGTCATTTTCTATGACGTCTGATCGGTGATCACGCGGTGCTTTCCACAGAAAACGAGGCGCCGGAAACTCCGGCCCGGCCCACTTTCACTCACGCTAGACCGGCCCGGCCCGGCCCGGTCTAGCGTGAGTCATCCTGAAATGTATTATTATATTTTAGATTACAATAAGTGGACCTGGCGCCCACGGCACATTCTCAGAGCTGGCGAAACGCCTCTTGGAGGCGACGGGTGACAAGAAGGCTGGCTCCTGCCTTGCGCAACGCGTCCAGCGCGGCAATGCCGCCAGCCTTCTTGGCAACCTGTCGCAAGGCACCGAGCTGGAGACAGTTTTTTGAAGTGAAAACTTCTTTAGCAGCGCTGTGCACTTTTTGAGGTGGGGAAAAAATGATAAACTCGAGACAGCGTAAGGCGTAACGCGTAAGGCGTCTCTCCTCTCTTTCTACCGCGCGGCGAAAATGTATGCCTGAGCCTGCTATTTCATTTAGGCGGCGCAGTGCGCTTGCGTGATGTGTGACGGACAATGTCATTGTTTTTTTATTTAAATGCCATCTAGTGAGATTCCCTCAAACTGGTATTAATATACCTAACTGTAGTACCAGTAGTACTTACAGTGATGTGCTTAGGGGTTTCAAGTAATGCGACAATACAACGCTAGATTTTGCGTTAACATCAATTTCACATAGTGCTGCAGACATTTTGCACTATATGTTATGAAAAATTGAAAATGAAAAAAAATGTTATTAATATTTTGAGTTACAAGGTCGTTGAGTTTTCACTTCTGCCGGCACTCCCGGAACCCGTTGTTTTTTTATTTATAATTTTAGTTGTTGTAGTTAGTTGTAGTATTATGTAGTTTATATGTTTTGTTTATATTAGTTACTTGTTATTGCTTTATGAAATAAGTAGATATAAACACAACATTAGAGCTGTTATTGGTGCACAACAGAGATGACATTGACCAGACGCGAGCACAGGCCGTGACAGTGCGTAACTTGCATAAACAGCAACTTGACTATTCGCGGCCACTCGACTGTGAACAGCTTAGTAGAGTAACTCGCTTTATATTGGAATGGAATCGTAATAGTAAGGTCCGCGATATAGACAGCCATAATTGTATGTTTTTAGTTTTAAGATATATTTAATAATAATAATATTATGTATGCTAGTTTTAAGGTATTTATCTATGGGCCAATATTTGCCTGAAAATAAATATTTTCATTCATTCATAGACAAAAAACTTGTTGTAAAATTGAAATTAATATGCACATGCTATTATGCTGGGCTGGACATATCTGCCGCATGCACCCAGAAAGGTGGCCCAAAATGGTTACTGAGTGGGATCCACGGAACACAATAGACGGTGCAGGCCGGGATTCAGGCAGACCGAAAAGGAGATGGCGGGACGACTTGGACGCATTCTACCCCAAATGGTGGGAAAATGCCGATGACAGGGTCGAGGGGAGAAAACGAGGGGAGACCTTTGCCCAGCAGTGCATGGGACACTAAAGTAGGCTATTAAAAATAAAAATAAATCATAAAAGATTTACTTATTGCATATTGCATACTGCGCTATCTCTGGACATCACTTGAAGTTACTAAAGGGGCCCACTGATTAACAGTCCGCCGGACGGTATCGGCCTGTCAGTTGATCGGAACTGTCAAAACTTTGTTCTAACTGACAGGCCGATACCGTCCGGCGGACTGTTAATCAGTGGGCCCCTTAAGATAAGTATTTATTTATTAAAGCAACAACGGTAAATGGATAAATTTGCAAATTGCGTATTTCCCAGTTAAGATGCCATTATGACGCGGTCTCTTCAGAATCTTCTTAAATCTTAAGCAGGTTTTAGTTTTACTATTGTATACCTTCTGTACACCTAGTGTACATTTTTATTCGATAGCGTGACGTGACGTACGCGTTTCCATTAAGTCTTATTTTTGATGGTATTGGGATATGGGAAACTCAAAATCCCATACAAAATGACAACGCAAACGCATACATCACATCATGCTATCGAACGAAATTTACACAAGGGATAGGTACTATATTAAATTTTGAAATAAATACTGCTGCGTACAAAAACACAATTAGCTACGCAATTAATAGCCACACCACAACCACGGTAGTAACACAAGCATGCTAATAAACAGTGCTTGTTGTAGGTTAATTATACTAGTTATCGCCAAACAAGGCCAACCCAAAAACATACATCTAAATAACAATCATTATGACACAAAATATACCAATTTGGCTAAAGAAGGTCCTTTTCTAACGAGTTTATTGGAAAGAGAAGTCATTGCAGTTCTAAGTCATTCAAAAGAACATTGAAACAACACTCAAGTGTTAAACGAATTTGAATCTTAAGTAATGGGAGGAGAGTTGAGATTGGAAGATGATAAAGATGTAAAAGAGAGTATTATGAGTGATTAAGGTACTTTTGTTCAAGATGCAAGGCCAATGACCTTTGTTATTCATATGTTGTCACTATGGTGTAAACTTGGTAGTTTGTTTGAAGAAGTATGGTGAGATTATCGTAGATGATATAAGTTGTCAAAACATCCGGCTGGATCGAAAATTGTTCTCTTTTATACCTTGACTAGATTTTATTTGGCCTCCGCCATGTTACGGATTACGTTCACGTTAAGAAAAGATTTCTCAAATATAATCGATTTTTACAAAAGTGCCAAAAAAGATTGTCAAAGTTGCAAGAAAATCTAAAACGTATGAAGCAGTTTTAAGTAGGAATTTGTCTAACAAATTAGACAATAAAAAATAATCAATGGAGTGGTGTGGCTAATATATTTTACTTTTACCATGAGATACCATAATACTGATTGTTATGGTAAAAATACTTAGGACAAAATGAGCGTCTGGACAACCGTTACATTACGAAAAATATTTTTGAAGACAATATTGATCGTTAGAGGTAATACCCATTAGGACAAAACAGTTAGGGCAAGCGATTTTAGGACAAACGTTAGAGATCGCGAGGGAGACCCTACAAAGATCTATAGTATGTTATATGTATGACAATGACACCATAATATACCACAGACCTTTGTGGGAGTTGTGCAAACATCTCGTTGAAAATATGCTTATGTTAAGATGGCATGTATGTAATGTAATATTCACTACAAACTATGGCATTGTATACCTACCTCTACTCGTTTCCACTATTTTCCCACGGAGAGCGTATTGACAGTAAAACAATAGCCAAGAAATATGCTACTGGTTATTACACAAAGAAAACATTATATAACCTTTTCTAAGCCTTATGTCTTTGAAATAAAGTTCATTTTTAGAAAAATTATTAATTACGGAATACATATGTATGTTACGTTGTATCTTGTATTTAACTTCAAAGTAATATAATAGGAAAAACAGATTTAATTTGGAATTAGTTGCACCACAATACGGTAAACAACTAAATGAGTTTCACTTTGGCTTTTACGGCTGATTTCATTGTAAGTAGGTATGTTTAGTTTATTTAGGAGGAAAACTTAGTTATATCGTACGTAGGTACACATTATGTAAATATGTATCCAATACTTCCAGACATATTAATTGGAAATCGTTGTATCTCGATAGTCATGAGTACTTACCACATTTTCCAATAATTGGGGTTCTAAAAGGAACTCGATTTTTTTCTAAGCCTTGAAGTGCTTTTTTGTAAGCCTTGAAGTGCTTTTTTGTAAGCCTTGAAGTGCTTTTTTGTAAGCCTTGAAGTGGTTTCTTGTAAGCCTTGAAGTGCTTTTTTGGAAGCCTTGAAGTGCTTTTATGTAAGCCTTGATGTGCATTTTGGAAAGCCAAATTACGGTTAGTGCAGGTTTCTTTTTATGGTTCCGTACCCAAAAGGTAAAACGGGACCCTATTACTAAGACTTCGCTGTCCGTCCGTCCGTCCGTCCGTCCGTCCGTCCGTCCGTCCGTCCGTCCGTCCGTCTGTCTGTCACCAGGCTGTATCTCACGAACCGTGATAGACAGTGGAAATTTTCACAGATGATATGTATTTCTGTTGCCGCTATAACAACAAATACTAAAAACAGAATAAAATAAAGATTTAAATGGGGCTCCCATACAACAAACGTGATTTTTGACCAAAGTTAAGCAACGTCGGGCGTGGTCAGTACTTGGATGGGTGACCGTTTTTTTTGCATTTTTTTCCGTTTTTTTTCATTATGGTACGGAACCCTTCGTGCGCGAGTCCGACTCGCACTTGCCCGGTTTCTTTTTCTATCCATTGAACTAAATACATAGTAACATAATTTCTTTAGTTTTATAGATTGATTTGTTGTTGTAATAATTATGTATAATCAATATTACGGGTATCGTAGGACACTGTGTTATTAGCAAATATCAATGTTATTTTATTTGAGTTTATTAGGTTTTACCTAGTAGTTGAGATGAACTGTGACATAACCCTATTACTCTATTAAATTTGATGGCCAAGACCGATCTCAACGGAACCCAGACAGGCCATTTGGCCAAATTGAGTATGCTATCAATGGTTTGATCGAGGCTTAACAATTGGCTGTTAACTGCTAAATTACTAGCAATTAAATGAAGGTTAGCTTAGGGCGAACTACTTCAGACTGGTGTGATGAAAAAGTTAAATACTTCTACGTTAGTGTTTAGATAAAAGGTCTACCCTTGTCTACTTTCCGAATGATTTTTGTCATGGCATTAGTCATTGTAGAAATATGTATAAATTCAATATAAAAAATGTCTGTAAAGTCGGTTTAAGGACGATAATTTTGCGTGATAACGTCATAAGAAAACATTGATGAAAACTTGCCGTAGCGTTACCATGGAGATCCGTCCTCAACGTGACACTTTTTCGTGCATGCTACCCTCGGAGTAATTAACAATGGAGCCGCCATTAACAGGCGTTCCCCTCTGTCGAAAATAGGCGGCCAATGGTCAACCACATGTCAACCATATGTATGGACTGACGCTTATCTGACATGACGTACCTATACATTTGATGTGCCCCTCCCCCGCAAAAAACGGCAGACTATTTAGTACCGAAAATTTTAGACATGGCGTCTCCGTTGGTTATATCCTCTAAGATGCTACCGGTGTTCTTCGATTTTTAAGACGTTATCATGCCAAAACATCAATTTTGCGTTAACGTTTGGCCTCTTTTAAGACGAAACAGGAGCTGAGTTTTAAATATTTTAGGTAAATATACCCGTCTCGCTAACGGAAGCGGCACCTAAAAGTAGTGCGATAAGGACAAGGCGAAAAATCCTGCGTAAAAATCTCAAAAATCGAGGTTTCGTACTCCTCTGTTTCCTCCTCCAAAACTTCACCAATCGTAACCAAATTTGGAAATCTAAATGACTATGAAATTATCTGTGTCGGACCGTTTTGCTTTTTTGGCTAATTGATATCAGTTTTGAATGCCACGCCTCTCATTGCGGCATAGTCAATTAGGCCATTTTGGCCATTTTTGAAGGGCTCTAGCGCCTTAAAAAACAAAAATATCAAAAAAAGCAAAACGGTCCGACACAGATATTGACAATAATAATCTGTGTTGAAAAAATCATTGCTCTAGCTTCAAAAACGACGGAGGAAAACGAGGAGTACGTTTGTATGGAGAAATGACCACTCCCGTTGGCTCTTAAGGCCAATCCTCGGTGGTCAGTAAATTTGAGCATTAATTATTTTATGAACCGAATCGTGATTGGAAGTTAAATTAAATTAAGTATTTTAGAAAAATTATGTTTTATTTAACTATTTACTATATTGCAGTTCTTGGTTTATTCTTAATTATAAATATTTACAATCCAGAAGTTAAACTTCGACAATATATATTAGAAAACAATATTTGTATAGGTAGGTACTTTTATAATTCATAATAAAATAACATCTGTTTCTTAATAAGTAAATGCCTTTTTATATTATACCAATTAGGTATATTGTTTACATTCTGACAACTAATTATTACGTAATTAAAGTTGTATTATCTATATTTACTAAAATTATACACTATGTATTAATATCACGTAAACTATATTACAAACTTATAATAACATAACATTCACAAAACTTTCACTACAAAATCAACAAAAAAATAATTTAAAAATATTATTTTCATGATTCTGTACTGAATGGCATGTGCAAATGGTAACTTTTTATAAAATATAACAAAAACCTTTTGTTTTGTATAATAATGGCATAATGACTGTATGTAGAACCATTGTTAATTCATTTGTCCTCTACAAAGGTACAAGTACAACAAACAAACTAACAATTTTTTCTATTATGTCAATTAAAAGCAAATTCTTCCTCACACACTTTGACCTTGTTTGTCTCATTTTAATACTGTTATTTGTGTAAGTAATATTACTATGACAGTATGTATGTTTTTACCATCAGAATATAGTATATTTTATTTGCTTTTACACTTAGATTTTTACCGAGACCATTTTCAATGAAGACATTTTGAAACACAGCAATTTAAGAATTCACAATAAAATTAATTGTCTCTAAATTAATTGGCCTTACCATAAAATCACACAATTTGACATAAGTAAAATGTAAATTACATTATATCTTCTTTGGTTATCTCACCACTAGCATCCTACAATAAATATTAAACATTCTCACACACATGAACACATTCAAAACATTTAAATTAGTAAACATCAAGAAACATTTTGCAACCAACCTTTGAACTATTGTACAAATTGCAAAAAATTACCTGAACTTTACAAATACTGAAACTTCTTTAAAGTTTTCAAAATAAAACTTAAGAAGTTTCATCCCAACGGCGGGATATTAAAGCTTGACTCATTTTACAAAACACAACACTTTACAAAAGTCCTTTCTTCGTCTCGATGTCCGTTGCTTCGTACACTGCTGGCTTTTTCTTCAAATCTATCGATAAAGCTAAAGTAGCTACTAAACTTAAGATTCCAAAGAAGGCTGCAACGGCAGCGGCCGCTGCTAAAACTCTTAGGAATAATCTACTGTATGAAACAACTACTTTTACACAGCCATGCCTATCAGTAGCCTCCTTAGACGTGAATTCGCATTTTTGATTGGAATTTTCTGAATATCCGCAGCAGGATTGAGGTAAATAATGCACACCGTGAGGCCTATAGCTTGATGAGCCTTCCGCGCCGCAGCAACCAAGCCAGCTCTCAATCCTTGAGAACATCTCCTGGTGATTCGGACTCGTTTTTGCTTCGGAAAATCCGTCGGTCAGCGCATCAATCAAATACACGTCTGTCTCTTCATTGTCGCCATATTTCAAAGTTAACGCAGCACAGGTTATGAGCACTATTAAGGTGATAAGGATGAAGATAGACTGCATAATAGTGAAGCCCTTGTTGTTCTTGGAAGCAGTGCAGCAGCCGAAGCAGCTGACGAAGATCACGAAGATTCCTGCTAAGCAGGCGACGACCGGTATCACTTGAGGCCAATACAAGCTGAAGTCTAGTTTATAATGATGGGTGTTCCTCAATGCAGTAAATTGGGCCACGTATATACAAAACGCGACACCGCCGAGGAACAACGCGAGCCCGAAAAGGGCATAAAGAATATTTAGGATATAAAGAATTACTTTACGCATTTTGGCGTTTGTTTTAACGGGAGCGGTTCGTGTGGCGCCGAACAATATAATGGCGTGTATAGCAATTGTCTCGATATATAAGCGGGACAGTTTCCTGCGTGAATCACCCTATGACGCCAATTGGTCCACTCAATGGGTCTGACCGCGGTCAATATTTTCAGAGGAACGGATAGTCTTAGCATGTTAAAATGTTATAGATAGTTCCATAGACTTAAATTGAAAGATTAAGACCTAATTAAAGCTATTTTTAGAGCGAGTTGATTAAAACCGCCTGTTTCAATTAGCTATTTAAGTGTTTGCTGTTAGAAATATTGAAGTTTTCTTTTACAATTAATTTTAAGCACCAAGTTGCTTGTTTACCTTTTGTTTATCGCAGCTAGTAGAAAAATATTTTTATCCCTGGCTAAATATGAGTGTTTTTATGAAATTAGTAGCCACATCTTATCAATATTCTTGGCCTTACATTATAAAATATGAATGGATAGTTATAAAGCTTAATATTCCGTTTTCTTTTATCTATAAAGTAGTGGACTTCTGTAGAGGTTTCTATGTTCTATTTTTACTTAAAATCCTTAATTTAATTTGATATAATTTAATTTTTAACAAGCAGAAACGTCTGCAAACAGTGCTATTAAGCTTAGAATAATAGAATTTTTCCACTTTAAAATTTAAGTGTGATCTTTTTAAAGGTTTTTCCTCTATGATAGTGTGCTATAATCATTTTAGGATTAGCTTTAAAAAAAACACCCAAGCGTTAAGAGCTATAAACCACCAAATCCAATGTAATCTAAATAGTGCTAGTTTGGATTATCATTGCCAAATCATTGCGTGTAGCCGAAATCAAAATGGCAATGACTGGTTTGTAAATCAGCTAGTGTGACAATAGGTACAGAAATAGCACAAATCTAGTAACTATCCGGTTAGGGTTAGATCAAGGACACAATCTGTGTAATTAGAAGTTCATTGATGGATTTGTATCACTTTTGCGCTTGGTATTTTGGGTTTTTCGATACTTAAACCATACCTCTTATGTACATTCTTACTTGTTGTGAATGTGAATTGCGATATTATTAAGTAAAATCATGTATTAGAAACAAAACTTATCTATCATGTTATGTACAGTGTGTGTATTTGTTTCGGCGACGTGCATTTTTATTGAATCACGCTTTTTAAAAATTAGGTAGGTACCTATGAAAGCAAAATGATGTAAATGATCATAAACGATTTATAACAAACTTTCTTTTTCTGGGTTATTTTTTAGACGCATTCAAATACTTAAACATTTCCAAAACCACATCCCAGATGCTTAGTACTAAAAAAAGAACAGTTTTTTTAAATCAGATTGCTATTTAGGTATTTGCAACGAAAGAGTTTATTTCTACTTTTAAGTCTAACCTAAACCTAAAAATATTCCCGTAATTAAGAGGGTTTTTCATTAGTCATTTGTTTACAAGCTGAGATGTCCCACCTACGTTTACTAACACGCTTGACGTAGGTATTTACATGCGTGTATGACGTATTTTATAGAACTACTTCTTACTTCTACAAGAAGTAAACTATTCAGTTATGTCGGCCTGTAGTGCGAGCTCTGCATAGTTCGGGGCTGACAACGTGACGTTTCTTCAAACAAAAATGTCACTTTTGACACTGACATATCTAATCCATATCGTATCTAGCCGTAATATTTGACATATCTTAAAGTTCGAATCGGGCAGTAGGTCAATTTGTGTAAGATTGACCCGAACAAAATAGAGCGAACTCATCAAATATAGTAGGTTAAATAAATCATTAGCCCTCGGAATGTACTATTCGGTGAAGTAGAATTGCTGATGAAGACCATAAATTATATATATAATATTATTTCATAATGTAGTGATTTTGAAAATCTGTTTTGGAAAGTCGTTTCTTTTTATTATTCCATAGCATGCTATGAAGAATGTAAGTAAGTAAATAATTTATTTTATTTTTAATTAGTAAAAGATTTATGGAATCTCACTTTTTTGTTTAAGATTATCATTACTAATTCATTGATCATTATGGAGGTACAGTATTAGGTACTAAACAAAAACAGCCCTTACCATAGGAAGTAATGCTATGTTTCAAGGAAAACGTGATTCAGTAAACAACATGATCTTTGTTTGCGGTATATAGATGTCGTAATTCCATTCAGTATTCATTATTATATATTTTCTACCTATTTAAAAGGACTTAAATCACATAAACTTACTACTATCATAGGACTTTTTAGAAATAAAGTATTTACTTTGAGTGCAGTCGTACTTGGTTCAAAAGTAGTGTACTTAATATTTCTTGTTAATTTGTAAAAATAAATGATCTGAGTGTACTTCTTGATAATTGTAAAACATTGAAAACTTGTAAGTATAACAGTATTGTTATTGCATTGTTTGTGAAAAGTAATTACTTACTATTCCATATTTTTATTACTAAGTAACTTAAAGTACTTACAGATAACAGAGTAAAAGGCAGTTTGAAAAAATATGTTGTGTTTTAGGCACTTTAAAAATATATACCTTCAGGTATACATATGACAAAAGGATACAAACATAACTAACAAAAATCCATCAAAAGTACTAAGTGGATTTAGCCAATCAGGTAATTTGCTCCATCTAAATTCAAATATCAACGTAGGTACCTAATTATCGATACAATAAACAACTTATCAAAATAGGTAACTTAATTTACAATAGCTTCAGTACTAGGTATACTCAACGTAACCTAATGTAATATTATTTAGGTATTACTGAGTTACGCTACGTCTTACGTAGGCGAACAACGCGCGAACGCGGCGCGGCGCGGCGCGGCGCGGCTAAATCAATCCTTTGATGCCCATAGAAGTGTCCTACGTAAGCGATCTCGTTGCGAACGCGGCGCGGCGCGATTTGCACGCGAATGTCGGGCGGCGAGGCGCGGCGCGGCGCGGCGGCGGCGCGGCGAGACGCGGCACGGAAAAAACAAACCGTTGTTGCATATGGAAGTGTCCTAGGTGAGCCAGTTTGACGCGATGGCGAAGCGGCGCGGCGGCGGCGCGGCGCGGCGCGGAACGGGCGCGATCAATCCATTTGATTTTTAGACGCGAATATGACGCGGCTAGAGGCGTTGCGTATATAGAATTACCGGCTATGATTTGATTAGTCGACTCCCGTTTGATATCTTTATAGGTTTTCCTGTAATCTATAGGCACAAAACTAAAAAATATTCAAATTCGCGGAAATTGGCACAAAAGACTTAACTCCAGTAGCGTCTATGGCACTTACGACTATTCTGAGTTCGCTGTAATAAAGATTCGGCAAAGTAATTTACGTCATTATTTTAATTTTTTTAAGCTAATTGCGAAGTTACAGCTCACAGAAAAGAGCAACTACTTTGGTTTTTAACCGCCTTAAAAAAAAGGAGGTTCTCAGTTTGACCGGTATGTGTTTATGTATGTATGTTTGTCCGTGATTTTGATGCGGTTTTCAGTGGGATTGAGAGTGCGAGTGCGAGTGCGAGTGGGAGAGGGAGTGGGTCCCTGTATTACGTGCGCGCAGCAAGATCAATCGATCGTCATAATGAGACAAAAATAAATAAAACGAAATAAAAAAGTAAAAATATAAATAAATCAATTAAAAAAAACAAACATAAAAGCAAAATAACTTAATATAATTTCTTTAAAAAAACCGGCCAAGTGCGAGTCAGACTCGCGTTTCTAGGGTTCCGTACATAATTCCGACTCCCGCTTGACTTCACATTTCTAATAGGTTTTCCTGTCATCTATAGGTAAAGAACTATTTTGTATATTTTTTTTCAAAATTTTAGACTCAGTAGTTTTGGAGATAAATGGTCATTTTTTGGCTATTTTCTTAAATAACTTCGAACCTATGTATTTTAAAATTATAAAAAAAACATGTCCATCTTTAAGTTACTAATGTACATATGTGTACCAAATTTCAACTTAATTGGTCCAGTAGTTTCCGAGAAAATAGGCTGTGACAGACGGACAGACAGACAGACGCACGAGTGATCCTATAAGGAGTATAAGGGTTCCGTTGTTTCCTTTTGAGGTCCTTCCAACCCACTGAAAAGCACAAAATATTTTTTTATATACCAGACCCCACCCCTATCCTTGTCCAGTCCCTATCCCGTCGTAAAGCCAATTTCTGCCAAAACGTAATTAATCCATACTATCCATACTATATTAATACTAATATTATAAATATATATAATATTATAAAGGCGAAAGTGTGTCTGTCTGTCTGTTACCTCTACACGCTTAAGCCGCTGAACCGATTTAGTTGAAATTTGGTATAGGGATAGTTTGAGTCCCGGGGAAGGACATAGGATAGTTTTTATGTCGGTAATCATCCCTGAAGAGAGTGCAAGGGGGGGTGGAATTGAAAGAGTTAATGAATTGCCTAATAATTGAAGCAAGCAATGCGCGAATTGAATCATTGCTATTAGAATTATCCAGGCGCCATACCTACTTTAGCTGCTGTCACTAATTCCACGCAGACGAAGTCGCGGGCAAAAGCTAGTAATATTATAAATGCGAAAGTGTGTCCGTCTGTCTGTCTGTCTGTCTGTCTGTCTGTCTGTCTGTTACCTCTTGACGCTTAAACCGCTGAACCGATTTTCATGAAATTTGGTATAGAGATAGTTTGAGTCCCGGGGAAGGACATAGGGTAGTTTTTATCCCAGAAATCCCTCTTTAAGGGGGTGAAAAAGGGGGTGGAAGTTTGTATGGGGAATCAACAACCTTTTCTTCCACAATTCTGCAACTTCTACTTCTCTAACTTCAACTTCTCCAACTCGAACTTTTCCAACCTTTTCAACGTCGTTAACTTCAACTTCTTCAACCTTTTCAACTTCAACTTTAACTTCTCCTACTTCAACTTCTCCTACTTCTTTAACTTCTTCAACTTCATCAACTTCTCTAACTTCAACTTCTCCTACTTCTTCAACTTCTTCAACCTTTTCAACGTCTTCAACTTTAACTTCTCCTACTTATTCAACTACTTCAACCTTTTCAACTTCAACTTCTCCTACTTCTTCAACTATTTCAACCTTTTCAACTTCTTCAACTTCTACTTCTCTAACTTCAACTTCTTCAACTTCAACTCCTACTTCTTCAACTCGTCCTTCAACTTCTACTTCTTCAACTTCTCTAACTTCATCTTCTCCAACTCGAACTTCTTCAACTTCTCCAACTTCTTCATTTTCTACTTCAACATCTCCTACTTCTTGAACTTCAACTTCTCCAACCTTTTCAACTTCTTCAAGTTCTCCAACCTTTTCAACTTCTTCAACTTCAACTTCTCCAACTTCCTCAAATTCAACTTCAACTTCTCCAACTCTAACTCTTCCACTTTTGCACCTTCTTCAACTTATCCAACTTTTTTTAACTTCTCTAACTTTTTCAACTTCCTCAATTTCTCCAACTTATTTATTTTCCTACTTCTTCAATTCATCCAACTTCTTCAAATTCTCCAACTTTTTCAACTTCTTCAACTTCGACTTCTCCAACTTCTTTAACTTCAACTTCTCCAACTTCTTCAACTTCAACTTCTCCCACTTCTTCAACTTCAACATCTCCTACTTCTTCAACTTCAACTTCTCCAACCTTTTCAACTTCTTCAACTTCTTCAAATTCAACTTTAACTTCTCTAACTCGAACTTAGTCAACTTTTTCAACTTCTCAAACTTCTTCAAGTTCTCCAACTTTAAATTGTCCAACTTCAACTTCTCAAACTTCAACTTCAACTTCTCCAACCTTTTCAATTTCTTCAACTTCTCTAACTTCAACTTCTACTTCTTCAACTTCAACTTCTTCAACTTCGACTTCTTCAACTTCAACTTCAACTTCTCCAACTTCTTCAACTTCTCCAACTTCAACTTCAACTTCTCCAACCTTTTCAATTTCTTCAACTTCTCTAACGTCAACTTTTTCTACTTCTTCAACTTCGACTTCTCCAACTTCCTCTACTTCAACTTCTCCAACCTTTTCAATTTCTTCAACTTCTCTAACTTCAACTTCTACTTCTTCAACTTCGACTTCGCCAACTTCCTTAACTTCAACTTCTTCAACTTCAACTTCTCCCACTTCTTCAACTTCAACATCTTCTACTTCTTCAACTTCAACTTCTCCAACCTTTCAACTTCTTCAAGTTCTCCAACCTTTTCCAACTTCAACTTCTCCAACTTCTTCAACTTCAACTTCTCCAACTAGAACTGGTTCAACTTTTTCAACTCCTCCAACTTATCCTACTTCTTCATCTTCAACTTCTTCAACTTCGACTTCTCCAACTTCTTTAACTTCAACTTCTTCAACTTCAACTTCTCCCACTTCTTCAACTTCAACATCTTCTACTTCTTCAACTTCAACTTCTCCAACCTTTCAACTTCTTCAAGTTCTCCAACCTTTTCAACTTCTTCAACTTCAACTTCTCCAATGTAGTATTCGGGGTTAGGGATCTAAGTAAAACCACCAAGATAGCTAGACCAAGACTGATTTATTTTAATTCTAAACCTACCGCACATTCCTCAGCTACCCACATCTATAATTATGATGATATACCTATGTATGTATACAACATCTTCCCCCTTATGAATAAACATGCATATTTTCATATGAGGTATACCAAGCTTAAAACACAGTTAACCTAGCCAAGCAAAATCAAACTAGAACCTTATCTTATTAAATGCATAACAAGACCATCTATATATTTATATATCTTTTTTAATATCTAAGTTTATATATTTATTTAACAATCACTACAGCAACACTACTAAGCTTCTATCTTATATTTTATAATATTACTTCTACACATTTTTTTTTTATTAATGTTACAAAAAAAATTAACATGCAGCGATACTTGCACTAGGCCATTGTGAACCCTATTACATTGCATTAAGGTTCATCACAAGGTTATTAACTGTAATTAGTGTATGAATACAATGCAGTTGATATCGTTTACTTTTGCTAAGCACATTACTTATTTACGAGTTACCTATAACCATAACTTATAACTATTTATGATATCCTTATTTACTAGTTGACATTTTAAACTTGATACGTAAGTTAGATATAGACAATGTTTTTCGTTACGTATTACGTACCTAAGTGGTTTTTTTTTTAATATATATATATATATATATAATAGCAAATACACCATTCATAGGCAATATTTATACCATATTAACTTCAGCTTTATAACTAAAACCTATCCGGCGTGCGTACTCGCCGGCCTGAACGAGTGTAGCGGAAAGCGGAATCTTGATCAGCTGTGGCCTGGGGCCCACGGGAACTCTGTGGTCCCGGTGTTTGACCTCCGCCACACTCCTCCAAGTCATCGTAATAGTATTTTGGAATATTTACCCCTGAACTTCCCGCCCCGGGTATGTCCTTAAACTACGTCCAAGACCACCGGTGGACGGGCAGCAGCGTCCCTCAAATTCGGTGTACTCGACTGCGATCGCCAACCCGCCTGCCAAGCGTGGCGATTATGGCATTCACCCCCCATCATGATGAGCACAATAGAACCACGGCCCCGAGGTTCCGGCGACCCCCGGTGCTCTGGCTATGGTAGCGGTCAGGGCATTAGCGGGGTCAGGGGTGCTAAGAATCTCCGGCAAAGATCCGGCTACCCGCCCCGACGACGACTGGCCCTGGTAACACACAACATACGCACTATGAGGACTGACGAAAAGATCTGCGAGCTGGAAGAGGAACTGAGCAGGTTACACTGGGACATTATAGGGTTATGCGAAGTCCGTAGAGAGGGGGAGGACACGACAACCCTGAAGTCTGGTAACTTGCTCTACCACCGGGAGGGCGACCAACAGTCCCAAGGTGGTGTCGGGTTTCTCGTTCACAAGTCCCTCGTAAACAACATAATAACCATCGACAGTGTGTCGAGCAGGGTGGTATACCTAATACTCAGAATATCCAAAAGATATTCGCTGAAGGTCATTCAGGTATACGCACCGACCTCGTCACACTCCGATGATGAAGTAGAAGCTATGTATGAGGACGTAAGTAGGGCCATACATACTTCTAAAACCTACTTTACTGTTGTTATGGGGGACTTCAACGCAAAGTTGGGCAAGAGAAGCGGGGATGAGTTGAGAGTGGGGCAATTTGGGTATGGGCAACGGAACCCTAGGGGTCAGAGGCTGGCCGACTTTCTGGAGAGAGAGGAACTCTTCATGATGAACTCTTTCTTCCAGAAGCCGCCTCACAGGAAATGGACCTGGATGAGTCCTGACGGTTCCACGAGAAACGAGATAGACTTCATCATGACCGACAAGAAACGGATATTCAGTGATGTCTCTGTGATCAACAGGGTAAAGACCGGTAGTGATCACCGAATCGTAAGAGGCACACTGAATATCAATATTAAACTTGAAAGGTCCAGCCTGATGAAGTCTACGCTCCGACCTACTCGAGCCTATGTTCAAAACCCCGAAAGCTTTCAACTCGAGCTCTCTAACCGCTTTGCTTGCCTAGAGAACTTGGCTTCAGTGAACGAAATCAACGACGGGCTAGTGGAAACTGTCCACACAGTAGGGTCTAAGTTTTTTAGATCCCGCCGTAAAGATAGACCTCAGAAATTGACCGAGCAAACCTTAAACCTCATGGCTGAACGACGCTCGCTACAGTTGCAGTCTCCCGATGACGCGGAGTCATATAGGCAGCTCAATAGACGTATATCTAAGTCCTTGCGACATGATCTGCGTCTCTTTAATACTAACCGTATTAAAGAGACTATTGAGCGAAACCAAGGCTCCAAAGTGTTCGCAAAGGACAAGTCTATTGGGCAAAGCCAGCTGACAAAGCTGAAACGGGAAGATGGCAGCATAGCGTCGAGCAAAGCGGAGGTTTTAGGTGAGATCGAGAGGTTCTATGGACAGTTATACACTTCGATCGCAAAGCCCGTTGACAGCTTGGTAGGAGATCCAAGAGCCAAGCTGTCCCGACATTATACCGAAGATATCCCGGACATCAGTCTGTACGAGATTAGGATGGCCCTGAAGCAGCTTAAGAACAACAAGGCGCCGGGCAAAGACGGAATCACTTCAGAGCTTCTGAGAGCGGGTGGAACACCGGTACTTAAAGTCCTCCAGAAGCTCTTTAATTCCGTCTTGTCCGAGGGCATAACGCCTGAAACATGGAATAGAGGCGAGGTGGTGCTGTTCTTCAAAAAAGGTGATAACAACCTATTGAAGAACTACAGACCCATCACGCTTCTGAGCCATGTCTATAAGCTGTTTTCAAGGGTCATCACGAACCGTCTCGAACACAGACTTGATGACTTCCAGCCTCCCGAACAAGCCGGTTTCCGAAAAGGCTATAGTACCATAGACCACATCCATACGCTGCGGCAAGTTATACAGAAGACCGAAGAGTATAACTTGCCATTATGCTTAGCGTTTGTGGACTATGAGAAAGCCTTCGATTCGGTGGAAACATGGGCGGTGCTTGAGTCTCTTCAGCGATGCCATATTGACTATCGGTACATCGAAGTGTTGAAGTGTTTGTATAGTAACGCCACCATGTCGGTCCGAGTACAGGAGCAGAGCACGAGGGCGATTCCATTGCGAAGAGGCGTAAGGCAGGGAGACGTTATCTCTCCGAAACTGTTTACTGCCGTAATGGAAGACGCCTTCAAGCTCCTGGAATGGGAAGGACTTGGCATCAACATCAACGGCGAATACATCACTCACCTTCGGTTTGCCGACGATATCGTAGTCATGGCAAAGTCGATGGAGGAACTCAGCATGATGCTCGATGACCTCAACCGAGTTTCACAACGGGTGGGCTTGAAAATGAACATGGACAAGACGAAACTTATGTCAAATGCCAATGTTGTGCCCATCCCAGTCTCTGTTGGGAACTCGGTACTCGAAGTTGTTGACTCGTACATCTACCTAGGACAAGTAGTCCAATTAGGTAGGTCCAACTTCGAGAAAGAGGTCAACCGCCGAATCCAACTCGGTTGGGCAGCGTTCGGGAAACTACGTAATGTCTTTTCGTCCGACATACCTCAGTGCCTCAAGACGAAAGTCTTTAATCAATGTGTGTTACCAGTGATGACTTACGGCTCCGAAACGTGGTCTTTCACTATCGGCCTCATCTCAAAACTTAAAGTCGCTCAACGAGCTATGGAGAGGGCTATGCTCGGAGTTTCTCTACGTGATCGAATCAGAAATGAGGAGATCCGTAGACGAACTAAAGTCACCGACATAGCCCACCGGATTAGCAAGCTGAAGTGGCAATGGGCAGGCCACATTGCACGCAGAGAAGATGGCCGATGGGGTCGAAAAGTGCTCGAGTGGAGACCACGGACTAGCAAGCGCAGCGTAGGACGTCCACCCACAAGATGGACAGACGATCTTGTTAAGGTCGCCGGAAGACGCTGGATGCGGGTCGCTTCCAACCGGCACGTATGGAGGTCCAAGGGGGAGGCCTATGTTCAGCAGTGGACGTCTTATGGCTGAGATGATGATGATGATGATGATGACCCCTGAACTGCTACTATTGCCATAGCTGTCAGTGGGCGGCGCCGGCGCCGCCGGTATGATCTGCTGCCTGTTGCGGCGGTATCGGCGGCCGTCCGGCGTGCGCACCCAGTAGGAGCGCGGCTCGGCGGCGGCGCGCTCCACCTGCGCGCGCACCCAGCGCCCTCTGCCGTTTATCTCGGTCGGGTCTCGAATACGCACCTGCTCATTATCTTTTAATGGTTTTAATGACCTAGTTCCTCTATTGTAATATTCCTTCGCTTTGTCATTCTTAATATCGCGTCTGATTGCTATTTCTTTTCTCACCGGAGTCTTAGGGTTCAATAGGCTACTTTTTACCGGTAACTTTGTATTTAATCTCCTACCAAACAATAACTGAGCAGGTGAGTATTTTTCACCCGATATTGGTGTGTTGCGAAAATTCAACAGTGCCACGTAAAAATCAGTTTTAGTTTCTTGTGATTTTATGATCATATTCTTGACCGTTTGCACATTACGCTCCGCCAGACCGTTCGAGCGAGGATAATGCGGTGAACTAGTAACCTGTTCGAAATCCCAATCCCTAGCGAACTCTCTAAACTCCTGCGACACAAATTGACAACCGTTATCTGATACCAATCTTTGCGGTATCCCGTGACGTGCAAACATCGGCTTCAAAATACCTATCACTGTCGCGCTTCTCAAATCCACTATAGTGGCCACCTCCACGTACTTGGAGTAATAGTCAACCACGAGCAAATAATGTTTGTCCTTTACCTGAAAAATATCAGCTGCGAGCACCTGCCAAGGCCTATCGGGGTCGGCGTGCGGCGCGAGCGGTTCGCGCGGCGGCGAGGCGCGCCGTTGCGCGCACGTCTCGCATTCGCGCACCGCGCGTTCCACGGCAGCCGCCATGCCCGGCCACCACATCACGTCTCGCGCTCGTCTCTTGCACTTCTCGATGCCGAGATGACCTTCATGTACCTTCTTGATCATTTCGGCCCGTAAACCACTAGGGATAATCACCAAGTCGTTCCGAAACACTACGTCCTCCACGACATGGATCTCATCTCTGACCTCCCAGTAAGACTTAGCTTTTTCAGTTACAATACTTTTGGTATGCGGCCATCCCTTTCTGTAATACCCCATTACTTCACACAAACTCTGGTCTATTCTCGTTGCCTCTCGTATTGCCTGCATTTTAGTGCTACTAAATGGTAGGTTACTCACTAGAGTATTTATATGTAAATTTACCTCCTCTTGTACCCGGTAATCGCTCCTACCGCCTAAATCCGTGGTCGCCCTTGACAACGTGTCAGCCACGTACATCAGTCGCCCTGGTACATAACAAATACTTAAAGAATATATTTGCAGTTTTAATAACATACGTTGTAGTCTTATCGGTGTCTCGTTCAGCGGCTTTTTGAAAATAGCCTCCAATGGCTTATGATCCGTTTCTACCGTTACCTGAGAGTGCCCATAGATAAATTGGTGAAACTTACTGCAGCCAAACAGGATAGCGAGGAGCTCCTTCTCTATTTGAGCCCATCTGGACTCGGTGGGAGTGAGCGTGCGCGCGGCGTAGGCCACGGGCCGCCCGCCCTGCAGCAGCACAGCGCCCAGCCCGCGCGAGCTCGAGTCCACCGACACCGTCACCGGCTCGTTCGGCGAGTAGTACCTAAGTGTCGGCGTATGTGCTAATTGACGCTTAAGATCATTGAATGCTTTCGTGTGCCCCTCATGCCAGTGGAAACTTATATCTTTTTTTAATAGCTCCCTTAACGGCTCCACCTTATCTGCATAATTATGAATAAAACGAGACACATAATTTGTCATGCCTATAAAGCGTTCTAGCCCTTTTTTGTCTTCCGGAATAGGCATATTTTCGATACACTTCACCCTATCTGGATCAATCCGAATTCCATTTCTATCAAGTATGTGGCCCAAAAATTTTACAGTATCCTGACCAAACACACACTTGTTCTTATTGAACTTAACCCCAAACTCAGCCGCTACGCGCATTACCTCCCCCAACCTCTGATCGTGTTCATCTCGCGTCTTTCCGTAAACTAATATATCGTCAATAAACACCTCCACACCCTGCCTTGCAAATAATTTATACATTATACTGTGAAAAACTTCTGACGCACAACTGACCCCGAACGGTAACCTGAGGAAGCGGAAGCGCCCAAAAGGGGTCGCGAATGTGCAAAGTTTTGAGCTAGGTTCATCTAGAACACACATATAAAACCCTTTACTCGCATCTAACACCGAAAAATACATGGCACCCGAGATATTAGCCGTTATTTCATCAAGAGTGGGGAGTTGGAAATGGCTTCGCTTTATCGCTTTATTTAAATGCTGAGGATCCAGACATAGTCGAATATTTCCATCCGCTTTTTCTACTATCACAATATTGGAGACCCAGTCAGTCGGTTCACTAACTGGCACTATTATATTTAACTGCTGAAGCCTTTGCAACTCCTCCTCTAATTTTGGCCGTAATTTAATTGGTATTTTTCGAGACCCTCTAACAACAGGCGGGACAGTTTCATCAATTGTTAACTTATGTAACCCCGGTAACTGGCCAATTCCCTCAAATATGTGCTTATGCGACGCTATCATCTTACTAATGTTCGAGTCTTTAATTTCATAAATACGCTTTATTAATCTTAATTGTACGCAAGCATCTCGCGATAACAAACTGTCACAGTCGGCGTCTAGCACATATATTTTTTGTCTAATTATAGCATCATTAAAACTCAAATCCGCTTCAAAACAACCTACAACTGGTAATATATGTTTACTAACCTCTTTCAATATTGAACTCGCCTTACATAATAATTGCTTATCAAATCCGGCACCCACATAATTGTTTATCGAGATAACTGTCACGTCCGCGCCGCTGTCCAATTTAAACTGCACCCGTGCTCCGTTTACTACTATCCACTCGTACCAGCCCTTTCTGTCAACACTTCCGATTTCAATTCCCCTTATCATAAACTCCTCCTCTTCGCTCATTTCCTCCGTCGATTGACACGATAACTCACGCATCGTATGACTCACAAATCCGGACGACCGACAACATCTCGCGAAATGGCCTCTCCTATTACACTTAAAGCATGTCACTTGCACAGCTGGACATCTGTTGCCGTCATGCGCGTAGCTACAATTCCAACATCGGCGCTCCCTTCGGCCGGCACCGGCAGCGGTCGTGGCGCGGGGCCCGGCGGGCGGCGGGCCCGGGCGGCCGGCGGCCCGCGGGCGCGCCACGACGGGCTCGACGGCGGCGCTCGGCGCAGGCGGCTCCGCGGCGCGCACGGCTCCGGCCTGCTCGCTCGCCACCTCGGCCGCCCTGCACCATGCTGCGGCGTCTTTTAACTCCAAGTCCGACTTTCTGAGCATCCTTTCCCTCAGCTGGCCATCTTTTATCCCCCTTATCATTTGAGTCAAAATCAAGCTATCCCTTAGATCCCCAAATTTACACGATTTACTTTTCACTTTCAATGCGGCATAATATTTCTCAAACTTGTCACTTCCCTGAGAGCACTCAAAAAACAGATGTCTCTCAAAGTTAATGTTTTTTGTTGGGTCACACCTCGATTCAAACTTTTCGCACAACACATCAAAATCGTCCTTTTCGGCCTCTTCAAAGTCCAATTCTTCATATATTTCACGCCCACTTTTACCAATGATATGTAAGAATAACGCACATTTTTCCTTCCCCGATGCCCCATCACGCCCCGAAGCTACCAAGTACCAATCGAATGTCTTTTTCCAATCACGCCAATTGTCCGCCATATTACCGTTGCTGCCGTCGCATAACGGCGGCGGCTGTTGTAAACTTGCATAGCCCTCATTCTGAGCGGCCGACCCTGCAATTTCTTTTCCCGTCATCACTAAACAACCGAGACGTCCGATTTACGATTAATACACTGAGTTATTTACACCTGACACCATGTAGTATTCGGGGTTAGGGATCTAAGTAAAACCACCAAGATAGCTAGACCAAGACTGATTTATTTTAATTCTAAACCTACCGCACATTCCTCAGCTACCCACATCTATAATTATGATGATATACCTATGTATGTATACAACAAATGAAACGTCCTATTTTTAAAGGTAAATATTATTGCAAAGCTCCGGCTTGTTCAATAAAGCATAGCACGTTAGCACAGAAAATAAAATTAACTTAATTAGTAAAAATGTGGTGTCAAAAATTGCTTGCTGGAGGAACCTTATTTTGGGAGATAAAAAGCGAACAAATTTATATTTAAGGAACTTTATTTATTACTAAAATCTTGCCTATGCAATGTTAGTGGCTTAATCTAAACTTATGACCTCTGTGTGAACCTCTAACTTGATTTGACGACACCTAATGGTAGAACTTAGCTCAGTGGACGGCGGGGCCGCTTAATAGGTCCAGAATCAAGCTTCACACAGAATTCTACTTATTTAAGAACTAAATTATCGTAACTCTAAATTCGATGTACCAGGATTTTCAAAAGTCTTTATGCTACTTTAATGGTTGCTCATAGTTTTAAATTCACTCTACACTTTACAGCTGGTGCTGATGCCCTACAAAATTAAAACATGGAAAGGACTGCGGCGCGTCAGCGCGTCAGCAGAGGCTGATGGACAGCCTTATTGATCACAATTTGACAGGTGACATCGAAACCGGTTTAGCATTTTGTTACATCGATGACATCGTTATTTGCTCATCAGATTTTCAGACGCACTTGCTTTTGTTAAATCGTGTGTTGGCGAAGTTAGAAAAGGCGAATTTAACAATTAATTTCGAGAAATCTAAGT
Source organism: Cydia splendana (assembly GCF_910591565.1). NCBI lineage: Eukaryota > Metazoa > Arthropoda > Insecta > Lepidoptera > Tortricidae > Cydia > Cydia splendana. The sequence continues at coordinate 13,160,803 of NC_085982.1, read as the reverse complement.
TTTTCAGGCAGTCCATAAAATACCTCGGTTACGTCGTGGACGAGTTCGGGTTGCGTACTGATCCTGATAAGGTTTCTGCCGTTCTAAACTTCCCCACACCGACGAACGCACGTGACGTAAGGGCATTCTTAGGAACGTGTTCTTGGTATCGACGGTTTATCCGAAATTTTGCATCTATAGCCGCTCCTTTGAATAAACTTACGTCACAGGGCAAGAAGGCGCCACCTTTCGAATGGTCTGCAGAAGCAGAGGAAGCATTTAAAATTTTGAAGAACGCTCTAGTGACGGCACCCATTTTGGCGGTACCGGATTTTAAAAAAGAATTTTCTGTACATTGTGATGCCTCTTCGTACGGAATTGGTGGAATGCTTTCTCAGACCATCGAGGGTGTTGAGCATCCGATCGCATACGTTAGCCGCGCCCTAAACAAAAGTGAGCGCAATTACAGCGCCACGGAAAGGGAGGCTCTTGCGGTTATATTTTCAGTGGAGAAATTTCAGGCGTATTTAGGCTCACGTAAGTTTAAAGTGATCACGGATCACGCGTCACTCAAATGGTTCATGAATCTTGAAAACCCGTCAGGGAGGTTAGCTCGTTGGGGTTGCAGACTGTCTCAATTCGACTTTGAGATTGAGCACAGAAAGGGATCGCTTAACGTTGTGCCTGACGCACTGTCAAGACTTATGCAAGTAGACGCAATAAACGTGACAAATGATGACGCTGAGCCAGATGAGTGGTATGATAAGATCTTCAATGGTTGTAGATCTTTTCCCGCGAATTTTCCAAATTTTTGTTTAAAGGACGGGAAACTTTTTAGACTTTCTAAGTCAAAGTACAATCTGTTGCGAGAGTTCGATTGGAAGGAAGTGGTGAAGAAGTGTGATCGTAAGAGAGTTTTGCAGCAAAATCATTGCGAAGCAACCGCTGCGCATTTAGGTGTTTTTAAAACTCATCGCCGGTTGGCGTTGACCTACTTTTGGCCTGGTATGTACAAGGATGTAGTCGAGTTCGTAAAAGCGTGCGATGTCTGTGCAGCGTACAAGCATTCGCAAAAACCGACTGCAGGCCTCATGGGACAGCCAAAGGTATGTCGACGACCATGGTTGGTAGTTAGCATAGATCTTGTCGGTCCACTGCCGCGCTCTCGCGCAGGTTATACATTTTTATTTGTTGTTACATGTTGCTTTTCGAAACACACCCTGCTATTTCCACTTCGCCGCGCTACTAGCGCTTTGGTGGCGAAGCATTTTGAAAACCATGTCATTTTGGAACATGGCGTTCCTGAGACCGTGATTGCAGACAATGGAACGCAATTCACGGGATCAGAGTTTAAGCAGTTATTGAAACGCTACAACGTACCTAACATTTTTTATGGCCCGCGCTATACTCCGCAGGTAAATTTAGTCGAGCGTTATAATAAAGTAGTAATGACCGCCGTAGCGTCTTACGTAAAGGACAATCACCGTACATGGGACGAAAAGCTGCACCAAATCAGGTTTGCGATAAACAGTGCAGTAAGTGAGACCACCGGGTATTCTCCTTTCTTTTTAGTGCACGCTAGGGAACCCGTCATTAACGGCTCGCTTTATAAAGATACTGATAAGCAGTATGCTGTGGGTATGCCTAGAGAGGAGTATGCAGGCGAGTTTGGTTGTATGAGAGAGATTTTTGAGCAGGTTAGGTTACGTATGCTGCAAGCACATGCAACAAATGCCAAATATTATAATTTGAGACGCCGAGAGGCGAAGTTTTCAGTAGGGGATATTGTTCACAAGCGTACTTACACGCAAAGTGACGCCTCTAAGTTTGTTATGTCAAAACTCGCACCTAAGTATGAACCGTGCAGGGTAAAAAAGGTTTTATCTCCTTTGGTTTATGAGCTTGAAAGGCTGGATGGTCACCCAATTGGGTCGTGGCATATTAAAGATTTTAAGTAGGAAATGGAAGTTAGGTTTCGAGGTGGAAGTTATCTCTGGACGCAAGACCCCGAGTCACTTTGGCTTGTCGTCTTGCCGCCAGGGTTGACAACCACTATCACCTACCTCTCATAACATAACAAAAAAAACAGTTGAGATCGTTAGTAGTGTTAAATATTCGGTAAATATTTAATTCACGAATTTTGTTCGGAATGTGGCGAACAGGAAAAACTGTTTCGTTATTATTTTTTTGCATGGGCGATGAATGTTTGAGTCTGTTAGTGCGTGATGTATGTGCGATGCGATCGAAGCTGTGCTCAGTCTCAGAGCGATATTGGGATATAGGACTTAGTATGGTTTTAGAGCGTAGGGGAGTTATCCTTGGACGCACGATCCCTCGTCTTGTACCAGTCGTCGTGCCGCCAAGGACGACAAACCACTCACCTGCTAAGTACCTCTCAACCCCAACATCGGAGCTATCTTTAATATGACCAAATGGTAACGCATTGTTGCGCTTTGTCCGGTACTTACCATACCCGACAAACATCGAAATAGTACTTTGTTTGTTTTTGTTTTTAACTTAGTATATATTTTTTTTAAATCATGTGTCGTTAGGCGTAAGACCTAACGATTTTTTTTAATAGTACTATTTCGCATGTTGCCGTACCTCGGTTTTGTTTAGGTATACCATATTTTTTGGGGGGTGTTGTGCAACATGATTTTGGACGTTTCGTTTCCTCCGACAAGTCAGTCGGGGACAAACTTTTATAGGTAGAGATTGAAACTTAAGTTAGCAACTTTGATGGTTTGAAACTTAGATTTTGTTGGATTGTTTTCCGGTTTGGATTTATGGTTGTTGGAGTCGGGTGATGGTTATTGCCTAGACTTCATCATTTTGCCCGGTCAAGAAGAGTTTATATTGATGAATGCTGAATATCGGTCCTGGCGGTTGGATTTGGCTTTCTCGGCACAACAAGCTTTTACCGCGTTGTACTGAGAAGGCCAACGGTTTGTTCACTGGTTCGTAAGATAAAACGGAGGTTTTTTCTATGTGTTGCGCAGAGGCCGCATAGTTTTTTTTCACCTTCCGTATGTTAACGTGGGTTCGAGATTTTCCTTTTTGGTCGGTTGTTTTTAGATTCGGTTAATCCATGTTTGTGGAAACGGTAGTTTAAATTTTTTTTTTTTGATGATATATGTATCATAGAGTCCTTAGACTCCTGTGAGTCAGAATCTCGAAGCCGCGTTAGGTTTTTGTTCAATTTGAATAGCTTGTGTAGTAGGTTAGTTTGCTTGCCTTTGGTTTGTTGTTGGTTTGGTCCAATAAACTTATTTCAAGGATCCAAGTCGCTGAGGACAGCGAGCGGTTCACCTACGTTGAACCTTAAAATCGGGGAGGGGGCTATTGTAACGTAGTACATTTTTCTAAATTTATATTAAGTATTATTGAGATGATTCATAATCAAAAGAAAAATACTTTTTCTTATTTCAACGTTTTTAACAGTGTCCGAAACGAACTGTATTAATTGCACCTATTTGCATAATCTGTTGCATTCAGATGCACATCTAGATGCTTATCTGTTGCCGGGGTTGTCATACGAGTAAAAATAAATAAAACTTGAGATATTTATATTGTCACTCCAGGAAAACTTTGTATGATTTAGGTATGTTTTCTCAGGTAAAAAATAATTTTGATATAAAACAAAACATAGAAATTACAGACTTACAAAGTGGCTCTGGAATGAAACAATATTAGATTTAATGATAAAAATATATTTCTTAGGCTCAGGAGTGAAATTGTCTAAACAATTCAGATAGAATTTTCGAAGGATTTGTGTCTTCAAGGGACTGCCACCCTACTTTTGTTAGGCCCTCAGGAACCTCCATATTGGAGGAGTTCATTCGAGAATGATTTGCACATTTGATTTGGGAACCCCTCTGGGGACACTCGCTCGCAAGAGCACAATTCATGGGAAGACCACACTTTCGACATGGTGGTCTGGAAGATGGAAACGGCTTGAGTCCTTCGGAAGCTCCACTGAGTGAGTACTAATTAAATTTCGTGGTGATCAACTCCACAATGGCGCGAAACGTTGTGGGTTTGTTCTTAACCAGGGTTTGGTTCTTTGCAGAGTGACTCCTGCTCGAGGGAAGGGAGCGCTCCGCCAGAAGTCTTAGCAGCTTCCAGTGCGGTGAGCTAAATTTACAATTGTTTCGTTTCTTCTCTAGCGGCCTATAAAGGGCATCGGCTAATATAACCTTTTCTCGGTTTACAGGAGCCGGGAATTTAAATTAAATTTAAATTAAATTTATTTCATCATTTCAAAAGCTTGGAAGTCAATTTAAGAATATGGTTTGGGAGACCTCCTGGATCGAGGAATTAAGCATCCCATCTGCCTCTGCCACGTCGTCTTGGTACCACGTGCGCGGCCCCTGAGCTCTACATCTCCGCTCAGCTTCTAGCCTTCTCGGGGAAACCAGCCTGACACCCCGCAGCGTCTGAGGAAGGTTTTCATCCTGAGGTCGGTCCTTTCCATGTTTTAATTTTGTAGGGCATCAGCACCAGCTGTAAAGTGTAGAGTGAATTTAAAACTATGAGCAACCATTAAAGTAGCATAAAGACTTTTGAAAATCCTGGTACATCGAATTTAGAGTTACGATAATTTAGTTCTTAAATAAGTAGAATTCTGTGTGAAGCTTTATTCTGGACCTATTAAGCGGCCCCGCCGTCCACTGAGCTAAGTTCTACCATTAGGTGTCGTCAAATCAAGTTAGAGGTTCACACAGAGGTCATAAGTTTAGGTTAAGCCACTAACATTGCATAGGCAAGATTTTAGTAATAAATAAAGTTCCTTAAATATAAATTTGTTCGCTTTTATCTCCCAAAATAGGTTCCTCCAGCAAGCAATTTTTGACACCACATTTTTACTAATTAAGTTAATTTTATTTTCTGTGCTAACGTGCTATGCTTTATTGAACAAGCCGGAGCTTTGCAATCTTATTTACCTTTTAAAACAGCACGTTTCACTTCTTCAAATTCAACTTCAACTTCTCCAACTCTAACTGCTTCAACTTTTTCAACTTCTTCAACTTCTCCAACTTCGACTTCTCCAACTTCTTCTACTTCAACTTCTCCAACCTTTTCAATTTCTTCAACTTCTCTAACTTCAACTTCTCCTACTTCTTCAACTTCAACTTCTTCAATTTCGACTTCTCCAATTTCTTTAACTTCAACTTCTTCAACTTCAACTTCTCCCACTTCTTCAACTTCAACATCTACTTCTTAGACTTCAACTTCTCCAACCTTTCAACTTCTTCAAGTTCTCCAACCTTTTCAACTTCTTCAACTTCAACTTCTCCAACTCGAAATTCTTCAACTTCTTCAACTTCGACATCTCCAACTTCTTTAACTTCAACTTCTCGTACTTCTTGAACTTCTACTACTCCAACCTTTTCAACTTGTTCAACTTCAACTTTTCCAACTTCTTCAACTTCGACTTCTTCAACTTCTTTAACTTCAACTTCTTCAACTTCTTCCACTTCTTCAACTTCAACATCTCCTACTTCAACTTCAACTTCTCCAACCTTTCAACTGCTTCAAATTCTCCAACCTTTTCAACTTCTTCAACTTCAACTTCTTCAAATTCAACTTCAACTTCTCCAACTTCTTCAACTTCTCCAACTTCAACTTCAACTTCTCCAACCTTTTCAATTTCTTCAACTTCTCTAACTTCAACTTCTCCTACTTCTTCAACTTCAACTTCGACTTCTCCAACTTCAACTTCAACTTCTCCAACCTTTTCAATTTCTTCAACTTCTCTAACTTCAACTTCTACTTCTTCAACATCAACTTCTTCAACTTCGACTTCTCCAACTTCTTTAACTTCAACTTCTTCTACTTCAACTTCTCCCAGTTCTTCAACTTCAACATCTACTTCTTCAAGTTGAATTTGAAGTTGAAGAAGTTGAAAAGGTTGTATCCAACCTTTTCAACTTCTTCAACTTCAACTTCTCCAACTTCTTCAAATTCAACTTCAACTTCTCCAACTCTAACTGCTTCAACTTTTTCAACTTCTTCAACTTCTCCAACTTCGACTTCTCCAACTTCTTCTACTTCAACTTCTCCAATTTCGACTTCTCCAATTTCTTTAACTTCAACTTCTTCAACTTCAACTTCTCCCACTTCTTCAACTTCAACATCTACTTCTTAGACTTCAACTTCTCCAACCTTTCAACTTCTTCAAGTTCTCCAACCTTTTCAACTTCTTCAACTTCAACTTCTCCAACTCGAAATTCTTCAACTTCTTCAACTTCGACATCTCCAACTTCTTTAACTTCAACTTCTCGTACTTCTTGAACTTCTACTACTCCAACCTTTTCAACTTGTTCAACTTCAACTTTTCCAACTTCTTCAAATTCGACACTTCTTCAAATTCAACTTCAACTTCTCCAACTCGAACTTCTTCAACTTTTTCAAATTGTCCAACTTCTCCAACTTTAAATTGTCCAACTTCAACTTCTCCAACTTATTCAACTTCTCCAACTTCTACAGCTTCTCCAACTTCTTCAACTTCTCGAACCTCCAAGTTGGAGTGGAGGTGGAAGTGATGTTATGATAGAAAAATATGGTTGTCTGTAAAGTAGGGTGATTCAAAAAATAAAATTTATGATATTGTATTTTCCACAAGGCTCTTTTTGTTCCATATCACCTCTTATATCCCTATGCAAAATTTAAACGAAATCGAATAATATTTAGGGGTCGCTATGAAATGACACTTTTTCGAGTACAAAGAAAAGCAGTATTTTTTTTGTATATGGTACTTTTATTGCATATTTTTAACTTATGTTATTAACATTTAAGTAAAATTAGTAGAATATAACAAAGTTGCATTATAATCATATTATCTTTAAATCAATAATTCAATACCCTACTTTTCCTTTTCTCCCGAGCTCATTTTCAATACGTTAGATTTCGACGCAACTGGATATTTCTTTCTGTGAATATCAACGACACGGGGAAGATATTGTTTTTGTTGTTCATTTTTTGTGATGCTAGAATTGTATTTTTGTATTAAAGCAACACCTCGCTCTGCGCAGTCATTTACCACTTTCAATTGGTGGACTTTTTCCTGCATTTCAGTGTAAATTTCATCAGTATGCCACTCTGAAGGATCTTTCACTAGAAATGCTTGTGACTTGTCTTGGCCCTCATTGACAAGCAAGTCAAATAGAGTTTTCGTTCTTTGAGTAAAAAAAATCTCTAATGGCAATGGCTGCTGTATTTGAAAGGTTTTTCCCTCTGGTCTTTTCAAAGCTTTTTTTGTTGGCGGTTTTTGGAGATTTTGAACCATCATTCTTTTTGTCTCAGGTGTAATTCTTGGATCGAATAAAGAAAGACCGATCAATTGCTCTGAAAAGTACCAGAGGTGACGGCGAAATGCTTTCAGAGCAATGGTGCTAATCTTCTTGTTAGGATAGTCTTAAAGCTGTGATATGAAGTTTGCATCGTTAAGAGGTGCTTTTGCTGCTAGCGGAGCTTCGTTCCAATATCGCCCGTAGAGGAGACTCACAAACAGGGATAGCTGTGTAATCGATCGTTTTTCTGCTGCTGTCAGTGTGAATTGGTCTTGAAATAGATATATTTTTAGACAGTAAATAGCTTTCGCCATCCAGCGAGCTCGATGTATAGCCCCGGGCTTGCGGAACTTAGCTTCAGCAGTTATTTCCGAGCTGCCGAGGAAGATACGGTACAAATTCAGCAGTTCAAGGTAATCATCTCTGGGTTGTTGATGGTTTATCGCCTCATTGTAGTATTGACTAATTTCCTGGCGTATTGCAATGAGTTCCGCGTTCTCATACAAATTTTCGCTGCCAACTGAGAATTCTTCCTGTTTTATCTCCGGCCATTTCTTTTGGAAACGTTTGATCAGACCAATATCAGGACCACTGCTCGATCCGAACAAAGCTTTGAAAACATCAGAAAGAATTATTTCGAGAACATGATGTCGACAAGCAATCCAAACTAGTTCTTTGTCTAGAGCTTCCTCAATCAAAGTACATGCACCCAAGTTCAACCCAGTGTTCGAAGCAGTTGTGTCAAAGCAGAGTCCACGCACCTGAGCTCTCAACTGCCAGTTGTCGAGGGTCTGTAAGCATGCGGTCGCTTGTTCACATCCGGTACCCCTTTTGATGGCTGGTACCGCCAAAAGCTTTTCTTCTCCACCGCTACTGACAATGATAGCTACACGGTCAACTTGCCATACTTCGTAAAATAAAATTTACTTGCAAATCATAGCGACCACTAAGCGTTGTTAGAATAGGCTGATTTTTGGTGCACATACGTTTTTCGATCAAACGAACAAAATAAAACTTGTGGAGCAAGGAAAAACTAAGATATTTTTTTTTCCTTAGTAAAGTGAATCACCCTACTGTAAAGTCGGTTTACGGACGATAATTTTGCGTGATAACGTCATAAGAAAACGTTACCATGGAGATTTGTCCACAACGTGACACTTTTTCGTGCATGCTACCGGTGTTCATCGATTTATAAGACGTTATCACATCAAAATTAATAAATAAATGAAAGAAAATAATATCTTAATTTCGTTACAAATAAAGAAAGTTCGCATTTTTGACTAGGGGCTATACATAAATTACGTCATTTCAAATTAGGGGGGGGGGTCTGGACATCGGATGACGGTAGCATGAAGTAGGAGGAAATGGGGTCATTTGAAGCATGATTTTTGGATGATTATAGGGGGGTCCAAAATCGTCAAAAATCGATGACGTAATTTATGGACAGCCCCCTAATTGTAATTAGTCATCCATTTTGGGGGCGAAAAGAAGGATGTAATAAAAAGCAGATTTGTTTAAAAATTATGGTACCCAAATTACTAATTCCACGCAGACGAAGTCGCGGGCAAAAGCTAGTACCTAATAAGCAAATTAATAACCACCCGAGTAATTGTGTACTTAGTTTTTGATGGCGGTGCCAATTCAAAATCCCAGTAAACCAAAATTTTAGACAACGAAGAACGCTGCACTTACTTGCATAACCACATAAAGACATAGTTTACTCATAATTTAAATACGAATTTACTAAAAACCGTGTCTGCGTGCGGCCATGGCGATCGTGGAGTGTCTCCCTAGTCGGACAAGGCCGCCGCGCCGCGCCGCGCCTTCGCCGCGTTCATGTGTGAGTAGGACACACCTATACGTATCAACGTTTTGTTTCACCTCGCCGCGCCGCGCCGCGCCGCGTGTTCGCCGCGCGTTCGCCGCGCCGCGCCGCGCCGCGCCGCTTCGCGTCTAAATCGCTCATGTGTGAGTAGGACACACCTATACGTATCAACGTTTTGTTTCTTCCTCGCCGCGCCGCGCCGCGCCGCGCCGCCGTCGCGAGTTGTTCGCTTACGTAAGACGTAGCGTTACACATTAATGACTTTGCATAAAACTTTATGAATCGGGACTTTCCGATGTGATGTGTTGACACTCCTGTAGTAAGGACAGTCAACGGTAAAAATATGGGTGTACATATCATCTCAAAAACATGTCCCATAACTCTTATGCCAGTGAATTAAGAACTATGGGACATATTTTTGAGTATTTAAGTTGTCTACACCCATATTTTTACCGTTGACTGTACTTAAGTAGTTGCTACTTATGTAACAGATACAGGCAAATAAAAGACTGTCAATTGGCAATATGTGCATACACAAAAATATTAAATATAAATATTATATTATAGGACAAATTTACACAAATCGACCTAGTCCCACGGTAAGCTCAATAAGGCTTGTGTTGTGGGTACTAGACGACGATATATATAATATACAAATACATATATACATAGAAAACATTCATAACTCAGGAACAAATATTTGTGATAAACACACAAATAAATGCCCTTAATACCGGGATAAATAATAATACAAATAATTTTATTTAATTGCTTACTTACTTCGAACATTGTATTTGTATGAAAGCCTTAAGGGATCTCAAATTATTGCCAATGTGACAACGTCAGAAATCTTATTCCTTGTGTGGACGCAAAGATAATTCAGTATAGAGGTGTATTGTCAAAGTAGATTTTGTAGTCACACAAATTTTACTGCCATCATTCGACACAGGATTACTTTTAGAACGCCATTTGACTTTAATCCTTGTACTTTCTGATACCGTATATGTTAAAATTGTTAAATATCAAAGGGTGTCGCCATCTACACGACTATAGGCCAAAGGTATGACTCTTTTCGAGCATATCCTTGGTGTACGTTTTTCTCATCATAGATATCACATAAAGTGCATCCACGTTGCAGTTAACTTTTGAGGAGCAACTCATGAACAACACTGCAACAGTTATACCTGATGTTGTTGCAAAATGTTAGCATATCTAGGCTTAAAAATACCAGGATGCGTAGCCAACATGCCAATCGTTTAGGTACACGCTCCGTAGCGAACGAAACGCAACTGTCACTGTCGCACTAATATGGAAGAGTGATAGAGAAAGATTATCGTATCGTTCGGAAAGGAGCGAATGATTGACATCTTTCTTATCTCAGCACGCTGGGGCGTTTCGTTAACTACTGGCAAAAAACATAATCCAAAAAAAGGGATATCTACATTAAAAAGCAATGGAAATAGATATGGACATTTTAATTCCTTAGGAAAGTACAACTGTGTTCAAATCACCAGTCTTAATCATTTTCCTTGTCTCTAGAATGAAGTAGGTATAGGAATCTCCAATTATGAATGAAATTACGTTTGTAGTAATTTGACATTCCTGTGGTCTGTCTTCCTTTAAACAGCTGTGTTGAGAAAAGTCATTGAGACAAACTCTTCGTTGTGACGTAGGTAGAAATAACGTATTTAAAATAAATATATTTGTCTGTCTGTACTTAGCTACTTATAATATTAACTTAGATAAAGCTTTGATCGTGCCTTTAATGAACGCACTCTTTACGTTTTAAAATGCAAGCGGTTTTTTATATCAAAAATACTAAGATAACATTTCGTTTGGCCAGTGTACGAATACCAGCTGTACTACACATAAATATTAGTTAATATGTCCCTAGACTGTTAAGAGAAAAATCTGTTTAACATATTTTATGCCGTGATTGCCATGTGATTACTCTCTCAAATACCTATCTTATCTTAATAAAATCAGTGAATGAACTATGAGTCATCTAAGGTACGCACGCAGCCTCCAACGATGTCACAATACGGACACATTTCTACAAAAATAACAAGATTAGCAAGAAGCAGTGTTGACAGGTGAGTGTCAAAATTATCGTACGCCTATCAAAAAGGCGTACCCCAAAAAATTCTTGCAAAATAAGCTTAAGTTTCCACAATATAATCAAAGAAAGCACAATATTCGTCAATTTTCGTTTCAAAGTAAGTAAGTAAGTAAACACGTTATTATAATACCACAACACACTACTACTCGTATACGAAAAGAACGGAATAATAGTACATCAGATAAAACCTAAAAATGTATTACAAGGGCGAACTTATCCCTAAGAGGGATCTCGTAGGTATATGCAGATTACTCTTACAAAATAAATATCTTAAAATCATGAATGAAGTATGAGTCATACTACGCACTACACAGCCTCCTCGTCACACATGCGCCGTGAGTAAATGACTCACGCGGCGGTTCTCAGAGCTAAATCGTTGTTTCTCGGAGACCCGTTATTATGTATACCGTCATGGTTTTATAGCACTTCCGAGGGTGACACACCCGTGATGAGATAAATATGTATTAAGATTTAGGTATGGTGTCAGATTGATTTCCATCTTCATCATCATGTTACATCCTTCTGAGTCCCCCTTGTCATTATTGCAGTTTTGAATTTGGAACCTTCTTGCATTCCAATTCAATTCAAAATTCCATTTGTATTAAATCCCTTATAAAGGCCTCAGGGACTCAGGAGGATACTAAAGAAAATACAAACTAAAATTAAAAACTAAGCTTAAAAATATACTATAAATAGAAAAATTGTATGGCAATGCTGATCAGATATGACCCAGCCCTCTGGTCACGCGTCAAGTCAACTAATCTTACATATATGTATTATAAATAATATGTTTTGAAATACATAGTCCTACTTTAAATGGATTGAACTGTGCGTAGTCTGTCAGTAACTATTTACTTAATTCGTCTACTTTATATATTTTGATCCGCATTTTTTTGGCATAGCTGCAAATCTTTTTGCTATTGCTGGAAAAAAACACGAAAACATGTCTATTTTCATTTATTTTATATTGTATATTGTTATCCTGCATACCAAATACCATAGCAGTTTAATTTTAGTATAAGTAAAATAGCTAGTGATTGCCACCAAGAGATCTGACCAACAAAATTTTGAACAGAAGCATATTTTTGGAGTAGTCGAGATAAAAGGTAAAAATCCGTGCGATAGCCATTTCTTCTGTCGCTATTTTTGCGCGGCGCACCATATCTTTTGTCCCATTCTAATTTTCTGGCTTCAAGTACCCCCTTAAAGCGAATTGTCTTAAGCAAACCTTATCAAGTAGTAAAAGTATATTCCACAGCCAGAGACTCAGAGAGTCCGCGGCAGGAAATCCTCTCAAACCGCACAGTGGGCGATCATTTAGGTTCCAAGGCCGTAGGGCACGTTTGAATAATTCGACCAATGCCACGGCCATAAAAGTTCATTAACAGATCCATTGCCATACCGCACAGTGGGCGTAATTAAATTGTAGGGTTCCGTACCGGGAAGGTTTTTAGGCTCAGTAAAGCAAGAAGTCGTAAAATACCTTTAATACAGTTACTGGCTTAGTCAATTTTGTTATTTCATTATTTTGTTTATTTATTCTGTCAGAGAGTAGTATTACATAAATTATACAATATTATACTATTCTTTACCTACTAGTAAACTTTGTATGTAGTTCGGAAACTTCTGTATATATAGGAATCCAACTCACGCTTGACCACTAACATGAGGTTTTACGCAAGCAAACATATAAAAATGTCTTTTACGATCACTACACAGCAATAAAAACATATCAAAACACTATAAGTGCAGCGGTTATCTCATAAACAACAACAACATACTTAACTAATCATTTATAGACCTTACATCTATGCACTTAGGTATATAATCGTGTAACTAACTGTCAGGCGTGTTCGAATTTTAGTTATTCGATCTGTTTCCGATATGATACTCATCTGTCAGTGTCAAAAGTGTCGTTTTTGATTGAAGAAATGGCACTTTAGACACTGACAGATCAATATCATATTGGAAACAGATCGCCTAACTAAAACTCGGATTGGCCTGTTACTGTATCCACTATGCTACTTGCACATCTACATCAGACGACCCAAGGTTGCTTACCTCTTCCGGATTTACCGCCAATCAAAAATGCACGTTATTGTAAAAAGCTTAAGGTTTGTTTTTACATGTCGCACAATAATGGTATCAGATATGCTTTTATTCACTGTGACAATGGTTGCAAAGCCATTGACTTTAGCGAGGTTTTATATAAATCATAACTTTAATGTGACATTACAATGTAATGTTTGCAAAGGGCTTATTATTAACCGGGCAACTAAAATATTAAACAGGAACTTTCATTGGGCATATAATAATATAATTTGGCTATGCATTAATATTTTAGCGCCAATAAATTTATGTTAGCCTCAAATATAAGCATCATATTAAAAAAAAAACGGTAGCAAAATCAAGCCACCAAAATAATTTATAGGGAACTTGAAATGATAAGTTGGCGTCTAAAATAATAAGTTGGCAACTAATATTGTAAAGCGATCATAAAATTTGGTTATCATCTAGTTGTTCACATTTAAGTAAGGGGTCATCCATTAATTACATCACACGTTTAGGGGGGGGAGGGGGTCAAGAAAATGTGACATGTTGTGACAAGGGGGAGAGGGGAGTCACAAACTTTGTGACGTCACTTTAACTTCATCAGTGACCTAAATTTTATTTTAATCATTTTATTTACTGTACAGTTCACAAACAAGTTTTTGGAACGATAATCGTTTTTATTAGTTTAATTTTTTTTCATAATCAATTTTGGGTTATAAATTTACTAATATTTTGTCAAAAAATTAATAATACTTAATTCGATTTGCCGATTTCGTTGAAAAAATGTGACGTCACACCAGGGGGGAAGGGGTTTGCCAAATGTGACCAAGTGTGACAAGGAGGGGGGGAGGGGTCAAAAAACCTTGAAATTCGTGTGACGTTATTAATGGATGACCCCTAATGATGTAGAGCATTTTTATCGTTTCAGGTAGTATTTCAATACGAAAGCAGTTAAATTTAATGAATATTGGTCACTATTTACACAAAACATCTCAAATTAGGTAATTTACCAATCCGCAATGGTCAGTATACTTATAGTCGAAATTCCTAATCATGAAACATCTAATTTTACCATTATACCATTAGATCTTTCAATTTTTAATTACCAATTTCCATAGTTACCACTGTGTTCTGCCAAGGTCAAAAGATAGGTGCGACGACGAGCGAAGCGAGGAGCGTATTAGGTTGACCGTGTAGTGACCAAACAAAATATTTTAAAAGAACTTCATTTTTGAAATAATAGATAACCGTTTTCTTTTTACAATGTGCTTCATAAATGGTCTCCAATATAATAATTCAGTTACCAAATAAATACTTGGTTTCTGCCTAAAAATAATCTAAAGCTATAACGGCATTAAAATACAACTAATATTGATATATTATAAGGCTCCGTTTTTGTTGCCAAACTATTAATTTTAGTACCTATATCTATTTTTTTAAACTACCCAAATTCGATGAATTAGTTGGCCGGTTAAATAAGTACGTGCCTTTGCAAAGTAGCGGGGTACTACCACCACTCTTAAGGTAACATTCCATTTCTGACCGCAGCTGCACTATTTTTTACTGCTCCGACACGTCGATGTTATTGTCAATTTCCATAGTAAAATTAATGACATTGACAAAACAATGAATGACAACAGTAGTGCAGCTGTCGTTGGAAATGGACTGTCACCTTTAATTGTCCATTGTTCGCGTTTTGAAAACATAATTGCGTGTATTGGTGTGCGTGGATATTGTGAGTGTGGCGTGTCGGACTATTGACAATAATCGTATACCTTTAAACAAGCAATCCTTGTATATTTATTTATTTATATATACATATATATTTCGGGTATCTCGAAAACGGCTCGAATGATTTTATGATATGGGGGTTTTCGGGGGCGAAAAATCTATGTAGCTAGTCTTATCTCTGGAAAAACGCGCATTTTAGAGTTTTTATATGTTTTCCGAGCAAAGCTCGGTCTCCCAGATATTTAACATTATGTGTAGTGGGCGGTTTGAAAATGTGATATCTACCCCAAACTTTTTCATACACTTTTCGTCGGGTAGTTGCACAAATCTCTGTTTTGACATTTTGCTGGGACATCAGTTAGCCGCGACCACGACCAGTGAAACCTGTGTCGAAACGTCGGTAAATAAAGGTCATAAAATAAATTCGCGTTATTCATGGTATTAACTCACATTTATAGACGGGTCGTCTATAAATGTGAGTTAATACCATGAACGATGTTACGCAACACACATTGCATGAAGAGTGTTTATGTATATTAAATCATCAATAAACCATAAAATTTAATAAAGTCAGATCAAGTTAACTCGCCAGCGATTTTGATTGCTGTGCAAGTGTTATTTTAAACGTCAAACTTATATGAAATTACGACGTTTAAAATAACACGTGCACAGTTTGTGCTATCAAAATCGCTGCCGAGTTAGCTTGGTCTGACTTTATGTGATTTGTGCGTAAAGTTTAATTTGTTAGTCATTTGAGTCTTTACACATGGGGTCATTATTGACCTCTAGTCAGACTTCTATAGTTATCTAGTTCGTTGCTTGTACTATGTTTAGTTACGTAGGGGAGACCGAGGTGAGTTTTGACAGAGGAGAGTTGTGACATTGTCGATTTTTTGGAACCTAATGACTGTTAGCGAGCTCGCAACAGTGTGCGTTTGTTAGCTCGTAACTTGAACTAACAAACGCGCGCTATCGCGACCTTGTTTTTAGTTAATACATTCCAAAAAATCAACGATTTCACAACTCTCCTCTGTCACAACTCACCTCGGTCTCCCCTATAAAAGATTCATATTTCTTAAGAAATAATTAGCGTCCTTACCTCTTTACCACTAAAATTCATAAACAACTTCAATTTATTAATCTAGATAGCGCTGAAAGGCGCTCTAAAGTTTGCCGAATAAATTCAAGATGTAAGTGTGTCGCCTTTTGTTTGGGACGCTCCTTCTTTGTAAATTGGATCTAGTTGTTCTAGAAGAGTTACGGAGACAAGCGCCATCTTGAGATAATGTTTTGTAATGTTCAACTCAAGCACTTTTAAATTCTAGACTTTGAAATTTTGCTGTGTTTCAGCAAAGTAAAAACTCGAGTTTTTATCATCTTGATAGATACCTGGTTTTTGTAGAGACTTGAGTCCTTTTCATAGAACTCTCATTTTTCTACAGAAAAATTCAGAATGCATTGTCTTCGTACCTGAAATTCATGGGTTATTGGGTACCTAGCTAGACCGTACAATAACGCTTATATTCTTTCCTGCCACTAGTATTTTGATAAAACCTACAAAATTGTTGATAGAGTCTTTATTCGGATGCTCGAGTGCTTTTGAGTTGCGCTTAAAAAGACTCAACAAAGGCCTCGGGACTTTACTTGGCAGTTTTTTTAGCGCAGAGTTTCGTAAAATTTAGACTCAAAAGACTCGACTTCCTACCAACAATAGTATTGATGCAGGTTCAAGTTCGAACTGAGTAATAATTTTTTTTTATGTTTTTGATTCGTTTGATGACTATTTGTCTGTAGTTTATTATGATATAAGTCATAACTTAGATTTATATTGTGATGATTACTAATATACCACAGACAATAGAATAAAGGGTATTACCAAAGTTATATAACTATTGTTTAACCATCCTGTTGGTTTCCAGGAATGCTCTGACTTTACAGGTCACGCTTTAGGCCAATGTTAGTAAATGTTACCTACTTTTATTTTTATATATTTTTTACCAGACAATTATCTCTGTAGTATAAAGAAAAAGCTGAAAAAGCGACGGAATATATTGTATTTTTTTTAGTGTCCCACCGAAACAAGTTTTTTTGCCGAAACCGAAACCGAAACCGAATGTTCGGCTTTGGCTCTAGTTTCGGCCGAAACCGAAACCGAAACCGAAACTTTTGTAGACTTGTTAAAATCGTTGAAAAAATGTCATAGAACCGCTTTTACACACATATTATGTCATATGCTGTCAACACCCAATGTCCTGGAAATTGATGTTACTTAAGCAGTTTTTTAAGAAAATTACTAGAGTTAGACCAAGATAATTCTGCAACGATTTTGATAACACACGCAGTGCAAGTGTTATTTTAAACGTCAAAACTTTTATGAAATTATGACGTAAGTATAAATAACATTTGCACTAGTAGCACTGTGTATGCTATCAAAATCATTGCAGAATTTTCTTGGTCTAACTCTATTCATTCACCAGTCAAGCTAACATGTAGATACAGGGTCAACCAAAAAACCAACCAAAAACGCGAGCGCAGCGAGCGCGAAATTTTTTGTTAACAATATCGCAAGGCCGGGTACCGATCTTCATCTGGACCTAAAAGTCCGAAGTGCCCCAGTGAGGCGAACTTTCATGCGAAGTCAAAGCCTTCTCCTGCTTGCTCCTGCTTCAGGCTTCAGGATAAGTAGTTGAGCACAGACTCCAACCAATGTCCATTTTATTAAAAAGCGACACCGCAGGCCGAGCATGGCGCAGCGAGGCCAAAGGCTAAGCTGAAGTAGAGGACATGTGGAACACAAACCAATGGTAAATTGAGGTAAAAAGTGAGGCTACGGTCGAGCATTCGTATGAAAGACTGTACTGGGGACGCTTTTAAGGGTTTTTTTTTTCGTTTTAATCAATATTCAGCTGTTCAGCCTCGCAAAATATTAACTATTGAGAAAATCAACTTTGCGGCACTAGTTGAGAGTAGCCTTTAGCCTCGCTTAAAATTTGCCATTAGAGGTATAGCTGGTCAAACCAATTTGTCAGTCAGTAAGAACCAGGAAAACTATACTCATCCTTTTCTTTTGGGTGCTAGTACTAGTCTAAGACAAAGATATAATGAGACAGTCTTTTGACAAACTATAGATAGTAAAATGACTGAATAAGTGAGTGCATGAATAAGAGCGAAAAAGACATCGGTCGACTCGGGCCGAGCTGATACTCGGCCAACGGCAACGTGCGACAGTGCTATCTCATTCACTCCAATACAATTTAGACAGTGTGCGCGTTATAGGTATTGACAGCCTCTTAAGACTGCGTCGACCGTCCAGTGGAATTGTGTTTTATAATAAACCAATTAAGTTCTGTACCTATAAATGAATCAGTATATGTAGGTATTAATATTGTTGTCCTACTTATTCCCCAATTTTTGGTCTTTCTCCGAAGTACCATTTCGTAAGTTTCGGCCCGGCCGGCCGTTTTTTAACCGAAACCGAAACTACAGCCGAAACATGATTTTTTGGCCGAAACTGGCCGAAACCGAAACCGAAACCGAACCTTCGTTCGGACACTATTTTTTTTACATTCTTATTTCATAAATCAACTTATTTCGCTGTAAAAATGTTTTGGAATATTCAACGCAAGCTGAGTGCGACATAAAATAAAATGGAACTAAAAAAATTCCATACTAAATTGTTGCCATGTTTAAGCATTTTACGCCAAAAATGTGACAGTTACGTAGGAAGTGGCGCCCTCAATTATTTTCTACAATTTCTTGTCGGACTATCCTTACAGGCTTTAGGAAAAACGTAAATTTCTATTTCGTTCGTAAAATATCGCGTTCCAGTTTTCGTCATTTTTATATTAGAATATGAGTCAGAAGTCTACACCAAGTAGTTAAAATACAAAAGGGGTGTTTTGTGATTAACCCCTTACCGTTAAATGATTCACATTGCATGACTTCTGTGAGTCAGTAAAGTGTAAAGGGGTGCTCAGTTAATTATTTGTTCCATAATATTTAAATATGTATCTTAATTAACAGCTAACATTTTGATGTGACAATAAATGGGAACCTTTTTTTCTTTGCATTAAAGCTTTCTTTTGAACAAACAATAATTAAAATTTTGCTCACTGAGTGAGACAAAATGACATTCAAGTGACCTGACATTCATGTCATATAAAAAATATGAAAAGGCACTTTTTTACTTATGCTTCATTGTAGTCGTATCTGACATCCGATATCTTATCGGACAGTGTGAAAACGCTCTAAAGATGCAAAATCCTAGTAATCTCTTCCAGAGATTTATTTCAACAAATT
Organism: Cydia splendana; assembly: GCF_910591565.1. Taxonomy (NCBI): domain Eukaryota; kingdom Metazoa; phylum Arthropoda; class Insecta; order Lepidoptera; family Tortricidae; genus Cydia; species Cydia splendana. The sequence continues at coordinate 13,141,506 of NC_085982.1, read as the reverse complement.
CCCGAGTGGTAACTTTTAACAGCTTCCCCCGCATTGTGCGGCAAACGATATTATACTTATCTCGACTTTTTAACGGACACAGAAGTTCTCCCAGTTAGCATTATGAGCGACGTAATTTCATTGTACTGAGTTCTTTCTTAAAGGGAAATGGCGGTAATTCTTCTTGTAATTGTAAGAAGCGACCAAGTATCGTATTTAATATTTACCTTGTGTTATACATGTGTAATCTGCTACAAAAAAATATTTTAATCAGTTGAGGAATGTTATGAAAGTGAAGGAAGCGAAAGAGGTATGTCAGGATCGTAGCAAGTGGAAATCTGTGGTCTCTGCCTACCCCTCCGGGAAATAGGCGTGATATACGAGTTTGTATGTTGTATGTAAGTATTTTAATAAGTGCATTAAACACTATCACTAGCACCAAACGTATGCAATGTGTGCATTATATTATTGACATATTGTAACTTTTTCTGCTTCATTTCATATAGAATTGTCATTTAGTTTGACATGATAGACCCATAGAATTGTCATAAACACTCGTACAATTTGATCCTTCGAGCCGGACTAGTCAAGCTATTTTTCGAGCGTAAAATAACATTTGTTTCAAGTTGAAACTCTCAACTATACTCGTGGACAAATTTAGTTTTTTTTGTGTTCATCTAAATTTGTCCACGAGTAGTGTATTTTTATTCGTAAGATAATGTATAGGGTTTGATTTTTCATAATTTACTAAGTATTACTATTAAAATAATGAAAAATAAAAAAATAACTTGCAACTACGTTTCTCGCTTCCAATAATATACGTTTGGTACGAGCGAGATGTTCATACGTCTCGAGCGAACGAAAACGAAATGAAATCCAATTCACATAAGACGTAATCTTTCCATGCAGTGATTAGGTTTTCGTTGGCGCTTTCTATCCTTGATTGTCATTTGACTAAGCCCCCAGACATAAAGCGGTTAGCTGCAATATGACCAGTGGTTATTAATAATGTAATACTGTCCCGATTTGCTATCGGAACAATGGCCGGTATTCGCAGAAGCGCAGGTGCGCGCGCGCAACACGTGAGCGCGGAACGTGCGCGGGGTGAAGAAAGCACGTATTGTGCGCAAATTAGTTTCATAATGTTATTATAACCTTTATACGTGTTAAGTTCATGTGCAAATATACACAAATGTATCGATTTTAGGAAACACCTCATAGAACAAGCAAAATATAAACTTGATTATTTCTGAAAATATATTTTATAGATTTGTGCTCTCATAAAAAAAATCAGGAGACTAAATCTATGTACATCATACAAAAATTTCATAAGATTTGACTGAAACCACTTTTTCCCAACGTTTGCTGCGGGGTCCTTTCAGAAAGCATGTTTTGTGGACATACATACAAAACGATGCACCAGTGGAAGTCTTTTAGCTGCTGACATGCTGATTTACCTTATGAAGCAATGTCTCTGTCGACGGCAGACACATCATGTCCATAACCGCTTGATAGCAAGACAATTCTACCAAGTCTTTTTCCTTTTCAAAAGTGAAAATCTAATATGAAATTCATGAAAATCTTATTTATAGTTTACTTGGGAAAATATAACAAACACACAGCTTTATTGAATATTAGATTGGAAACTTCTTTGGCGCTTTGTTTCTGAACGAAAACAAATTTTAATCTATAGGTCGTTGCCTTTGTTAAGTAAAACAATATAATTATTGGAGAAAAAACCGAACAAGTGCGAGACGAACTCGCCCACCGAGGGTTCCGTACTTTTTAGTATTTGTTGTTATAGCGGCAACAAAAATAGGCACATAAGAAAATTTCACCTGTCTGCTATCACGGTTCATGAGATACAGCCTGGTGACAGACAGATAGACGAACAGACGGGCAGTCCCGTTTACCCTTTTGGTACGGAACCCTAAAAACGAAATATTTACAAGTTAGACGAAGCTATACCTACCTAGAGGAACTCTCTGAACTATATCGACGGCCTTGGCTTCTTGCGGATATTCTTATTCAATTTTCTCTGATTCCGCAGAGAAACAAGTTACGTGAATAGCATATTTAAGTGTAGGTACATTATGTACAAGACATGTTGTACCATGTCAGTTTGTATCAATATCATATCAAAAACAAATCAAATTGAGATGTTTAAAATCTGAATACCGTTTTATACTTTATAAAGTGTGTATTTACTTATACTCAGACATTACATTATAAAAAGATAACTGTCAAAAATGTGTATGCTGTCCATACATCCTGTGACCTGTCTACTGATTTTGTGTAAAAAGTTATGGATAACATAGAAAGTCCTGCCCTGTCCTAACTTTATTGGCATTCTGACTGAAACTATATGAAACCGGATGATACCTGTTGAATACATGGAAAAGTATATCCGATGTCGGCGTAGCGGAAATTGGATTTTATGGGGGGTAATATCAATTTATTAAAAATAATGTTTAGAATAAGCTTTATTGTAGAACTTACTACATAAGTTGTCGACAGAAAAATAATGGGAGCAGGCTTTGATAATAGAGTGAATACATCGAATTTGCAAAAACTACAGCAGCATTATTGACTTAAACAAAATAATATTGACCAAAACTCAAAGTTTGATCGGAAAATGATTTGTGTGATCTGTCTAAGGCCTTTCACTGTGTACTTTTTTCATGACATTGTCTTCCATAAAATAAAGGCTTGTTGAAAATGTTTAAAAACGATGATTAAGTAATTACACCCAGAATCAGACACAATTAGGCAGATGTATATAGGTAGACAATGTAAGTAATTGAAAAAAACCTTGGTGTACCTCAAGGCTCAGTTCTAGGCCCTATAATTATGAATGATTTATGTCAATGAAATGCCTTTAAATATCCCAGAATGTATATATACTAATATTATGTATACCAGGTTAGGCAAATTGCACATGGTACACATATACGAGTATGTGACGTCCCACGGGTAAAGGTACCTTATGGCGGTAGGCGCTTACGCTATTATTAACGCCGCTCCAATATTATTGCGGCGCTTATGCAACGTAAAGCGCCAGCCGCCATAAGGTACCTTTTGCCGTGGAACATCACATATGCTCCTTAAAGGCTCCTCTTCAGTATAAAACCTTAATAGCCGTTGCAATGGCCTAAGAGACTGACACACATAATTCATACTACCTTGATACGTTTTTCGAAAGCGAGCCAGTATATTAACGGCAGGGGGCAGCACAGGGCCGCAATGGACTTAACCGGGCTTAATTGGCCCCCGAGCTTTGTGGCATTACTGCGGGTAGCTTTTCAAAAGGCCGGCTTTCACAACTTTTTGGGCGGAAATGCTGGCTTTTTGCGAGTTGCATGTTTCTGGTTTTCAAATGGTATTTTTGCGCTTTGGGATTTAGGGTGAGTTATATCTGTGAAAAATGTATTAAATGAGTCTTTATTTTGTAGAAGTTTGATACTAAATGTGCTGCAGTTAGTGATGACTTGATGAGTGCACATATACCTACATATCACATTATTTGTCTTAAATAATATCCATTAGTTAGTAGAGTAGTAGTAATTATTTACTATCCTTGGTACGATTCGTACTGAAAGATATACCTACTATTGTGTATTGTATTATGTACCTACTTGTGCACCATTGTACACACTGTTAATAGATAATTATATTAATATGCATTGTCATTCAACTCGGTGCAAACTTGGCATGGTCGGAGTCTAAGTAGGTATGTCTTTGTTATGATCCTAAAAGGGCTAGTTTAGACCCTTTGCATTAATCACAAACAAACCGTATGACCATATATTACTCATAATGTTTTCTACAAAGCGGTACAGATCACAATTGTCAATTCAGCTTCCTTGATGAGTACTTATAAGATGAATAACGGTGGGTATGGTTTGTGTGACTAGTTGAGTCATACACGTGTCTACTCTGTGACGTCATTACTCTAGCCACTTGTAATTGGCCACTGGAAGGTACGGTATAGTTCATTAATATATACAGGGTGGCCAAAGAATAACTGCATTCCTGTTGCCAGAGAGGTTTTGGGATTATACTGAGCTACTTTTACTATGGGACCAACCCCAAAATCGCGAAAAAACATTTGGCTGTTTCATACATTTTGGCTGGTCCATTTTCTATGGGAGGGTAATTATTTTTATCGCGATTTTGGGGTTGGTCCTATAGTAAAAGTTGCTCAGTATAATCCCAAAACCTCCCTGGCAACAGGAATGCAGTTATTTTTTGGCCACCGTGTATACACTTTTTACCGATTTAAATTTAAATTTGGTTATGTACCTATATGTTAATAAAAGTTCCTGTTTCAATGTCCAGAACATCTGATATTTGCGTAATAGCTGTGCCCGCGGCTCCGCCCGCGTGGAATTCGGTCTGTGTCAGTAAGCGGCTAATTTCTAATCCTAATTTCTCTCCCTCTCCCCTGGAGGCGGAACTTGAAGTAAAGTTGACAGATGGATATGCTAGAGGACTGCAGTCCAGATAAAATATTTTACAATTAGGTACCACTAAATAAAACTACACTCCAAAATCAATAGTTTTTTTCGCCCTTATTCAAATTTTACACGTGATTTAAACGACAGAGTAGTAGATGCAGTGGCGTAGCTAGGGGGGGGCGGCAGGGGCGGCCCGCCCCGGGTGTCGCCCATTTGGGGGGTGACACCCGACCGTGAACATCAGTAGTGCCATCTATACAAAATCGTAAAACTGTGGCAGATTGCACAACCGCCATTAAGGAAATAATATACAACATGCCCGCATGAGGAACCCGAGAGATTTTAACAGAATATTCCTGATCATATTTAAAGACTAAAATGTCCTATAAACTATTTTGGAATTCGCCTAGCTTCATAGTCCAGTACCAACAGCATAGCAATGTACAAATTGCAGAACATTCCCAAAAAGTGGAAACGTTCTCGAGAATGTTCTCAGAACATTCCTGCAACATGGAAATTATTGTTCCGCCATGTTGGATTTTTTCAAAAAAATTTTTTTGTCATAGGAATCTAGACGCCTCTATCTCCCGCCATGCCAAATCTCAGCGCGCTCGAACCAACTTGAAAAAATTAAAAAAAAAGTCGGCCATTTTGTTTTTTTTTAATGCAGGTTGTTTTGTCTCGGGGCCCTCTATGACATTTGGTCGAGCACCCCCCACCTATCACGCACCGATTAAAAGTTGCCATACAAAATAAAAGTGGCCAGTTTTCCCGCAATTGTAGCATTTTTCCAAAAAAAATTTTTTCATAGGTATTTAGAGGGGGTGTCATTCTGAATCCCTAACAACGTTTGTCCTAAAATCACTTGCCCTAACTGGTTTGTTCTAATGGGCACATGCCCTAACGATCAATTGTCATAACGATTATTTTCCATAATGTAATGGTTAGCCTAAGACTCATTTGCCCTAAGCATTTGTACCATAACTATCAAGATCCCTAATGTTTTTTACCATATTCTTCGAAATCCCTAACAATGTTTGGCATAAAATAACATGTTCTAACTGTTTTGACCTAATGGCTATTACCCTAATGATCAATCGTCATAACAGTTACTTTTCCTATTGATCAATTATCATAACAATTACTTTCCATAATGAATGGTAACGAACTGTTGCCACAAAAGTGGGTTAGGTTAGGTTAGAACCGTGACCCTCGCAAAAACGAACTGCTGCCACAAAAGTGGGTTAGGTTAGGTTAGAACTGCGACCATTGTAAAAACGAAATGTTGCCACAAAAGTGGGTTAGGTTAGGTTAGAACTGTGATCCTCGCAAAAACGAACTGCTGCCACAAAAGTGGGTTAGGTTAGGTTAGAACTGCGACCATTGCAAAAACGAAACGCAATAGGGAAATCAAAATTAGGGCATACGAGTGTTAGGTCAAGCAACGATAGGCTAAGTGAAATTAGGTAACATGATGGTTAGGATATATAATTTTTAGGCCTAACAATAATTAGGCAAAAAAAGAATTATGCTACATAACATTAGGATAAATACTCAATATGGAAAGTGTCATTAGGGAAAAAGCTATTAGGACAAAAAAAAATCGCCCATTCGATAATAGGGAAACCAAAATTAGGGAATACGCGCATTAGGACATCTGATCATTATGACAAACAATATTAGGGAATGCAAAGATAGGAGAAAAGATTTTAGGGATTCAGATATAGATCCATTTAGAGGACCCCGAGATTCCGTGACCAAAATTTCAGCGCGCTAGGACAAACTTGAAAAAATTAAAAAAAAAGTCGGCCATATTGAAAAAAACATGGCGGCGTCAAAAACTGCCAGGGTCCCTCTATGACATTTGGTCGAGCACCCCCCACCTAGGTCTGACCGTTTGGCCGGGCCGTCATACATTTTTCTGACCGGAAGCGGTAGACCAAAAGTCGGAATTTTCTGGGGGTAAGGATACTACACCTAAACTATCGTGAATATTCATGGTATAAACTACGATAAATAGATAAATTCTCGTTCTCGAGAACATTAATTCTCAAAAGTTACCAAAAAATTCTCATGTGGAAAGTTTCGCCACTTTGGAAAGTCTTTTTTAAATTATGTGATTATTTCTGTAATTGACAAAAAAAAGTTAAAATTATTTTTGGGTGACAGTTTTACAAATTATAGCATTTACATTTTATGTACAAAAAAATCGAAAAACGAGAAATTATCATGTGGAAAGTTTTGCAACTTTGGAAAGTTTTTTTTTTAAATTATGTCATTATTACTATGAAGTATTTGAACAAATTAAATTATTTTTCAGAAAATATTTTAATTTGTTTTTTATCAAGTAGAAACACTACTATATAAATTATAAACTGAAATAAATGTCATATACTAAGAAAAAGTGACCAAGGCCTCCAGTGCCCCAGGCTGGAATCGAACCAGCGTCCTCTGCTATCGCGGCAGGTGCCTGAACCACTCGGCCACCGGGCCACAGCGACATTAGTCAAATCGACCAGTGCCCCAGGCTGGTTCGATTCCAGCCTGGGGCACTGGAGGCCTTGGTCACTTTTTCTTAGTATATGACATTTATTTCAGTTTATATGTCATTATTTCTGTAATTGACAAAAAAAAGTTAAAATTATTTTTGGGTGACAGTTTTACAAATTTACATACATTTACATTTTATGTACAAAAAATCGAAAACCAATTTTATTTTGGCGAAATTGACGTAAATTTGTATATTTTCCTTATTTTGGCCTCAGAAATGCATGGTTAAAATCTCTCGGGGTTCCTGGTATGTAACAATAATATGTTGGCGCCTCGTAGGTTTTTTTATTCAGAAAGGTTTTTTTTTATTATGTGATTATTTCTGTAATTGAGAAGCTATGTCACTGTTTCTAATTGGGTGACTCTGGACTATTTGAAATTCATAGTGAAATGGGATTTTACAGAATCTCTTTCAAATCGCGCACTTGGCAAAAAAAGTTTTTTTTTAACGTAAATTATTTGTATATCTTTCACGGGACAATGATGACTCGGACCTTTGGGAGGCATGCGCGGAGCCCAAGCCAACATGTAGATGCCCTTATGACACTTATGAAATGTGGGTTACACCGAGCGGATGCTGTCCTTTCCCGTGTCATAGAAGGCGCGCAGAGGCAACACCCGCCAGGGTGTGGACTATTGAGAGTTCATGGAATCTAAAATGAAAGCGATGGAGTAAATTGTGAGCTATGGAATATTAAACGTAATTTTATAATTGTAAAATATTAAACATATTTTACAATTTTGATTGAATTTTGGGGTGACACCCACAGTTTCCGCCCCGGGTGCCACCCATGCTAGCTACGCCACTGAGTAGATGTATATCGGGCGATACAGTAAGGTATACGCTCGCGAGCGAAAGCGAAGCGGCCTGCCTGGCTAGAGCGCCACTCAGCGTGGTCTTCTTCAGACTCCTGAGGAAGACCACGTGTGCCCCTTGTAACCTCAATGCGTTGCGAGACTTTCGCCAATGATTGGATTTTTTTCTGGAAGGCATGGTAATGCGTATTAAATGCGAGTCCCAAATCGTTTGACTCCGCAGACGACCAGTGCCGGATTAAGATATTTTGATGCCCTAAGCATTTCTAGACCATGGTGCCCACTCTCCTCCGCCCTCTTTTTTGGTAAGTTGAGTGACGTTCATTGCCGCATTACATTAATTTTTTCGATATAAAAACGCAATTTGATAGACAGTTGTACATTTTTACTTTTAGTATGGAAATCAGTCACATCATTTTATCACGAAAATTGACAGTGCTACAGCAGTAACGTTGCAACAGAGTAATGCTACTGCAGTCGCCATATCTTAGAAAGTTATTGAAAACGCGAGCGAGGCGAGCGCGAAAATTTTTCGATGTAAAAACGCAATTTGATAAACAGTTGTACATTTTTACTTTTAGTATGGAAATCAATCACATCATTCTATCACGAAAATTGACAGTGCTGCAGCAGTAACGTTACAACAGAGTAATGTTGCTGCAGTCGCCACCCGAATGTCACTTTTATCATATCTTATAATGTTATTGTGAACGCGAGCGAAGCGAGCGCGAAAATGTTTCTACATAAAAAACGCAATTTGATAGACAGTTGTACATTTTTACTTTTAGTCCCTCTTCTCTTTTAGCCACTCTTTTGCAGTTAGACCTTACGCCGAACTGCAAAAGAGTGGCTTGAAATCGAATCTATGCATGTAATCACGACTCTTCTACTGCTCGCTCTTTGGCTTCACTCGAAAGCGCTACTTGATAGGATGCTTTTAGTTTTCGGCTTTCACGGGGCCCCTTACTTTGACAGTTAGGTCTCAGGATCGCGGCTAAGGAGCAACTCGGCTTGGCCGACAAAATCTGGCGTGCAAGAGAGCAAAATTCGCTATAAAATCGGTAACCTTTGTCGAAAAAATCGGCTGGCCGTAAGCCCGAAAGCAAGATTTTTTTTCATGACTTTGAGGGCCTCCGCGTAAGGTCAAATCTAAAGCCTACGTTGGAGATGTTCTTACGTACCCTCACTCTCTTACTTGATCCGTACGACCCTTCGTTATTAGTTGGGTACTTGTACACGTATAAAAGTTTCATGTAGCTACCTACTCCACGACGACTGCAATGCTGATGCAGCCCTGCGCTTTTTTTGCCTACGGTTTTGGTGCCACCTAGACGTTGTGCCCTAAGCAAGTGCTTATTTTGCCTAAAAGGGTTAATTGACCTCTGTCATTTGCAAAAAACGTTGACCTCTGTCATTTGCAGTGCCGGCACTGCAAATGACAGAGTCAATGTTTTTTTTTTAAAGTACCCATCTTCGTGGCCATTATTAAGTGCTTAAAGGAGGCGATAGGGGCTATTCATAAATTACGTCATTTCAAATTAGGGGGCGGGGGTCTGGACATCGGATGATGGTAGCATGACGAAGGAGGAAACGGGGTCATTCGGAGCATGATTTTTGGATGATTTTAGGGGGGGGGGGGGTCACAAATCGTCAAAAATCGATGACGTTATTTATGGACAGCCCCATACGTATGAATATGGATTTGATATGGGTGTGATATAATTACGATGTGATAATTACCACTGTATATATATTGTATATTACGATTAGGTATAATTCATGATGGAGAGAATTAATAATTTTAAATAATTATACAATTATACGCGTGTTGATATGACTGTGTGTTTATTTTACCACTACGTAACTATGTAAACTCATTTTTAGTTTTCTTGATTACTTAATGTTTACTCAGTTTCCCAAAAGATGGCACTGCGCAATGAGGGGCAATTAATTTACTGTCGTTTAATTTTGTTGTATTATTAATTTATGAAATCAACATAATTATTCAATTATTTTTGTTGATATCCGTACCCACACTACCCACTCTTCTAAACTTAGAGTTAATTTGGCAAAATCTTTCTTCGGTGGCTTATTCATGTCACAACGTATTAAATTCAGCGCCATCTGTTAGTTTACCAGGGTACTCAATAGTGGTAGCACATATTTGAAAAAAGTTTGCCCTCCTTCCTAAGTAGCGCCATAAGATTCAGGGGCAAACTTAAGTCAATCGAGTGTTGCGGCCGCCCTCCCTTTTAGGGGTTGAATTTTTATAACCTATAACCTGGCCGGGGATTTTCTCGACAGATTAGTAAAGTTTTCATCAAAATCCGTTCAGCCGTTTTCACGTGATGCGCGTTCAAATAAACAGACAAACAGATAAACAGATAAACAGACAAACAGACAAAAATTCTAAAAACTTTTGGAACGTGTTCTGTTTTCGATTCTAAGTATCCCCATCCAACTTTTTTTCAATTATTTTCCATGTACAGGCTTTCGACCGTCTTCAGCTTTATTATATGTATAGATAGATAGATATAGATAGATAGATAGATAGATAGATAACTCGGAGAACCGCCGCCGTCATGGGAAATTTATGTGTTTCATCCTTCAGATATTATTCGTATTTATAATATTTTTCAAACTCGAAGGGCAGGGTGACACCTGTCAATTCAATACAATTTTGCGAAATTTGGCGTTTTAGGTTATAAATTATATGGAGATGACAAGTCGCTGCCCCAATATTACAGGGTTCTATGCACGGATGTAAGTAAAAAGAGGTAGATATGGTACCAGGCGCACGATCGTGAGCCATCAAATATAGGTTCCGGAACCTATATTTAGTTAGTCGTATGGGTAACGGCAACATGTCAAGTTGTCAAAATCGTTGGACCAAATTTTAGTTTTGTCAACTATGAACGTCACAAGTCTACATAAATAAAAGGTCATTGGTTCTATTTATTTATTTTATTTAAAATTTAAATCAGGCAACAAGGCCCATATTACAAATACCTTACAGACTAACATACATATATATATATATATTATAAACTTAAAGACTAAACACTATTTATGCGACAAAACGGCGTGGCTCCGTTGAATCGGCTGTTCTTGTGTCGGATTCGGCAGTTTGCCCCGGAACCTCCGAAACACGACACCTTTCGGCCAGAAGTCGGCGCACTCGATGGTCTCTTGCAGCGGTCGCGGCACGCGCACCACAAAAGAGTTGAAGTGCACGTAGTGGCGCGATCGAAGCTGGAACACCCTCAGCGAGTAACCGGTCTTCTGGTGTACGTACTCCACCACTTCAGCAGCCGTGGCGGTGTAGTGCAGGCGCGACACATATAGCGCCTTACTCGGTGTAGCAACCCGCAAGCCAGAGTTAGCCGGTTCGGCGGTACCACACTGAGTCTTACGAGGCGCCGTGCGCGCCTTCTTCTTTCTTGATACCAGTGTGAAATCCTCCTCATCCACACCGGCAACAGGGAGCTTCTCCTTGGGAACCGCTCGCTCTTCAGTACCCTTTACAGGTACACTAACCCGGTTAGATGCGACTTTCGGACCGGCGACGACATCCGCGTAAACACGATGACGTGATTTGGAGGAGGCGGGGGGAGGGCGCGCGCGCGGGAGGCTCGCGGGCGGCGACACGACTGATGCGACACATGTTACAGTGTCAGCAACTCGCAAACTGACCGACTCGGCATTTGTGGCTTGCCGGTCATCGCACTTGAAATTTGATGCCGCCGACCGAGTAAGGGCACTGTTTCGCAAACTGAGGACTTCGTTGCGTAACTCGGTTATAGTTACCTGGGCCGCATCAAACTTCGAAATGACATCCGCCAAACTTGTTTTAAGGGCCACGATTTCCTTCAACAAGCAGCTAATGTCGACATGATCCGGAATATAGGACGGCAGGCTGGAGGCACCCGTCGTCGCAAACTCCGGAATCCGGTCTTCATTCTCCCTTAGAACTCTGATGATGTCCTCTAGGGTCTTCTTCCCGGTTTCATCTCCTCTCCGGTGAGGTACATACGTGCCGGCGATCCCGAGGGACTCGTGCAGCACCTTCTTTGCTGCACAGATATCTTCGACGGAAAAACTCGACGAACAGATCTGGACAGCAGACACCGTGTCCATCACTCCTTCCAGCAGCAGCTTCTGTTGCAGAAAGGCGACTTCACTTTTATCGAACTGAAATTTGAACATTGTCATAGTGACTAAGTCGAATTTCAACTATCTTGAAAATGTAACATAGAACCTGTAACATAGAAAATGTAATATTAGGGCAGCGAAGTGTCATCCTACCCTTCAATCTTGAATACAATATTATAAGTATAATACTCGTACTATCCATACCTACATATAAAATGCCGTTATTAATATGTACCTACCTTTTATTCCAAAGCTCCTTAACTCCTAATCGTTACTAAATAGTCAACTTGCAACTCGTACTTTTTATAATATCTACATCCAAACTAGCAGAACGAACATACAAAGTATAAAAAAAACCGTAAAAACTTCACCCTCCATAAAAATGCAGACAAACTTCAGAAAAAGATTGAACTTGCGTCAGCAAAAAACTACCAAACTAGTTGTCATTCTTGCGTTTTCCCGCCATTTCTATCCTATCTGTGCAAAAAGACAGAAATATGTAAATTGAGAGTTCCACAATGAACACAATACCAAACTAACATACCGCTATAAAAGAAAATCTCAATCAAAATTAACCTTTATATCCAATGCAAAAGGATTTCCTTACTATTTTCCGTTCCCAAATAGTTTTTGCAATTGAAACACATTTATTAAATACCGCTAATAAAGTGAAACACATCCCAAAATCGCTCTTAAAGCCCTGTTTTAAGAGTCAAAGCTTATTTAAGGGGTGGTTATAATAACTTGTCGGATGTAGGGTAGCTCAAGCAAGCTTACAAGGGTTGGGTACCGCAATGCGGGACGTACCAGAATTTATGGTACAGATCCAATCTCTAGGAGTTACCGAGTAAGGCGGTGTCAAGTAATTGATATGGGGAAATTGTTTTATGAGAGTATCTTCTAAGGAGCCCGAAGCTAGGGTATAATTATCATAAAATAAAACAATAAAAAGACATTGCCACTCTTAATTCATTTGAGACAATGAAATTTAACCGAGAATATAATATTTTTTGATGTCATTTAAAGTATAGCAATCCGTAGGTACTTCATTTTTGTACTAGCAAATATATAAAACGAACTATACATCGTCGTGAATCTATATATTTCATACCTCATATTAAAATAAAAACCCGTGACAACAAAATAGGCATTATAACTTATAACCTGTGAAAAGATCGTTTAAATCGCGTCCGACTGTGTCCCATTCACCGCGCATTTGAATGTGAATGGGAGGATTTATGTGCTCCGGAACTTTGTGGACCAACCCCCCTTTTACCCCCTACTTTCATACAAACCTTAAATTTGAAATAATGTATATAGTAGGTATCTACCTAATACCTAGTTTAGTCATGTGCGTATATTAAAACCCGAAGAGGACGGTTGACTCAAACCTACGCACTTGCGTTGTTGTGTTGTTGTGTTGCGGTTTTGTCCGTTTGGTAGATAAATACTATTGGTAGGCAATTAGACACATAAATAATAACCCACAAAATACCTAAATTTAATGGCCTCCTAGCCTAGTCGGTAGTGAGCCTGCCTACGAAGCTGGAGGCCTCAGGTTCGAATCCCGGCGGGGGCCTATGAATAATATATGATTATGAGTGACAGCGGCGACAGCAAGGCCGCAGCAGTAATGTCACAACAGTAAAGCAGCTGTAATAGTTTACATCCGAATGTCACCTTTAGCACAGATTATACTTCACTACTTCCTTTACTTCTTTCTCTTCTTACTTACTTTTTTTTCTTTTACTTTCTTTTCTTTTTTTTCCTTTGTTCTTACTTTAGTTTATTGGCTTCAGTAGCCATACCACGACTTTCTTAAGCAGTGTCAAAATGATATATTTGATAACATCTGCGTAACTTACTTTCTATACATCTCGCTCGCACTAATATGCGAAAACCTACAAGCGAGGTGCATAAGAAAGTAAGTTACGTACACGCTAGCGTTTATGTCAATGTCAAACTGGTGGTCTTAGAGTGTATTATGAATATAATTTAACTGCAAACTATACTAGTTTAACAATTCACTCTAGGTACAATGTGAAACCCTTCGCCATTATAATAACATTACAGTATATGTTAAACATAAACTAATGTACTCGTATTGTGGCCATTGTGGGTATTGCGTGGCTTGGCAACAAGAAGCGTGTCCTCGTATCATGGCGGATAACAACTATAAGTGTGCTTGAAACAATTGCTGATAATTACTATGGTCTAGTACTATTGATACACTGAAGTATAGTTATTTAGCTACAAGTTGCTGAGTATTTTACGAGTAGGTACACCCAGCCGCAAAATTGCATGGTCACTTTATGAATGAATTAATAAAATTCATAATATGTCCCTGCAGGCTGCAACCCTGCAATTTTGCAGCTACCTGTAACATAAGTTCAGGTAGTATAGCACCTAATTTTTAGTGTTTCGTACCCAAAGGGTGTCCGTCTGTCAGTCTGTCTGTCCGTCTATCTGTCACCAGGCTGTATCTCATGAACCGTGATAGCTAGGCAGTTGATATTTTCACACATTATGTATTTCTGTTGCCGCTATAACAAAAAATACTAAAAAGTACGGAAAACTCGGTGGGCGAGTCCGACTTGCACTTGTTTCTATTTGTTTTACAACCAAACCAAATGAACGTTATACAATATTTATCATTCAAAATCATCATTTCAAAGTCAATTCTACCAGGTAACATATGGAAACAACTCAAAATTTGCATCAAACCACTTTGCCTCTCTTGTGGAAATAATACAACTTTCTTATCAGGTTTTGAACAATCAAGCGAGCCTTTACTTGTCCCTTACCCATGTTGCATCTGAATCATAACAAGATTTCACTTACATACCTACTCGTACAATACAGTAGCCGTGAGGGCTGGGCTGGGCCTGCCTTCCATAATAATCATTGCTGTGATTCATGTACTACCACTTTATGATTCATGTTGACCATATTGTCCTTAAGAGCCAACAGGAGTGGTCATTCCTCCATACAAACGTAGTCCTCGTTTTCCTCCGTGGTTTTTGAAGCTAGAGCAATGATTTTTTCAACACAGATTAATATTGTCAATATCTGTGTCGGACCGTTTTGCTTTTTTTGATATTTTTGTTTTTTAAGGCGCTAGAGCCCTTCAAAAACGGCCAAAATGGCCTAATAGACTATGCCGCAATGAGAGGCGTGGTATTCAAAACTGATATCAATTAGCCACAAAAGCAAAACGGTCCGACACAGATAATTTCATAATCATTTAGATTTCCAAATTTGGTTACGATTGGTTAAGTTTTGGGGGAGGAAAAAGAGGACTACGAAACCTCGATTTTTGTCATTTTTACGCAGGATTTTTCGCCTCAGCTGCAGTTGTCCCTATCGCACTAATTTTAGGGGCGGAGTCAAGTTTCTAAATACGTACACAGCCAGAAAAGTGATGGGCAATAGTCGACATTTAATGTCGATAATCTAGTGATGTAAGAAGTTATCGATAAACCGTCTTGTGTGAAAATATCTAGATCCTAAGATACAAGGGGTTTTGGGTTGAGAGTAGGGAACACATTTTTGTAGTTATGATATACAATCTATTATGAACTTTTTGATTCTAATATTTCAAATTAGAAATCAAAATCAAAAATATTTTATTGCATGGTTAAAATGGGTTAACAAAATTTTTAGGTACCTACAGGCACGCTTCGTAATTGTCGAGCAATTGAGGGTCCTAGCTGAATTGGTTGTTCCATACTTACTCGTGCTCTATGGAATGTCCAATTTAGCTAGAACCCTAAATGGCTCAACAATCACGGAGCGTGACAGTACTAATGATTCATGTTCTGTATAGCCTGCCCTACAATGGCGTTAATATTTGGTTGTCATGTCTATACTTCGTTTTTAAGCATTATTGAAAAAAAAAATAGTAAATACTAATATTAACCACTAAGTACATAACTATTATAAAAAAAGCTAAATAATTATACGATTGCATGCTTAAAAAAGACACGTCACCTTCACTCTAATGCTAAACAAACGAAGAATAAGAACTAACAGCGATAAGACCGCCTGTTGCTATCTTTATCTACATTGTAAATCGGTTTTAGGGTTCCGTACCCAAAGGGTAAAACACGGGACCCTATTACTAAGATTCCGCTGTCCGTCCGTCCGTCTGTCACCAGGCTGTATCTCACGAACCGTGATAGCTAGACAGTTGAAATTTTCACAGATGATTTATTTCTGTTGCCGCTATAACAACAAATACTAAAAACAGGATAAAATAAAAATTTTAGTGGGGCCTCCCATACAACAAACGTGATTTTTGACCGAAGTTAAGCAACGTCGGGCGGGGTCAGTACTTGGATGGGTGACCGTTTTTATAAATAATGGTACGGAACCCTTCGTGTGCGAGTCCGACTTGCACTTCGCCGGTTTTTTTTTAATTTGTTTTTATGTTTGTGGTGTAATAAAGAATATTTTAGAGTCAGACCAAGAAAAGTCTACAGCAATTTTAATAGCACACGCAGTGCAAGTGTTATTTATATGTCATAATTTCATAGAAGCGACGTTTGAAATAATACTTGCACTGCGTGTTCTATCAAAATCGCTATAGATTTTTCTTGGCCTAACTCTACTTTAAATTACAAAGTAAGGCCTAAATTATAAAATAAGGCCCATCAATGTTTTTTTTTTTGTGTTTATTAAACTTGATATTTTGTCTATAGTATTAGCGGACATGGCCTCAAAATTTAAACCCGCTTAAGAATCGGGCCTTATTTCGTGCATTATATACAATACTACCCATTTTTGTGTAGTCATTATTTATACTATAGAAGCATTGTTTGAGTAGCCAATTATTTAAACAGTATTTTTTTAAAGGGCAACGGTGGCAATATTTTAAGGTCTGGATAATAAGATACAGATCTTAATAAGGATATCAATGTAAGTGAATGTTACCATGACTACCAAACAAACAAATGTGATAGAATTTGCCAGCTGGCATTGTAACATTCAGACAGTTACCTATGTACCTAATCTGAAATATGAATAAATTAGTAATATTTTAAACAGGAAAGTAAACCGAATTTTGGCCTTTTGCTGGACACAATCACAATAGTAATTTGTTTTACAAGAGGGCAAAGTTTATCGCCACCGGTTGATGCATTTGCAGCACCAATGGTAGAAAATGCAAGCTCATCATCAACTGCATAATCGACGTTTGATATGACTATTGAATCCGAGCTTTTTGATCATGAATCATGATAAAACAAAATTTTAGAAGGTCGCAGAATAGTGGATTTAAAATATTTATTTTCTGTGATCTCAAATATCAGGCACGATCATACAAATTGTACATTTGCTGATCTTGCCTTTGTCATTGAAAGACGTAAGGGTTTACACAGAGAATATATATTTAAGTGTAATATGTGCAAAAAAAAGGAAACGATACACTCTGAAGACCCAAAAAGAAAATGTTAGTAAATACTGCTCCTCCCCATGGTTACTTGGTTCCTTATTCAACCTACCTGAAATTAAACGAGTAGGTTAGTAAATTATATCATTTTACATTATAAAGTTAAATGTTTAGGTATCTCAATCACTTACTCACTGGTGGACATGGACGCAAAATTTTTGCCCATCTACTTCTTCTTCTTCTTCTTCTTTATTAGGGGCTATATAAGGCTCCAAAGCCTATGTATCACTGCGACCATTCCTGATCTATTGTGATCGCCACCTATTACAACTCTCGATCCAACCCTGCAACTTCGAATAGCTGCAGGATCCTTTTGGTCTCGAGAGACTTTACCTCCTCCGGGCGTAATATGTGTCCGCCCAGGATTAGGTCACGAGTACGCATTAGGCAAGGGCACTCTGTGAGGATGTGCAAGGGCGTCTCCTCCGCCTCCATGCAGAGTCTGCACCGCCCTATGTCACGTTTCCCCATGGTGCGCATGTGCTTATTTAGGCCGCAATGCCCGGTAAGCACCCTTACCAAGTTGCGCAGTTGGTTCCTAGACAGCGCTAAGGCGTTCGAGGACGCCTTTTTGCTGAAGGCCTTGATAAGCGCTTTGGAATGGTTCAAACCTGTTGTTTCTCTGCCCATCTACTTGTACTATCTTATAAAAAATGAAATTTTGAAAGTTAGCACGCTTAAAGTTCGTTTTTTTTGCATTAAGGTAACAGATTTTGACATGTCTTATTAAAAATTACCATTGAAAAATAAGTCATAGCAAATATGTTAGAATTATAAATCATATTAATCATAAATTAATGAGCAAGAGCACCCTAAACCGGCGAGCGTGTATGAGGAATGTTATGAATGTGAAGGAAGCGAAAGTGGTATGTCAGGATCGTAGCAAGTGGAAATCCGTGGTCTCTGCCTACCCCTCCGGGAAATAGGCGTGATTGTATGTATGTATGTATGTATGTATTAACCATATACTTTTTTATATTCTTTTGCTTTCATAAGTAATATAAACTAATTTTTGAAAGCGTTTTTTAATAATTATTAATAAAAAGACACGTCATGATTGTTTACCTTCTTTCTAATGCTAAAAAATAACGAACTATAATAACCGGGCCTTATTTGGTACAGAACCTTGATTTGATAGGTACATCGGATATTCTGGGCCCCTGAGTTTGTTACGTAAAGGACAAAATGGTGACATGTGGTTAGAGCTGATACTGTTAAACTAGTGGTTCTGTGCGCTAAGTATAAAAAATAAGCTTCAGCGAACTCATTAAGCCTAGAAAAAACCCTACACCCTACTGCCACTTAAGTCAGTCTTGAGTCTTTGAATCAATTTCCGTAGTAGTACTACTACTACTAAGGTACTAGGAGGTAATAAGGCCTATAGTAGGTATAATAAGGCCTACCTGAAAAATAATGTTCTTACAACAGTGTAACCGTGTTAGTTATTTGAGTAACATATATGTAAAGTGATACAATTAAAAGCTAACAGCAAACCAGTACATAAATTATATCTTATGTACTTCTTATGAATTACACTCTTATAAAGGTTTCGGCTAATTACGCTTAATTACTTGAATAAAGGTAGATGAATTGCGTGCGGTCCAATAGGTAACCACAACTCACGGAGTCCAAAACAATAAGCTGATCAGCAAAGTCAAGTAAACAAAGCCAAGTCACAGTAGTAGAAAGATTATCGAGTTCCGTAAACGTAAGCCGGGTCAAAAAATTCAATCGCAACACAGTAAGTAACAAGTGAACGCCTCGTGGCTAGGGTTGCCAGATGGTCGGGATTTAGCGGGATTCTCCCGATTTTTAGCATGTGTTCCCGATTCCCGACAAAGTGAAAATTGTCCCGAAAAACAGCTTCACGTTATAAAACAATAATTTCATGTTCCGAACTGTCCTCGAGCGAGCGAGCGACCCGCGTTGATAGTTTTTTAGGTTTTTTGTTTGTTCAAGATCTCAAAGAATTTATACTATTTTTATATAAAAACGTCTATGGACAGAGCAGCAGACGTAGTGCCAATAATATAAAATATCGTTGTTTTTAATACAATTACTTTAAATTGAATGTCTTTTTTTTCCCGACTTAAGTCCCAAAATCCCGAAAAATTGATATTTTTTCCCGATAATAGCGCCTTTCGATCTGGCAACCCTACTCGTGGCAGTAACGCACGAAAAATAACATTGCAAATTGTCGGCAATGAGGCGCGCGCGGGTGCAAGCGTACGCATCTGTGTGCGTGCATTACACACACAAATACAGTCTCTCACGCCCCGTCAGAGCGACGGGTATATTCAGCTTGAAATCTCAAAATTGACTTTTAGCTCAGCTCCCGTTTCGTCTTAAGACCATTAAATCATTATGATGTATGAAACGTGACTTATGCGTTTCGGGCATCATTATGTATGTGTCAAAGACTTGCTTGGTAACGGCATATGCCTTCTCTGAGGATCTCTACAACTTTGATCCTTTCGGCCGATTTCAGCCATAGCGACCACTTCGAGTGCTAAGTAGTTTGCTCGTGCGCCCGAAGATGACTGACGTGGCCGATCTTCGAGGTGAACCCCCGCGCACATAGAGGGCACGTGAGGACACCAGCCACGTAGTGGTAGTGAATGGAAGCAGGCTGGCGTGTGTTCAGCTCGTCACGTTTAACGAAGTTGAGAAGAGAAACAGTAAGAAGTAATAAAAACATAGAAAGGAGAAGCGCGATTTAAACCAAATTATCGATCCACCTTGCTGGATGCCTTTTCTGGCTGCGCTCTCTGGTTGAATGATTAACCTTTAAGAACTTTTAATATATATATGTCTTATTTTACTTTGAAGATATCATTATATAAACCTACCTTTATCTTATATCTTTCTAGGTAGCTAATGTTATACCAATGAGACGGACAGACCAGATCAAGGCTGCAACTAAGTGCTCGGTTTACGAATGTACCCGGAAAGCTGCAGTCCGCGACGAATGGCGCCGTATTAGCAAGATCATCACTCATCGAGATTCATAATGATGACCACGACCACTCTGGCAAGAGTTTACCGACTAATGTAAGAAGAAGAATGTTATACCAATCGAATGATTCAATGCCAAAGATTTTATTACGAACTGGTTTCGTAAGTACCTATAAACTTACACAGAACTATATTTATTTGTCATATTATAATTATAATAATTACTCTATTAAGTAGGTATTAAATAACATTTAACCAACGAAAGTAGGTCAAATTACGTGTTGCACACTACGGAAATAAAATAAATACCTAGAATTAAGAGTAATATAAAGGTAGGTACATAGACGTGTAAGTGCAGAATTATAAACGGGTTACTATTTATGCCTGTTTTCTTAGTCACTATGACTAATTTTAGAAAGTAAACATTCACTATTAGCTGCTGTTTTCCTGTTTGCCCTATTTTGGTACAATGCGGTTGAGAAACTGTGGGACTATAATCAAGAGCGATGAAAACGGGTGATTTAGTATACAATTTCCATATAAAGTGACGTTTAATAAACGTGTATGCTTGATCCAGGTGGTCAGTTAGTACAATAAAAGGGTATTTAGGTATTAGTCGAGTTTCTATTTCGCCGTTCACGTGATATCATTTTTTGGACTTTCACTACTACATATTTATTTATAAATTACTTTTAGATTAAAAAATTAAATGTACCTAATGCCAGTTTTTGCTTCTTTACCTAATTTAATGCCGAAACATTACCAGCTAACATTTTCAACTAAAGTTTGTTGGAGAAGCGTTCGTCATCGTAAAAATCCGCTATTTTCTACTACTTTTTCACCTACCATCTGAGATAAGCGGTAGACCCATAATTATGATGAGTTACAACAACAACCATGTATTGAGGTACCCATAATTATTACTGCGGTGCACCAAAACTGATAACTCACAGCTGTACACCCAATGTACAGTCGAGGACATAAATATGTATACATTTCTTCACCTTAACCCATTGAAATAAGGTGAAAAAATGTAAACATATTTATGTCCTCGACTGTACACCTGACTCAGCCGTTAGTCACCGTGCGACTGATTAGTCGCGACTAAACGCCACTGGAAGCGACAGGGTCGATTCCTAAAGATGGTGATGATGTTAATGGGTACCTAACGTTCGCAGAGCTCCCACTCCCAAGGGTTCACTATGTAAATTATAGACCGACAAGAAACTGTAGAAAATTATTGAGGGAGCCACTTCCTACGTAACACATGGCAACAATTTAGTATGGACTGGAGTTGTTTTTACTACGTTTTTCATGCCTAAATTATGTTTATTTAGGTTCAATGTCCATTTAAATTGTAGCTCATATTGTGACCTTTCCACCACTCAACGTTTTTTATTTATAAATTTAAGCGCCGCTATTACTTAGTTTCAGTAAAACATCATAATCTACAACTTTTACCAAGGGGCTGTCCATAAATTACGTCATCGATTTTTGACGATTTTGGACCCCCCCCCCCCCTATAATCATCCAAAAATCATGCTTCAAATGACCCCATTTCCTCCTACTTCATGCTACCGTCATCCGATGTCCAGACCCCCCCCCCCCTAATTTGAAATGACGTAATTTATGAATAGCCCCCAAGCCAAATGTAATTTTATGTATTTTCAACACCGAGCTAGATTATATTAGCCTTTTATATCATATAGTATTATTCCAGACTGTAGTTTAGGTAGATGCAATTTAGATTAAATAAAATTTATGATTTTCCTAGAAAAGATTCAAAATATAATGTGATGGAAAACCTTTTTTAAACATCTGGGCAACTATAGGACAAAACATATTTAAACAACAGCTGCTATATAAAGCACGCGATCAGCAATAAACAAGTGCACTTAAATAAATTGGCTCTTCCGCCGACACTCAGATCTGAACCTCAGCATGTGACAGCCAACCATTAATAAGCACATGCGGCTAATAATCTTTTTCACTTCTCATGCTCAAAAAGTGCACCTTTATATCGTGCGTAGACGACATAAAATCGCATTTTATGCTCTAGAGCATAAAAGTAAAATTTTCTTCTAAGACTATAGGTAATCGGTCTCAACAGCCAAACAGTTAAAACATATTGCACAATTTTACTGAGCAATAAAATTGTGTAGATGACAAAACTTGTTATATTATTTTATTT
Source organism: Cydia splendana (assembly GCF_910591565.1). Classification (NCBI taxonomy): domain Eukaryota; kingdom Metazoa; phylum Arthropoda; class Insecta; order Lepidoptera; family Tortricidae; genus Cydia; species Cydia splendana. The sequence goes on along the minus strand of NC_085982.1, from coordinate 13,118,957 downwards.
TTGGTACAATTTATTAGAAATCCGTATTTTCTGTCATTAAATTTAATAAATCACATAAAATAGGAGTCGATTATCGTTCAAAAATGCTCCGAAATGTTTGACTTGGCAGAAAACCAAGCGTCTGAAACTCTGATCACATGTTGAAAATTAAAAAAAAAAATTAAAAAGTTAGTTGGCGGGAATTGGTTATGTATTATGTTCTTTCGCTTTACGACAATTTCGCGGTGTAAATTGCCGTGAAAAATATAATTTTATTTTCCTCGCAATCGAAGTGAAAAGCAGCGTGTATATAACAAGGGCATAAATGTCCATTTTTACCCTCGTTTACTATTTTGATCTTCGCTTCGCTCAGACCAAAAAATTGCCTCGGGTAAAAATGGGTCACTTTATGCCCTTGTTGTACAATCTACTATATTATACGTAGTTATTTGGCAAACTGTTTGGCAGGAATAAGACAGTGCCAAGGACTTCCTTCCTGATACTTATTTAATCGAATATATCTGGGAGACCGAGCTTTACTCGGAAAACATATAAAAACTCAAAAATGCTCGTTGTCCCAGAGAGAAAACATAACTAAATCGATTGTTCGTCCCTAAAACCCCCATATAGCAAATTTCATCGAAATCATTAGAGCCGTTTTCGAGATCCCTGAAATATATAAATACCAAACTCATTGTTGAGTTTTGCGAGGCTATGACTATATTTTAAGAATAACACTGTATTTTTATTAAATAAATTACAATAATAATTTTACTTTTATATTCATATTATAAATAACCTAATAATCCAAGATATTAAATGAATAAAGGGAAATAATAATACACACAAGAATAATTGCTCGTTTACGGGTATAAGATATTATCTATGTTTGTTTCGAATCTTAGTTTAGGTTTTTTACAATATGAATATACTAAAAGTAAAATATAGAAACACTTACAAAACAATACAAAATATATATAAATTCATTATTATATATAAATAAAATGCTTTAAACATATGTAGGTACGTAAGTATAAAAAAAATCTTGTGTCATTAAAAGGATTTATTACTTTTTTGGTCAATCAATTCTGGCACATCTAGCATCTTTGATTTGTTTCGCACATGCATTCAACTCCAAATTCAAGCGCACTAAACTTTACTGGCACGCCAGTAGCATGACAAGTCGATAGCGGGCTTAGTGACGCGACTGGCATGGCAAGTAGGTACTTACACCTACTCGTTAGATGCAAATGAGGGTGACGTAATGGTAGTAGGTCGTCAGACACACCTCATATCGATACCTTTGGGTTCAATTGGCGTAAAGGACATTTTGGCAAAAAATTGTTATATAATTCGTCATCTTTCTTGAAATGAGAACATAGTTTCGCAGTCTAAGGGCCACTTGCCCCACCTCACTAACCTCGTTAACCCGTTAATACATTAACCCAGTGTCAAATTGTACTGGTAACCATGGTAACTCCAGGTTTAACCGGTTAACCCCGGGTTAGTGGGATGGTGCAAGTGGCGCTTAGTCTACAGTCCCAAATATTATATAAGAATGTAATGGTAATGTTAAGAACATAGGTACAACTTCCTAAACAACACCTCAAATGAAATAAGCAAATTTCTAGTAAACATAAAAAGCGGTGGTGGCCGAGTGGATATGACGTCCGACTTTCAATCCGGACGTCGCGGGTTCAAATCCTGGCTCGTACCAATGAGTTTTTCGGAACTTATGTACAAAAATATCATTTGATATTTACCATTTGCGTTTCGGTGAAGGAAAACATCGTGATGAAACCAGCATATCCGCGAAGAAATTCAAAAGGTGTATGTGAAGTCCCCAATCCGCATTGGGCCAGCGTTGGGACTATAGCCCAAGCCCTCTTGCGAGTGAGAGGAGGCCTGTGCCCAGCAGTGGGACTTATATAGGCTGAATGATGATGATGATGATGATGATGACTAGTAAACATGCCCAGAAGTACTTACAGCTTCGTCGAATCTCCGCTTCCGTAGCATTTGACATTGACACGTGCTTGACTCATACTATGCTCAGTTGCCCAGGCGCATGCAATAACGAAACCATTCGAAAACAAAACTACGTAACTGTCATTATTATCCACTCAGATATAGTCCTTAGTACTCCGTGTTAAGATTGACTTTGAAACAAACTTGACAACACTTGACGGCCTTAACGCTATTCAGATTTCGAATACAAGAAGGGGCTAAAATATAAAACGATGTAAAGGACATTTGTTATTTGGGATATAAACCTTATCAACGGGAGTTAAGGTTGATATTGAAATGAACAAGTTAAGATGGTTATTGCATTTTTATTGGAATTTCCACAAACGCAGATGTAACGAGATGTAGTTTTATAACTCTAGATTATGACATCGATAAGTTGAAAATAATTATGTATTAAACAACAAAGCAGTTTGTAATAAGATCACCTTACTAGTCATGCAGAAAGGCAGGTACTTAGGTATTTTATGGTTGGCCCTTACTTATTTTATTACACACTTTTGCTTATAGTCTGTATCTTTAGGTATTTAAATAAAAGTAAAGAAACAATTTGTAAATTTTCGGGTAGTTATAACATTTATTGATTAACCAACCAAATACAAAACCACCTGAATTTGTCAATGAACGACCTTATCGTATTTGATCATGTACCTAATGTTTTCATCTACCTTCAACTGGCTTAAGAAGTCATTTAAGGGTAGATTTTGTTTACTCTTGTTCAAATACCTAAAGATACAGACTATATGTTGTCAAAGTGACAATTCCACAGCTAAACTGTGGAATGAACAGTTCATTCCACAGTTTAGCTGTGCGGGGTGTTCATATAGATAGATCGTCAACTGTCGCCCGCGGTATTTCCGGACCGATACGACCTTCAAACCTTCAAGAAAAGAGCGTACTCCCATTTTAAACCGGCAACGCACTTGCAACCCCTATTATGTTGCAGGTGTCCATGGGCGACAATAATTGCTTACTATCCGGTTATTCGTCTGCTCGTTTGCCTCGCACCGAAATCGCACCTAATTTTCACTGGACAAAGTACGAAATGGTACAAAAATAAAATGATTTAACCGTACACATTAAAATAATTAAATTGATTACAAATTCATTTAATAAATATTCTATTACATGTTTACAAATGTAACACCGTTTTATCCTGTAATACGTACGTCATAATTTGTGGTCACCTATACGCACCTAACACTTGAGGATGCCTACATGTTTTGTAAGACGCAGACGTATTTTGATACTAACATAATGCAATGACGTCCATGTAGTATTAAATAAACAGGATTAAGTTCTTAAGTCCACCAATTTATACACGTAGTTGTTTATAAAAACATGTAATTCTTTGTTTTGTAATAAAATATATTGTGATTCTGTATTTGTAAAATAATTACATTACTTACCTAGTTTAAAAATGTGTACAGTCATCTGGAGAGATAGCAATTGACGGGTTATAAACCTATCCTATCGTTCATGCTGGAAACTAAAGCTAAATATCTAGGTAGAAAACTCGCGATTTTTAACATTTCTCTGAATTCCAGTGTAGGTCCACACTTATATCTTATCCCTCTAAACGAGCAATTCTTATACATTTTTATTTATATAAATATTTCGGGGATCTCGGAAACGGCTCTTAACGATTTCGATGAAATTTGTGTATGGGGGTTTTCGGGGGCGAAAAACCATCTAGCTAGATCTTATCTCTGGAAAAACGCGCATTTTCGAGATTTTATTTATGTTTTCCGAGCAAAGCTCGGTCTCCCAGATATATTTTTTATACTTTATATTAGTAATGAATGAGTAGTTCGGTTATTATGATTCACATTGCCCTTACCTACATCAATAATTAACATAAAACCACAAAAATAATTAATTTGTTTAAATTATTATTTCGTTTCGATATTCAATAATAACGTGACTTATTTAATCCCTAATTACCGAGAAACTTATTAAAGTACAAGGTACAATTCATTTTACGGTTAGGTGCCTACTTTTATTTAATAATTCATTAATTAACCACTAAACAAATCACTAATTTTAAAATGTATGTGTTTTAAAAGTGATAATTTTAAACATTTGGTCACCGAAACATTCACTTACCTAGTTTTAAATAAAGAGTTATAAATTGTTATCTTTATAAATGCACGATTAAATTCTGATTCTGCAAAGTAACAACCCCTAGTTTATGTAGAGACGAATTTTAGTCACAGAATTTTCAAAATTTGTGATAAATAATGGTATACATCCAATTACTGGTCCCACATCCATCATAGGGGTGTTTACTATAATATGACTGTTTTTGGAATTTTCTTTGTTGCAGTAGGCGACCGAGGCAGGCTATACATGGGTAGCGGTGGCCTCCTTCTGCAAAGAGGTCATGTCGCAGAAGGAGGAGGCGGAGAGGGAACGAGAAGCGGCTGCTGACGCGCTTCCTCTCCGACGCAGGCTATGCTCGCCTCGAGCCCTAGTGGGGCCAGCGGGTACCGAACCCGCATTGCCTAGGGGCTGCCCCACACACGTGTCGTAGGAGAGGGCGCCGTGGTGGGGTGGAATGACATCGATCCCAGTGCGCCCTCACGAACGGCAAAGAGGCAGGCCTTACATGTTCTTAACCGGTTTTTCTTTACTTGTTACTTTATGTGCACATATTATAATGAATCACACGTGGTATTTATACTTGTTTCCCCAGGTATATTATAATCGTATAAGGCTAACGCCAGCGCCTATCCATTTTCCTCCACTGACTCAGATCTTGGCTTCCTCATTGAAATCTCGATTATATGACTACGTGGGAAAGAATTTTAGCAATTAAATATAATGTATGACTGATGTTTAAGCGCATGTGTTTTCATTTTCTTTATTCGTTTTATTGTGTAATAAACTTAAATATTAATATACCATTGTCAACATTGTTGACAATAAGGTACCTAATCCTTAATACAAAAATTGTACGGAACGTATTTATCTTCACTGATACTAGTTTTCGTTGTTAAAAATTATATATATAATGCTGCCAGCGTCCTCGGCACCATTCCAAAGGGGCCCAATTTCTTAGACGTATTTTAATTTTATTTTATTTTATTTTATTTAGTACTTATTAGTTTTAGTTTTAATTTAGTTTTATTTTATAGATAAGTTAGTTTATTTTATTTTTAATGTTTGTATCTACCTTATAAATAAACGTTATATATAAAATAAACCTTGTAAAAGTTATGTATTTAAAACTTCTACTCGCTCTAATTTCTTTAATCATCATCAAATGAAATTCCATTTATAAAAATATTAAAATACCCCATTTGTAACGTGATTGTAGCATGAATATTATAACATTATTCAAGAAACAGTCACCTGCAATAATGTGTTACACAGCGAAGGCCGCAAAAATATCTGACGCGATCTTATTTGTAGAGCCATACGAGCGTGTCACATATTTTTGCGACCTTCGAAGAGTAACATATTAGTGCAGGTGACTGAAATAACATACACCAAAATGTAATAAAAACCAGTCTCTTTGAATGGGAATTCCTGTTTTCATTGCTTTTATAGTGTACGCCTAAATGGATAAGGAATATGTATACACATAGTAAAGTGTAAATCAATTATCATTACGATATAAAGGTATTCGCCTAATTACTCAATCTTATCAGACACTGGCTTAGTTATCTAAACGCATGTGGGTAAAGTGACGTAACTCAAACAATCGACATAAAATTAAGCTACTCACTATTTTATTTAATATCAAAAGATACCTATTTAAGATGGGACGAAATTAAATAATGTGTTTCAAAATCAAACCGAGTGTAATACCATGATTGTGTATGTGGTTTGTGGCTATTCGCCTCCTAAACTAGGCAGTAGTGACAGTGACACTCGGCCCAATTCTAACAATGCTTATAAGATGTCACAGCGATACGATACCGATCTTTCAGTGTCAAACGTGATGTTTTGTTTGAAGAAATGTCGCTTTTGACATCGATATCGTGTCGCTGTGATATCTTAAAAGCATTGTTCGTTCGTCGACGTCCAGGGTGCGAATCCCGGTAAGGGCATTTATTTGTGTGATTTTTTGTTGTTTGGGACTAGGTTGATCTATGTTAGATTGTCCCCAAATATTTATTATATCACAAAGCGGTAAATAGCTATCAGAGATTTTCATAGATTTAAAAAACCTTTATTAAATTTTGTTTCTTTCTAGTAAACGTAAATGTTAAAGGACAGAATGCTCTGACCTACTTTGTAAAAAACTGCTTTCAGGAAACATTTTTCACTTAATTTGGTGTGGGGTCTCTTTTCAAAACCGCCTAAACTTTCCTTGTCCCGTAATTTAGAGAATGTTATTATATATTTTTAAGGTATGATTTAAAATATCTCTTATTTTAAGGTCAATAGTAAAAGGTGTGCCTCTGAAATAAAAGTACCTATTTAGGGAAAGTGCTAAAAATGACTTGATGGCTTAAAAACTTTACGATTAAAAGCATAGTCCAAAATTAAGCCCGCTTTGAAAAAAGCGTAATATCGCGAAATACTTGATTATCCATAAAGATGACGAACATTTAACGGTCCCGTAAAAATGAACGTAAAAGAACGTGTAAAAAGAAGAACGAGTTTTCGTACTTATGTGTCCCTTGTAAGTAGGTATTGTTGAGTTTTGTTTGTGGGTCACACTTTGGCCTGGTTTTGTACGAAAGGGTCTCGATTTAAGTATATTTTGTGCTTGTAAGTAGGTACTTATGATACTTTATAGCTTGGATGTGTATACGGTGTTATTAAATTTTGTATTGTATTGGAAGAGTTTAAGGAGTATTTAGGTACAAAATGGCGTAACTGCACAGACTATGTAATGATATCACACTGAGAAAAAAAATCGTTTAAAACAATTGAAATTGCATTAACGTTTAATGCTTTAAACAGTTCCATATGAGCCTACCGAACCAAGCAGTAAACTTTACTGTTTGTACGTTACGTACGAACGAACGTTCATTAGTTGATATTGTAATAGCAAGTAATCTTAATGAAATCACTTTAATGTGTGCTCGATAGATCATATTTTTTTCAGTGCATTACATTTTTATTATTTAGGAAATATATTGAAAAACACGTAAAATATATTATAACATCTTTCACATATATCAACGTCAGAACTGTCAGAGCATTGCGCCCGCTTATGATCATTTTATTTTGTATTACGAAATATCATTTGATATTTACCAGTCGGTTTTCAGTGAAGGAAAACAATCGTGAGGAAACCGGACTAAATCCCAATAAGGCCTAGTTTACCCACTGGGTTGGATGGTCAGATGGCAGTCGCTTTCGTAGAAAGTAGTGCCTACGTCAATTCTTGGGATTAGTTGTCAAGCGGACCCCAGGCTCCCATGAGCCGTGTCATAATGCCGGGATAACGCGAGGAAGAAGACCCCGAACCAATTCGTTTCCAATCTAATTTAGGTACTGGCATAAAATCCTATATTTTTGACTTACCTACGTCCTTGTTACATAGGTACTAAGCGAGTGAATTAGAATATCGCTCAAGATAAAACGATAATTAACAGATAATAACGATAAGTGATTATTTTATTGGCAAAAAGGATTGGACCAACGCGGATCAAACATGTGTAAGTAATGGGCATTTATTTATTAAAATTGTGCTATTTAATGACAGCGAAATCTATATAAATAGTGTTTTACATACGTAGGGCAGTAAAGTAAGAAATGTCTAGTAGATCACATGGGACATAATCTGCTGAGGCATTCTTATTGACTGGCCGAGGTGTGTAGGTATATCTGAGGAGAGTATTTTCAAAAGGGCTTATTTATCTATGAACACCATACAAAAATAAATCCTTTTGAAAATACAGTCCTCATCTAGTCTAGTATGTTTTGTTCGACGGACGGACTTTGTTTAGCACGGCGTGCTGAGATTCATAACGAGTTAAAGAGTCAGAGAATCCCAATAAATTAGTGAAAACGATTAGTCTCACCTTCCATATTATATAATACACAGTCTCCACTCTCCACTATGTCTACAAACTCTGGTATTACCCAGGAAAACCCGTTGACCACAAATATTCGAGGTCTTTCCCGTAATTTGAGAGACGAAGCAGGTATTCCCGGATTCAAATAGGTATATTGTGGTGAAATTCACGCGTGCCGACTTGCATGTTGACTTGTTTTATTGGGTCATAATTACACAGTAGTTAGGTTTACGTTTTTCCTTTGGATACACTAAAAGTTGACTCTTCATAGGGCACAATAAAATATTATAATGGAATATATTAGGATACCACCCAGAACTATGAAGTGACAATGATGTTTGAATTAAGTATTTCTTATAATCTGGCCCGTCTATGCGGCCATAGATTAATATCTTTGTAGCTGCTCTTCTTATTGTAACCTTTATACGCATAAGATCATCATTAATATGTCAATACATAAACACACAAACTGTAAATACACACGCAAGTATTTAATAATACACAAGCTGTAAAATGTGTCCACAGAAGTGTCCATTTCTGTTTCTTCTTCTTTACAATCGTATGATCAATGGATTATTCACTTTGATCCGTTTCGCCCTGTGATTCAATTCGCCTCGCAATCTACCCTAGTTGGGTTATACAAAATCAAACGGTTTACTCGTTATACTACCACATACCCATTAAACATTATAATTTACATATAGACTTAAAGTAAAAGGTAAATGTAAAGGGTTACACTAAAAGTCATCCACGACCCAAAGGATTAGTTTATAATTACGATAGGGTCTCGTGATTACAGATAATCCAGATAATACCAGATAATACACAACTGGTTTATGTCTGCACGGGATTCTCCAATAAATTAACTGTTTATATTAGTTTTTGATAACGATCTCGCCTTCCCGTTTCCGGGAATTGAGAAATTAACCCGGAGGGTTGTTGAGTTGTTGTTCCAACTTTTAAATATAGAATTGAGGAGTTAATAAAACGCCAAAAATATTGTTTACCTACAGAAAATAACTAATACGAACAAAATCACTATTTTAAATTAAAGCACACACCTTAAACAAGAATGTAGGTCAGCCAGAAATAGTTAATATAATAGACTTTCAAAATGCAATGCTTGATTATACTCATGGATTGATTTGTATTTGTATTTTATATATATTTGGACAAATTTAGAGGTAGTACGCAAAAGAAAGGGTTTAATTATTGGATTACAGCACCTAAAGTAGTTTCAAAATTAGTAGTTAAACTTTTTTTTTTGCATTCCTCTAAATTTGTCCATGAGTGTATGACTTTTACAGCTAAGTACTACTTTCGGGAAAAATACTCCCACAGTCAGCAATGTCAGCGTCAAGCTTGTAAATCATAAATCTACATTTTAGGGCTCCCAGGACTGCTCGTGTTCCTGGCATCAGCATCAGCTCTCCGAGACATTGAGCCTCCAGCGCCGAGCCGCGTGTCCAGGAATGACCCCGTAGAAGGCTGGCTGACTGTCAGGCTGAATCATTTCAAAGCCAGCTTTAATGATACCTTCCGAATGGTGAGACCTTAGCTTAGCTTAAAAAGATTTCGTAGGATTATTTATTTATCGAACGTAGGTCGTGTAAATAGGTGTCATGACTGGTTTCCTTACTCCAAGATCCCACTGTCATCATACAGCTATAGTATGAAATATTTCAAATGATTTTTTCGGACTCGGGCCCTAATCTGTTAAACAAAAGGTATTTGTTTCCTTTATGCAGTGGTTACAAGGCCTACTGTTACTAGCCCCGACATAAGTAACGGGAACAAGTCCGTTTAAAAAGCAAATTTCCCATTCTAACGTATATGGTTCATGAAACAGCCCATTCGGAGATAACACGTTTTGTTATTATCTGCAAAGAAAATACCACCCTGATTGTTATCTGAGTAAGCTGTCACATAAATTTGAACCTTAATACTATCACGATAGTTACTTTTAAACGACATGGTTGCTTTGGCACGTGCTGAAGACCGCTCTTAAAAGAAACAAAGGCTTTTGTTTAACAGATTAGGGTCCGAGCCCGAGCCCGAAAAATCATCGGTGACAATTCATATAGCTACATATAACCTATCCTATCGTTTCCAGCGCTACTACTACAACGACGAGTTCGCCGAAAACAACAACATCGTGATCTTCGTGGGCGGTGAATGGGCCATCCACCCCGCCTGGACCCAGGGGGGATTGGCGTATGAACTCGCTGAGTTAACTAAATCAGCTCTCTTCTACACTGAGCATCGGTATTATGGAGACACGAGGCCTAGCGCGTGAGTATTACGCCTTATTTTGATCCTGACTCACTAAAAACGCCCAATAATTTTGGATATTTCCCAAGGACTTACATCCTTGAAATTTATCTTGTTGACCGGGAAAAATGATTGGACATTTGGTACGGCACGACAACTGCTTTAAAACCATCATAGAAGGCAATATAAAAGGAAAGAGAGGCAGCCCAAGACGTACCTATGTAGACCAAATAAAAGAAAAAGCTGGTGTCGTGTCGTATCAAGAGGTCAAGGATATGGCCTATGAGAGGGAGAAATGGAAAATACTCCACCGACAAGAGGATACCTCTTATATTAAAGAAGAAGAATGAAGGGGTAAGAATAACCTTTGTATTTATATGGTAATTTTAATAACAAATCTTCCGTGAGACACAGGCATATAAAATATTTTAAAAGGGGTCGCGTATTTTAAGTCGAAGATTGCTTGCTTGGAGATGTATCGCTCCATAACGAGGAGTTTCAACAGGAGCACGCTTTGGTGGCGCGGAGAGATGCAGCCCGCAGTCTGCATCGGTCAAAAGTATTTCATTCCTATGTGATACCATACCTTTATATGATAATGGGGGTTTTCAGAAAAAATGGTACAATTTACTTTTTTTCCAAAAACCATCAACTTTTGAGTTATTTAGACTCAGAATCACGATTACCTACTATTGAATGAGACGAAGAAAAAAAGTGTCCCCAGTATTTCATACAAATTTTGGGTGTCATTTTTGTAACGGTCCATACAAAATGTATGTCAAAATGCGTCACAAAACTGTCATTTTTTGTGACTCATTTTTATTTATTTTTAAATCGGTAGTCCTCGTGATTCTGGAGTAGAAAAAACCCAAAGGTTGATGGATTTTTGAAAAAAAGTAAATGGTGAGAATGCCCTAATAATAGAGGCATCTGGCTTATGAGCTCTCCAAGTTAACGAGTAATTGCAGAAATAAATATTTCACAACACTAGTCTCCTTAACTTTATTAGCTGACTGTTTGAAACTATTCTCTCCAAGTCTTCCGGTCATCGGAGACTTAATAAGCGCTTTATAACGGTATTTATCACTTGCACAAGAGATTACCCAGCTTCCGGCAAAGCCTTTGAAATATGCAACGCTTTGTACTAGATCTCGGAGTTATGTACTCGAGACTCTAGGAGCTTCTTTGTAAATAAGTGCTAAAGAGAACAGACCGTTTGAACGGTAAAAAACGCTATTTTTGCCTATCGTCGTCGCTAACCATGTTCTATTCTATGAACCTACTCTTAATTTAAGGAAAACTATTTGGAATAGGAAATAGAGTTGATTTTGTCATAATCGATAACTCAAAAACGACTGAACTGATCATGTTCGATATAGTTTTCATTTAATATCTAATTAATCTCTATAATTAAGCTCTATATCTACGATTATATTCATATTTTTTGGACCCATGGTTCAATGGTTAGAGGGGCGGGGGGGACTCACCATTTCTTTTTCTTTCGGAGCGATTATTTCCGAAAATTTTATCTTTATTAAAAAAATTGTTAATGACCCCTATTTGTTTTAAAATATCTATTCAACGAAGTTACCCTACAAAATACATTTTTTTTTACTTGCAACTTTACTTTGTTGGATTCATTGATTTATATATCCATGCCAAATTGCAACTTTCTGGCACGAACGATCACGGAGCAAAGTCTCGGACAGACAGACAGACGGACATGGCAAAACTATAAGGGTTCCTAGTTGACTACGAAAAGGGATAGGGCGCCTTTCACTGAAAACAGTTACGACAGAGATCACACTATGTACGCATTTGCGTGCAGTTAGTGTGATACACAGCTAACGGTTTATGTGTAATTGAGAAGTTTGCTCCTCTCTGGCCTCAGGGCAACAAATCCCCCCGGACTCGCTCTAATCAAGTCTAAATTAATTTAACAAGAGATGAGATTGATTATTAACGACTGCTTCCTCTTGCTAATTCACGTATATTTTAACAAGAGATGAAATTACTACTAATTTCATTCCCAGCGCAAAAGGTATGTACCTTTTAAATGTAAAAGGTATGCGAATTCTAAGAATAAATCAAGGTACTAAGATAAGTTTAGGTAAATTTTCACGGTACTCGGTAATCATAGTCATCATCATATCAGAAAACTTACAGGTATCTTGATACCTTAACTTGCCCTAAGGCGAGGTGTAGACTAGCAAGAACTTACATGCAATTTACGTTACATTACCGCCTACTAAGGGAGAAATAGTCTGCATTCAAAAGTTTGATCAGATACCGCACAGTGTTTCGTCTAGAACAAGCTAGGTGGACAAAATTATTTTTTTGTGTTTTTGGGTAGTATTATGGTTAATATTGTTCAATTAAATATAATTTACTAAAAATTTTAAAATACCATGAAAAAAAGTAAAAAAAATTAAATAAAGTATATATTTAAATTAATTTTATATTTTTTTTTAAATAATTTATTAACACAATAATAAACAAAATTTTACAGTTCATTAGATACATTATTTTTTATACTATTTACTTAAAAATATACAAAAAAATAAAAATATAATATAGAAAATGAATTAAAACTTAACTTATTATTAATAATAAATTAATTATTAATCTGTTAATTGTTAATAACCTAATAATCTGTTCTAACTCATGTATTAAATCAGAATAATCATTGTTTTCCTTATTTTGCGTAAGTTTTTTGAAGTTCTTCTGAAGGATATAACACGCTTGTACCTTTTGCATTGGGCAAATAATGATATGATGGATATTTATGATAATCAGCCTTCATTGACCACTTTTTAGTCTGCTTGTAAGTTTGTATTTGTCGATTTTGACTCAATATAATATGCTAATGCCTCATTAACACTTAGCTGCCTAGAGAATTCATTGAAGTACCTACTGTTGTCGTAAGAACAAGACTACGTTGGCTTATGTGGACTTTCTCTAGTATTTTTTAACATTTTTGCCGTGTTCTATTTCCTGCCGATCACGAATCAATCGGGATTTCGGCAGCAGTTAAAACATAGGTAGGTACGTAATTGTACCAGATCTTTAACTCTGCGTTTTTTCGTTTTAAAAGAGGAACTTTTGAAGTTTAATTTGGGTCTTCCTGCAGGATTAACATTTTCAGACGACGTTGATGCACTTGGTCTAGTTATGTACACTCGTAATTCTATATTTTGGCCATCCAGACCACTTTTAAACTTTTCCACAAATGCTTCTTTAATCTTGACGCACTATTCCACTTGGTATTCAGTTTTGATGAATAACTGGTTAAAATATTTTTCAACCGTCTCTCAGACTCTTCTGTGAAATCTCGTAACTCATATTTTACCAATATAAACTGATACAGGTGGAAATTTTCGTCACTTTTCCCCTTTTGTCCATTCTTCAAACACCCCTTCCTTAAAATAGAGAAAACGTGTTCTGCAAAAAAAAAAGAAAAAAAAATGTTATGCAAATTTCTGCAAAATGAAATATACACCATCATAAAATATAATTATGCAAGTAAATGATATCAAAAATCTAGACCAGTGTCAAGCGGTTTCAAGTATTTGCTAGTCTATCAAAGTTCTAAAATGAAGAAAAAAAACACCACGTTTTTAAGTGCATATTTATTGCTCTATACGAGCATTATTACAACTGATATGAACATGTTTTTAAGAAAAATTTAAAGATCCATCACCAAAACTTTTCACAAAATAACGTTTTACTTGTAAGAGATGTTGTTGAACGCATCACAAAATTGCAACTGATTTAATTGTTTAATTGCACTTACCTCATTAGCTGACTTCTGCACCCTATGACTCATAAAATTAGAAAGTTAGACATAATCTATTAATGGGTTTGGGGGTTTAAACATGTTGTTTATCTTATTTAATGACTCATTAGAGATAATTTGATAACGACTAGCTTGTTCTAGACGAAACACTGTGTACCGCAATGTAATGAAAATGGCATGCAAGTTCTTGCTAGTCTAACTAAAGGATGACTCATGCTAGACGGGGCCGTGGCCGGGCGGCGCCTCGTTTTCTATGGAAAGCACCACGTGATCACCGATCAGCCGTCATAGAAAATGACATGTCGGACGCCTCGGCCCGGGCACGGCCCGGTCTAGCGTGAGGCATCCTTAAACCTCGCTTAAGGATATCCACGCCGACCGGTCTCATACGTTTCCTTTCGATCTTGACTAAGATTTTATTGGAGACCTAAAGCGGCCTCCGATTTGCGGTCACCACTCGAAAACCTTTCCGATTCCGTAATTTTTTGCCCCAGTTTTGTGCCATTACGAGTACATGATATTCATAGTGATATTTCACCTTGGCTTTGTATTCGTAGAAATGTGTAAAAATGGGAAAAATAAAGTGTTTCTTGTGACACGTTAAATTCCCAAAAATGAAATTACAATCCAAGTGGAAGGCGTAACCCTCGTCTTATCTTTCACTTATATCTTTTCAAAGGAGCCGTAATAGTGTTGTGCCGAATATTCCCATGATCTAACCCAATATTCCCGAGATAGTGTCATTATTCCGGCATTGTATATATAACTCCATATATTCCATCAAATTTTAAATACCACTTTAACGTCACTATTTGACGTATATCTAGTACTAGTTCAGCGGTGTCACTCACGAATTCGAGCCATCGTGCAGTTTAACGCAACTAGTTGCGACCAATCGCGCGCGTGATGCGAACTCATCAACCAATCGCGTTGTGGCGATGTCACACCACTGTACGCCCCATTCTTATTGCCCGCAAGGCCAGCCCTGAGATATACCCGAGCTATTTCAATCAAAGCCGGCAAAGAAATTCCAACTTGCCAGCGCTGCCGACAACACTTCGCTTTTAGTTCCATTCAAAGCACATACATGATTTTCACGGATCTGCTGTCCTGTACAAACTCGGAATTAAAAACACGCTTTTCCCTCTACTAAATAGAGTGTTTTACTGCGTTATACATAAAGCTTTAATGTTATTAAACATTCTACACTTCGATTGATCATGTCGTTTTGTTCATTGCTGAAGGTCGTGCCCGTCCTGAAACGCTTTGGTCACCTCTGTCACCAGTTGTCTCCACTCTGTCCTGTCCTCAGCTTTCTTCATTAACCACACTTATCAGGCATTATTTCTTTACATAATATGTAAACGTCGTAATTTTTATTGAATCTGTCAGATTTTATTGAAACTCCATCTAATTTGAAATACTACTACAACGACATTCATACTCGGGAACGGGAATATAGACAACAACAGCTAGTACATCACTACCGCTACCCGTGCCGAGGTTTTTCAATCAAAGCCGGCGAGAAGCCCGATTGGTGCCAACTCCCAACTTGGCACTGCCACCCACCTACAACACTTTGATTTTAGATCGCTCCAAATACGTACTTACAGAAAATTCACCTACAAGGGCTACTGGATCAATCCACGGGTCTTATTATATTCGGCACAAATGCTTGCGTCAGTATTTTTATTCTTCTTTCTCGCGTTATCCCGGCATTTTGCCACGGCTCATGGGTGGCAACTAATCCCAAGAATTGGCGTAGGCACTAGATTTTACGGAAGCGACTGCCATCTGACCTTCCAACCCAGAGGGTAAACTAGACATTATTGGGATTAGTCCGGTTTCCTCACGAAGTTTTCCTTCACCGGAATACGACTAGTAAATATCAAATGATATTTCGTACATAAGTTCCGAAAAACTCATTGGTACGAGCCGGGGTTTGAACCCGCGACCTCCATACCTATTGAAAGCCGCACGCTCTTATCGCTAGGCCACCAGCGCTTAGGTTACCCACTGTGATGTCTGTGATAGAATAACACGCAAACTAAATTATCGCGTCTGTTTAAATGGGACCCATATTATATTATAATCGAATGTTGCACTCAAACAATCCTCATTCTAGTCCTATCACGAATTTCAACAATCGAATTCGTACGTACATCTCTTTTTGACAATACAAGAGCGATAAAGATAGAGGACGATCCGAATTTCAATGTTTGCTGTAGCTGTAATATGTGGTTGCAATGAAACAAAGGCATTTTGACTCTTATTCCAATAAATTTTAGGTTCGTCATCGTTTGTTTTCCGCCACATTGTGTTGATTTCGTATGGTAGTGAATGGAATTTGGACTCTATTTCAATGGCGCGTAGGTTCATTATCGATTGTCACACTTGGTTAATACGACAAGCTCCACATTAACCTAACAGTGCAATAGTAGATAGCATTGATGACGGTATCGTCTGGATCTGTGTAATGTGTTAGTGTTAGGCCGCCTCTCACACCGAATATTTTTTAGCGTTCCCTACCTAAGAAATACAAAATAGAACCCTTATAGGATTATTTGTGTGCCTGACCGCCTGTCTGTCATAGCATAGTCAATTTTGCCCGAAACTATTGGATCGACAGACTTGAAATTTTGGTACACATTATATGTGTCACCGCAAAACCCCGTTTTTAGTGAAAACTCCTTTTATCAAAGAACTCGACAGATATAGCGCTAGCATCAACACCACTAGTGTGTTGAACACTATAGCTCTCTCAATCGAGATTTAGGCAAATAAGTAGTACACTTTACTTGAAATACTGTTCAGTTCGATTGATAGTGCTACTATTACCGTCTTAATCATGGGAGAGGAGCCTTAATTATAAAATACTGTCAATTTTACTGTAACTATGCTTTTAGACATTAGGCTCCCTCACATTAATTAAGTTGGAGAAGGAAGGTAATGGTATAGTAATTTGAATAAAAGAAATGGAATTAACACTTACTCTTATAATTCTAATACAATTTCACTTTAACTTGATTATCACATAGATTATCACTCTTCGACCACTCTTAGGTGGAAAGCTGACTGGTGGTACTGCTACGGCTGGAAAAGACACACCCTATCTTTCAGACCCGACGAGAATACCAAAAGGGTTTCACCTACCTCGTAAGACCTGGTGCCGTCTAAATAGGACGAGAACAGGTCACGGCCGCTGTAATTATTTCCAACAAAATTGGGATTTGACGGAATCTCCCCTCTGCGAGTGCGGCGAAGAAGAACAAACCACTGAGCACATATTACGGCGCTGCCCTCTTCACTCCTACCCTGGCCCAGCTGAGGATCTGGATGCCCTGACACCCGACGTAATTGCCTGGCTTCACAACCTCAAAGCTGTACTCTGATTGCCTAATCATGCATGCCATACGATTAAATAAATCAAGACCGCAGCAGTAATGCAGCTGCATTTGGCAACCTAACATCACCTTTTCTGTCCGGTTTTAAAGACGTTTCACTTCAAAACGGCGGTCATCGGAAGTTTTACCTAACAAATGACTGACACAATACAAAAGTAGATCAACATTTTTCCCTATCCAATAAAAATGCTAATCACTCCACAGCTCATGACGACTATAGGCTCATTTTCCCACGGGCCAGGAAAAATCTAAAGCGTCGTCATCTTAAGGAAAATTAGGAGGAAATCGTGATTTTGAAAAATTGCGCATGGATTCCCGTTAGTGCATGAATGAATGAATCTAGTTGCTGACAATGATGATGAGTCGTTGTTGACATAGTGAGATAGATTGTGTAATGAATCAACGACTTTGGTTTGTTAACCCCTAGCGTCCGACGGTCCTAATACTAACAAATTAAATCATTATTAAATGGAACCGCGTTGGCTTTGTTTTGTTTTGTACGATTATAAAACAAAACGAATTCAATTCAATTCTATTGATAAAATTGTACTGCCAATTTTATTTGTATGGTTGGCCGCTAGAGGATAAGTGTTGGATATCGAGCTGATATTGGTTTTATTTTATTTATTTTTTGTTTTTAATTTTGACTTATATGATTTTCCTTTTGGAGGTTTTTGGTTGACACACTAGCTTTTGGTAAAAGGTACACAATTTCGCGTTTCAATATGTGAATTGTTTATCTAGACGTATTAATGTTTTGTGTTGTTTGGTTACATGTAAGTATATAATTCAGTTTGGCTTTTCATATTTTTCCTTTCTACCGTAGGTATATTCTAATTCTATTGTTGTCTGGAAGAAATTTCTATTAAGCGATAAGCCTGTTGTTACCTCTATCCAATTGTCTTTGTTTATGTTACTGTACATTTATTGTAAACTATGTGAGGCAATAAAGAGTCATCATCATCATCGTCATAAATCAGCCAGAGGACGTCTACTGCTGGACATAAGCCTCCCCCAAAGAGTGCCACACCGCCAACCCGCATGCCAAGCGTGGCGATTACGGCATTCACCCCCCATGGAAAAGTCACAATAATAGTAGATTGTACAACAAGGCTATAAAGTGACCC
The DNA here is from genome assembly GCF_910591565.1 of Cydia splendana. Classification (NCBI taxonomy): domain Eukaryota; kingdom Metazoa; phylum Arthropoda; class Insecta; order Lepidoptera; family Tortricidae; genus Cydia; species Cydia splendana. The sequence goes on along the minus strand of NC_085982.1, from coordinate 13,100,377 downwards.
ATGTTTACCCGAGGCAATTTTTTCGCTTCGCTCAGACCAAAATAGTAGACGAGGGTAAAAATTGACATTTATGCCCTTGTTGTACACTCTGCTTTTCACTTCGATTGCGAGGAAAATAAATTATATTTTTCACGGCAATTTACACCACGAAATTGTCGTAAAGCGAAAGAACATAATACATAACCAATTCCCGCCAACTAACTTTTTAAATTTTCAACATTTTTTCTTATTTTTTTTTTATTTATCAAAGGCATCATCATCATCATCATTTTTGAACGATAATCGACTCCTATTTTATGTGATTTACTAAATTTAATGACAGAAAATACGGATTTCTAATAAATTGTAGCAAAAATAAAATAATAGAACAAGTTTTGTCATCTACACAATTTTATTCCTCAGTAAAATTGTGCAATATGTTTTAACTGTTTGGCTGTTGGCTTAGTCTTAGAAGAAAATTTTACTTTTATGCTCTAGAGCATAAAATGCGATTTTATGTCGTCTACGCACGACATAAAGGTGCACTTTTTGAGCACGAGAAGTGAAAAGAGTATTGTATTGTATTTATTGTTTGCATGTTCGTATAAGTGTAACAGGCGGCCTCGCAATCAAACGTTAGAGCATTAATTAGCGCCTCGCATTCGGGAACACGGACCGGGGCATAACAGCCGCACAGCACTCGCATAACCGCCGTATACCTGTCACATAACACTATTACTCGTAAATACTGTAACAATGACGTAATAGTACATTACGATACAAATGCGAAACACGACCGAAGGGAGGGTTTTAAATGTACACGAGTTGCGAATCACCTTTTTGCACGTGTTTTGTACAACGTTTTACAGTACATAATGGCCCTTTAAATTTTCCACATACGCACGTAACTACGTACATCATACGTAACTCATTACCGCACTAGAGAGGTAAATTAGCACCATATGTACTGTAAAACTTAAAGTTCGTGACCGTTCCTAAATCGTACCTAACAATTCAAATCGTAGCATTAGCATTACGGCCTTTAATCATGAATTACATTCGGGATTACATCACACACACAACTAATTATGATGTATCTCCATTGTCCACCTGCGGAAATCCAAATATAGCCATATTTTAGAGTTAAATTTGCATTGTAAAACCTACGCTTACCGTACCTGAAATAACCACCAACATATTCTGACCTAAAATTACGTTTTCATCACACCAGCTCGAAAAGGCTTACTTTGCACTTGAAAAACTGATAGCAAAGTTGCATTTTATTCACATGTGATGCAAAGTAATCAAATGCAAATTTTGAGTTGTTTTCTTATGTTTGCTGGTAGAATTGACTTTTAAATGATGATTTTGGATGATAAATATTTAATAACATTCATTTGGATTTGATTTGGTTTGATTTTGTTTGATATTTTACATTTAATATTTGCTTTGGGTTGGTGTGGTGAAAAATTTTGTGTTTCACTCGAGGGCAAATCAAGATCAAGTTCGCCATACATTTACTGTGGCGTACTTGATCTTAGAAAAACGGACAGACTATACCTGAACGTGACTTCGCACTGCCATGCAGATTGATAATAAAATATACAAAATACTTATTATAGCGGAATACATTTATACAACAATTATATATTTACTTATGTTGAGTTAGTCTGTCATGTCATAACAACATTTTAACTAGTTATCTTTTAATCTGCATTAAATTATTATACGTGAATTATTTGACTGGTTCTTCACTGTATGGCATAAACCTATCCCTGTCCAAGTCATATTCTAATCAAAAATGAAACGCGAACTCTCAGCGGCCAGTACGTACAGCAAGAAGGTTATTAGCGGATTAATGTCGCTGATTGGTAGTTATTGACATTATATGCATTTCATCTACACTTAGCTATGTACCATTAGTGTAATAAAGATGACTCTTATTTTGTTTACCAGCTTTGATTACAGGCTCTGTAAACGCGTCGTCTTATTTGAATGTAGGCGTAATTGTGTATGTGTGCTAATTTGGCCCGAGAATTTGAACGGTAATGTTCCTAAAGGCGGTATCCATGGTTATATATGATCGCAGGCTTGTCACGCCTTAAACATAACAGAAGTCGCAATACATTGCGTCTTAGAATAAACTTTAAAGTGTATTAAAAATCAAACCTCAAGTTATTTTTAAAAATCGCTGAATAAATGTTGGTCAGTATGTGGAGTACAGCATACTGTTTATTAAGTATAAAATACAATTCCACTAATGAGGGCGCCACTGGACGGTCGACGCAGTCTTAAGAGGCTGGCAATACCTATAACGCGCACACTGTCTAATTGTATCGGAGTGAATGAGATAGCACTGTCGCATGTTACTGGGCCCTGGGCAAGAGAATAATAAGAAAACTCATCATCTTCCTCGCGTGATACCGGAATTTTTGCCGAGCCGTGGCAATGGGAATGGGAGCCTGGGGTCCAATTGACAACTAATCCCAAGAATTGGCGTAGGCACTAGTTTTTACGAAAGCGACTGCCATCAGACTGATATTTTAACCCAGAGAGTAAACTAGGCCTTATCGGGACTAGTCCGGGTTCCTCACGATGTTTTTCCTTCACCGAAAACCAATAGTGAATATCAAATGATATTTCGTATATAAGTTCCGAAAAACTCATTGGTCCGAGCCGGGGTTTGTACCTGCGACTTTCGGATTGAAAGTCGCACGCTCTTACCGCTAGGCCACCAGCACTTAAGGAAATAATAAGAAAACTATTGTAATAAAAATAAACGTGGATTATTTGTGTAATATTACTCGTTAACAGTTTAGGTATTAAATATTTACACATTGTGATTTAAATTTCAGACACATAAGTCAAAAAAATAAAGATGTATTAGAACCGTTGAATGGTAATTTTAAGCAGGGCCGGATTAAACATGTCGGGGCCCCCAGTATCAGGTCGGCCCGAGTCGAACGATGTCTTTTTCGCTTTTATTCACTCACTTATTCAGTCATTTTCCTACATACCTCTAATGGTAAATTTTAAGCGAGGCTAAAGGCTACGCTCAACTAGTGCCGCAAAGTTGATTATCTCAATAGTTTATATTTTGCGAGGCTAAACAGTTGACAATTGATTAAAATAAAAACTCTTAAAAGTGTCCCCAGTACAGTTTATCATACGAATGCTCGACCTTAGCCTCACTTTTTACCTCAATTTACCATTGGTTTGTGTTCCACATGTCCTCTACATCAGCTTAGCATTTAGCCTCGCTGCACCATGCTCGGCCTGCGGTCTCGCTTTTTAATACAATGGTCACAATGGACATTGGTTGGAGTCTGTGCTCAACTACTTATCCTGAAGCCTGAAGCACGGCTTTGACTTCGCATGAAAGTTCTTCAGGGAACTTCGGACTATTAGGCCCAGTTGAAGATCGGTACCCGGCCTTGCGATATTTGTGAACAAAAAATTTCGCGCTCGCTGCGCTCGCGTTTATGGTTGGTTTTTTAGTTGACCCTATATCTACATATTAGCTTGACTGGTGAATGAATAGAGTTAGACCAAGAAAATTCTACAATGATTTTGATAGCAGTGCAACTAGTGCAAATGTTATTTATACGTCATAATTTCATAGAAGTTTTGACGTTTAAAATAACACTTGCACTGCGTGTGTTATAAAAATCGTTGCAGAATTATCTTGGTCTAACTCTAGTAATTTTCTTAAAAAACTGCTTAAGTAACATCAATTTCAAGGACATTGGGTGTTGACAGCCCCATAATATGTGTGTAAAAGCGGTTTTATGACATTTTTTCAACGATTTTAACAAATCTACAAAAGGTTCGGTTTTGGTTTCGGTTTCGGCCGAAACTAGAGCCAAAGCCGAACATTCGGTTTCGGTTTCGGTTTCGGCAAAAAAACATGTTTCGGTCGGACACTACTGATTTTACACACAACAGTGGCAAAGTAACTTGATGCCTGAGTTGGTAGGTATACATAATCTCATGTTGGCTGGTGGAACTTACTTTTAAGTGATGATTTTCATTGATAAGTATTTCATAGCGATCAGTTGAATTTAATTTCTAATGTTTTACTGTTGTTATTTTCTTCTTAAAATAGTACCTACTTATCATTTTTAGTGGAAGTTTCAATAGACGATTTTAGTAGACATGACCATAGTCAAACCGTATTAAGTTATCCTCAATTCCTCACACCCTTTCTCTGAAATTAGGTCTTAATTTAGCACATGAACATAAAACCTGGGTCATTACTTCTTAACGACACCTTACTGAACCATCTAATTAATTAATACCCTAAAGTACTAACTTTAAAGCTAAAATAAACCGTAATAAAAGGTTTTAAGGTTCAAAATAGTCTGGAGTCTGCTCTAATCTTGGAATCCGGAGAAGTGTCATCAATAAAAAGGGAACCATTCCGGCTTAGTGGCACTCTTAACTACATATTTTACTTAATTGTATCGTTGGTGAAACATTCTTATACCTTTCGGGCATAACTGATAAGTTAAGCTCTATTTACCCCACTATGGAAAATGTTTCCAAGTTGTCCAAGTTTGGCTGCTGAAGTAGACGGTATTATCATCTACTCAAAGGTTAACTGGAAGAGATCCATCAAAGGGATAAGTTCGCCTTTGTACTTCTTACTAATTGTATGTTATTTTTAATGTCTTTTTGTACAATAAAGAGTTTACTACTACTACTACTATTATACGGCGCCATATGTAAGTATGTATGTAAATAAGTTATTGTAAAGTCAGCAGCAATAGTTGCTAAGCGGGCGAGGTGTTCAAAATGATCTTGACGCGACTTTATTGTTAAGAGAATAAGAGCGCGTCGAAGTAATTTTGAACACCTCGCCCGCTCAGCAACTATTGCTGCTGACTGTACATAATACAGATTACAAACACAATAAAAAACAAAATATGGGTACCTAAACAATGTACAAAGGCGAACTTATCCCTATATGTTTTGTTGTAAGGGCTTGTGCACAAATCACGCGAGGTTCGATAGGGGGTGGGGGGGTCACGAAAAAATCACGATCGATCACGTTGGGGGAGGGGGTATAAGGAAACCTCACGTGTATTTTTCTACAGTGAACGAAACTATAAAAAAAACACCTACCACGTACATGAGTAGATACTTTTTCTCGGTTTCGTTAAACATAAATCTTCACTCTGCACTTCAAAATAGCGAGTCTATTTAACGAAAATCGAAAAATAAACAAAATTTTCTATATACAATTAAATTTTTCTTAAAATTAGGTCGAATGAAAAAAAATCAAAAAAATACACGTGAGGTTGTGCGGGGGAAGGGGGGATAGCGAAAAACCTCACCAAATATCACCCGGGGCAGGGGGGGGTCAAAAAGTAGCCGAAAACACCTCGCGTGATTTGTGCACAAGCCCTAACTGGATTGGCGAATGGTAAAAGGCTATTTAGACACAAGTGTCCACTCATCTCTAGCCACCAAGCAGGTAGTATAGGGTACCTAGGTCAGTATTGTTAAATGCTAAAAGCACTCGCCGTAGATTTAGGTCCGTGCCTTCGGCAGCCGTTTGGCGGCTCGCCAATACAGCTCACGTCTATGCTGTGATATATGTCCATAATAAAAAATCTAATGAACATTTAGAGCCTTTTAGCTGATATACGATTGAGATTCAAGTCACTCATTGACAGATGACTTTAGGATCAGTTTACACTATTTTACGTTAAGCAGAATCCGTAACAAAATTTCAAGACAATCGTTTGAGAAATGCGACCTTCAGAAATGCAGGGTTCTAGCGTTAGTCAGCACAAAATTACAGAATGTTGAAAATCGCCTGAATGGCTCCAAGAAAAGGATAGTATGGTTTTGCTCGACCTTGTTGAGGCACTTCCGTGCCCCCCAATAAGTTATTATTTTCTTTAGTTAACATATTTTTAATACAATTCTTTTTTTTTTACAAATTTGAGCCATCACTAGTACACGGGAAAAACAGATAAATTTAGTTTATCGATATGGAAACTCCCTGTCATTTAATTTTTCGTTCCAAAATCCGATTATAAAACCAACAGTCTTGTACCAATATCACCCAACCATAATAACCCAGTTCCGAAATATAAAGCCGTGTTCAAAAGCCGTTGAATCTGCTGGAATTTGAATTTAAACTCGATTCTAAAGATATTTTTATCAGCTCCCAGTAAACATGCCGCCACTGCAGAATTTAAACCGCCAAGAGGCGTACTCGCCTTTCGCAAATATGATTTTGATTAGATGTTACGACCTTCAGAGCTTCAAGAGCGTTTTTCCATCTTAACGGCTCGGCCACGACATTGAGCGACTTGCGACGGGGGCAGCGATAACCAGTCTTCAGTCGCGTAATGTCGTGGCCGAGCCGTAAAGGCTGGCAACGCACCTGCAATACCTCTGACTCCGATGTTGCAGATGTCCATGGGCCACGGTAATTGCTTATGATTAGGCGATTCAACCGCTCCTTTATTCGCCCGCAAAAGCAAAGGGATTGTGAGTACGTTGCCAACTTTTAAGATGGGAGTACGCCACAGACCAACCCCTATAGACCGAGCTTATAGGACGACTCGCGGCCACCGCCCGTATGGTGTATAGGTCAAATATAAGATTGTTCGCGCGCCGCTCCGATCAGTTGCGCCCAAGGTTACGACCTGTTAGCAGTGTGCACGAGTCTAAGAAAATAAATCGTAAACTATTGAATTCATTGGGAAATCATGGGATATTGCAGCGTAAAATGGTGTGGCAAGTCATCTAAGACATCTACTTACGAAACAGATGGAATAACATCCCACAGGAAAGTCAATTTCATTATTTCATTGAATAATGTTTCTTGTCCGCGGGGTTCATTTTATACTGGTCGTAAGCAGAGGCGAAGTATGTCCGTCCCTTTTCGTCAACATGAAAATGCAATGCGCTATCCCTTTCCCTTTCGACTAGTGATGTGACGATGATGGTTTTTCAGTTACGGAAACTTCGTGCTTCGTCATACCGTATTGTACCATTTTAGACATAATATATAGGCAATATGTTGTGTAAATTTTTTAGAATTCTCTAGGCCAGCGGAGCAGTTAGGACGCATGTCACGAGATGGACCTGATGATGAACTTCAAAGAAGTGCGAGGGCACTCGGTGTTGGTTTGTGATAGACATATGTTGTATGGGTTTTTTAGAATCCTCTAGGTGAGCAGTTAGGTCTCATGTCACGAGATGGACCTGATGATGAACTCCAAAGAAGTGCGAGGGAACTCGGTGTTGGTTTGTGATAGACATATGGTGTATGGGTATTTTAGAATCCTCTAGGTGAGCAGTTAGGTCTCATGTCACGAGATGGACCTGATGATGAACTCCAAAGAAGTGCGAGGGAACTCGGTGTTGGTTTGTGATAGACATATGTTGTATGGGTTTTTTAGAATCCTCTAGGTGAGCAGTTAGGCCGCATGTCACGAGATGGACCTGATGATGAACTTCAAAGAAGTGCGAGGGAACTCGGTGTTGGTTTGTGATAGACATATGTTGTATGGGTTTTTTAGAATCCTCTAGGTGAGCAGTTAGGTCTCATGTCACGAGATGGACCTGATGATGAACTCCAAAGAAGTGCGAGGGATCTCGGTGTTGGTATGTCTTAGACATATGTTGTATGGGTTTTTTAGAATCCTCTAGGTGAGCAGTTAGGTCTCATGTCACGAAATGGACCTAATGATGAACTTCAAAGAAGTGCGAGAGAACTCGGAGTTGATTTGTAATAGGCATATGTTATTGGTCCATTTGAATATGTTTTCAATACAACCTTCTATGACCTTAATAAAACGGACAAAAGAAAATAATTGTATGAGATTTTGGCGACACTTTTTTCTCGTATCGAAAGAGATTGCGATTCTGAGTGGAAATAATATAAAAATTCTAAACTTTAAAATTCATGTTCTTTTTTTTTTTTTATGAAATAGGAGGCAAACGAGCAGACGGATCACCTGATGGTAAGCGATTACCGCCGCCCATGGACACCCGCAACACCAGAAGGGTTGCAAGCGCGTTGCCGGCCTTTAAGATGGGATGGGATGGGTGTTCTGGGTACTTTAAACAGAAATGCCCTAATATGTTAAGTAAACATTTCAGGTACATTGTTAAATTACTTAATGAAATATTAAATTACTTAATGAAATATTAAATTAATCAATATAATTATTTATTAAGTAAGTTTACTCTAAGTATTCTAAATTGGTAACAATTTTACCACAATAAATTTCGGTATCACTGGTACGCAGTACCCACTACCTGTAATGAACATGTCCCATCCCTACGCTTACACGTGTCAGCGCGCCATGTTTGAAACGACCAATCGCAACGCCGTGAGGACCCCTCCCGCACCTCACAGTTTGGTGATTTGCGTCGGGAACAAAATGGCCAATATTAGGTTTCTAGAGGCGGTGTTCTGTGGAGTACGCTCTTTCCTTGAAGGTTTCAATGTTAGAAGATCAAATGACAATCTTTTAAACTCCAATACCTATGCTAATTCTTGAGATTAGGTTGCTGAGGGATTCTGATCCTTAACTGAGCGGGGGTGAAACGCCGGAACTAGACTATCTCGCTCACTCTCCGAAATTAATGCACAAAATTTAATAAAAAATCAGTAACATATTTTCAAAATCGGAATGCGCCCCCCGTCGGGGTGTAATTCCCGAAAAATATCGAAAACGAGCACCGAATCTCATGCATACGAAACACTACATTACAAACTTATTATACCATTCCTGTGGACCTTATTCATATAAATATAAAGTTGAAAATCCTTTAAATAACTTTTGGAATAACTTGGCTCTTAACCGCTTTATACCAAAGTTTTGTTTACGGTCTATTTCATCCTTAATTTGATGTAGTTAAGGTTTGTAATGCCTTGTTTTTGTGTAGTTTGCTTCTGGTTGGATTGAAGAACTAATTAGTAAGGATAGGATAACATTAGATAGGTTTTGTGATGCGCTGGGAATATTGCTTAGGATTAGGAGTTTTAAATAGGTACCTAATTATTATTAAATGATGCTCACTTACTTTATAATCATCGTTAAAAGATCAATATGTTTTTATTTAAGAGTCACAAAAACCCGCCGATAAAAAGCCGCATCCATACAATTGAAGTCATGCTCTCATTTTTAAACGACATGAATATTTACTTAGGTACAGATGTAGTGTAGTGTTTATGTTTTTGATAAACCCATCAAAAACATAAATGTGAAATGAGAGCCAAGTTCAATATTAAGAATATTCGTCGTTGTTGACTTCGCCGGAAAAAGAGTTGAGATCTATATGGGTGCCAAGTTCTAGTTTGCTTGGGGTGTAATTAAAGTTCAGGATTTGACTTGTCTAGTTTTTATACCAAAAAATTCACTAGATAGAGTGTATCTCAAAGATTAGATATAGTAAGTAAATATTCTTTATTGCTTTATAAGATATAGTTCTTTATAAGATTGTTATGCGCTAACAGGGTTCATGTTTGATTCAGAAATGAAATACATAACACCTTGTAAAAAACAACATGATGCAATAAATATACTGAATACAATATTATAACATTTATAACATTCGATGTTGTGTGAACTGTCCGTTAATACGTATAGGCGATGATCCCGGGGTCACTGGAGTAAGGACCAATTAACCCGCCGCCGCCGCCGGTGCCGCTGGATCCACTTACGCTTCACCAATCTGGCCATTACGTCTGACAGAATGTATTATCTTTACCTCCTCTGGCAAGCCGGCTTTGTCACCAGCAAATTTAGAAAAAGTAGATCTGTGAAATCGATCACCCGTACAATTTTTGAATTTCACGCCTTTTTCTATTGACTTGACAGACTAGAGTATGACCTTTAACAGCAATTCTGAATTCACAAAAAATCCTTTGATTGATTTCCATACACGTTTCATAGTATGGTTCGCGTCTTTTCTGTAGACATAGCAAAGTTAAGGGAATCTTAAGCAAATTTTTACGCTACACCCTTTACAATACATATTTGCAGTAGGTACTTGAGACGCAAAAAAAAATGGAATAAATATTTACCATACGCGTCAACTTTTATGATATTGTTGTCCACAGAAGTGACCTTTTCCTGAAAATAAATGTGATTGACCCTTATAGTAAAATATTACACCCCAAATAAATTACTTCAAGATTTTATCCCAAAGCAGATGCTTTTATTTCAAATTATTTAAAGTTTATTTTATCGTCACAATATTTAGGCATATATATGCCTAGTTCCATTACTTAAAATCTTAGATAAGAACTCTAAAATAGAAACCACAAGCCCTTACAGTGGATAATGAAAATATTCTTTGTAGACTACAAAGGGCCGAAAGATGAAGTGGTTAAAGCCCCTTTACGCTGCAAGACACGGTTTCACCTACCGGACACAATTCAATTCAATTCAAATAGGTAGTTTAATACAGCGTAAACGAACATATCAACAACATACAACACAAAAATAAAAACACACACACCTAAAACTAATGAAATCTAAACACACACGTCAATTAATTAAAAGAAAAAACAATACACAATATTAATAGAGTTTGACCAAGAAAAGTCTGCAACAGTTTTGATAGCATACGCAGTGCAAGTATTATTTTAAACGTCAAAATTCTATGAAATATGACGTATAGATGACACTTGCACTGCGTGTGCTATCAAAAAATCGTTGCAGACTTTTCTTGGTCAAACTCTAACGATAAAATGAATTCTTAAAATGATTTTTTATTCTTATTATTAAAAGTAGTTCGACAACCATAACTGCTGAGCGAAATCTCCTGGGAATTTGCGAATAGGTATAGCCAGGGGAATGAGATTGCTGTAGAATTACCCGGAATCGAGCTAATGGGAGTTTTGTCGCTGGTTCGCCACACCTAGCCTAACCGATGAGACTCCAGCAAATTCAGCTAGGCCCGACGACTATCGGAGTGAGCGTATCGCACAGTGTAAACGGGCTTTAAGGGTAACGCGAGCTCGTACTAAATCACGGAGATTTACGGCACCAGTAATCGTAAGACGAGCTCAGCCCTAATATAATGAAGTGGAGATACTTTAGGATTTAACGCGGGATAATCCGGGAAAAATGAACGGGAAATCAGTAACATTGAGTATCTGAAGCGGTATTTATTTACATAAAAAAAACAATCTGATCTGATATAAGACCTATCAGATGTGATACGAGCTTGACACAAGCATAACAAGATCAAAACTGTAACTAATCGTTATATCGCAATCGGTCTACTTATATAATGAAGTGGGGATACTGTAGGATTCAAGAGGATAATTCAGGATAGTGGGAAATCAGTAAAATTGAGAATCTGGGTAATAAAATGCTTAAAAAATAGCGAGCATAACGCGGGCCACCTAGCCCAGTAGGTAGTGAGTACAGGTATCTTTCTACTAAAATAAGGAAGCATTAGTTTCACCGCACCGCAAACTCGACAAATCTAAAAGAAGAGCAGCGTTCAAGTCACGAACTAAATAAAGCAACTTGCAGCAAAAACTACGGCCAAGTTCGGAAACTTCGAAGCAGACTTGCCAAAGTAAACTAACATGTTTATTTATGAAAGTGTACGTATATGTGATGTGTGATGGGTTTCTGATGCGGCCGAGAATGTGAAATTTCTGGAGTCAAGTTTGATGGTCCGGTTTTTTTATTACGTTCAACCTTAAATTATCTTTTTTAGAAAAGTTTGAATTTGTTTTGTTGCCCTAATGCAGCGGTCGACAGCCTTTTAGCAGCCCAGGGCCACATAGTAGTTAACGAAGTTGACGCGGGCCGCACTTTGTTAATATTTATGACTTTATCAGACATTGTCGTTTGTCAATTTACATACAAAGTAGCCAGGGAGGCTCGCGGGCCGCAAGTGAGAGCAAAACCTGATTGATTGATATCATCAATAAAAACTTGTCATCTAGCCAATTATAGGTATTATAGGTACATGTACCTAATTAAGAAAGTTTAGTAAATGAACTGAACTACAATACCCAATATATTTTTCAAGTCATATATGAATTATAATATATATATATTTATTAATCAATTAAATTGTCAAATCACAAAATACCTACAAATACAAATGCATTTCAACACATCTAAATTTAACCTTATAAAATAACTTACAATTAAATAAAAACTAAATTACAACTAACCCCAAATAAATTACTTCAAGATTTTATCCCAAAGCAGATGCTTTTATTTCAAATTATTTAAAGTTTATTATTAGTCATATATTATGTTCATGTTCAAATTCACACACACATTAGTGCTTATTGGCTACACACCCAATGAAGCGAAACACACAAACAAACAGTACACGATCCCAAACTTTATGACACCGCCTAAGTTATGGGAAGAATTAGGGTCGTTTCCCAAACTTTATCGTGTCCATCCACCCGTAAGACTTTTACGAATCATAAACACCAATCTTTATAGGCGACTTTCGACCTAAAAAGCATGAGAACAGAGTAGTTATTACCTTGAAAAGGGATGGTAAAATTAATTCAGGCTATTTATCCATAGCGTCGAAACATTATGACGTCATCTTGCTTCCAGTAATCGTAATATTCTCGGCTTGACTTTAGCTTGTACTCGCTAGTTTTTATACCAACAAACAAAATTTTAGAAAAGTAACATAGACAAATATAGTATAGCGTGTACGTAAAAACTAGCCATTTATCCATTTGACATTTCTAGTTATTAGATTTCGAACCGTAATTCTTATTGCAGAGATGCGTTTTTGTTTTAAGTATGATGGCAAGTATGTTGCCGCTACGGACTAAAAGGGCTAGCCAAGTCAAATCTGAACTTAAATTACATCCCAAGCGAGCTAGAACTTGGCACCCATATAGATCATTTTTTTTTCCGGCGAAGTCAACAACGACATATATTCTTAATATTGAACTTGGCTCTCATTTCACATTTGTTTTTGATGGGATTACTTATACTCCTCCCGCCTTAGTTGCAAACTCTGCTGAACGAGTATACCCATCGATTTTGTCTCAAGTAGCGATATTATGAGATTATCTCCAAAGTCGGTGCATGTTCAACGAGCAGATACTCTTGCAGATACTCTCTAGCAAGATATGCAAGCGCAAAATGGAAGATTGTGTTTTCTATTATAATTTGTATTAAAATTTTCTTTGAAAAAAATTTTTTTGACATAAATTGCATGTAATTAGAAAGTTAATTAAAGTTTTGCTAGATTATTTGAAGGAAAATAGGTATATCGCGTAATTTAAGAAATTGTAGATAGATTTCATTTTGCCAGCCATATCAGCTTGATAAATACCTTGTATAAGTTTTTTTCCAAAACTCTAAATTATAAAACAGAGAACAGTGAACTAATATCCATTTTCCAATTAAGGGGGAGGCCTAAAGTCACTGCTTTTAGATAAGCCTGTAACATCTGGATATTGGAACTCATGGTCCACCTTGCTGCTTATTGCCTCACCATAGCTTGATGTTCCACAGCATGTCATTACTTACCTACTTCAATGGCCCAAAAAGGATCTTGGCCTCTGAGACAAGAGAGTGCCACTCTGCCCTATTCTGCACCACTTCACGCCAGTTGGGTACTCCGAGGGCGGACAGGTCTTTTAGGGCTTCGTCACTCCAGCGGTATCTGGGACGCCCAGCTGGACGTTTTCCTCCCGGGTGCCGCACATACGCTCTTCACACAGCATACCTTCAGCATGCCATTAGTTATTTATATTAACTTGTTGTCAACAGGGACACCAGCGTGGAAGACCTCCGATACTTGACCGTGGACCAAGCTTTGGGAGACCTTGCTCAGTTCATCCAGCATGTCAAGAGCGATGCTTTCGAAGATGGTCGCTACAGGTGAGTTAACAAACTAATCCAATGTTGAGTTGGTGAAATGAGTCCCTTAACTTCAAACTCGGGCAAATCCATCCGTCAGATTATGCGATTTTGGTATTACGAAAAGGTACTAGGGTAGATATTTTATGAGAGGTTCAATTAGTTAAATTATGTTTCATCCCTTACTTACAAATACATTAAGCCAAAATGACAGATAAAGACAAACGATTCATAGCTGATTCAGGGCAATAACGCGTTCATGAATAACGCCATCAATACATATCAATCCATACATCAATACATATTATGTTCAACAGGAATGGCTCCGTTGGCTTAGTGGGGTGCTCCTACGCCGGCAGCATGGCTACATGGATGAAACTGGGATATCCTCACCTCATTGATGCTGCCTTCTCCGACAGTGGACCCTTGCACGCTCAGGAAGATTTTCCTGGTATGTCCAATATCTCCATCATCAGGTATCTTCAGTAGGCTGTTCCAACATGGCTACATGGGTCAAACTAGGATATCCTTACCTCATTGATGCTGCATTCTCCGACGGTGGACCCTTGCAGTCTCAGGAAGATTTCCCAGGTACATTTGGTTTGTCATACCGCTTCTCATCTCACCGACTTCTTAATCCTTGATGAATTCCAAATGAAGGAAAAACCAAGTCCCGTTAAGTCCCGTTGTGTAGTTTGATAATGTTTAATAATCGTGAAAGTTTAAATCAGTGAAGGAAAAACCATCTGTGTTTTCATTAGGCCTCACCTGACGGGGCCCTCAAACGGACTAGTCCATCTATTAGTCACTTTCTAGCCTCTTCAACGTACTATTGAAATGTATTTTCGTAATTTTCAGAATACCTAGAGGTGATAACTGAAGCGATTCGCAGCCAAGGTAGTGAAGCATGCTTGACAACCATCGAACAAGCTGTCGAGCGGATTGTCGAGCAACTTGCCACGACCACTGGTCCTGCTACTATCTCTAGTTTATTCAAGTAAGTAGTTAAGTAAGTGTGAAGCTTGACAACCATCGAGCAAGCTGGCGAGCGGGTTGTCGAGCAACTTACCACAACCGCTGGTCCCGCTAATACCTCTACTTTATTTAAGTAAGTATTGATATATTAAGCCTCTGTTTCTGTCATCAATGTGACATCATCTGACAATGACAATTTTGCCGTACATTTGACACTGACTGTCCTTACTTACTTATGCACAAATTGTAATGAATAATGATGGAGTTATTTGATGGTCAGGTATTGACCTATTGCGCAATGTTTCTTCATCCCTACTATTTAGGTATTATAAATGCGAAAATAAATCTGTCTGTCTGTCACCTCTTGACTCTGAAACTGCTGACAGCTGAACCAATACAGATGAAATTCGTTGTGGAGATAGTTTGAGCCCCGAGGAAGGACATAGGGTAGTTTTTATCAATCATCATCATCCCACGCAGCCGGAGTGGGCAGAAGCTAGTAGATTAAAACTCCGTACTTTTGCTTACTCAGTCCTGAAAATAGTTTTTATGCGTCAATATTTTTTACCGGTCTGACTCACGACCTTGCCCAGAGCTTCACACTAATGACGTCACGCTGACGTCATTTCGCGCCATACGATTACTGTTTTCGTCGTGTGCAGCACCGACTCGTTAGCTCAGTAGGTTAGAGCGCCGATATACAGCAAAACTTGACCATCGGAGGGCGGAGGTTCAAATCCTTCACGAGTCAGACTTTTTGTATTTTTCTGACCCAGTTTTCCTGGATTTTATTAAGGATCTGTTTAGGAGGACGTAGCGAGATTCCCAAGAAAAACCCGTATATTTCATTGATGAAAATTATAGGTATTTTTATCTTGTAGGTACTTAT
Organism: Cydia splendana; assembly: GCF_910591565.1. NCBI lineage: Eukaryota > Metazoa > Arthropoda > Insecta > Lepidoptera > Tortricidae > Cydia > Cydia splendana. The sequence continues at coordinate 13,084,690 of NC_085982.1, read as the reverse complement.
TTTTTTGCTCCGTAATTAGTTTAATTTAATCAAGCCTTTGAGCTTTTTATATAAGACTCAGCCTTTAACCTAATTAGACTGCATAAATGTGTATTTTTAAGTCCCAGAGTCCGTAGGTAGCAACTAGCATTTCGTTATACCAAGTTATACTAAACTTATATAGTAACTTTTTACCTAATATTCTGTCCCTACCCACAAATGACTTTTAAATGGTATTCCTAGGTACTTACTTGTTTCCTACTAACTAGTACCTATATCTCATTGGTTATTAATATACGCAGAGTTATTAAAGGATAATTACAATTTTATGTACTGAGAGGAAACAATCGAGTCTAAAATAGATATAATTCTATTTTAAACTTGATTGTCTTTATTAGGTTTATATTTACACCGAATTTCCATTAGCAACGTCATTGTTATCGGTTACTTCAGTTAACTTTAAAGATTAAATATAATCTTTTAGCTTTGCCAAGTTCGGGAAATCCGGCGTTATTTCTGTAAGTAAACAATAATTGATTTTAAATATTACTTCATAAAGACGGGCTTTACGGGCACTATGACGTGGGGCCAGAAAATTGGTGCGCAAATGCACGGTGGTTCGGCTTGTATGGAGAAAGTGTCAAAAATCGATTTCTCCAAAAGTATCAAAGATACGTTCAAAATAAAAATACGTTTATGTTTGTTGTTTTAAGGTCTAATAAAGAAACAGTAATAAGAAGTTTTACTTTGTATATAATATCATTAAAAAAAATCATACTGGTAACAATAAAAATATACAGAATACATACAATTTTAAAGCCTTATAAAATTACAATTTAAAAAATATATTACAACGTATTCTTCAATAATATAATAATACCAATACTTAATATTAATTATAATGTAAAAAATATAATATTTAAAACAAAAACTTATATATTTACAGAGATACAAATATCGTACAATTTGTGCAACACAAAATATTTCACGTCACGTCTCAGCAACCTCAAAAAACTAATTTAGACTAACTAATACTTCAAAATAATCTAAAATCCTTCATAAAAAAAACATCCCTTAAGCTCCATGAAAAATGGTCCAAACCATACTCACAAATAATCAACTGGATCAAAGTCAAAATACAAATATCAGAAATTCCACTGGGAAAAAATGAGAACGGAGTAATTGCCTCGAAGAAAAAATGATTTGCGGAAATTATTGTCTAGCTAACATTATTGTTAGTTAGACTTTGAGCCCGGGAAAACGCAACGTACGAGCAACCTACAGCTAGTTCTAGCCCTAGGCAATGTTAACCCCTGCGATTTATGGATGGTGACCGCCCATGCTATAAACGTAAGTGGAAATTGACTCCTGGAACAGCCATGCCCTTGAACTAAAACCGCTAAAAAATGTTCAAACAAAAACTCAAACGAATACGCTTACCTCGCGCTTCGCGCTCGCTTGATCAATCAGCAATACGATGTTTAAGTGCAAAAAAAAAATAAAAAAAATTGCATTTATTGGGGATCGAACCGGGTACCTATTCCCATATCCTTGCTTGTAAGCGTCTTTCCAACTGCGCTATGATAGCATTTAGATGAGCTGACGAAATTTGGTTACTTATTCTCGAGTAAGAATTTAAATATCTAATCTAAAGAGAATAAAGTGTATAGGGGACGTGCATGAACTATAGGGGGCAGCACAGGAGCCGTCAGATCTTTGGCGCGAAGCGTAGATGTGTAGTTTATGATTCCGATGTAGCCCACGAGATGGCAGAACCTACTATGTACAAGGAAACGTACTTACGAGAACGGTAGATGGTAGCACTTGCTTTGGCAATGTACATGTGCACATATGTTTCCGATTCAGGCCACAAGATGGCAGGCCCTCCAACGCGCACGGTCCCTATAGTGGGCGTGCGTGAACTATAGGGGGTAGCATAGGAGCCGTCAGATTTTTGGCGTGAGGCGTAAATGTGACGTTTATGCTTCCGATGTAGCCCACAAGATGACAGAATCTACTATGCATAAGGAAACGTACCTACAAGAACGGTAGATGGTAGAACTTGTTTTGGCAATGTACATGTTTCCGATTCAGGCCACAAGATGGCAGACCCTCCAACGCGCACGGTCCCTATATGTAGTAGAGGGTTATTGTCATACTAAATTTTGTAGTCACAGTAAATTTACTGCCATCTTTCGATACAGGATTAAAATGAAAATGAAAAAAAAATATCAATAAATGTATATATGTATGGATAAATGATTTTTTTTTATTTTTAGAACGCCATACGATTTTGACCCATGTTCTTTTACTGATATGAGTAAAAATTGTTAAATATAAAATGGTGTCGCCATCTAGACGAGCATAGGCCAAAGGTATGGCGCCGTATATTCAAGAATCAAATTTTCTTTAAAGCGCAAAAAGCCATCATCTGTTGCAAAAAATAAACGAATGCGCTTAGCCCGCGCTTGATAAATAAAAAATACGATTTTTTTCATTTTTTCAAAATAAAAAAATAAAATAAAAAACAACAATTGATACGAAATTTAAGTATAAAAAAACACAAAACGTTATGTAGCAGCATACAATTACTGGGGATGGAACCAGGGACCTCCCTAAGCAAACAAAAAAGCGAACGTTTGCAAAATGCGCCATGATAGTTCTTACTAAAGCTGACGAAATTTAGCTACTCATTCTCAAGTAAAAACTAAATATCTAAATACCGCCGAAACCAGTGATACAAATTTTCTGAATTTTTGGCCATTTAATCTATAAACATATATCAAAAAGAAAAAACTCTTATGATATCGATACGACTATTTGTTTAGGCGACAGGTATCACGACTCCGCCATTTTTAAAAATTTCCAAAAACCGGATTGACAAAAAAAAATATTTAGTCATAGAATCTGGTCACAAAATTTCATAAGAATCGGTTAAGAATTGCGACCTGTAGAGGAGAACATCCGGAAATACAAAACTAAATATCTAAATACCGCCTAAACCAGCGATAATTTTTTTTTGCATTTTTTGCTATTAACTCTGTAAACATGTCTCAAAAAGAAAAAACTCTTATGATATCGATACGACTATAGGCGCCAGGTATCACAACTCCGCCATTTTTTAAAATTTCCAAAAACCGGATTGACAAAAAATTTTTATTTAGTCATAAAATTCGGTCACAAAATTTCACGAGAATCGGTTAAGAATTGCGACCTGTAGAGGAGAACATCCGGACATACGAAAGCAAAATGCCCGAGTCAAAACGTAGACCTTCGCTTCGCTTCGGTCAATAAATACCATGCTACTAATAAAAAATAATAATAATGCATACCTTTGTTTACAACTTCCATAATGATGCAATTGATAACAATTAAATAATTTCGAAATATGGGCCGTAAACTAACTTTCACTTGAGCGTGTCACTCGTAACGCTACTTAGGCGTGGTCGATGTGCTCACTTCGAGGGTCCGAAAATTAATGATCTGCTTAAATAATTTGAAAAATATGTATAGTCTCAGGTGGTATGGCTATTAGTTAATAATTTGCCATAGATAATCTTTACCCAAGTCACTATGGCTTTCCTAGACTTATGGCCTACTACAGAACCACCGTGAAATGGCGTTTGTCCACATTTCGTCGGTGCGCATGTCCGCGTTATATGAACGAGCCTATCTTTACTTTTGAAATCTTCGTAAACTATACGGAATACAAGCGACAACGATCGTGCATGGAAAACATACCCGTCAGAAAACGAATGTGTAGGATACATCCGCCAGGGCCCTCATTAAGTGCTCATGTACACGATGCGAGAACTCGCATGCGAGTTTTATTACATTGCGGGTTTTGATCGATCGGTTGAATTGGACGTAACCAACAGCCCGCAATGTTACTAAAGTAGCATGCGAGCTCGCGCGCCGTCTAACGGCTCGATTCGGAAAATGAATTAGATTTCTACTAGACTTCAACAAGTTACGATACGGATAATTTAAAGATATTTGTAAAATAGATATGTCAAATTTGACGTTTCCGCGATTCTGGGGGTCCTCTTGAACGATTTAGACAAGTTATGAGTTAGATATCCAAGTCACATCTATGCGATATCTAATGTAGATCTAGTTGATCTCTAAATCGTCTCAAGATCTTGTGTTTATCTCGAAATCCGAATAGGCCTGTAAATCAGCCCTAAGGCCGCAGCAGTACGTACCTAATGTCGCTGGAGGTGCCATCCGAAGGATTTCTATAAATAGTTTTAATTTTCTTCTTCCACAGCACGTGTTCCACCATCCAGGCTACTCCCTTGGACATGGCGACGTTCTTCTGGTTCGGCATCACGGAGACCTTCGCGTATTTGGTGCAGTACGCCACTCCTGGAGATATACCTGATGCATGCGCTGTTTTAACTGACTCCTCTGTTGGTAAGTTATTCTTAAAATTAATGAAAATGTGTATAAAAGGTATATGATTGTGATATTTGTTGTGTGTTATCTCAAAATTTTATAGTAATATATATAAGTGAATTTATCAAACACAAGATTGTATTGAATATACTAGGTACTACAAAGACGGAAAATGCTGTATTTATCTGAGCTTCATCGTCACTTAATCAGGCCCCTGTTTCACCATGGTGCTAATTGTCACCTGACAATGACAATTCGCTGACTTCGCTGTACATTGTTGGCCCAACAAGTGAAAATTGACGCAAGGACCCATCTTTACTTACCGATTACCAACCTAGAAATGTTCACGAAATTATGTCAATTTTGTCAGGTGACAATTGTCAAGTCAAATAGGCGTCTGGCGAGGGGAGACTAGGATTAATCACAGGTCTGTCTCAAACCTCAAAGTCTATGATTTTTAATAGGGACGGTTTTTAGGATCCAAATGAGTCTCAATACAGCTTTTTTTGACAGATGACCCAGTCCAACGCCTAGCCAACTGGATCACCAGCCAGCCTTGGACGCAGCCCTGCATCGAGACCCGCTACTCCGTCATCGTGGAGCAACACACCAACACCAGCTATGACGCGCCGCAGGCAGTCAGTGAGTAGCCATATTTATTGTAAAGTCAGTGAGTAGCCATATTTATTGTAAAGTCAGTGAGTAGCCATACTTATTGTAAAGTACCTAAGGCCAACAAAAAGAAATAAAGGATGTAAATCTAACCGTTACTTTCCGTTTTGTGTTTCTTTTTGGTGTTATGTAACTTGTGTAAATGTAATGTAATTATGTGATGTATTTTATAATTAATGTAATATTGGTGTAATGTTTTAATTTGTAATACAATAAAATTATAGTTACCGTTACTTAAGTCAGATTGTTACGTTGTTAACTTCGGCCCGATTCGAACTTTAAGATACGTCAATTAATAGATCTAGAAACGATATGGATTAGATGTGTCAGTGTCAAAAGTGACGTTTTTGTTTGAAGAAACGTCACATTTGACACTGACACATCTTAATTTAACGCTGGTATCTAACAATTAAGCTTGTAAAGTATAATGTAGGTACGGTACTATTAATATTATTATGAAGAATAACATTCTTATCTTCTTACCCGTAACTCCAACCTCTGAACATCTTCAAGTGAAATTATTTAGGTAGGTACGTTAATGAGAATTTGGTTATAACGATATAAATTCTTCACTAAAAGTAAATTTGTATGTACTTAATGTAACTTAGCTACCAACCTTTTAGCTACCTCACCCAGTTTAGCTACCTCACCCAGTTTAGCTACCTCACCCAGTTTAGCACGAGTGCGACGGAACATTATCTCCCGCTCGAGATGTAACCAACCCGTCTTTTTCTTACTGTATCAATTTAGAAAGGTAGTTTATGTAACGTGCGAGATACTGTCGCGACACACACATGCTAAGCCTACACGCTTAATAGTTATTCAATTATAGTTTTGGAGCGCAGAACTCTATAAACGAATTTATAAATTTCGAAGGAACGCTTTGTTATGAAAAGACTCCATGATTAAAAATCCTTCAAAGTAAACTACAAGCAATATCGCTCAAACACCCAATAACCTAGAAAACACTGCGCCCCTAAATGCTAAATTTCCATAAAACTCAAAAATACACTTTGTTTCCTTGTAAATATTGAACAAAATCGCTTAACACCGAACTGCGCTTTATAAAATGCAATCCCTGTTTTCGTTTTGTCCATCAATATTGAAAAATTCGCAAACTATGCGATTCCGCTTTAATAAAAAACCAGGATATCTTGAACCGTCATCTGTAAAACAATATAGAAAGATTAGGTGTCATGTTTTGGTGGTTTATAAGGTAACTGATCTGCGAAATCCAGTTCCGCTAGAAATATTAATATATTTTTCGAGAAATAGGTAAAAAGAATAAGTTGCAGCGTTGCTTGGCAAGTTATTATTCGTGCTACAAATTCAGTACATTTTGAAATAAAGAACGGGTTATTAATGTTTTGACAGATTCAATTTTGCTGTCGCGAGAAATTTGGTTCAAGAAAGTTTAGTTTACTGGAATTTACCATATCCATTCAAACTCATATAATATCTTTACTAGGAAGTTAATTTATGGAAAACCAAGATGAACATGTATGTATGTTTTTGTGGGGGTCCCTTTGTTTCCCATAAAGTTTTAAGTCATAATGTATTGTTTGTCATATTATCTTTAGTCATAAAACTGAAACCGTTAACTTTTCAGGATTTTCGTAAGATTGGTTATGTTAGGTTAGGTTTGTATTATGGCAATCCTGAAAAGTTACGCGTTTCTGAGAAAAACCAATTATGACTAACGAAAATTAAAACTATTTGGGAAACAATAGAGACCCGTTTTTATGTCTTTACTGTCTTTAGAATAATTTTAAAATTATCACACGTCACAGAAGAATATCGTATTACTGATGCTAACGTCATGGTAGTAAAACGTTTGATATTTCATAAATTGGAGCTGATTTATTTCACTATTAAATACATTATTACTTATTGATAAAAACTTCATTATCACATATCATAATTAATATGTTATATTATTTTCTATTTGATATTAATTTGCAAGTCTACAATACACACAATAGCCCTAGGCAAACTAATTTATACTAGTTTACAGTAGGTAATAATGAATCCTGGCTCATGTGACGGGAACTTGAATTAATTTGTTGACCGGAACACCATTCATTGTGCACTGGCTGTGTATTGCCATTGCGTGCGCGGCCCAGTAAACTTGTAACAAGTTGAACCAGTGTAACATAAAAGGGGCCCACTGATTAACAGTCCGCCGGACGGTATCGGCCTGTCAGTTAGAACAAAATTTTGTCAGTTCCGAACGACTGTTAATCAGTGGGCCCCTTTAATAGAGGTATAAACTTCCGTTACCTTGAGTTTTAAAGTTACATTGATTTTGAAAAGGCTCTTTAACGAAGCTTTCTAAAAATAACCCTACCTATCGCAATATATCCTATCTACAAGGTATTCGTAGCCCCTTTTATTCTTTTTTTTTTTAATATCGTTTTCCTTTTATAAATTTAAGTATTTGTTTACAAAACACAAGAAGTTAAAAACATAACAAAACGACTCCCCCTCTCTCTCGACTCGGCTCGAAACTCGAATTAATGTCGATTTCGTAAAATGTTTCGTCCAAATCCAAGTTCACTACCTATTTAATGTAACTTGACAAAATCTGGCCAAGTCATTATACGTATTAAAAATTAAAGATATCTTATTGATACGGTTTAACACCCCCTGGCACTGACTAAAATAACCGACTTGGTTTCACATAACATCTCAAAACTTTTTTGTAGTACAAGAATTGCATTGCGAGACTTGCATCTTTTTACATGCATCTGCCTACCCCTCCGGGAAATAGGCGTGATTATATGTATGTATGTATGTATGTATAAGTGACAGTATTAAACCGATTTACTATTAACCAGCAATGTACATCGAATAAGCGAATTGTCACTGTCAAATGAAGTGACAATTGTAGCCGTGGTGAAACAGGGGCCAGATTTATTGAGTGGTTGGGCTAATCCTTCAGCTCAACCTCTGTAAGCGATGCGATTACCACAGCTACGTAAATACGACTCTACAATGAGATTTTCATTAAATTTATAGTAGGCTTAAAGCAAATACGGGGAATTAAATTAATCGCTTTGATTGAACAAATAGAGGAAATCATTCATTTGCCGGAACTACCTATGTTATTATTAAGTATGCGTGGGAAGTGGGAAAAGTATATAATAATCTTACAATGAATATACATGTATACTAAATAATCGGTAAATCCTAGGTCTTACCACGGCGACCGGTAAAGTTTGAATCATGCACTGATTCTCAACCCTTCCCGCTCAAACCCCCGTACACCGCACCGCATGCGCCGTTAAGTGGGTTAGGTTAGGTTTGAACTGCGATCCTCACAGAACTGAACAAAAGTGGGTTAGGTTAGAACTGCGACCCTTACAGAAACGAAATGCTACTAGAACAGTGGGTGGTTTTTACCTCCTTTTCTACATAGTACACCATCTACCATAATCTTTCATCGGGCCCCATAGAAGTCGGTTTTTTTTCTTAAAAATTATCATCTAATAATCTCAAGAATCAGTGCATGATTCAAACTTTACCGGTCGCCGTGGTAAGACCTAGGATTTACCATATCGGTGTTGGTAAAAGCCCGAAGTAAACTAGTAAGATTTAACATTTTGGGCTTTTACCGATCGGCATCGGTAAAAACTAGGATTTACCGGTAAAACCTAGGTTTTTCCGTACTTCGGGCTTTTACAGTAACATATATATATTATAGGTATTGGTCTTACATAATATTAATTAGTCTTAAATAGCTGTGCTCAATCCTGACCTATCAGCCGAATACATTTACTTACACAATAAGCTAAACGTCTACTGAAAATCAAACCTAATATCTATTAAGTTACACGTCAACATGAAATTACATACAAGCAAATAACCCTCCTTTTGCGTTGCCGTAGTCGGGTAAAAATATAGCCCGTGTTAGCTTAAACAGACCAGTCTCCACAAACAGCACCCTTTCACGAGTATGACGCAGTCATCGCCTCCCTCAACCTTCATTCAGGAAAGTGGCATATTACAATGAAAAGGATTTACTTAAACCAAAAATTACATTTCCACCCAAATATGAGCACATTTCAAACTCCAAAATTCCAACGCTTTCAACTCTGACCAAATAAATAAAAGTTCGCGCTAACCGGCGGAATATATAATACCTATGTTTCTGTTGTTTGTTTATTTGTTGTTGGTTTTCCACTTGAGACTACCGGGATATGATTTACTTTATGAATTGAAAAATTAATCGCTATGTGGGCATTTATTTGTGCCGGTATGAGGCTTAGCGTTGTTAATTTTGTTATAGGTTTGTTTAGGGGTTGTGTGTAACTAAACTGTTTGAAATTTACTTTCGTTCATATGACAATCCGATTTTAAGTATTCGGAAATAGCGCAGTCGTGATTTTCTTCTTTCGTGGTTTTCAAAGTCCTAATTTCGATATTTCGGACGTACCTATATAAAATCGTGATTATGAAGATCCAGGTTACGAAATTCTGAAAAACATATTTCGGAATATTTGGGTGTTCCCCATTTGAGGGTAGATTTTGTTTACTTTTATTTAAATACCTAAAGATACAGGTAACAGAATGAAATCTCATGGAACACTTTATTCACCTTGTTTTTCGTACCTGTCTACGTAAATTTCTGTAGGTACTTAGGTAGGTACTTACCTATTTTACAAGTAAGTAGGTGTACTTATTTATACGTGAATTTCAGTTTTTTGTACATGAATCATAAATTATATGGAAAATGTAAGAATTAGTAACCTATCTTTAAGATACACATAACTGTGTGTGTATGGGTACATTTAACTACATTCAGGCAGGCTCGCAGGCTCGCATCAATGCTTGCAGAAGCCTACGTAATAATTTCGGCACTTCCCAGTACGCAGTAGGGGGTGGTGGAGGGGGGTTCTGCACTGTAGATTCAGTGCTAATTTGTACGCCTGAAACATGGACTACACACGGGTGACACGGACGACGAAATATTATGATATTATTTATAATTTCATATTGGTAAAAAACATATATTAAACCCCACTTTGTGGGTAGTACCTAGTGAAGCGTTGCCATAGAAATACTTGTATTTTTGTTATATATACAATACAATACAATTACAATACCATTATAAGTATTAGTTTAATTTTGAAGTAGTTTTATTTTGATTTTAGTTTAGTTTTGAAATGTTTAGTTCATAGTTAGATTTAATGTTTTTTGTACCTACTTATTAGTTAATAATATATTGTTATTTATTTAATTACAGATTTAATAAAGATATTCCTAATTTATTAGACGCGTAGGTACGTCAACATGTTTGTTGTGTGTAAAATCCAAAATTAGAATCATAAACATCGTTATATTGCGCAGAGTAGGTAAACAAAGTCTGCCTGCTAATATATGTATAAATATCTACCTAATAAAGTTATGTTTGATATTAGGGGTCATCCATTAATTACATCACACGTTTAGGGGGAGGGAGGGGGTCAAGAAAATGTGACATCTTGTGACAAGGGGGAGGGGGGGAGTCACAAACTTTGTGACGTCACTTTAACTTCATCAGTAACCGAAAAATGTATTTAAATTATTTTATACGCTAATATACATTTAAATAACAAGTTTTTGAAACGATAATCGTTTTTATTCGTTTAATTTTATTTCTTAATCAGTTTTGGGTTATAAAATTAGTAACATTTCTTTTGTCAAAAATATTTTGATATAATATTAAATAAATATTTGCCGATTCGTTGAAGAAATGTGACGTCACACCAGGGGGGAGGGGTTTGCCAAATGTGACCAAGTGTGACAAGGAGGGGGGGAGGGGTAAAAAAAACCTAGAAATTCGTGTGACGTAATTAATGGATGACCCCTTACTATCAATTTTCTGTCTAGACAAATTTAATATGAGTATTAACCATAACCAATAAAGTCAAGTTTGCGTTATCACAGTAGATGACTGTTACTGTAAACTATCTCTGATCGATTAGGAAATTTGTGACGTCATGTAAACGGAGATTATAAGTTAAAAGTTCGGATCTAAACTTTAATTTACGTCTAGAACATTTAAAAAAAAATTAGGTACCTACCTACCAGCTGATGTTTGTATAGGTACCTAATACTTAGTTTCTTTTACCCAATGACATTTTTGCTACATTTGTTTTGACTTTAATTAAAGTAACAGATTTTAGAAACATTTGTTCTATATACTCGCTCGTGATCATCAACCTATATCGTCCTTGTGCGTTTATAAGTTCTACGACTTGATTAATTTTGGGAAACCTTGTCTGTAATAAGTAATAGGTAATAAAAAGGTTGGCTTTGCGACGCCCCCCTTAGTCAAAACGCGAGGCCGTGGGCGAAGGCCCCATTCACCCACGCCTAGCTGAGTTACTGCATATAGGTACCTACCTGCTAGAAGATAGGCTACTTTATTTTCCATCTACTCTGGTATAATGCTCGAGTTCACTCAAGTGAACGTTGTAAACAAACATTTAGAATTACTGTAAAGTGTAAATGCTACTTGAGTGCTGTATTACGCTCTAAAGCTAAGCACGTCGGTATTTTAGAGTAACTTTTACATTATTACTTCATTTATATAAGGGGTCATCCATTAATTACATGAATTACATCACACGTTTAGGGGGAGGGAGGGCCGGGAGGGGGTCAAGAAAATGTGACATGTTGTGACAAGGGGGAGGAGGAGTCACAAACTTTGTGACGTCACTTTAACTTCATCAGTAACCGAAAATGTATTTAAATTATTTTATACGCTAATATACATTTAAATAACAGGTTTTTGAAACTATAATCGTTTTTATTCGTTTAATTTTATTTCTTAATCTGTTTTGGGTTATAAAATTACTAATATTTCTTTTGTCAAAAATATTTTGATATAATATTAAATGAATAATTGCCGATTTCGTTGAAGAAATGTGACGTCACACCAGGGGGGGAGGCGTTTGCCAAATGTGACCAAGTGTGTTAAGGAGGGGGGAGGGGTAAAAAAACATGGAAATTCGTGTGACGTAATTAATGGATGACCCCTAATGTATTTTTCTACTTTCTACTTTTATGCCTTATGACGACCGGTCTGGCCTAGTGGGTAGTGACCCTGCCTATGAAGCCGATGGTCCCGGGTTCGAATCCTGGTAAGGGCATTTATTTGTATGATGATACAGATATTTGTTCCTGAGTCATGGTTGTTTTCTATGTATTTAAGTATTTATATATTATATATATCGATGTGTGAGTACCCACAACACAAGCCTTCTTGAGCTTACCGTGGGGCTTAGTCAATTTATGTAAAAAAAATGTCCTTAATATTTATTATTATTATTTATTATGCCTCTTAGTTGACTATTATTTATTTTTTCGACTAGCATTTTTAACGAAGTGGTCATAAACAAAGCTGTCAAATGATATTTGAGTCATGTTATTTAATTATCGTGCGTCTCGCCCGCGTCATTACATGATGTACGAGCGAAACACACGATATTTGAATGACATCAGTTAGACATACTTACTCTTATAATTGTTGTTGTCTGTAATACGACGACTTCCGGTTCGAGCGCCATCTTGATGGCACGCGTCGGGATCAATTGCTTTGTTTTTTGCTCATTAATATTGTTTAAAGTGTAATATCGATAGCCTATTATACAGTAAACTAAAGTGGTAGTGTGCAGTGAATGGAGAATTTATCTTGAAGCACGTTTAACCATCATTTTGGAGTCAACGGCCGGTTGTCCACGTGTTTCTTGTAAAGCCCGCTATCGCTTTACATGAGCTAAATCACCGTACACTGTCTTGTACTAACCGTACAATTTCAATCGTTTTACCCTGCTACTACGACCTTGACACTGGCGAAATAGCCCCAATGGGCTGAAGCCATAATTTTAAAAGAATGAATGAATGTAATACGACAACTCATGGCAAATGGCAATTTTAAAGGTCCTTAGCGTTCAAATGATCAAAACTTAATATTTAATATAATTATACTGTTAATATTTAATAGTTTAGTTTAATGGATGTATATCTTGTGCACCGTGAGTCTCACGGCCGCAATCTGCAGGCTTCGATGCACCTTAGACCTGCACTATTCATAATTTTAACACTTCCCAACCGCTACGATCTGAACCAGTATACTTAATTAACACTTGGCTACGATCCTCCTCGTCCTCGAAAGGTCCTCCTTTTATTTAGAGAACTATGATAATATCATTACTTACGTTAACTATTCCCCACAGGAGAGAAAACTAGTGTGTTATCGCGAACAGTACATTTTTCTCTCCTGTGGGCAATAGTTAACAGCTTGTGAGCATGTAAGCAATGATCTTATCATAGTTCTCTAAATAAAAGGAGGACCTTTTCACGTGGATAAGGGTTAAATAAGAAAATTAACCTTTATAGCCCTTAACTCTTGTGTATGTCTACAGGAAAGACATAACACAGTGATCTGTTTGACCCAAAAATTGGCAGCAGGTATTCTTTCTTGGTCTCCAGAATCATAATCGCCTTTCTGTTACAGTGCGACTCTGGACGTACCAGACCTGCGTAGAATACGGCTGGTACCAAACAACCACCAGCAACAATCAGCCTTTCCTCGACACCATCCCTCTGGAGTACTTCCACCAGATGTGCAGAGACTTCTTCTCGTCATAGTGAGTATACTATGCATAGTTACAATCTGGTACCAGGCCTGCAGAGTATGACTGGTATCAAACAACCACCAACAACAAACAGCCGTTCCTCAACACTGTTACTGTGGAGTACTACCACCAGATGTGCAGAGACTTCTTCTCTTCATAGGAAGTACCCTAGTTCCATTTGCAGACCATAAGATTTCAGGTAGGTAACTATAATATGATAACGATAAGAGTTGTGCAAATATTCTTCAATGTTTACGATGTTTGTTTGAATCATAATAAACTAGAGTTCTGTTTTACCCCGCATAACATCCGTAAGTGTCACCAAGACTCTTATTGAATTTTTGCGTAAGGAACTACCGTGCTACTCCTATTAATATCAATTCATGTACGAGTATACAAGCTTTTGTTTAACTTGCAATGTTTGTATATTTGTTCGGGTCAAATCTTGCATGCTAAATTAGATCCACTTTACATTATTCGATTGAGCTGAAACTTCACATACACATGTAAATTGGGTGACAATGCAACATTGTGGTACCATCAAGCTGATGGACATAGGAGGTAGCCATAGGAACTCTGTGATAAACCAACGCAACCTAATTGTGTTTGGGGTTGTTAGAATTGTCTCGATGAGTTTTAGTTGCCTGTTGAAAGAAAAATAAAATCAACTATTAAAAGTTCCTATCAAAAATGTTTTGTTTTTTTCAAAAATACTTATTAAAATCTATTCCAGCTTTGATGAGGAACTCCTGGCCTCCGGCGTATGGCGTACGAACGCCCTGTTCGCCGGGCGCCACCTGCCGGACTGCGTTGTAACCGTGGCCGGCGGACTGGACCCCTGGGCGCCGATGGGGCCCAATGTGACCCATGCGACAGAGATGGCGCCTGTTTATGTGGTGCCTACGGTTTCGCATTGCCGGGCAGTACAGTAAGTGCTATAAAATTATTTCAGTCCGGATAGTTTAGTAATAGTTGCTAGTGTTCTAATTCCTGGGGCCTAATGCGACACATGCGATTGAAATGTAGTTTATCAGACCTATACTCTGTATCTTTAGGTATTTAAATAAAAGTGAACAAAATCTACCTATCAAAATCTATCTAACTATTGAGGGTAGTTGAAAACGTTACATCTATACATATAATAAAGCTGAAGACGGTCGAAAGTCTGTACATGGAAGATATTTGAAAAAATGTTGGCTGGGGATACTTAGAATCGATAACAGAACACGTTCCAAAAGTTTTTAGAATTTTTGTCTGTTTGTCTGTTTATCTGTTTATCTGTTTGTCTGTTTATTTGAACGCGCATCACGTTAAAACGGCTGAACGGATTTTGATGAAAACTTTACTAATCTGTCGAGAAAATCCCCGGCCAGGTTATAGGCTATAAAAATTCAACCCCTAAAAGGGGGGGTAGCCACAACACTCGATTGACTTAAGTTTGCCCCTGAATCTTATGGCGCTACATAGGAAGGAGGGGCAAACTTTTTCCAAATATGTGCTACCACTATTGAGTACCCAGGTAAACTAACAGATGGAGCTGAATTTAATACGTTGTGATATGAATAAGCCACCGAGCAAAAGATTTTGCCAAATTAACTCTAAGTTTAGAAGACACGGATATCTACAAAAATAATTGAATAATTATGTTGATTTAATAAATTAATAATGCATATATCGAAAAATGTTCGCGCTCGCTTCGCTCGCGTTTTCAATAATTTTCTAAGATATGGCGACTGCAGCAGC
Organism: Cydia splendana; assembly: GCF_910591565.1. Taxonomy (NCBI): domain Eukaryota; kingdom Metazoa; phylum Arthropoda; class Insecta; order Lepidoptera; family Tortricidae; genus Cydia; species Cydia splendana. The sequence goes on along the minus strand of NC_085982.1, from coordinate 13,069,274 downwards.
ATTACTCTGTTGCAACGTTGCTGCTGCAGCACTGTCAATTTTCGTGATAAAATGATGTGACTGACTTCCATGCTAAAAGTAAAAATGTACAACTGTCTGTCTATCAAATTGCGTTTTTATATCGAAAAATTTTTGCGCTCGCTTCGCTCGCTTTTTCAATAACTTTCTAAGATATGGCGACTGCAGCAGCATTACTCTGTTGCAACGTTATTGCTGTAGCACTGTCAATTTTCGTGATAAAATGATATGACTGATTTCCATACTAAAAGTAAAAATGTACAACTGTCTATCAAATTGCGTTTTTATATCGAAAAATTTTCGCGCTCGCTTCGCTCGCGTTTTTAATCACTTTCTAATATATAGCGACTGCAGCAGCATTACTCTGTTGCAAAGTTACTGCTGCAGCACTGTCAATTTTCGTGATAAAATGATGTGACTGATTTCCATACTAAAAGTAAAAATGTACAACTGTCTATCAAATTGCGTTTTTATATCGAAAATTTTCGCGCTCGCTTCGCTCGCGTTTTTAAACACTTTCTAATATGTTGCGACTGCAGCAGCATTACTCTGTTGCAACGTTACTGCTGCAGCACTGTCAATTTTCGTGATAAAATGATGTGACTGATTTCCATACTAAAAGTAAAAATGTACAACTGTCTATCAAATTGCGTTTTTATATCGAAAAATTTTCGCGCTCGCTTCGCTCGCTTTTCAATAACTTTCTAAGCTATGGCGACTGCAGCAACATTACTCTGTTGCAACGTTGCTGCTGCAGCACTGTCAATTTTCGTGATAAAATGATGTGACTGATTTCCATACTAAAAGTAAAAAATGTACAACTGTCTATCAAATTGCCTATTTATACTGAAAAAATTTCGCGCTCGCTTCGCTCGCATTTTCGATCACTTTCTAAGATATGGTGACTGCAGCAGCATTACTCTGTTGCAACGTTACTGCTGCAGCACTGTCAATTTCCGGATAAAATGATGTGACTGATTTCCATACTAAAAGTATAAATGTACAACTGTCTATCAAATTGCGTTTTTATATCGAAAAATTTTCGCGCTCGCTTCGCTCGCGTTTTTAATCACTTTCTAATATATGGCGACTGCAGCAGCATTACTCTGTTGCAACGTTACTGCTGCAGCACTGTCAATTTTCGTAATAAAATGATGTGACTGATTTCCATACTAAAAGTAAAAATGTACAACTGTCTATAAAATTGCGTTTTTATATTGAAAAATTTTCGCGCTCGCTTGGCTCGCGTTTTTAATCACTTTCTAATATATAGCGACTGCAGCAGCATTACTCTGTTGCAACGATATTGCTGCAGCACTGTCAATTTTCGTGATAAAATGATGTGACTGATTTCCATACTAAAAATTAAAATGTACAACAGTCTATCAAATTGCGTTTTTATATCGAATAATTTTCGCGCTCGCTTCGCTCGCGTTTTTAATCACTTTCTAATATATGGCGACTGCAGCAGCATTACTCTGTTGCAACGTTACTGCTGCAGCACTGTCAATTTTCGTAATAAAATGATGTGACTGATTTCCATACTAAAAGTAAAAATGTACAACTGTCTATCAAATTGCGTTTTTATGTCGAAAAATTTTCGCGCTCGCTTCGCTCGCGTTTTCAATGACTTTCTAAGATGTGATAAAGGTGACATTTGGGTGGCGACTGCAGCAGCATTAGGTACTCTGTTGCAACGTTACTGCTGCGGCACTGTCAATTGTCGTGATAAAATGATGTGATTGATTTCCATTCTCAGCTGTAATGCGGCAATGAACGTCACTCAATTTACCAAAAAAATTCAATGTAATCTTAATGACCCTAGGGAGAGGGGGCACCATGGTCTAGAAATGCATCAAAATATCTTAATCCGGCACTGGTCGTTTGCGGAGTCTAATGATTTGGGACTCGCATTTTATACGCATTACCATGCATTCCCGAAAACAATCGAATCATTCCCGAAAGTCTCGCAACGCATTGAGGTTACAAGGGGCACGTGTCTTCCTCAGGAGTCTGAAGAAGACCACGGTTAGTGGCGGTCTAGCCACAGGCAGGCCGCTTCGCTTTCGCTCGCGCGCGTATACCTTTTACGGCTTACTGTATCGTCCGATATACACCTACTACCTACTCTGTCGTTTAAATCACGTGTAAAATTTGAATAAGGGCGAAAAAACTATTGACTTTGGAGTGTAGTTTTATTTAGTCGTACCTAATTGTAAAATATTTTATCTGGACTACAGTCCTCTAGCATATCCATCTGTCAACTTTACCTACTTCAAGTTCCGCCTCCAGGCGTGAGGGAGAGAAATTAGGATTAGAAATTAGCCGCTTACTGACACAGACCGAATTCCACGCGGGCGGAGCCGCGGGCACAGCTAGTGATCAAATAATGTAGGTTAAAGGCAGGTCGTTCAGTGACTGATCCAGGCGGTTTTCTATTTGGTTGGTTAACCAATGAATGTTATAACTACCCGCAAATGTACAAATTGTTTGATTACTTTTTTTACACCCTATAAACACCCTATAAAAAATTGTTTTGAGAAACTTAAATGTCTCCTATCCCGAATAACTACCCCCCGTACGTGTTCAAACTATGGTTATACAGGTATTTTGTCATTTCTAAACCAGTGATCGTTCTCTCTCTTTTCAGATCAACAGCATCAAGTGAGACGGAAGAGCTCGCCCGCGCCAAGCGTGCTGTATTGAGTCACATGCAATACTACATGACCGGGGAACGATCCTCTGCTAGTACAACTTTCGCTGGTGTCGCCTGTTTATGGGTCGTAGTTGCTGGATTCTTACTCAAGTAGCTTCACTACACTTGCTTGTGACAATATTCGGTTCGAAGGACTATTTGTGTAGAGATATTATGTCGTATTTATTTTGTTAGCTGGAAGAGATCCCATATAGGGATAAGTTCGCCTTTGTTGTATTTAATTCACTCTGTAACTGTTTCTCGTTTTTTTTTATTTCTATGTACAATAAACTGCTAAAAGGAGGGTTATTTACTATTCCGTCGCTGTGTTTACTAAAGTAGTATCACCAGGCTAAATGTAACTATCAACCAAATTATTTGCTCAAATACCTCAGTGACCTAAAAAAAATATTAGAGAACTGTACCTACATATCTGTTTGATGTACTCGTCATGGTTAAAATATGGTTAAGTTATTAATCAAAATAAAGTAAGCGTAATTATTTTTTCTCAAACATGGACGGCAAAGTCGACTTTGACGTTTAAAAAATTGGTCGCGAAGCGCGTAGTTTATGGTCAGTCAAAAATTAAAAAGTTAAAAACATTGCAGTCTCGATTTTGGGACTGCAATGTTGCATACAAATTCCATTATTTGTCGTGTTCCAAACTTTTTAAAAGTTGAAATGGCCATATCAAATACAGACACAGGCCCATTAAACAGCCAAACAGATGATTAGTACTTATAATTATAATGTTGGTACCGCGACTATTTAGCTGTCTCAAATAGGTTGGCGTATTTTCGGCAGAAAAATACACTTCTATTTATTAATTAAAAAAATAAAAAGGCGGCAAAGCTAATTTTTTCAATTGTTTCTACTTTTTTCTGTGAAAATATATACGTAAGAACGTTGATTCTGTAAAATATTTCTATTATATTTATATTTCTTGCACCATTTTTGAGAAAAGCACTATATATGACTCGGCTGGAAGGCTACTTGCTGGCTTCGGATTCAATTAAACGGACTCCCAAGGTCGTCCGTTTAATACGAATCCTCAGCCTGCAAGTAGCTACTTCCGAGCCTCGACAATAATGTACTATTGTTGTCGTTTTATTAGACCAAGAAAAGCTGCAACGTGTATATATCACGTAACAACAACGGTTTAAGATTTTGATTATGTTGAAAGATAATTTCTAATAAATAAATTCTAAGGTGATTAAATGAAACTCACAGATACATTTGTATGTAACGGTATTTATTTATACCACTAACTATGTATTACAATATATATTCGGTTGTGAAGCTGAAGCGAGCTCGCCTGACGGCAGCCATCTTGGAAATGCAAACGTGGCCTGTTATTTAATTTTTATTCACGTATTTTATTAGTTAATTACCTTACAATAATGATTCGAATGCAAGTACAATTCCGATTAATTCTCAAATCCTAAAAGCTCTTTATATTACATACAAACATACAAATATTCGGAAAATGGAGGGGATTGGATGCCTAGCTTACGTATAAAATATATATTTTCGTATATTAAGTGTATACATTTATAAAATCGCTTGCTATATGGAATTTCATACTTAATATGTACGGATGATCTTATATAAGCTGTTATAATTATACAGGGTGACTTGTCGTCAATTCATGTTTTGTAAAGGGTGTTCATAAAGTGACCCTGCTAAATAAATATCACACTCAAAAAGGCAACGCCTAGAATGTTTTTAAACTTGCTTGGTATATCACTACTAAATATGGCATATACAAGGTACTGGGTTGTAGGGCACTTTCGTTTATCTACTGCGACATACATAACAGTCAAAAAATTCATAATTTGTGCATTTACAAATATCTAATCATAATTTAATGATCCAATATAATATTGTCGAGTAATACTTCCGAATACAAACAGCAAAATACACTGAATATAGTTTTTTGATTATTTTTTTTACAAAATTTAGATTACATAAAACATATAGTCGCTCTAAAGGTATATTTACATGAACTAACTTAAATAGAACATTCTGGAAAATTATTATAAAGAAACGCACATATGCGGCAGATCACATAATGTATGGAATCATAAAAATAAAACTTTCTTTTTTTTTAATACTACATTAATTTCGTACTTACAAGAGTAAAGCTAAGAAATTATTACAACATATACAAAGGCTCGACTCGGATCGGATCGATAAAAACAATACAAAAATAGATCGAAAAGTTAACGGAACAAGTATTAACGAAATATTAAAATTTTATATTTAAGACAATAATTAAAAGTCATTTCGAGCGTTTCGCTAAAACTATCATACTTACAATATTATTGATTAAATATATGATATTTTAATTGATATTGATCTTACAAAAACATCTTATTTACGGGTAAATTCCATTATTATGTGTTATTTGACAAAATTCCATTATAATTCAATAATCTTAATCAATAACATTGTTAATATGAAGGTCACTAAGCCACTGAAATCTTCTCAATGGCGCAACGCACTTAAGAAAGCCGCTCCCGTCATAGATTATGCATGAAAAATGCGGCCTAGCATTAGATCGCTATTTTTAGTACATATATGAAAACCAGCTATGTAGAAGTGGTTTTCATAAAGTTTGTATCTAAAATACGACCTTGTCTGTTGGCGCTGTTTGGTTTGTTCGCGTCCTCAAATTGTCCGTGGTCCAGCCAGATTCTTCGCAAGTTATTGCCAGCGCCATCACCCGCCGTTGCTCGGTTGGTCCTGCAAAAAAAAGGGTCACGGTCAAAAAGGGTAAAAAAAAGGGTTGTCATTTGTACAACAGTTGAAATAAATCAGCGATTTTCCTCAGGTGAGATTTCTAGTTTTACGTGTTTGACACAAACTAGACGAAAAGTGTATGAAAAAATTATGGTCGTCTGTAAAGTCGGTTTACGGACGATAATTTTGCGTGGTAACGTCATAAGAAAACGTGGCCGTAACGTTACCATGGAGATTTGTCCACAACGTGACACTTTTTCGTGCATGCTACCGGTATTCATCGATTTATAAGACGTTCTCACGTCAAAAGTTTGGGGTAGACATCACATGTTCAGTCGACGTCAAAAATAGGTTTTTAGTATTTTTCGCCTTATTACAAAGGAGTAAGGTGCAAAAGTGTAAACATATTTTTGGCGTCGACCCTTCAAACCACCCATTAAAATCAAAATAAATTCGCTTGTTTGTAAATGTGAGTTAATAAAAGTGAATATAAGGAAAACACTTTTATACTTAATCTTGTATGTTTTTGTTGTTTGTGGTCATATTTGTTTAAAATTGTTTGTATAGTGCGACATGATATAGTAGAAATTAAATAAAATGGAACTAAAAAAATCCATACAGAATTGTTGCCATGTTTAAGCATTTTACGACAAAACTGTGACAGTTACGTAGGAAGTGGCACCCTCAATAATGTTCTACAATTCCTTGTCGGACTACAAAGTTAACTACAAACCTGTAGCGATTGGTCCAGGTTGTTGGCGGGGTAGGAGATCTCTTCGGTTAGCTGGTAATCTGGAAAAGTGGAAATAATATAACATCAAACTCGGGTAAATCCATCTGTTAGATTATGCGATTTTGGTATTAAGAAAAGGTTATAGGGTCATAGAGAAATATAGTAAGACAAGAGTGCTCACTCCATACTACTATACTTGACAAGAGATGTAGCCGATCGGAAAGTCTAATGTTGTTGAGCATTAGACTTTCCGGTCGGTGCTACATCTTTTGTCAAGTAGCAGTACTGATAATTCCGCTACTCGATGCTAGTTGTAGACTATGAAAATAATAGTCTTTTTGGTACCACAACTGATGTATGGAGTGAGCAATCTATGTATTTTTTTCTCTATGATAGGGTAGATATTTGCTAAAATTTACCGGAGTTTGAAGTTAAGCTACACATATTCAAAAGGTCAAAATGTCAATGTTTTTGGCGAAAAATGGTAGACCAAGTTTATTAATTTATTGAGGTGTGCAATAGATGTTACTCTTGCGAAAAAAAGCAATCATTATCTTTATCGCTACTTGTGGAACAACTGCCCAAAGGAAGAACGAAGTAATTTCTAAAGAAAGTTAGAACTTTTTTGGAAGTTCTAATTTCGTGAGCAGACAAAACTGCTTAAAAATACAAACGTTTTGGGCAAAAATTTCACTTTTGGTACAAGCTTTTATCGCCTACTGTGCTTTTCTTTCCACAGGCAACTAATACTCATCGAGACAATTTTAAAAACACCAAATACAATTCGGTTGCGTTGTTTTATCACATAGTTCCTATGGCCACCTCGTGTTTCTATCATCAGAACAGCCCGATGGTACCATAAATAACATTGTCACCCGATATCGGAAAGCGGGAAGTGGGTCAAATTTAATTTACAAGATTTGACCTTGTTACAAACATACATAGGTATGTACATACCTACATTGCAAGTTAATAAAAAGCTTATAAAAATTCAAGGGATCGGACGTTTTTCGGCGCTATAGAGAGTTTTCGTTATATAAAGAGAAATTAATATGAAAGTAGAGCGCCTATAACCAACAATCGTTGATGTTATAGGGAGTAAATCGTTATATCGAGTGACGTTATATGGAGTCACAGACAAGACATTCTCCAGACTGAGCATAGTAGCGCTACCCCCTCTGCCACGAATATACGGTAGTTCTATTCCATTTTCGAGTCAAAGTGTCTTTGTGTGACGTCCGTGGCCATGTTGCATAACAAACTACGTTTGGGTCAATTTTCAAATAGGCATTTTTTGCTGTCCCACGGCTAAAACTCGAAGTCCATAGGACTAAAAGACTGGATATGTATATATTTTCATTCAATGTATTATAAGCTTTAAAAATCATGCACAACTGTACCTAAAATATTATTTGTTTCTGACAAAATCGCATTTGCAGTTCCAAAAACGGCGAAATTTGCCGCTTTTTCGCGTGTCCCAGTGGAGGCATAGCGCAATAAAAAAATCATAACTTTGGATGTAGGCAACGTATTATAAACAACTTTGTATTGTTATAAAGAGCATTTTCTAGAGAATTGATTTAATCATATTGATAAATTAATGCGTTATTTAATAAAACAAGGGAAGCCTTTTTATCGCTGTCCCGCGCGGCACCTGTTTTGTTATGACTTAAATATACCCCCTATAATCTTCTTTGTCTATTGAATAACGGTTAGATTAAATTTACGACGCAATAGTGCGGTTAGTTGGGCATCGATTGACATCGAGTGTGGACGCGGAAACAGTTTAATTTATTTAAAAACAGGAAACAGGTAAGAATCTCTTTTGATATATTTTGGTACGACTACAATGACATTTGTATGGACGCTTAATACATAGTTGAAATAAAAATGTTTATTTTATGATAATAGTTGCAAATATAGTGTTAAAATATATAGAAAAATAAATAAGTGAATCGTTTGTATTGTGTAGGAAATATCACAAAAAATATTATTGGCGACATGTCGCGTCATTTGTATGGCGACATTTATACGGCTATTTTGACCGTAAAAATGTCGATTGTGGCATACAAATGTCGACATAGTGTCATACAGATGTCGAGAAGGTGCCATACAAATATCGTCAGGGTCTTATAAATGCAACAAAAATAATAAATAGTGGCATATAGATGTTGATACTGCCATACAATGTCGAAAAAATGCCTTATAAATGTCAAAAGCGCCTTACAAATGGCTAAATACTGCCATACAAATGTTGATCTTTAAACGTCCATATCTAGCTAACTATAAAAAGTACAGAAGTGCCTCGTACAGTATATTTTTTGTTGTTAAGAACCCTTCCTAAAACGATGATTATAAATCAGATTTTGCAAAACTAAAAAATTGCCATGCAAATGTCGAAAAAACACCCTCTTCAAAAATTGACCCGTTTGATGTTGTAGTTTGTTATGCAACATGGCCTGTGTCTTTGAACGGGTCAATCACGGCACGGGGCTCGCTTACCTCATCCCCCGTATCCCAGTATTTTTGGCAGCATCGGTTTCATGAAATAATTGCCCTAAACTTCGTCTAGAGGATGATGTTGTCTGAGTTAGATGTGTACTCACGTGGTGCGGCATGCCTCAGCGCGTCGCCGGCGTCCCTGCGCGCGGGCAGCTCGCGGCGCAGCTCCCGCCGCGCCGTCTCCAGCGCGGGCAGCGCGCCCAGCAGCCGGCCCAGCGTGCGCTGCAGGCCGGAGTGCAGAGGCAGCAGGGACGCCGCTAACGAGGCCGACGTCGCGTTGCTCTCTGACAGACAAATAAATTCATATTTAGCTGAATTGCTGCCGCTGAGCCTATCGTGGATTTATATGTCACTACACATTATAAAACCGAGTGCCCCGCCGCGTCTGTCTGTTTGTGTGTACGTATGTTCACGATAAACTCATAAACTACTGAACGGATTTTCTTGGGGTTTTCACCTATCGATAGAATGATTCTTGAGGAAGGTTTATGTGTATGATTTGTTAAGGTTTTGTGTAACCCGTGCAAAGCCGGGGCGGGTCGCTAGATGTCCTATATGCGGCGGTTCTGGGCGGAGTAGACCCTGCTGTCTTCTTAAATGAACGCGCCAATGACTATCAATGACTAATATCTTCTAGGACATAAAAACAAAGCGAAAGTTCACTGAGAAATAAAGCGAATGTACCTAGGTTTTGATTGTTCACTAACCATATAGAAAAAAACTACTTTCTCTAGTGACGAGGTGGTGTCCAGCATGGACACTGAGTCGTCCAGCCGGGAGTCCAGCTGGCTGGTTTGAAGAGTGGACTCACCTAGAGCGTCTTTGGCGTCAGGCTCTTGTGGTTCAAGGTCGCTGAGCATGTCGAACGAGGCTTCCTTCTCTAGCGACGAGATGGTGTCCAGCATGGACACGGAGTCGTCCAGCCGGGAGTCCAGCTGGCTGATTTGAAGAGCGGACTCACCTAGAGCGTCTTCGGCGTTAGGCTCTTGTGGTTCAAGGTCGCTGAGCATGTCGAACGAGGCTTCCTTCTCTAGCGACGAGATGGTGTCCAGCATGGACCCTGAGTCGTCCAGCCGGGAGTCCAGCCGGCTGATTTGAAGAGTGGACTCACCTAGAGCGTCTACGGCGTTAGACTCTTGTGGTTCAAGGTCGCTGAGCATGTCGAACGAGGCTTCCTTCTCTAGCGACGAGATGGTGTCCAGCATGGACACTTGAGTCGTCCAGCTGGGAGTCCAGCCGGCTGGTTTGAAGAGTGGACTCACCTAGAGCGTCTTCGGCGTTAGGCTCTTGTGGTTCAAGGTCGCTGAGCATGTCGAACGAGGCTTCCTTCTCTAGCGACGAGATGGTGTCCAGCATGGACACTTGAGTCGTCCAGCTGGGAGTCCAGCCGGCTGGTTTGAAGAGTGGACTCACCTAGAGCGTCTTCGGCGTTAGGCTCTTGGGGTTCAAGGTCGCTGAGCATGTCGAACGAGGCTTCCTTCTCTAGCGACGAGATGGTATCCAGCATGGACATTGAGTCGTTCAGCCGGGAGTCCAGTTGGCCTGGGGACCGCGGGGGTGATGGTGGTTCTGAAAAAAAAAGTAATTATTAATAATAATATTTCAAAATAGGAAGTTAAGGAAATATTTAGTCGATATTGGGACAAATGGAGGAATTTATAAACATTATGAGGAGGAAAAATCTATATTTATTATCAAAACGGAATATTTCAGTGTCTAAAGGAATTCATTAGCAGTTCCTGAAATTTTACCATTTAGAATTTTTTTACAATTACCTATAGAATCTTTTTTTCGACACATTGGAGACGACAGTTGAATGATTTTTACACGGAAAAATACACGGTCAAAGGCAATATTTTTATGCCGACAGTGGCAGAATATGACGCTATGAGTTATGGTAATATTCTAACAAATACACATTAGTAGTAGTAGTAGTAGTAAATAGTAAAACACTTTATTGTACAAAAAGAGACATAAAACATGAAAGAACACACATCATTAGTACAAAGGCGAACTTATCCCTTTCAGGGATCTCTTCCAGTTAACCTTTGAGCAATTAACATTAGTATTTGTATTAGTGTCGTAGTCTCACCGCCAGCGTCTCTGCTGTCAGCCCGCAGCGTGGAGCTGCGCTGCAGCGGGTGGCGGCTGCAGCGGTCGCAGCGGCCGCGAGCGCGCGCCGCCACGGCCGCCGCCTCGTTCACGTTCAGCGCCCGCGTGAGGGACTCTTTTAGTATTAGTGTCGTAGTCTCACCGCCAGCGTCTCTGCTGTCAGCCCGCAGCGTGGAGCTGCGCTGCAGCGGGTGGCGGCTGCAGCGGTCGCAGCGGCCGCGAGCGCGCGCCGCCACGGCCGCCGCCTCGTTCACGTTCAGCGCCCGCGTGAGGGACTCTGTTAGTATTAGTGTCGTAGTCTCACCGCCAGCGTCTCTGCTGTCAGCCCGCAGCGTGGAGCTGCGCTGCAGCGGGTGGCGGCTGCAGCGGTCGCAGCGGCCGCGAGCGCGCGCCGCCACGGCCGCCGCCTCGTTCACGTTCAGCGCCCGCGTGAGGGACTCTGTTAGTATTAGTGTCGTAGTCTCACCGCCAGCGTCTCTGCTGTCAGCCCGCAGCGTGGAGCTGCGCTGCAGCGGGTGGCGGCTGCAGCGGTCGCAGCGGCCGCGAGCGCGCGCCGCCACGGCCGCCGCCTCGTTCACGTTCAGCGCCCGCGTGAGGGACTCTGTTAGTATTAGTGTCGTAGTCTCACCGCCAGCGTCTCTGCTGTCAGCCCGCAGCGTGGAGCTGCGCTGCAGCGGGTGGCGGCTGCAGCGGTCGCAGCGGCCGCGAGCGCGCGCCGCCACGGCCGCCGCCTCGTTCACGTTCAGCGCCCGCGTGAGGGACTCTGTTAGTATTAGTGTCGTAGTCTCACCGCCAGCGTCTCTGCTGTCAGCCCGCAGCGTGGAGCTGCGCTGCAGCGGGTGGCGGCTGCAGCGGTCGCAGCGGCCGCGAGCGCGCGCCGCCACGGCCGCCGCCTCGTTCACGTTCAGCGCCCGCGTGAGGGACTCTGTTAGTATTAGTGTCGTAGTCTCACCGCCAGCGTCTCTGCTGTCAGCCCGCAGCGTGGAGCTGCGCTGCAGCGGGTGGCGGCTGCAGCGGTCGCAGCGGCCGCGAGCGCGCGCCGCCACGGCCGCCGCCTCGTTCACGTTCAGCGCCCGCGTGAGGGACTCTGTTAGTATTAGTGTCGTAGTCTCACCGCCAGCGTCTCTGCTGTCAGCCCGCAGCGTGGAGCTGCGCTGCAGCGGGTGGCGGCTGCAGCGGTCGCAGCGGCCGCGAGCGCGCGCCGCCACGGCCGCCGCCTCGTTCACGTTCAGCGCCCGCGTGAGGGACTCTGTTAGTATTAGTGTCGTAGTCTCACCGCCAGCGTCTCTGCTGTCAGCCCGCAGCGTGGAGCTGCGCTGCAGCGGGTGGCGGCTGCAGCGGTCGCAGCGGCCGCGAGCGCGCGCCGCCACGGCCGCCGCCTCGTTCACGTTCAGCGCCCGCGTGAGGGACTCTGTTAGTATTAGTGTCGTAGTCTCACCGCCAGCGTCTCTGCTGTCAGCCCGCAGCGTGGAGCTGCGCTGCAGCGGGTGGCGGCTGCAGCGGTCGCAGCGGCCGCGAGCGCGCGCCGCCACGGCCGCCGCCTCGTTCACGTTCAGCGCCCGCGTGAGGGACTCTGTTAGTATTAGTGTCGTAGTCTCACCGCCAGCGTCTCTGCTGTCAGCCCGCAGCGTGGAGCTGCGCTGCAGCGGGTGGCGGCTGCAGCGGTCGCAGCGGCCGCGAGCGCGCGCCGCCACGGCCGCCGCCTCGTTCACGTTCAGCGCCCGCGTGAGGGACTCTGTTAGTATTAGTGTCGTAGTCTCACCGCCAGCGTCTCTGCTGTCAGCCCGCAGCGTGGAGCTGCGCTGCAGCGGGTGGCGGCTGCAGCGGTCGCAGCGGCCGCGAGCGCGCGCCGCCACGGCCGCCGCCTCGTTCACGTTCAGCGCCCGCGTGAGGGACTCTGTTAGTATTAGTGTCGTAGTCTCACCGCCAGCGTCTCTGCTGTCAGCCCGCAGCGTGGAGCTGCGCTGCAGCGGGTGGCGGCTGCAGCGGTCGCAGCGGCCGCGAGCGCGCGCCGCCACGGCCGCCGCCTCGTTCACGTTCAGCGCCCGCGTGAGGGACTCTGTTAGTATTAGTGTCGTAGTCTCACCGCCAGCGTCTCTGCTGTCAGCCCGCAGCGTGGAGCTGCGCTGCAGCGGGTGGCGGCTGCAGCGGTCGCAGCGGCCGCGAGCGCGCGCCGCCACGGCCGCCGCCTCGTTCACGTTCAGCGCCCGCGTGAGGGACTCTGTTAGTATTAGTGTCGTAGTCTCACCGCCAGCGTCTCTGCTGTCAGCCCGCAGCGTGGAGCTGCGCTGCAGCGGGTGGCGGCTGCAGCGGTCGCAGCGGCCGCGAGCGCGCGCCGCCACGGCCGCCGCCTCGTTCACGTTCAGCGCCCGCGTGAGGGACTCTGTTAGTATTAGTGTCGTAGTCTCACCGCCAGCGTCTCTGCTGTCAGCCCGCAGCGTGGAGCTGCGCTGCAGCGGGTGGCGGCTGCAGCGGTCGCAGCGGCCGCGAGCGCGCGCCGCCACGGCCGCCGCCTCGTTCACGTTCAGCGCCCGCGTGAGGGACTCTGTTAGTATTAGTGTCGTAGTCTCACCGCCAGCGTCTCTGCTGTCAGCCCGCAGCGTGGAGCTGCGCTGCAGCGGGTGGCGGCTGCAGCGGTCGCAGCGGCCGCGAGCGCGCGCCGCCACGGCCGCCGCCTCGTTCACGTTCAGCGCCCGCGTGAGGGACTCTGTTAGTATTAGTGTCGTAGTCTCACCGCCAGCGTCTCTGCTGTCAGCCCGCAGCGTGGAGCTGCGCTGCAGCGGGTGGCGGCTGCAGCGGTCGCAGCGGCCGCGAGCGCGCGCCGCCACGGCCGCCGCCTCGTTCACGTTCAGCGCCCGCGTGAGGGACTCTGTTAGTTGGTTTGCTGTAAAAAAATATGGTTGTCTGTAAAGTCGGTTTACGGACGATAATTTTGCGTGGAGATCCGTCCACAACGTGACACTTTTTCGTGCATGCTACCGGTGTTCATCGATTTATAAGACGTTATCACGTCAATAATGACATTTTTTATTAAATCCAAAGTTTAGCGATCAATCAATCAAATTTACGAAAAAAAATTTTTTTTTAATTCTTGAAAAATTTACAAAAACTCGTTAAAAAATGATTTCACTGTGACCTTAGCAACAAATATTTTTGACGGTTCATAAGGAGTATCTCATATAACCCTATTACGTTTAAAATGGTAATATAACACTTTAAAGTCTCGCCTTTTTTGTACACATATTTAATTACACAAACGGGTCTACCGCGATATAATTTCATTGTTTTTACCTTAAATAATAATTGTTTTAAGCTGGTGTAACTCAGCTGAAACATCGGAATTTACGGTAAAAACAATGAAATTATATCGCGGTAGACCCATTTGTGTAATTAAATAAAATGATAATGTTTCTCATACTACGAACCTTACAAGATAATGTGATCATACCTTGCGTGAGAGCGGCGAGCAGCAGCGTGTGAATTTCCGAAGGTTCCTCGTTACTCACGCTGCGTTGAAGTCGTAATTCGCCTGATGTATCTGTCAATAAAAATTTACCGTCAAAAAAGAATAATCATCGGCTTCAGCTTGAAAGTATTACCAAAAGTACATGTAATGACTGTAGTGGTTCTGTGAGCTGTAGAACTCGCGAGCCCCCATTGCTGCGCCATTTAAAAAAAAAAGAAAATGAATCGACAAATATGAGGTTTTTTTACTTCATCCTACAGTGAAGAATGTTAAAAGACAATCGCAAACACGAAAGCATTTTTATCCAAGCTGAAAGGGAAATGTTTTGCGCTCGCTTAATCACAAATATGTGTAAGACGGACTCACCACATTGTCCTAAAGCTTCGGTCACGGCCAGGTCGGCCACCTGCGCGTAGCTGTCGGCCGGCACGCCCAATAGTTCCGCCACGACTGCGCTCTTGGCCCGCAGGGATCGGGTGATCACTTCGTCTAGGCGGCGCAGTTGTTCTGCAATGCATTTAATAACAAAGTGGTTAGTATTTATGAAGTGCACCTCACCAACATCAGGGGGTTGCACTCAAATATCGATCCGGTCCACCACCATCTTGAAACCGAAAAACCGCACCTATTCTTTTTGACGGAGACGCAAATCAAAACCCCAGCGGACGCGTCGTACCTCAACTACCCAGGCTACTCACTGGAACATAAGTTCAGATCACGTGCTGGGTTTTGTGCGTACGTCCGCGACGACATTTGCTGCAAGCGTCTCCGTTGCTTTGAGGCTGCCGGGTTTTCCACTTTGTGGATTATGGTTGACTCGGGCTCAGAGAAAACACTGTATGCCTGTGTCTACCGATCGCACAGCGGAAACCAGGAGACAACTAGGCTCTTTGACCACCTTACTGAGATGGCAGATAAAGCCCAACAGCGGTACCCTGCGGCTCAACTCGTATTCCTTGGGGACTTTAACGCCCACCACGAGGAGTGGCTGTTCCCGTACAAGAATACTTGCCACGCTGGGAGGGAGGCGCGCAAATTTGCTGTATCCCTAAACCTTAGCCAGCTGGTAAATGTTTCGACGCAGATACCGGATGTTACTGACCATACACCCAATTGCCTTGATCTTCTGCTGACAACTGATCCAGACAGGCACTCGGTTTCGGTCTCAGCTCCGCTAGGATCGTCCGATCACTGTTTGGTGAAATCCGTGTCGATCCACTCTCCTCCTGATCTCTGCCCTAGGGGCACGAGAAGAGTATGGCGATACGAGTCAGCGGACTGGGATGAGATGCGGCATTTCTTTGCGTCTTTCCCCTGGCAGCAGGTCTGTTTTTCTTCGGGTGACCCCTCGTGTTCTGCTGAGGCTGTTGCGGATGTGATTCGGAAGGGAATGGAATATTTCATTCCGTTCTCCGACCTATCGCTCGATCACAAGACCCGAGCATGGTACAATTCGGACTGTGCTCGAGCCGAGGCCCTTAAGCAGTCTGCATACCAGGCTTGGGTACTAGCCCGCGATAGCAAAGCTGGAGCACAGAGGGTTCGCGCGAGGAAAAAAGCCTTTAACTCAGCTGCCAAGTCCTGCAAACGGGTGCTTCGAAAGGCTCGATTCGACCTCGTTAGTCGAATAGGGGCCAAACTCGCCTCCTACCCTCCTGGTAGCAAGCGGTTCTGGTCCCTGTCGAAAGCGGTCGAATCCAACTTCTGCCGACCCACATTGCCACCTCTGCAGAAACCTGATGGGACACTGGCCCACTCCGCGACAGAGAAAGCTAACTTGTTTGCTTCTCTGTTTGCGAGCAATTCACGTCTAGACGCAGGCTCAAAACTTCCACCTACGCTACCTCAATGCAGTTCCTCTATGCAGAGAATTGCTATACATCAAAAAGAGGTACGCCGAGCTCTGCAGAATCTTGACGTAAATAAGGCCAATGGACCAGACGGTATACCTGCACGTGTACTAAAGCAGTGTGCGCCTGAGTTGTCTCCTGTACTGACACGCTGTACCGCCTCTCTCTCCAAACTAGAACGGTGCCGAAATCCTGGAAGCTTGCAAACGTGCAGCCAGTACCCAAGAAGGGTAGTCGTGCTGATCCCTGCAATTACCGACCAATCGCCATTACCTCCATGCTCTGTAAAGTCATGGAAAGGGTACTTAACGGCAAGCTGCTGACATACCTCGAAGCAAAAGATCTGCTCAGTGACCGTCAAGAAGGCTTTCGCCGAGGTCGGTCTACTGGGGATCTTTTAGCGTATGTCACGCACTGGTGCGGCGAGGCCATCGAGAGGAACGGTGAAGCGCTTGCTGTTTCATTGGACATCTCGAAGGCCTTTGACAGGGTTTGGCACGCAAGTCTCCTTAGCAAGCTTCCTCTATACGGCATCCCTGCTGACTTTTGTAGCTGGCTATCTGATTTCTTGAGTGAACGGTCGATCAGAGTAGTTATTGATGGCTGCCCTTCGGACCTCATGGCCATTGACGCCGGTGTTCCTCAGGGGTCTGTTCTCTCCGCAACCCTTTTCCTGCTCCACATTAACGACATGCTGCAACCCAGCATTGTAGGTTATGCAGATGACAGTACGGTTGTTGAGAGATATTTGGCTAGTGCAAGGGACAGCAGGGAGGATATACGTTCACAGAGAGAGGCCATGGTTGAGCGGATGAACTTGACCCTTAGTCTCGTTTCCCAGTGGGGTGATGACAATCTGGTCACGTTCAATGCCTCCAAAACACAGGCGTGTCTATTTTCCGCAAAACGGAGTCCATTTGACCTGACTCCTTCTTTCCGAGGTGCATCTGTACCTATTACCGACAGCCTGGAACTCCACGGCATGGAGCTGAGTTCAGTCCTCAGCTTCGGCAGCTTCATTGAGTCTAAAGCACAAACTGCGGCCAGAAAGCTGGGCGTCCTAAATAAGGTGAAGCGATACTTCACACCTGGACAGCTTCTAACACTTTACAAAGCTCAAGTCCGGTCGTGTATGGAGTATTGCAGCCACCTGTGGGATGGCTCAGCTAAATACCAACTCGCCGCTTTGGACTCAGTGGAGCACAGAGCCAGGAGGATGATTGGCGACAAGAAGCTAACGGCTAAGCTTCAGTCTTTGGCCCATCGGCGGAAAGTCGCCAGCCTGTCGGTATTCTACAGGTTGCACTTCGGGGAGTGTGCCCAAGAGCTACACGAGCTTATTCCACCGTCCCCATTCTACCATCGGACTTTTAGACGCACGGCCGGTTTCCATCCTTACTTGGTAGATATTCCACCAATTCGCATGAAGCGCTTTGCTTCTACTTTCCTTATGCGCACTGCCAAGGAATGGAATTCCTTGCCGGTGTCTATATTTCCGTGTTCTTATAACCCGGCAACCTTCAAATCAAGAGTGAACAGGCACCTTCTGGGCGAGCTCGCTCCATCGTAGGCCACGTCTACGCCTCGGCTAGTCTGTGGCCATGAGTAAGCCTATTCATAATTTAAAAAAAAAAACTTTTGTTGTAGTCGCAACAAATACGTCGCAAGTGGAGACTGATCTAATATTACAAATATGAGTATTTATATAATATAACGCATACACGGCAGAACCGGTTTGGATAAATTCATCCAAACCTTTTTACCACCTTATTGAGAGGATTTTCTTTGTATATTTGTCGTACCTCTCGGGGGGGAGGCTTGATCATGTGCGCTTCCTCCCTCGCTTACTATGACAGCCGCCTGTGGTTCTACATCTTTGCAATAAGTTGCAGTTAACGTGGAGGAGGGTTGTAAGCGTACCTTGTGGTGTAAAGGCTCTGACGGCGGTGTGCGCCTGCTCGGCTTGCGCGGCGCTCACGGTGACGGCGGCCTGCGGCTCCAGCGCCCGCGGCGGCGGGGCCTCGTGCGTCGAGATGCGGGACATGGTGGGCCGCCGTGCTCTGGAGGACGGTTTGTAAGCGTACCTTGCGGAGTGAAGGCCCTGACGGCGGTGTGCGCCTGCTCGGCTTGCGCGGCGCTCACGGTGACGGCGGCCTGCGGCTCCAGCGCCCGCGGCGGCGGGGCCTCGTGCGTCGAGATGCGGGACATGGTGGGCCGCCGTGCTCTGGAGGACGGTTTGTAAGCGTACCTTGCGGAGTGAAGGCCCTGACGGCGGTGTGCGCCTGCTCGGCTTGCGCGGCGCTCACGGTGACGGCGGCCTGCGGCTCCAGCGCCCGCGGCGGCGGGGCCTCGTGCGTCGAGATGCGGGACATGGTGGGCCGCCGTGCTCTGGAGGACGGTTTGTAAGCGTACCTTGCGGAGTGAAGGCCCTGACGGCGGTGTGCGCCTGCTCGGCTTGCGCGGCGCTCACGGTGACGGCGGCCTGCGGCTCCAGCGCCCGCGGCGGCGGGGCCTCGTGCGTCGAGATGCGGGACATGGTGGGCCGCCGTGCTCTGGAGGACGGTTTGTAAGCGTACCTTGCGGAGTGAAGGCCCTGACGGCGGTGTGCGCCTGCTCGGCTTGCGCGGCGCTCACGGTGACGGCGGCCTGCGGCTCCAGCGCCCGCGGCGGCGGGGCCTCGTGCGTCGAGATGCGGGACATGGTGGGCCGCCGTGCTCTGGAGGACGGTTTGTAAGCGTACCTTGCGGAGTGAAGGCCCTGACGGCGGTGTGCGCCTGCTCGGCTTGCGCGGCGCTCACGGTGACGGCGGCCTGCGGCTCCAGCGCCCGCGGCGGCGGGGCCTCGTGCGTCGAGATGCGGGACATGGTGGGCCGCCGTGCTCTGGAGGACGGTTTGTAAGCGTACCTTGCGGAGTGAAGGCCCTGACGGCGGTGTGCGCCTGCTCGGCTTGCGCGGCGCTCACGGTGACGGCGGCCTGCGGCTCCAGCGCCCGCGGCGGCGGGGCCTCGTGCGTCGAGATGCGGGACATGGTGGGCCGCCGTGCTCTGGAGGACGGTTTGTAAGCGTACCTTGCGGAGTGAAGGCCCTGACGGCGGTGTGCGCCTGCTCGGCTTGCGCGGCGCTCACGGTGACGGCGGCCTGCGGCTCCAGCGCCCGCGGCGGCGGGGCCTCGTGCGTCGAGATGCGGGACATGGTGGGCCGCCGTGCTCTGGAGGACGGTTTGTAAGCGTACCTTGCGGAGTGAAGGCCCTGACGGCGGTGTGCGCCTGCTCGGCTTGCGCGGCGCTCACGGTGACGGCGGCCTGCGGCTCCAGCGCCCGCGGCGGCGGGGCCTCGTGCGTCGAGATGCGGGACATGGTGGGCCGCCGTGCTCTGGAGGACGGTTTGTAAGCGTACCTTGCGGAGTGAAGGCCCTGACGGCGGTGTGCGCCTGCTCGGCTTGCGCGGCGCTCACGGTGACGGCGGCCTGCGGCTCCAGCGCCCGCGGCGGCGGGGCCTCGTGCGTCGAGATGCGGGACATGGTGGGCCGCCGTGCTCTGACAAATTCAATCACAAATATTAAGCGGTTTTTGTATCCCAGGTATAAAAATGTCGGTTGGATGGCCAATTTACTACCCAATCATACATTTTTTTAGTACTAAAATGACCAACTGATTTTTTGCATATATGGTGGAAATATTCGATCAGATAGCAGGGCACTGGGCTAGCGATCCAGGATTAAAGTCCCACGGAAGACAGAAAATTCATTTTTCCACTTTTAATTTATTTTAAAATACACCAAAGTAGCTTTCAAATCCAAACTACAAACTACATCAATACTCACACATGCTTATCCTCCCTATCGACAACTTCATCCTTCTCGCGTTCCTTCTCTTTCTCCTCCTCCTGTTTCTCCGCTTCCCTCTCTCTTTCCCTCTCGGCGCTGACCGCTCGTTCCCTCTCCCTCTCGGCGCTAACTCTGTCCCGCTCTTCGGCTGCGGCGGATTTCTCGGAGGCATCAGATGGGTTGCGGGATACGTTGCTACCTGTGAACACAAAAAATGAGTATATATATCTTTGTAATAAATTTTAATTTGCATGGCATTCTTTCTAAGCCACTTTTCTCGTACACACTTTGTGCGCAGAACCGATGCCAGCACGTCGAAACCCTTTAAATAATTAAATGAAATGCAAATGGTACACCGAGCGGATGTTGCTCTCGCTCGTGACATGGGACGTAAGGGCCTGCAGTGTATAGACGTCTCGAGCGCTTACGTCATGGTGAAGTCACCGAAAGTTAGCAGTCAGTCGATGTCAGAATTGTCAGACTGCGAGCAGAGCCGGTCGTACCGCGTGATGATTGTGTTGGCTAACCTCTGGTAATACATTACATCGTATGATTTACTAAGTACATTTACAGGGCCCATTCAATATTTCGATCCTGTATAGTATTTCAACACATATGTACCTTCGTCGTCGGTGGTGCGACTGGCGGTGGAGGCCGAGTGCGTGTGCTGGGGTGTGAGGCTGGGTTTTTGCTCAGCAAGTTTGGCCAGAGGACATTCTTGGATGTTCTTCACCCATCTATTAATGAAAAAACGAAAAGGATGTGTAAGTTTTTAAGTCTGTCGATCGGCGTTAACGCGATTGGTCCGTTTAGTGAAAAGATGTAAATGGCGGCCAGTTGCAAGTCTTATTTGAATATACATTTACATTGCAATAATAAAATTCATAGTTATAATTAAGCTAATTTTGTGATTTAAGTCACGTAATCTTAGTCACACGCTGCTCATGCACTGTTAGTGCTTAAAATAGAGAACTAGCTTCTCTCAAACATGTCGCGCGAGTAATTAAAAATACGTTAGTTAAATCATAAAATTAGCTTAATGTTTAGTATGTCTCACAACAGTTTAAATTCGATTTAGAATTTATGATTAGGTATAATAATTTACTCGACACTTGTCTCAATCGAAAACGTACACTTTTACTCTGAGACCAAAGCCGCGAATGGACAGATAGACAGACAGACATGAGGTAACTATAAACAGTACATACGTGGAGTATTCTGCGGGCGTGTTGGCGGACAGCTCGTGCATCTGCACGCCGTTGATGTTCATCAGGAAGAACGTGTTGCGCGCCGCCGCGTTCGGACGGAACAACACCTTGTCCCTGGAAACACACACAATACACTGACACTCCACTACATAGACTAGGAATCCTCTAGACCGAGTTTATAGCATAATTTCCTGAAACTGATGCTGCCAAAAATACTGGGGTGCGGGGGACGAGGTGAGCGAGGTCCCGTGCCGTGATTGGTCCGTTCAAAGACACTTTCGACCCGAAAATGGAGTAAAACTACCATATGCGTGGCAGAGGGGGTAGAGCTACTATGCTCAGTCTGTAGGATGTCTTGTCTGTGCTCCACTATAGCTTTGCATTGTATGGTTACCTTACGATATCAAATTCTACTTTGATTAATTCATTTTAATGCTTTCAATCATTTGATTTCAAACGTTATTTAACTTTTGTAGTATATTCTGGAAACACATTTTGGCTGCAATAACGAAGCCGAAACTTGACGCCCATCGGCCATTGTTTTCCCTACGTACACAAGACTCCAATGTTCACTTCAACTTTTCATTCGTAGGTACCTACATATTTCACGACTAGCAGAAATAAATAAATAAAATACTTTCTTAGTAGAGCTTTTACAACATTTGAAGAATATGTATTCCAAATTTCAAAATCCTTCAGATGTAGTGCATAATTTTTTTCCATCGTATTTTTACGGAAACGTACGAACGTGTCTTTTTCAGTGGGACTTGTTACAAAAAGTACTGAGGTTGACTGAATTAGCATGACAAATACGAACGTTTCCGAGAAAATACGATGGAAAACAATGATATATATTTTAAGTATATAGAAAGATTTCACTAACCATTTGACGAGAGGCGAAAGCGCCCCCTGCTGGCTGGGAGCAGGAATGGGCCGGAGAACGAACTTGTCGCCTTCTCGCTGCAGGAGGACCAACACGTCGGTCAGCATCAGAGCCTGCAAACAGATCATTTTAGTTTACCGTCAACCTAATATTTGATTGAATAACAATACTGTTTTAGCAACACGCTAGATCGCCACTCTTCCCTAATAGGGATGTTTCCTGTATTAAAAAAACAAATTTCACACTACGCTTGAGATAAACGCTAGAAGAATATTAGAAAAACCTAGACCGCAGTTATAAAAGTAGGTAATTTGACCGTGACGTCATTGTTCTGTATTTCATAGATTTCATAGCGGCCTTTTTTGACAGTTCGAAAAAAGAAATTGATTTGACTAAGCAGTCAACTACCCTATTCGCGTCACGTTGACTCTGTTTTTATCACAAGGACATTTATCAAGGCTTCGTTGCTCCAGTGGTAGTCAACTGAAATAATAACCACGCAAGGAGAACCATTCCCAAAATACATAGCTCTAATTGTAAAACTAAGTCACCCATACTAAGTTGTAGGTACATTTTGCTTGAGTGAGACGCAATGCACATTGGACCAAGAAATTGGACAAGTGGAATACCGCCCTATGGCAGATACTTTCGGCATGTTTTTATTTGACTGGACCAACGGGACTTACTTGTTTGGGAGGCCATAATAAAATGTGCGCTTCTTCTAAACCGTCTAGGACATCGCTTAGACATCGGTTACACGCTAATTCTGGCGTCAGTTCAGTCCATTCGAGTTTTGACTGATGCCAGAATGATGGAAAATGGACACGGTTACACGATCAGTCCAGACTGACAACAGACTGATAAAATTACGACACAGTCGCCGTTTGGACACAGAACGCAACACAGTAATTTAGTCTTGTCTAATATGGTGACTGACGCGAGAATGACACTAACAGGTTACACGATCAGTCTCCTATCAGTTTTCTGTCATTCAAAATGGACTGACGAATATTATCAAAAATTTAAATTTTCATCAGTCCAGACCATCAGTCCATCAGTCCGCGTGTTACACGATAATTCTCCCGTCAGTCTGACCAGACTGATGGACTGAACTGACGCCAGAATTAGCGTGTAACCGTAGGACATCGGTTGTTCGGCCTGTTCTAGAACATAACTCACCAACACGCTGATCTTCTTGTTGCCATCATGCCTGATAGCCAAGTCTCCTTCCATACGCAGTTGTCGCTGGGTTAAATCCAGTCTTCGCAATTCTTCCCATTCACTGCCCGCGCGGATTTCCAGTTTGTTCTGGATTGTTCGAAGCCTGTAAAGAAAGAACAGATTGTCAAGAAATGGCGTCTGTCAACCTCGTGCCACAAGATCCTAACAGATGGCGTTAGCGTTTCCTACATCGCGCTTATTGTGTTCCGAATGTCAGTTACTATAAATACAATTCCTGATCAACTCTCTTCAGTTGTCTTCGGTCCCCAGGCATAACACACGCCTGGAGAGATTACTTTCTATTAAGTTTCTCTACCTTTTCACAAGTTCTTACATGGCAAGTCATTTCTTAAGAATTGGAAACACCTTAGAAGTTACGATCTGTATAAACCACAAATGACTTTAATAATTAAGGAACACGAAACTATGTGATACATTAAAATGTTTGGACTACTTATTTACTACTTCCGGGTAAAAAAAAATTATGTCAATTTTAAACCCAGTCGCTAAATCCTTCTTCTTCTTCCTCGCGTTGTCCCGGCATTTTGCCACAGCTCATGGGAGCCTGGGGTCCGCTTGACACCTTATCCCAAGAATTGGCATAGGCACTAGTTTTTACGAAAGCGACTGCCATGTGACCTTCCAACCCAGAGGGAAACTAGCCTTATTGGGAAACCCAGTCGCTCAATCGGTTCAGTAATCATAAATTTAAAATCATAAACATTAAGACACTTATTTAAACTTTATAAGTAAAAGATCTTAGTTCCGAAACTCTGCATTAAACCTTTGCCGGTGTCGTGGGCGCGATTCAGTTGCGCTGTCGTCGTTTGAATGACGCGTTGGCAGGGTCGCCATGTCACTTGTGGAGTAACCGTACATTTATGACTATATACTGATTTTCTAATATGGTTTCTCTTTCGTTCACTTTACTCGGCTCAGTGTAGGCCTAAGTATCTAATAACTTATACCTATGGTCATTCTCAGCGGTCCTAATAACAGTGTCGACACTTTGTAAGACATCTTTGTCGGTGACATGAGCTGTCTTCAGCTGAGCTAAGTTTTCGAGGCGGGGTCGCCATGCATGTAATGTGTACATACCTGTGGTCATTCTCAGCGGTCCTAATAGTGTCTTCAGCTGAGCTATGTTTTCGAGGCGGGGTCGCCATGTAATGTGTACATACCTGTGGGGCTGTGGTCATTCTCAGCGGTCCTGATGGCAGTGTCGACACTCTGCAGTACATCTTTGACGGTCTCATGAGCTGTCTTCAGCTGAGCTGTTTTCGAGGCGGGGTCGCCATGTGATGTGTACATACCTGTGGCCATTCTCAGCGGTCCTGATGGCAGCACGTCTTTGGCGGTGTCCTGAGCTGTCTTCAGCTGAGCTGTTTTCGTGGCGGGGTCGCCATGTAATGTGCACATACCTGTGGTCATTCTCAGCGGTCCTGATAGCAGTGTCGACACTCTGCAGCACATCTTTGGCGGTGTCGTGCGCTTTCTTTAGTTGGGCGATGTCCTCGTCGGTGTCCGCGTCTGACTCGCACACCGTGTCCACGATGCCTTGCAGGAGGAGCTGGTACTTCGTCAATCTGGAATAAAATGCGAAAGTTAATGTTAATGGTTTGATCACTTAAGAGATTGAAGGAGTATTTTGTGGCAAAAAAGAATGATTGGTATGTGTACCTTTCACGTCGCTGAAGAATAACCCCCTTATTCATAAAACGTTACGGGCCTGATTTAGTTAAATTGTGTTTTATCGCTTTCTTACAAATACATAAGTCAAAAATTGTCTTAGGGTGGTATTGCACCTGTCCAATTTCTTTGTCCAATATGTATTTTGTCTCACATTTTGCTTAATGAGAGAGTGAGACGCAATGACATTGGACAAAGAAATTGGACAGCTGAAATACCACCCTTAAACTCTATCACTCAACTGTTATCTTTCTCCTCAATACCGACACTTTTTAAAAGTTTGTAATAAAAATGTTCCAAAACTTACCTCTGCCAAACACAGGCGAGTAGATCCCGTAGTTGCAATCTCCCACATCTGGGTAACTGCTCCCGGGCTGACAGGAAATGGTGCAATTCTTTGTTCTTCCTGCGACGTTCGCGGAGGGTCTCCAGCGCGAGGCGTTGCCCGCGGCAGAACCGGGACAGGCAGGACGCGTAGCCCGAGTCACCCAACTATGGACAAATACGACACTTTAGCTTTCATAGATAAAACAACTCTTTCGCTTCCTTCACTTTCATAACATTCCTCATACACGCTCGCCGGTTTAGGGTGCTCTTGACCTGGCCTTTCTTCAGGATTTCCCCGATCTGATCAGAGAAAGTCCGCCAAGGTCTACCCCTTCCAACTCCCGCTTCTACTTCTCCCTTATACACTCTCTTTGTCAGCCATCATTCACTCATTCTTTCCACGTGTCCCAACATCCCAACCAACTCAACATACCTTTCTCAATTTTTGTCACTACATCTTCGTTCAGTCCACACTTTTCCCTTATCACACTTATCAGGTATATCAGGATCCTCCGGAAAATAGGCGTGATTATATGTATTATATATGTATGTATAGATAAAATAAAAATCTACAAAGTACTTTCTCCCTAACTGTAAACATATGAGGATATGTTTTATGAATTAGATAGCCAACTTAATTCATTTCATGATTGTTGAAACTTTCTATAGATTGTGGTAAATTTGTTATTATATTGCTACAGGGACCGTGCGCATTGAATGATCTGTCTGCTTGTGGCTTAAATCGAAAACATAAACTCCACATCGGCACACACAATAAGCAGCTTCTGCCTTTAAGAGTTCATGTTTCCTTTAACTTAAACTTTTAGGCGTCAAGAGATGAGGTGAGCCCTAAAAAAAGAGCTAAAAGGCTCGTGTCTTTTGGATCACTACTTTAACTAAACACTAAAAGAGTTTAATTTTTAACAAGCAGAATCGTCTGCGAATTATCCTTAGAATAAATTTAAAAGTGGAAAAATTACTGTCTTGTGTGAGACTTGACCCATATGGTGGAAAGATTTGCTGGCTATGGATGAGGTCTTGGTGGCTCAGATGGCAGAGCGCTGGAGTATCGATCCATAGGCCGTGAGTTCAAGTCTCACACAAGACAGTCATTATTCCACTTTTAAATTCACTAACAGAGTATCAAATTTAATCCTTTGTGTCAAAACCAGCGGTGAGTTTAGTTTAGCTGTTCATAATCTCAGCAGTATTATTAAATCGAAATATGATTACTCGAATCATTCCTCAGCGCCCTCAGATCCGCGTACAACTTCATGTGTCCCTCTCTAACTACAGGCAAGAGTGCTACGAGTAAGAGAGATAGCATGACTGGACTTTTGTTTGCAATAAATGATTATTGAATTGATTGAATTGAATTGAATTACTCACCGTTCCAAGCATGGCATCAGCAACCGCCCTAATCGGCACAATATGGTTACTCGAATCATTCCTCAGCGCCCTCAGATCCGCGTACAACTTCATGTGTCTCTCTCTAACTCCAGGGAGGTTAGGGAAGAGTGCCCTCAGTTCTTCGGCGGGTAAAAGAGACGGCTGCTTTTCGAGAGGTCGAAGGAAATCGACGCCGAGGACTTTGAGCCAACGGACGTGGGAGCCTTCAGAGACGATTAGTTCTGTTGAAGAACAAAAAATTGTTATAGTCTGGCAAACACGTCATCTCAGTCAGTGAGAACTAGGAAAAATACGAGTATATACTCATCCCTTTCTTTCGGGTGCTAGTTCTAGCATGACAAAGACAGAATTATTCTTCCTGTCTATGTTTGAAATGAGACAGTCCTGGGCTAAACTATATGTCTTACAAAGTTTTTGGGTCACATTTTTTAATCTTTAGAAATAAAAGTCAAATTCGAAGGTCTTCTCAGAACCATAAGGATCAAAAGGAGTGTAGCGGACAAAACGTTTGTTTGGCACCGACCTGGTAAATGTAATGTGAATTGCTAATTTCCTTGTGAAATATTGCTTTATTTTTTTGGACTTTCTACACAATATATGTCTCTCAATGTTACCAACTCACCATGGATAACCTCCTGACGTTTCCTGTGCCGCTTGTCCAGCAGCAGCGAATCCAGAATTTGAGGAGGGAGGCTGTCCGCCCACTGCGGGGCTAGCGGGTCTTCCTCCTCCGACCAGTCCGATTGGGAAGCTGGAAAGTCAATTTCAAGATATTATTAATTATGTAATAGACAGGTGAAGAACCAAGATCGTCCATATAACTCAGAGCCAGACTTAAGAGGCAGTATGCAAGACAATATCTCCTGAATGTCTGTCAATTGAAAGCAAAAAACTTTAAGTTTTAGAAATTAAGAATTCTAGGAGATAGGGATGAATTTTTTTCTCTAAGTTATATTTTACGGTCTCTCCTTGAAGTACTTATGAAACATTACACTTATTATTCGGGAAATAGGATAGATTTAACGCTTCAAAAATTTGTATATTCTATGTTCCATGTACTATATGGATCTTTGAATACTAAATCCATTTCCCCCAGACCCTTCGTATTGAGAACATCTCACCTTGCGGATCAGCGGGCACCGTGGTGCTCTCGTTACTTCTGGAAGACAGGCTGGAGCTGCTGGGACTGCCTGATGGCGCCGTCGCCGCGCCACCTTCAAGGTCACTGTAAAACTTCGTGTTTAAAGAGAAGAACATCTCACCTTGCGGATCAGCGGGCACCGTGGTGCTCTCGTTACTTCTGGAAGACAAGCTGGAGCTGCTGGAACTGCCTGATGGGGCTGTCGCTGCGCCACCTTCCAAGTCACTGTAAAACCAAACGGCAGGCGTTAACATTCGTAAGGACCAAATGGTGCAACAAATAATGTGATTGTAGTTGAAGTAGCAACCTTGTGTAACTTAAGTTCTATGAAGTTAGACAAAAAAATATAGCATATAAAGTTGCCATATTTAAGTACTTATGGCAACCCTATATTTCATTATATCCTTATAATATGTATGTATGTAGTTATGTGTAAACTCTTTATTGTATTGTAACGCAAATTTATGGCACAGGATAGGCAGTACAAATGCGAACTTATCCCTTTAAGGGATTTCTTCCAGATATACAGGGATATGTTATGGTTACATTTTTTTTGTATTTAATTTTACTAGTGTGAATCCCTAGTCCAAAACCAACAATTCAATGGTACGTATTAATTTTCCGCGTTAAAAATAACAAACAAGAACAAATTTTGGTGTACTTATAAGATTTTACGTACGTACAATTTAGTTAGCAGAGCCTTATAGACGCCTCAAAGTCTTAAGACATAAAATATAAAAATCAATGAACACTTATTGAACTAATGCCTTATTGTCGCTCAATGCAGACTTGATCATTAAATTCACATTAAGGCTTGAACTAAAAACAACATTTATCATCAATTCATCAACACAAATATGGTATCCCCTTCAACCGCACAATACCTGTTCTAGATCTAGCTCTAAATATAGAGATGACACACAAATCGAACCAAAGGTCGGTCGCGAAGGAAGCCGCTCCAAACATCGGCCGGAAACTCGACTATTCCCGTACAGAAACGCATTTAGACCATTCACTTTCCGCACTAGCGTCTAAAGCGCAGTTGCAAATAAGACTTAGTTCGTTGAAGGCTAGGTTACAATTTTCTTTAGGTTATGAAATAGTGAGAGTAACGAAGACTTACAGTTGTAGATATCCTGTTATCGTTATCCTAGTTAAATAAAACACCATTGACTGGATAAGATGCAAAGCGTAGTATTATGATGCGAAGAAATGTATAAAAACTTTGAACAGATAATGTGCTGCTGTTTTGTTTATGTATTTTCTTTTATTGAGGAATGCGATAATGAGTAATTGTATTTATTTGCGACGACCGGTCTGGACTAGTGGGTAAACCCTGCTTATGAAGCCGTTGGTCCCGGGTTCGAATCCCGGTAAGGGCATTTATTTGTGTGATGAGCAAAGATATTTGTTCCTGAGTCTTGGGTTGTCTATATTTTGGGTATTTAAGTATTTATATATTATAAATTATGTTGTCCGAGTACCCATTGCGTAACACAAGCCTTCTTGAGCTTACTGTGGGGCTTAGCCTATTTGCGTAAGAAAGTCCAATATTTACTTATTTATTTATTTATTTATTTATTGTATTGTATAGATAGATGTACAACCTTTAGTGCCGACACAATTTTAACGCAGTCGGACAAAGATCTAAGTTTTAGTAAACCAAGCTCGAAATGGGGTTGGCCGGTCGAAGTATTTTTAGCAGATGGCGCCAGCATAGCTTGCCCTGTCAATCACTAGAATTGTGACAAATTTATGTTTTTTAATGGAATTTTATGCTCTGCCCTTTAAGCCAAATCTCATAGAAAAAGAGGCAACTATGTTGGCGCCATCTATGCACCTTTGACAGTTGCCAACCCCATTGACACAACATGGAAACCTAACCACCAAACAAAGAACAATTAAAACCCAATAAACCCAACACGTGCCAAAACTTGCACGAGCACTTGGTGTTTCACCAATGTGAACTAAAACGCTATTATGATTCAATGACATTTAATTGCCATTCGAAACGGAGGCCGATTCTGTCTTAAAACATGAACTGTCCATCTTATTTTGATACGACCTTTGTCTTGTCATCAGAAGTCTCATCAATAAGGGCGAGCGAAATACCGTGTGAGACGACACAACATTTCATTTTCACGAGAGCCGTTAACGCTGAATTGTGCAGCCGCGCACACTGATTCAAGGTCATCCCTACTACGCCCAACTATTATGTAGGAATATAAATGGTATAGATCTTATACTATCTCTTAAGTAATCCCTACTATCCCTCCTGTAATTCCTACTATAATATTTTAAATGCGAAAATTATTCTGTCTAGAACTACTACCAAGTACTAGATAAAATTTGATATGGAAATAGTTTGATGCGCGGGGGAAGGATATTGGGTAGTTTTGATAAATCATCATCATTCCCCGCAGACAAAGTCGCAGATAGAAGTAAGTATAATAATAATATGAAAACCATATCAAATTGTTACATCAGAACCGTCCACACGATTGTTGATAGTGTAAAGGAATATTGTACAAACAAGAACAGGAAACTGCAAATTTGGCGAGCAATGAGCTGCGCCGTATTTTAACCTTTGGCATCTGACACACGACCCGATTTGAGCGTTGAGCTGAGAAAGTGTGAGATATGGGGACGATTAAAAGGAAATCGTTGGAAGATATTGCAGATAGAGAAAGGATTAATGTTAACCGAGGAATGAACAGAACAATTGGAAAAGTTGGATGAAAACTCAAATCGGGGATCTGGCAGACCCTGCCGGCGATGGGATGAAATGGACGTCTTCTTGAAGGAGTAGCCAGACACAACTGGATAGAAATCAGTGGAGAAATTGGGGGAAGCCTTTGCACAGCAGCGGGACACGACAGGCTCCAAATAATAAAACATAAATATTGTAATAGTAATTTCTCACATAATGCATAACTATATCTACAAGATTTTGTGTAGGATTCCTATCTAAGTAGAAAAAAAACATCTGTATAAACATTTTGGTGTCGGCCTAACCACCACATTTTACATTAAAATTAAATGGGAACAACACAATAAAATAACAACACTATTTAATTACAAAGACATCTTCGACTAACTACTTACTTTAGCATGAATACATTAAATTTTTAATTACAAAAACATCTTCTACTAAGTACTTAGTGTTCAGCGTGAATATATTAAAATTAACAAGCACAGCAATTTTATCCAACTCTCGAGTACAATTTAAAGCGCTCCTGATATGAAATTATCCGCCACGGCGACGTAATTCGCGACTCGAGAGCACTCAGCCCTAATCTGATTCCATCTCATCTCAGCGGGTTATTCCAACACTTATTTCTTCTATTGACTTTTGTGATAGCTTTAATAATGATTGTCAATTTTGTTAAGTTTAAATTTACTAAAATATTTTAGGACTTCAGATCAGTTTGGTCTGAAATAAATGATTTATTTATTTCTTGTCACTGCTGCACTGAATGCCGTTTTTATTGTTCACCTGTTTGGTATAAAAACACAAATATCAATATATTAAACTAGTATCCATGACCAATTTGATAACTCTGGTAATTTTTCCTTCAAGATATGACATCTTTTTTCAGTTTATAAAGTCTGAACATTCTAGTCTTTCCATTTGACGTAAAGTAGGTGACCTAATATACAACCTTGAGGTACACCCCAATAACTTTCACCATTAATCATTGTTATTACTGCCACGATTAATATTACTTTATCACAACCAATTTAAAAACAAATCCCCATTATACCGTTTTTGATCCACACAAATCAATAATGAGTTGAAAATCTATTTTTAGGCCTCAAAGGGTAACGTACCTACGTACGCCATGATGGATAGCACCGGACACCGTTTGATCGGTATTTGATGGGTTCTAAACAGGAGGCCATACAAACAGACATGCGAAGGATATTGAATCTTAAATGAAAGGGTGTAAGAAGGAAGATTGAATGAGGGGGAATGACAAATGAGTTGCAGATTAGATTCGACGGCAAATGAAGAAGCAATTAAGGTATGGGCTTGGTATTGATGTATTGGTATTTATTTGGGAAAATGGTGAAGGTGTTTACAAGGTACAAGTAGAATTATTTTGGCAAGGTGTATGGTCGTATACCTAGTAAATGACGTAAATCAATGGGCAAATATGTATTGTATGTATCTTTAATATAATACTAATAGTGATTTAAAGTGCTACTGGATTTAAAGACACTATATTTTTTTACTGGTCTTCAATAATTATTTTATCTGTGCTATTCGATAGTGTGTTCAATAGTAACTGACGTGGAATTTTCTGCTAGTTACCTACCTAAGACAAAGGGAAACTTAATTCTCAGAACTCGATTACCTAGACTGCAATGTCAGTATTTACTAAGATTACTACGAAACTATTAGATAATTAAACAGTGACATGCTGCACACCCCGTGTTCATAGAAGTCGGTCACGGTCGGGGTAGTGTGGGTAACATTTCCCACATACAACCCATTTTATGTGGGAAATGTTTAATATTTTCCGTGATAACAGAAACCCATGGTTTACGTCGTTGGCTTTCCAAATTGAGTCAATCCAAATTATTAAAAGAAACACGATCCGTCTTCTGCTATTTTGAACTTAATTACTAAGTATTAAGAAAATTGGCAATAAGTACTTAAAATATTTAAGTATAATTTTCTAAGTCCATTCAATTTAATCCGTCTTCACGGACACGTAAAATGCCACACAACAAATCTAAATGAATGAAGTCCAAAGTCCTCCTCATATCACCAAAATCGAGAGCACCCTAATGTCCCAGTAATAAGGAATCACCTGCACCAAAACCTACGTCACAACGAGACAGCAGCCCGGGGGCAACGACACAGACAGACAGACGCCTACATGAGGAAGAAAAAACGGTACAATAACATATGAGACAATTCCTTACGGCGTTTTGGAAGGATAAAGACAATGCGAGTGGGTGAGCGTTTTTTGTAACTAATGACGAATTTTTTAAAGGTTGAATAAAAGTGAGATTGATGACATACGACATCGCATTAAGACAAACGAGAATATGCTTATTATAAACTAGTGCCGCCTGCGATTTCATCTGCGTAGACTAAAAATGCAGCCCCATTTTCAACCCATTATGGGTTTAAGTTCCAGAAAACCTTTATTAGTGTATCACTAGGTACAACATTTGAAGAACGTTTAAAATTTTAATGTTCACCCTTCAGTAATTTAGGCTGTGTGTTGTCTTGCCTGTTAATATCTGACGCAACTGTCTTCTATTCTGTCGACTGTTGGTGTAGGTACCTATTTTCAGAATTACGCAATTTGAAAAGAAAACAAATAGAATTCAATCAAAGTGGATGATTTGGATTATTTCTTCTTTACTAACCTCACAAATTTTGCATCACTTTGCACTGAATCGAAAGCTTTTAAGAATTTTTTGTATCAAACTAGGAATTCAATATGACGCTCCCAAGTAAATACAGATATATCAAAACTGGCAGCAATGTATCTTGTGTGTCTTGGCTAGAATCACTTAAAATTCCGAACTGTTAAAAGCAACATTATTGAATTCCTCGGAACAGAATGGGATCAAAGCATGGAATGGGTCGCAAGAATTTGCCAAGTTTTGTTTTAACACAATGTTTTGGACATATATATTAGATTTTATAGGGAAAATACTTGAACAAAATAAATATCTTGTTATTTTTATAAGTTATAAATAAGTTTCTTTGACGGTTTAATATGTTTCATAACTTACAATTAGTGTTAAAATTAAGACAGATAAATTATTAATAAATACGTGTTTTGATTTGTTTTTCAAAAGAGGACTATTTGTTACTTGGGGTTTGGGGTAAGATAATAAATACTTTTTATTATTCAACTATAGAAGTACAAAAAAGTGTCATTCTTTTTTAGTGTCGAAAATTGTTCGTGTCGAAACCAGACATTATTTCACTTATTTATCAAATCTCGATCTGACACTATCTATACTGAAATAAAACGTAGTAACCCTTCCACGAGGAACACAAGGTTACGAAACGTCTTCCCGTTCGTGTCGCGAGTCGTTTCTTGCGAATCCAATTTCACGGCAATCCCGGGCCCTTAATGATACGATTCGAGGTCGGACATTAGGTACATTTCATACGGCATTCGGACTGAAAATCTGATCTTAATCGGATATTAATTTAACTTGAATTCAATACAATTTTTTTTATATAATAATTGCATAGTATTTTTTTTTTTGTGTTTTGTATCTGTATTTTGTATGTAATTCGACATTAAGAGACCATATACATCTCTTAGTAATTGTAATACGTTAGATTGAATTGTTAGTTTTATTTTATATGTTATTATTTTTGCTTGTATGTAAATTCAATGTTGACGTGTAAAAGTGCCCTTGTGGCCTATTTGCTGAATAAATGTTATTGTTTGATGTTTAAGGCTAGTTTAGGTGGTTCGGAAAATAGCATGCTGGTTTTGTTGAATTGGTATCGCGAAAATTGTAAATCGAAATTACGTTATCAGCCTCTCTATTAGGTATTGCATATTCGAACGATAGAAAGGCGAATAGACGAACGAACGAACGAAGTGGTTTGCAATAGGACTAAATCGTCGGGTGACAAGCAAAAGTCACTAAGTACCACCACACGTTCATAGCCATAGTGAACCATATTAGTACTAAAAGGTCGATTTTTATTTAATTTTTTTTTAGTAATTAGTGACTTTTGCTTGTTAAGTACCTGACGAAATGTAACTATCGGCAATGTAAATAAAGAAACCATACGCGAGGTGAAAATGTAAGCTGAACAATTTGTACTGTGAAACATTGAATCAAAATTGCCAAAAACATTTGACTGTTCTATAGAAAACATAGTCTGTGCATTTCGATCACACGATCGAAATGCACTTAAAAGCTAATTTTTTAGCGTTGTCGGAATTGGTGCCTTAAGGGGCCCACTGATTAACAGTCCGCCGGACGGTATCGGCCTGTCAGTTAGAACAAAATTTTGACAGTTCCGAACAACTGACAGGCCGATACCGTCCGGCGGACTGTTAATCAGTGGGCCCCATTAGTGAAAATTGCGCAGTACGACCTACATAATCTCGATGTAAGCGTTGAAAGCTATACTGTACTGGTGCGAGTGACACGTATGTGCATGTGACAAATTAATATCAAACCAGAATCAGATTTAAACATTCGAATGCCGCTTCTAATATCGTGGCTAGGGTTTGGTTTTCGTTTGAAACGATAACGTGAGATTGGAGCAGAAACTCAATTTCTTTTATAACAGATTAAGGGATGTGGTTTGGTGAGAAATGTTACTCTCAATTCCAAAATCCCCTTGCAAACAAAGGGCCATGGAACGCAATAAGCTTGGTAAAATTATCTCTCTGCGATAGAATTTGAAACAAGAAGATCCGACGACGGACCAAAGTAGTAGACATCCGTCGACTCTCGATCGGTACTCTGAAATGGACCTAGGCCGGGCACGTATGTCGTCGAGATGATAGGTGGGGCAAGCGTGTCCTAGCGTGGAGGCCATTCTAAAAGACCGGATCACAGACCTCGAACCAGGCGGTCTAGTATAAGTTGCGTTCTCGCGCGCGAGTCCATATTTGAAGTCGCGCTTGATGTATGGAGTCGCGCGTGAGAACGCAACTCATGCTTAGACCACCAGATGGGAGGATGACATCAAAAGATTGCAGGCACACTCTGAAGGAGAAAAGCAGCAAATTAGGTCGCTTGCAGGAGAATTGGAGAGGCATGTGCTCAACAGTGGGCGGATACTCGCTGAAGAAGAAGAAGAGATAAAAAAACTCCTTAAGCCGGCGACAGTGACGAGACCGATCTATGAATCATTGTATATTTCTAAACGCATATGATAATATGTGAGACACGCGGTAGTGCTTCGGTCACCATAACTGTAACTAAGTTTACTGTATGCACTTGATTCACATGGCTCACTGTGTACGATTCATACCTTTCAGACAGCGTCCTCCTGGCAAGTAAGCTGACCGCTGGTGGCTGCCGTCCCGCCGGCAACGAGACATTGCGGGAGACACGCGGTGGCGCTTGAGTCGCCATGATTGTTCACTGTTTATACTTGGCCACTGTGTACTCTTGGTTCACTGTGCACACTTAGTTCACTGTGTACATTTGGTTCAATGTATACCCTTAGGACACTGATCACATAGTCACATAATCACTTAGGCCTTCTGCTATTAAAATGAATGACAAATATGTTCAATGATCAAATAGAAATTGATACATTTTATATAAGAGAATCCATACAAAATTTAAGTAATGGTTTTCATTGCTGTTAATTGTATACTGATTTCCTGGTTTAAAATATTTTTATTATTAGCTTTATTTATTTTTCGTCTTAAAATATTTTTTATTATTACAAGTGTTCTGACCTTTACTGCAATTGACGTAAATTATTGTCTAGAACAACGATTTGAGTTTTTTACCAATCTGACCGCTTGTTTTCGATTATACTAGAATCCAGTTTTGTATCCAACTTTACCTACATTATACGGACAACTATTATATACCAAGTGTCTATTACAACGGCCTCATTAGATAAAAACTGTATTCTTCCTACATTGCCTATCTCCCTATTATAGACCGCAAGGGCGCACGGAACTCATATAAAAATGCACCTAGCCTGCACTAATCAATTTAAAACCATCCATCCTTTGTAACAAAGTATACATTTCCTTGAAACGCAAACGCAACAGTGGTCAAGTGGTAAGCGAAAATCGCCTTTAAATGTATGAAGTAATGATGAACGACTTATTTAGAAGAACTGAGTATGGTCATAAACATCTCAATAAGTATCTATCATAGTTTTTTCTAGTGCTGTGATTTCTTCCGCGGTTTGAGAACCATATAGAAATAGTATTTTTGACTGCATAATTAAGTTAATAAAGTACAGTCATCTGTACTATATTATAACTGATCATCATCATCGCACACGAAAAAAGCTTTAAAAATATCTGACAACTGCGTGTGCCAGATCTTTATAAGCAGACGTGTGATAAAAAATAATTGACTGATGAAAATATAAAAATATTAATGATTAAGAAATCTTTTTTGGTAAGCAATTACCGTTGTCCAGTCGCCATCAGATATATCGGAGCGGCCAAGGTGTTCACAATATCTGAACACGCGCTCTAACGCCCTGACAATAGAGGCGTGTTCCGATATTTGTGAGCACCTTGGCCGCTCCGATATATCTGATGGCGACTGTCCATGGGCACTTGTAACACTAGAGTGCAAGAGCGTTTCCAGAATTTAAGATGGGAGTATGCTCTTTTCTTGAAGGTCTAGATTAAAAGCTTTTGAATCCTAATACCGATCAGAATTATATTGAAGCTCATGGGAGAATATTTGCACTAAGACTAAGGCTGATTTAGACGGAGCGCGAACTCGCATGCAATTTTAGCTGCATTGTGGACTGTTGGTTACGTCCAATTCATCCGACCGATCAAAACCCGCAATGTAATGAAACTCGCATGCGAGTTCTCGCATCGTCTAAATGAGCCCATACAAAGAAACTGCAAAGAAAATATCGAAGATAATAATTTTAGGAGCAGTCTTTTTGTCTAACCATCCAAGGAACAGTATTATTACCGTACACAATTTAAACACTAAGGCAGTCGGCTTCAAAGTTAAGACCAGGTAATTAAGTCTTGTTTACCTGTTTCAATTATAATTACATTCAATTAAGCCAGTATCTCGAGCGGTAACCACACAGATCGTGTCAATCCGCCATAACCGAGACATACTAAACTTAAATCTAATTTAAAACGTCATGAACGGCGTACAATATTATAGCACAAAACCCGACCTTAACACGGTTATAATTAAGTTCAAAATGATAAATAATGTTAATGATTTGAGGCTGTTTTGTTGTAATTAAAAATCATATTGCTATTAACATGTAACTAAGCAGATATAGCATGTATTTTCATAGCATTAAAGTACATAATGCGTTGTGTTATAGAAAAATGCACCTCTAGGTAACGGTATATGGTAATGTTCGCTCTTTAAAAACATTTAGAAAATAATATAATATAATATTAAAATATAACTAAATTTGACTTACTTATTGTATTTTTAATAATATAGTATCGATGGATCTCACACAGTTTTTTCTTAAAATGTATTATTATAACCAGACTACTTAAATCAGAGAGTGACACTCTAGTAATCATATTGAAATTCATAAATATTATGTTTATATTCTTGGCAGATACTAATCCTAAACCATATTTTTAGATTTTATCAATAATATAGGTCATATTTATTTTATACGTGTTAGATCAAACGGTATTGTCTTAATGAGTGATTAATATCAACAATTATAATCGTCATTCAAAACTTGAATGTGCATATATATTTAGTTTATGAGATAATCGTGTATGAGAGACAGACAGTCGGACATTGTTGGGATTCCTCGAGTGCAACGTTTTTCTAATTATAGTACGGAACCCTAAAACGCGGGTTACTTCTGACTTTTAAGATGCATACTGCATAATGTCTAATAAACGGTTTAGTACATTATTAGTCTTCGAAAGTAATCAATTTGTTAAAAAGTGGCTAACTAGATTAAATTTTCTACAACTAAAATTTTAATTCTGTCCTTTAAACAGGATAAGTCAAGACGATTTTAAAATCCGTCCAAATAAGACAAATTTCTAAAAGTAAGAACTGTTTATATTGTATTTTAATTGTAAATTAACTTTTTTAGCGATTTTATAAAAAAAATCGATTTTTAAACAATAATTTACGTATACCTTGATAAAAGCACTTTTATTATTATTTATTCACGTAAATAATTAATCCCTTATCATTACCACCCAATTTAAACGTTAAAATTGAATCATATAACACACCATTAATCCACACCACAATTTCCTCACATTAATACGTACATTTAGCTATAAAACATACAATTCTATCCTATACACGCACAATTTTATTTATATTCAAAACCCAACACAAAACACTCGCGATACATAAACGTATGTATGTCCATATGTACGACCGCTCGCATTCAGAGTTAGGCGTAGACTGCCAAGCCTCTACGTACGTATTAGAATCAAGCCAGATATTCACAAAGCTTCAATACCAGCATACGCCTGGCCCCTGTTTCACCACGCTGACAAGTGCCACAACTGTCAAGAAAAATTTACAATTGTCAGGGTGGTCGACAAACGAAACGCCAAACGAAATGTAAAAATGTATCGGGGTGACGGATGCTACGAAAAGTCATGTGACAATTTCCATACATTATTTAGGTTTCGATTGGCATTTCCTATCAACTATTGTCAGCTTGGCTAGATCCTCTGGTCTTCGTTGAAGGTCTTCGTTTCAGCTGGGGGCAAAAACTCATTCGTATCGTATTCATCTTGTCTATCCGGCGATTCTATTCTACAAGTCACATTTCTCATCCGAATCTCGTATAATTTGGTGAGCAAGTTCGATAATTAATAAAGAAATTTATCGTCCACCAAATGTTTGTTTTTTTTTTAAATGGCGGAGCCGTGGGCGTTCGTGCGGTCCACAGTTCACAGAGCCACTAATTTCCATACAGTTTGTATGTATAGGCCAAGTGGTTTTATGAATAGGTTTCCGCGAATGCGTGTTGAAGGAGCACCGTACTCGGAAAGGTATAAAGATTGTTTACGAGTTTTCCTATGGCGATAAACAATATGTGTTTGGAGTGAGGTAAAGCACACTGTTATGACCATGTTAGTGCGTAATATTTAGAGAAAACATGTTATTGAAGAAAAAGTTTATTGAAATTTAATCATCTGGTAACCTACAATGAAATTCAGAAAAATCTGTCGCAATTACTGTTTGTGATTATTTTTAGGATTAGGTTGCCGGGCGGACCCTTGATTATTTAGAGAGTACAAATAATAGAGGTTAAAAGAAGAAGTCATCAGGATGTTTACAAAACACACCCTTAATACTAGGAAAATAACCAGCGACTCTACCTACACTAAAATAATAATTATACCTACAATAATTACATTCGTCATTTCGTCTTATATCTGATACACTATTATCTATTATCATTCTTAACTTTGGAGTATAAGCTTTAAAATCGTTTGAAGATGTTAAGGATGATCATTGTGTTTTTCCTTAGAGGATAGAACCAAACGGAGTAGCCATTAACAGGCGTTCCCCTCTGTCGAAAATAGGCGGCCAATGGTCATACACATTGTATGGACTGACATTTATCTGACATGGCTATTTTTACGTTACGAATACATTTGACGTGCCCCTCCCCCGCAAAAATCGGCAGACTGTTTTGTACCGAAAATTACAGACATGGCGTCTCCGTTTGGTTATATCCTCTAAGTGTTTTTCTCTTTAACTTTCCACGCATTGTAGACTTTAATTCGAAGTTTGTGAGTGTCATAATCATAACTGTGTGTGGAATATGAGGGTGGATGGAGGGAAATTTCCCTGGCAATTTAATGTTATTCCAAACAGTTAACGAAAGCATGAGCGTTGTAAGAACCAGCGTAAGAACGTTTTAGGATTATGAGTAGTTGTTATCAATCCAGGTTTTTGCAAAATGTTTCTGCCAATAGTATATTTAGATAAAGAGTATAAAACCAGTAAAGCCGCTCTTTTTATTTTGAATTTTGCATTTTAGAATATCATTTTTTAACTTTTACGGAAGGGACTGCCGTCTGACCTCACAATAAAATTCCAAAGGGAACGCCATCAATAAATCCATCAATCAATCATCGCCAAAGACTGGGATGAAGTTGGATTGGGCCTTAAGATGGTCCCAATTTAATAAGACCTACTCAAAACTTGATTGTGAAAGCTAGATTTTGCAAGAAAACAATTTTGGAATATTGTGGATTAAACTGTCAATTGATTACAAACAGGCGGTTCGTCTGCTCGTTTGCCTCCTATATCACTACACCTTATAAAACAAAGTCCCCCGCCGCGTCTGTCTGTTTCTGTGTTTGTATGTTCGCGATAAACTCGAAAACTACTGAACGGATTTTAGTGCGGTTTTCGCTTATCAGTAGAGTGATTCTTGCGGAAGGTTTAGGTGCGTAATTTGTTAAGGTTTAGTGTAACCCGTGTGAAGCCGGGGCGGGTCGCTAGTCATAAACAAACTTAGTTGGTGTTGGTGCTCGACTCGCGTTTCTCAAGCAATCATAATACCCTGGCACGCCTCGAAGTCAATATGGCTACAATAATGTTGACAGTGGAAAATTAAAACACCCACACGTGGAGAAAGGTAGGGTTTTCACCGCTCTACGTTTTAAATGTACCTACTCACTTTCAAGGTAACATAATAAACGTAGAAAGTAAGAGGTACTTACAGGCCTATTCGGATTTCGAGATAATCACAAGATCTTGAGACGATTTAGAGATCAACTAGATCTACATTAGATATCGACTAGATGTGACTTGGATATCTAAGTCATAACTTGTCGAAATCGTTCAAGAGGACCTCCAGAATCGCGGAAACGTCAAATTTGACATATCTATCTTACAAATATCTTTAAATTATCCGTATCGTAACTTGTTGAAGTCTAGTAGAAATCTAATTCATTTTCCGAAACGAGCCGTTAGACATTATTCACGTTTCTTCTATATACGATCCTGACGGGTTTTTCGCTTATTTCATTGTATATTAGCTCCATCTCATAAAATTTGTGACGTTTTCAACCAAAAGGTACCACATTGTCGGCGGTCGATAAGGTTGATTTCAAATTAAGCCTATATGGAAATAGCACCTTATTGACAACCGACAATAAGTACCCTTTTGGTTGAAAATAACACATTTATAGAGTCAAATTCTTTGGAAATTATTTTGCCACTTTCTGTCAAAGTCAATGCCAAATATATGCATAACATTATTAAATCTAATATAACTAATAAATGACTTATGTCATGAAAAGATAACATAATGCAATGCAGAGCGGAAACCGCTAAAGATAATAATAAAATTGGGAACAATGATTCCACGAATAGCGACGGACGAAATTGCTTAATATAAAATAAACTCAAAATAAATAGTATATAAAGTTAACACGCAATTCAAGAGTATAACATTCATTTAAAACAGTATAAATTAGTCAATACTCGTTCACTTCTTGGTTTAATAACTCATCATGTTTTTTTAAATGCGATTAGTATTCGATAGAAAACTGTGCAATAAGCTCAAAAGCACAAAAGCCGACAAAAAAAAGCAGAAAAGTCCGACACCGAAGCTTTTACGACTCTCTTTTTTTTCATAATAACACCGTCCGTTGCCCGTGTGAAAATAAAATCCCAGTGCAATCCGAAAGTTTTAAACCCTCTACAGTTTATTGAAAGCTCAGATCCAGACTAAATTCGGAATGAATTTTCTATTCGACACCTACTTGAAATTTTAGAACGGGATATTGAACAAAATGACCGGTTACACACAGAAAAACATTCAAAGAAAGTAAGAAGTAAGTAGGTAATTTATTCCATAAAGAAAACCCACATGGCTACAGATACAGATATAGCTAAAGCGGCCCACAGATTACCAATTCGCCGGACGATATCAGCCTGTCAGTTAATCGTAAAAGGTAACAGTTGCGAATCACTGACAAGCTTGATATCGTCCGGCGAACTGGTAATCTGTGGGCTCCTTAAGAAAACTACCTATTCTTCTTGGTATGAATGGTGTTTATACTTTATTATTAGAACGTTACGTGTAGTTAAACAGACATGCACTTTATCTTTTTATCGGTATTTTATTGTTGTATGGCTTTTTGGTAAGCCCATCATTAACGATTACGCGGAAGTGGTCTGCGTTTGAAGGGCAATGTCAGACCAAAATACAAATTAGTAATTGAAACAGATTTAGTGCATAATTATTTTCCATCGTATTTAGACGGAAACTTACGAACGTGTCTTGCTATTTCAGTCAGTCTCAGTACAAAAAGTATATACTGACATTTTTTGAGCTAGCATGATAAATACGCTTTCGTACGTAGAAAATATATAATTCAGCCTATGTATATACGTCCCACTGCTGGGCACAGGCCTCCTCTCATGCGCGAGAGGGCTCGGGCTATAGTCTCCACGCTAGCCCAATGCGGATTGGACTTCACATACACCTTTGAATTTCTTCGCAGATGTATGCAGGTTTCCTCACGATGTTTTCCTTCACCGAAAAGCTAGTGCCCAAGTAGCACAGATAGCTCTATAACTACTCACTTTTAGTTCTATCTAACGCTCTGTGCGTATTAAGACACTTATAAGAGCACACTCGTGGTCCTACAGCTGTATAATAGATCTCAGTGATATTTATATAGCTTAGGGCTGATTAAAAGCTGCATTACGGCTCTGAAAACTACCATTAATACGCAAAGAGTGATATAAAGGTATATTTGCTACGACCCTATACAGCTTTAAGGGTTATCAAATGCTTTAACCGTTATAAGGTCTGTTTAGTGGATGTAATTACGCCATGTGCTGTATAAGGAGGTAATTGTGGACTTTTATTACGTTGACTTATTAAGGGAGCACAAGTGAACTATTATGAAGCTAATAGGCGTATAATGGAACACATGTGGCACATAATACAGCTTGTCGCTTAACATGTTTACCGCTAAGCAGCTTTTATTACACTGACTTTTAAGGGAGCACGAGTGAACTAATATGAAGCCAATAGACGTATAATGGAACACATGTGGCGCATAATACAGCTTATCGCTGAACGTGTTTACCGCTAAGCAGCTTTTATTACGCTGACTTTTTAAGGAAGCACGAATGAACTATTATGAAGCCAATAGACGTATAATGGAACACACGTGGCGCATAATACAGCTTATCGCTGAACATGTTTACCGCTAAGCAGCTTTTATTACGCTGACTTTTAAGGGAGCACGAGTGAACTAATATGAAGCCAATAGACGTATAAATGGAACACATGGGGCGCATAATACAGCTTATAGCTGAACATGTTTACCGCTAAGCAGCTTTTATTATTCTGACTTTTTGAGGAAGCACGAATGAACTATTATGAAGCCAATAGACGTATAATGGAACACATGGGGCGCATAATACAGCTTATCGCTGAACATGTTTACCGCTAAAGCAGCTTTTATTTCGCTGACTTATTATAAGGGAGAACGAGTGAACTATTATGAAACCAATAGACGTATAATCGAACCCATGTGGCGTATAATACGGCTGAGCGCTGAACATGTTTACCGCTAAGCAGCCTATTATACTACCATTGGGACTGTC
Source organism: Cydia splendana (assembly GCF_910591565.1). Classification (NCBI taxonomy): domain Eukaryota; kingdom Metazoa; phylum Arthropoda; class Insecta; order Lepidoptera; family Tortricidae; genus Cydia; species Cydia splendana. Next base: position 13,025,179 of record NC_085982.1, on the reverse strand, counting down.
TGCATAGCGGCTGTTAAAACGTTCACAAGATGCCTTATAACTGTTTAGAGGTTCACTAGTGTATCGAAATAACGACTTGGACTTTATAGTGGTTCACTTAACTATCTTTATCAGATATATAACAGTCGTATGCTGCATATAAGAATTTTAACGGTTCACGTTGCTTTTTAACATTGACCGCCATTTTATTGTATATAACCTACAAAATTGGAATTGCTTTTCCAACTTTTAAGGGTAACAATAAGGTTTTGTGCCTGAGTTCTTAACCTAAATCATTAGTTTAGTACTTCCTATAACGTATTATTAACTTTTTATCTCATAATTCTGTCCAATCCACTGAAATAGTTTTTACACATAGCTTATTTATATCATTAATTTCAATAAATACTGATTATTTTCGTGGCGCACTGAAATTTTCTTAGATAATGTATATATATAATGTCAATAAACTTGCATTCCCAAACATCTTATCGCATTAATATATAAAAGATCATGTACAAACATTTAACTAAACACTTTAACAAAATGCCTTATGGTGTCGTTGCGCTTAACGTTTTTGCTTCAATATAAATATGTTCACCTCTGCGTTCGTCGTCACTATACTAAATATAATAGCTGATTTTTAAGGCAGAGGTGTAAAAGTATGATATAAATTATCTTTTATTCAGCCCAACGTCAATCTTTCCCGGTATTAGGGCGCACATGTGACATATTAGCTGAATAAAGGGTAACTGGTGGTCTCTTACCCAGGCAATATACACCTCTTATAACTCCTGTTACCCCTTATAATTCCGTTAAATTGCTGCTACAACGCTCTTAAGTAGCTATGTGAACTTAAGGCTGCCTAATTTGTGCCCATTTAAGAGTTATAAAAGCTGAAAAGACGCTTACACAGCTCTTATGCAGCTTTTATATTCCAGCTTCAAGCGTATTCGTACTTCATTATGCGGCTGCTATACAGCTAATCTGTGCTACTTGGGTGGTAAATATCAAATTATATTTCGTACATAAGTTCCGAAAAACTCATTGGTACGAGACAGGATTTGAACCCGCGACTCGGGCGTCATATCCATTCGGCCACCACCACCTGTCGAAAATATGATGGAAAACAATTATGCACTACATCCTATACATCTGTATTAGACACAGGCATATGAATTAGTTTAAGCAGGTAAGTTGAAGGATATTATTAGAAAATAGTATACATGTTTAGCTAGATGACATATTACAATATGATACTTAAGATATTTCTCAGCATTTAGTTTCAAAAACCATTACATTACAGTTTACTTTTTAGTAGGTAGATCACTTTCCGTACATCATCAAAAAAGACGATTTTTTTGAAATTATAAGGTACTTTTCTGCCTAGACGGCCCAATGTTAGCCAAATAGCGTGACAGTAAACTAGTAAAGTCCCGCGACACCGCTCGTTTGCCTCAAATTGACCACGAGGCCCGGTTTACGACGGTCCGCCACGGATCGTTAAACGGACGGACGGAGGGCTATATGCGGATTAGGTCACAGTGTCAAATATGTATTTGCATAGGCAGGAGTACTGACATTTTCGTGCATTAAGTCTTGAAACACACACATATCAAACATTAATTTAAGAATTAAAAAAATGTATACGCTGAAAAATCACTCATTGGGTTTTGACTAATAACTTTGATAAATATAATATGATAAGTATAAGTATTTTGCCAAAATCTGCAATGAACTTTTGTTACCGTTACTAAAAAACCCTACGCTAACTAATATTACAGAAGACTCACTCTCTAACAAAGCGCGTCTGTTACGATCAGGACAGATATGTCCGCTAGGTGGCGACAGCGCCACGCGCGGCTTATGGCTAGCCACCAAAATTGATATAGAACGGATATACTTTTAGCTACCTGCAGCAAAGCGACGAAATCGCGGAGCGAGCCACGCTAATATAAAGCAGGCCACTGACGAGCCTTCCTAATGGATGCCGTTACAATGGATTCATCCAAATGGACGGCATCCTAATATTAAACATTGTACGTTTTTGACATTCACGGACCGATTTTGGATTGCAGCCACGCTATTTGGACTGTTGGAAGGCTCGTCAGTGGCCACCTTTAAGAGCTCGTTGCCATGTTACGTTAGTAGCAATTTTCTCATTTTAGTCATGTTCGCGTCACAATTGGTCCAAGTTGTGCGGCTTCAGCGCAAATAGCTTGACCCCTTTGACACGGCTGGGCCTTTCTTTGCTCGATATTGTCGGCTGTTGGTTTTGCGAACATTCCTGCATATTGCGTCACTGTTTTGTTAGTTTTATAAAGGCAAACAGCTACTGTTGGCAGAACTTATCCCGTTTCTGTGAAGATTACAAATGTTAACGGTTAATGGAATTTCAACTAATCGAAATATCTTCCATGTTTTACATTACTAGAGTCACACACAACACATATTTTTCGCTATCCGGACACTCTAGTTAATAATGTAAAACATGGAAGATATTTCGATTAGTTGAAATTACCCCGCAGTCGAAATTGTCCCGCTGCACCTTATATTAATATTTGATGGCATTAGACAAACATGCTTTCTAAGGATAAGACTCTGTTTTAGCATAAAAGTAACTAACACGTGTTTCCTGTGTTTTTCTGGCATATTGCCAAACTAGCCATTTCAATGAAAATACATGAGATTTGTCATTATACTTGGTAATTTCAGAACAACTCAATGCACACTGTCCTGCTTAGCAACTAAAAATTACCCACAAATTTAGACGATATTATATTATTGTTAATGTTTAGATTAAGTTACTAATAACCTTATCGTTAAATACTGCACGCTAAAACTAACTAAATATGTATATTTCTCATGTAAGCGAATTTAATGTAATTCTTTTGAGAATAAAGATTTCTTTAAAGCTAAGCCGATACCAGAACAATTGACGCAGCACAGAATTGTTCAGTTGTGTGACCAAAATAATGTAAAGCCAGACTTCTAAATCAGTAAGAAAAAAAAATATCCCTAGGGTTGAAAGTAACAAAAGACAAGGGCATAGAGAAATTCCCAGCCAATACATAAAAAGAACCTTGAGAACTATAAAAATAACAAAGGATACCCAAGGACAATTAAAAAGAGACACTTTGTATGGAAACTTACAAAAAAAGTAACGTTTTCATTGCTGTTCAATTGCACGCCTCATAAACCCAGATGATGATGGTATACGGTTAGAATAGACCCCATCAGTCAGCGCATTGAGGGCACAAACACACGGGGCAAATAAGACGCTGACGTCGCTGCCCCGCCCCTGAAGGTTTATGGGCCAACATAGGTAGGTCCGCGTGTGTGGAAAGTTTCGCTGTGGAAAAAGGTGTTTGAAGCCCTAATGGTTCGTTCGCAAATAAAACTCTTGATACAGTAGAATTATATGAGAGGATTTATATGATATATTTATCATTCATTATTGCAGCAAAAAGGTACTTTTTGATACAAGCTAATTATAGCATTGTACTTTTCTTTCATGGCCAAACTTTATGAACTCTTCTTCTTTTCCCTGCCCTTATCCCACGTTATCAGGCGGGCCGTATGCTTGTGTGCAACCGATGTGGTATAAAAAAAAATGTGGGGTCGGAACAGCATGTTTTCCTCTTCCATTCTCCTCTGTCTTTCGTGACCTCAGCACTCACTCCTTTCTTTCTCATATCCAAACTTTACAAACTATGGCCACCTTAGGGCGTCCGCAAGCTGGCGCGGATGCACGGAGCGGGTGAGCGGGTTAACTAAAAATAGTATGAGCAACGTTAAGTGGCGCGGACGCGTGCGACGAATTTTGCCTACAATGGCACCCGCATGAGTTGCCCGCTCCGTGCACCCCGACAGGGCTATAAACGCGAAAATCGAAGTTTGCAAGTTGCGGGCATCTTCTCTGTCACTCTTATTACGCCTTCATTGGAGTAAAAGAGAAAGATCCCCGCAATTTCCGAATTTCGGCTTTCGCGGTAGGCCCACTTAGCGGACGAACTTAGAACTCCCCACTCTCCCCAGTCAGATCAGCTCAATGTCATTATAATATTGCAACTTCGGTCTTTCAAAAGTATACTAATTTGAGCCAAACACCAGGAAAAAGATTTACCGAAACAAAATACCTACAAAATCACACACCAAGTTTAATAAAACGTTGTAAAAAATAAATAAAGAAATAACTTGTGGGAAAAATTAAGAAAATTTTCATACTGTTGTTTTCCCGATCTTACGACCTTTCGACCTCCATAAGCACAAGTCTTTGAAAACTGCTGACAAAACCAGCGTAGACTGCTACGTACGTGCTCGTAGAGGGTCTACGAGTGCTACGGCTTCAAAGAGATTGACCAAATTCTCAACCTATTATCATTTGGATAGAGTTGAAATTTGTGTAACATTTTTCTTCAATAGTAAGGTGGAAAATTTTGCAGTCATGGTGCCTTTAATACTAACCTGAATGTAAATGTGCGAATATATTAATGGTCCGATTAGTTAAAGTAAGAAAAGGCACCTACGAAATATCACAAAGTCTCTATTGCAATTTACGTATATTTGATTTTATACGTTTGGATTGGACAAATGTGAATAAAGTCAAACTATTTGTATTACGTCAGAGATATATTGCTGATGCAATTTTTTCATATACTTCTAATTCAGATAAAAAAATTCATTAATCTCTTAAAAAATCCTTAGTAAGGGAAAGCGTGCAAAACGGTATTGTCTTGGAGATTAAACTGGAGACAAAAGCGTCCGCGCGCCAGGAGATAAGTCGAGAAATAATTTAAAGAAAACTCCCAAGACGTCACGTACTCTTCGTCGACTGTTGGTATAAAGCGTAGGTTGAAAAAGCTATTCCACTACACAAAATGTAGTGGGTTTTGTTTAATGGAACAGAAATAATAAATTTAAGCTGAACATCATTATATCGAAATTGTCTATTTTCAATGCTATTGAAGTCTTAGTTTGCCTTTATATAAATACTGGAATACTATATCCCGCATAAAGGTTATAAAAACTGTTTGCTATTCCGTCTAAAAAACTGTTTACCTATAATAAAAGATAGCACAAAAGTTACCCGGGTCAAGAAAGTCAACGAACTATCATTTGCTTTACATAAAGTTGAAACATTTGTATTCACCCGAAAACACAAAGCAGACTTTTTAAATAGGTACTTGCACTTCTGTTATTTATAAATCGTCTGACGGTCCGTGATCGCATTCGTAAGGACACAGGATGCGCAAAAATAAAACCAAATGCTCAAAAGAAATCTGAATCTTTTCACCAAAATAATTGAAAATGAAGGAGATTAATAAACCTACGCAAATAAAGATAATTATCAGAATACTGTACTTGAAGAAAGGAAAACTATTTTATAAATGTTAATGTTATGTATGTCTCTGAAATAACCGATATCCCAATAGCAGTCGAACAATCGTGTCAATTGTACAAAAAAAAACCGGGCAAGTGCGAGTCGGACTCGCGCACGAAGGGTTCCGTACCATAATGCAAAAAAAAAAAACGAAAAAAAAGCAAAAAAAAACGGTCACCCATCCAAGTACTGACCACTCCCGACGTTGCTTAACTTTGGTCAAAAATCACGTTTGTTGTATGGGAGCCCCATTTAAATCTTTATTTTATTCTGTTTTTAGTATTTGTTGTTATAGCGGCAACAGAAATACATCATCTGTGAAAATTTCAACTGTCTAGCTATCACGGTTCGTGAGATACAGCCTGGTGACAGACGGACGGACGGACGGACGGACAGCGAAGTCTTAGTAATAGGGTCCCGTTTTACCCTTTGGGTACGGAAACCTAAAAAGAAAGGCAAATTGACTAAGTAATTGACTGTTTGATTGAGAAGGAATTAATAAGGGAAAGCAGCGAGGGATCATTTATTGTCACTGTCACAAGGTACAACGGGACACAGAAATTAAAATCCTTGACCGTACCATGACAACCAATTGAAATAAATCTTAATTTGACCTAATTGCAACACGTAGTATAATGTTACGACCTAAAATTCTCATTCTACAATCGTATTTGTTTTCCCTCGCATATCACGCGGTTCGAACTCCATTTCGCCCAAGCTGATTTACAACGTACAACGTTGTAAAGTTAACGATCAGTTGATTCGGAATGCTGTGGCCGATGATTTATGCGAATTTAATGACAAAATGTATAAAAATTGCACGGAAAATTAAGTCAGTTAAATGCACCTTTTGCTAAACTGACCAAAGATTGTCCGGAAGAAATCATTTATTAGGCTATAATGCTGAATATTTATTATACTATGTATGTAGATGTTTATTATTAAATGATTTCTTCTTTAGAAGCATTATATTTCCAGTCTCGCTTGCATAGTACTACTCTTTAGAATTGTTTTCTGAGAATGTAAGTACGCAAAGTCTTGGACTAACACTAGTATGTTTTTGAGGAAAGTCATTAAATGACATGAGAATAAAAACGGCTGCGCAGAATGTTTAGAAGACAATGATAAGAATAAACTGAATATTGAAATAATTATCCGACTTGCAAGTACTCGTATTCCTATTACGAAATACGAAAATGCGCAGAACTAAAAGTTTTCTCCAGTCACAATCTCAAATTACGTGGCGCGAAACGGTGTCAATGCTAAAGCTTTATATTTATATCCGTATATAAACATACAGACAGAGCGGTAGCTCGCGGTTTATAAACATGACAGTTATGTGGTGTGCAGTCCGATGTCGGAGGGTTACCGAAGGGATTAAGGCTAAATTCAGGGAAATGTATTATTCAACCAATGTTAGGCCTATGTCCCGGAAAATCCTATCACATAAATGTTAATTGTCATATTCAGATGATGTACTCTTCCAAACCACAGCACGCGAAGCGCGGCACTGAATAGTTCTAGAACCATTACAAGCGTTCGACAGTTTCAGAAGCTCGTGCAAAGGGCGTGTTTTGTGTTGAAAATATGCTGACGCAAAAGGGATATATTCTGACTTACGTACAGCAAACACACGTTGAAACATCATCAATAATCAAACATTACAAAGGCTAAATAATTTGGACGCTGCAAAGAAACGGAACCCCAATAAGGGAGACCGATAAAATGATCAATATCGCAAGGAACTGTCTGAGGCTGAAGCCAGCATCAGCACATGACTGGTCGTGATGGAAATCGTTGGAATATGCCTACGTCCAAGAGTAGGTATCATTCGCTTGGTACAGTCAAGTGTAAAAATATGCATGCAACTTACTCAAAAATATGTCCCAAAGGTCTTAATTCGCTGACAGAGAAAGATAATGAGCTATGGAGACATATTTTGAGTAGAATGAAACCATTTCCATCATCATCCCATCTCTTTCTACAAATGTTCGTTATCGCTGTGTACATTATATCAAATACACTGTACTTACATGGATAACAAACAACCAACTATGTGGTTAGCGACTGGATCAATTAACTCAGCGGCTAAAACGCACTCGACGCGATAAACAGATAGGAATGATTGACGCGGAAAATTACGCCACTGGATTCGGGCCGATATTTGGCCTGGTTAGAAAATCAGTAACACGGATTCTGATATTTCCGATAGAACTGAAATGTGAGAATCCGATTGCAATAACACAGAATGTTCTGTTGAAATTGCTGAAGATAATTATTTAAAAGGAATGTACTAATAATAAGGTGCAACTTCGATGAAAACCAGACAGTTGAAATTCTTTAGTGTGCCTTGAACTTGGTCATATAATCAAAGAAAGTTACTGCCAAAAGTTTTTAGTGTGATTTAAACATTGAGCAGTGCAAGAATTGTACGAAGATTCATTCTTCTGCTAACATGAAATGAAATAAACGAACAGATAAACAGAAAGTCCAGCGACATTTGAATATGTATTCCTGAATTATAGATGTTATCTATGTATCTAAATATGTATTTATCTATATACTAGTAAGTACCTATGTATATCGTCGCCCAGTACCCATAGTACAACTTTGCTTAGTTTGGGGTTAGGTTAATCCGTGTTTTATTTATGATTTAGGTATTGATTTAGTTTTGGAAGTTATATTTATTTTGTTTATGTCTCGCACTCGTATTTAAACTGTGTGAGGTGTGCAACAGTCTATTTTGTATAACCTATAGCGCAGGTCATTGTAACAATCAAACTCAAATTCCAATCGCATTCCTATCTCGATCCATTCTAGTCACAACAACATCGAAAACACGAGCACCCGTCTACGTGTCACCTTTGATCACGACATATACGAGCCATAAATCAAATATAACATGAAATATCAGTTTTTGCCAGGAATAATACTAGCAACAATATTTAACTGATCATCGGTAGATCTTATGTCGTTACAATAAGATTCACCAACAGTCGGCTAACAGTGTGGATGATAGTACAAATTTCCTAATGTTTTTGCATAGTTGACATATTCGCGTTAGTACGTGTTGTGATGGCCTTGGAATCGCGAGAAAATGACTAATGAGTGAGTTTTGAAAGCAAGGTTTAGGAGTCCTTACGTTTATTAATGTGAGAGGTCGGATATTTTTAGAGGTGTGATGGGATATCGAACGATTTAAAGACTGCGGGGATTATCAAAGAAAATGACGTTATACTAGTCATCAAATGTGATTTCGTTACGTTAGAAAACAAAATAGTTTAAAAAGTACGCTTTAATACACAAAACACAATAAAAAATTATTCTTGTGCGAAGATCACATCTGAAACTTGAATGCATGACTAATGATACTTTCAAGAAGAAAGAAGATGTATTGCCGGGAGTCAACGACAACTAAACACATTTATATATCACGGATTGTGATATATTTTGTGGGAATCCTAAACAGCCAGGACAGAAAACAAAAACAACTCTTTTCTGGTGTGACTAGGCATCCCATAACGACTGCAAATATCTGTAATGATATGACTCAATGTTTCTATTATTGGGAGAAACAAAATATTCTCTGTGGAAAGCAAACACGACAGACGTAAACAATTAGGGGCGAAACAATCAGCAGAATCCCTAGATGCAGGCATCGTTCAAAAAACAGTAACAACAACTGCAAATGATCGCGATGCTCAGACTTGAGTTAAATATACAAAAGCATAACTGCTTCAACATATTGAGTATTATGCCGGTGTCAACTTCCGATTAATTCCATACACCGAGTAATTATTACTTCAGCAAAGTTATGACTTATGACAATGAACATTGCCAAGTCTGACGCGGTATCGCTCCGGGGCAGGCTTTGTGTGAGTACGCGCTGGATGATACCAGACCGTATATTCCTGAGTGCGCAAGAAAAGTCACAGTCTTAACAATGTAACATAATTTTTAAAACCCTATTTAGACGGTTCACGGACTTGCAAGCAATATTCAATAAATTGTTTACTGTAGCGTACAATCAATTCAGTCGATCGACCAAATATACCGTAATGTAACGAAAATCGAATTCAAGTTCATGAACCGACTTCGGGAGCTTAAGAATCGTAAAAAAGCTGATGCCAATTTTTTTTTAGTACGACGGATGTTTTCATATGCATAGTTTTTTTGCGAAACATTGATATATGAGCAAATACATCAGATAGTCAGAAGATAATTATCATAGTAGATAGAGGTTTTCTTTAATTGAGCCCCTAATTTATTTAATTTTGGAATATAAAAAGCTTAACTTAACTTAAGTCATGTAATCTTTTCCATTTTTTGTATATTTTTTAATATATATTTAACTAGATTTACGTTATTCATAAAATTCAATATATCTATCACCAACCAAAAGACAACATACACTGGTTGAGCGTAGCCTACAACTTTTCCATACACAATAAGCCACTGGAATAGCTTCCAGCACAATGTACACTCGACTATCCGTCGGATACGGCACAATACTCGAACTTGTTACTGGGAACAAAACATCTCTCTCTGTCGTGTTTTCAGCGAGAAGCTGGAAGTTTATGAAATCAAGCTGCTAGTTTATTTTATGTATGAGTTACGAGAAGTCTTTGAAAACTGTACAATATGTATAAAGTTAGAGGGAGAACTAGTTCCAAAGTATTATCTCAGTCAAAATGGCGTTATCTACTCTCATAATCCGTGCATTTTACATCCATTGTACAGTACTATATTCCTCATATTATCAGTTATCACAGAAACTTTTGATTCATTGTATTAGTGTTGACTTTACTTGTTACAATTTTTTTAAATATACTTCTTAATCTTCTTATAGTTGGTGTTAAAGCCGAACATTACCCAAAAGCTTACAAAATGCAGTCACGATTATATCCCGAAATGGTATGTAGGGTTTATTCAAAACGCATTTTTCCTACTACGATGACTGAGTAAATACTCAGATGCAAGACTAACGATAAACAATACTCTTACCCTGACTTTACTCTAAAAATTTCGATGAACTCTACAAAATGTAAGACAATAGTCTAACTTTAGCTCCTCTCCTTGAACGTTTAATCCGACATCTTCATTGCGCAACACGACAGATGTCAAGCAACCGCGGAAGCGACATTGGCCCGATGTTTACGCCGCACCAAGAAACTATTTCTGATTCTAAAGAATCCGCTGTTTTAATGTTGGCTAATTTGTTTGTGTTAGTTTTAATCATTTCGGGGTTTACCAGATTTTTCATAACATTTCGTCGAATAATGATTTCACATGATTTTATAGTTATATTTCACTTCTGTTATCGCTTTCTTCTTTTATCCACTTATTTTGTCTGACAACACATTTGCTTGGTAAAACCTATGCCGTAATAACACCTGGCTGCTGTGCTGTGGTACACCGTCTCGACCGTACGCAATTTGATTATTTTTATATTATATAAACTATTTTGAACAATCGTAAATATTTCCAATTGGTCCTAAAATGGAACCCTGCGGTAACCCTAGCTATAATGAAGTTAATGTACTTGATACCTTCCTTCTGTAATTATCTATTTTATCAATTCTCCTAGATTTCATCGATTACTTATCCTACCATTACCGTCTGTCATCGTTTAGTATATATTTAGTACAGTGCTCCGGATGTATGCATTTGCATTGCCGATGTAATTCTGGAATCTAGACCGACATTGCTATTTGAACAGAGTTAAAAGGTATACAGAGGTGTAGGGTCCTTTAAGATAAAACTGTAACTTCTTTATAAGCTGATGATGTCAAATAAATACTAGTGAGTATTGGGTTAAAAAGAAAATGGGACGTATACCCTAGCCTAGAGCCTAGAGGTCCAGGGGCCCGTTTCTCAAAAGCTTGTAACTTGTAATACAAGTAGAAGTCCCTTTTTAAAAGCTGTCAAAAAGTGACATCCGCTTGTATTACAAGTTACAAGCTTTTGAGAAACGGGCCCCAATGTGTTAGCTGCGTAAGTTCGAATACGGCCTCCGCCACTAGAAGGCTTGGTCACTTTTTCTGTATTATATGACATCTATTTCAGTTTATAATTTAAGGAGATTTATCAATATATGCCTGTTGCGCGTAAACACTAAGTGGGGGGCTATGAAACAGTTTCTTCTCAATCTTACCTCTGCCTATCTTTTTACTCTGTGATTCGGACCGGATACCTTCTTGCAGCGGCTCTTAAAGACTCAAATCTGTTTATAGGCCATTGGCTTGCTCAAAGGATTCCTACCCATTAATTCAATGCTAACATCTCAATTGGCGTTTTTGTTTACGTTTCAACGGGAAGTAAGGCAAATGCGAATTTGACTTGGAGAGTGCGCTGTTTTGACAGCTGTCAGGTGAACATCCTGAAATGTCATCCGATCCAGGGGTTGAAGGTTGACCCAGACTCTGGATACTACTCACAGAGAAAAAAATACATAGATTGCTCACTCCATTCATCAGTTTTGGTACCAAAAAGACTATTATTTTCATAGTCGACATCAAATATCAAATATCAACATTTATTCAGCAAATAGGCCACAAGGGCACTTTTAGACGTCAACATTGAATTTACATACAAGCAAAAATAATAACAAGACATTAACAATTTTATAAAATACAACTAACAATTCAAACTAACGTATTACAATTACTTAGAGATGTATATGGTCTCTTAATGTCGAATTACATAAAAAATACAGATACAAAACACAAAAAAAAACTCTTGTCTTACTATATTTCTCTATGATACTACTGAGATTTCAACTGGATGAGGTTAAATCTAAAATAAGGCATATTTTACAAGTAATACATATTTCTGACATTCAAATAACTTAATTTTGGCTGTCAATGCTTGACTCTCTTAGAAAAAAACTACCACCATCTACAAGATACGAGTACGTCTGCGGACAGATATGAGGCAGACACATTTGTGCCTTATTCCCACTACAATGACATATTGATCGACCAGACGCACCTGCCAGATAGATTTGACAATCACATTACTTGAATATCTTTACTATTTGTATGTGTTGTTTGTATGTGTTCAACTCAATCTCTTCTCGTCAGTCTGTCTGTCACCGTGGTTTTACTATAATTTCTCTCTGCCAATATTTTGAATATGTTTCCCCAGTTCTCGCGGCAAATGCCAACAGATTCATCAATACGCGCTTGACAGCGTCGGCGCACGTTCTAATTAATATATTTACTCCGCTCAACGAAGACAAATTTTACTTAAACTGAATACACAGCAATAATTATAATGCACACATTTGCAATGACAAATTGAAACAGTCCTAATCTCCTGTACGGATATGATGACGGCCTGATAATGAGATTGTGCGTCTTTTTCAATCGCGCAGTTTTAATTGTTTTAAAAAGGGAATGACGTTATATCAAGTTTGTAAACCGTTCGAAATAAGTTACTAAGAGGCATGTTTGGTGTGAGATATCGAAATTGTTTATGTTCGTCGTCTTGTATTCTATCTTCTGTCTCCAATAGTCTCCATAAAATATGGTCACATTTTACGGTGGGATTTTCTGTGTGAGACTTGATGTTTTTTTTTTCATATAAAATATCCACTACAACGATAGATACAATTGGCAAAAGCACCATAATTCTTAGAATCACTCGGTAGAGGACACAAAAAATATCGTGGCAAGAATCTAGACAAATATAATTGGGTCACCAAGTAACCGAAAATCCCCAATCAATCACATCCAAGACACACCAGTAACTTTGAAAATCGACCTCGTTGGCTGGTCTACCAGCCGAATATAACCGGACGACGGTGCGTCACCTCAGGGTATCCCGAGCTGCTGGCTCGCCGCCAAGCTTCTGATAACGCTAACACATGGCGAAATAAATTCACAGCGTAGTTGGATCCTGGACTATCATTCTACGAAATTGTAGGTGTTACTTAATAAATTCATACTAGCGTTATGTTCTACTAGATTGTAGGTGTTACTGTATAAATTCAGCTCTAGTTATCTGGTACTTCTGGAGTATTCTATGATTCTACAAATATTTATTTGAATAGTGGCCCTGGGGAAAATATGGCTGTCCATATCCAGTTTATGTTATTTGGAGAGCCGTCTAAACCAACTCTGCTTAGACTTGGAAGTGACGAAGTGTACACTATAAGCTTCATATTTTCACAGGAATTTGACGTTTATGGTGACACGTCTCCACTCTGTCACTGCAAACTCTGTGCAAAGTCAGATCTACTGTAGGGATCAGAAGACCCCTGTTTTTGGAGACGAAGTGCAAGTAAGAAGTTAGAAGAGTCTACAAAGGGCACACACAAAAGGAGAAAGAGATTCATAGAAACGTAAGTGTATGTGTGTGTAAGATAGCTTGGCTCACTTAACTATGAACTGTGACATCCTATCTTTCGCAAATAAATGACTTATGACTTGACGTAAGTGATGTGACTGATGCGTGTAGCGTTGTAAGTGTTGATGGATTAGATTATGTCTACGACGTCTATTGACGCAAAGGAATGACGAGCGAGAGACACATTCGATGAAATCTCGCTCTTGGCAATGTTTCTGCATTTATGAATAAACTATTATTAGCAGACTTCAAAAAACAGGCGGCTCTTCGTCTAGATCTTTGTTGTTGCTCTTTTTCTGTATTGTGTTTCCCGATTTCTGGAAGACGGCTGCTGGACCGATTTGGAAAATTATTTTATTTGTTTTTAAAAAAGTGTACCTACTTCATAATTTGTCCCATGGTCGTCTGGAGAATTGGGAACTCTAATAATTATAAGCTCGCCCATAGTGATTTCGATGCATTTAAATCAATGATTTTCTTTTTGAAATCGACCTTTGGTGAAATTAAACTGCTGATGAAGACCACTAAATGATGGTGTACCAGTGGTGTACTATTTTGCGAAGTCTGATTTATTGTTAAATTATTAGTAAAATTTTAAATTACTATAATTAATTTTAATGCCGGATCTTCATCTAAACATTACCATTCCATATAATACGATTTCCATATTCACATAACCGTCCTGATTCACAATACATAAACAAGGCCGAAAGCGAAACGTCAAAAGTTGATAAATGGTGAAACCGATATCGAAATAATACATTCATCGAATATTTCCCGCGGGAATATATTGCAGAATACTGATGCTCTTTTCTCTGCACTTGTATCACTTATGTACAGTCAATCATGTGTAAAAATATGTATGCATGCAACTTACTCAAAAATATGTCCCATAGTTCTTAATCCTCTGACATAAGAGCTATGGGACATATTTTTGAGTGTGATGAGTGCACCCATATTTTACACTTGACTGTACTTACTAGGGTTGCCAACCGTACTATATTATATAGTATTGTACTATATTTTGGCTCTCTGTACTATATACTTTTGAAAAAATATATAGTACGCTAAAATACTATATTTCCGATTAAACGTATATTACACTCATGTTTAGTATTTTATCTAAAAGTACTATATTTTTTTGAAATGTACTATATTTTTGATGCCTTATTCTGGAAAATACTGTATTCCACCAAAAAAAAGTTGGCAACCCTAGTACTTACAGTCAGTATCAATAGATGAGACTACACGTCAAAAGTATCTACATACTCTCAAATATCTTTATAAAAATAGGTATTTCTCCATATTATATACTGTAGTTCAAGACGGATCAAACGAAAGCCAATGATTGTCCTTACAAGTTACTGATTTGACCCCATGTATAGGTACCTAACAGATTGCAGGAATCATCGAAATTTATACTAAATATACTTTGATACACAATAAAATAGTTTTCAATCGAATTGATTAATAATAGTACTAATAGTAGAATCGTGTGGGGCATTTTCTACTAATATCTATATTTTTGTAAATGTGAAATGTGATGAAAATGATATACATTCGACTATCTTACTCGTGTTCAGTACATCGTTTGCTTTAACACCCATTTCAGTTTCAATTCCTTTACAAATGAGCTACTAATGTAATGTAGAAAATGTAATGTCATCACTTACAATTTATATCCTATCAAAATTGTACCTTATAACTTCAATATAAAGCTCAAGTTCCAATCAACAAGCATTCACGCATAACAACTAAATTCAACGCCTTATACCTTTCCATTAGGGTTGACATTTGCACACCCTACTTATTCTTACTCCTATAGAATTATGAACTCTAAGCTTCAGTGTTAAGGTTGAACATTGTATAAAGATTGTAATGAGTACAATATACCCAACTAATCCGCACTTCATCCAATCAATTATAAACTCTATTCTTTAGAGTTAAGGTAGATATTTGTATAAATACCATAATGAGTACAATATACGATGTTATGGTTAGCGTATGGACAATACGTGCCCGACAATAGACAATCGCAGTCTGTATTGTATACAGGGTGTGATGTATATAGGTATATACAGAGTGAGGTGTGCTTTACTGGATCCATGTATTGATTTATCCTTTAAGGTTTATCATCACTTTTATCAGACACTAGCTTCATCTACGTAGAATGATGGTTTTGGAAACTTCAAATTTCATCTCAAAATCGGTTCATCGGTTCAAGCGTGAAGAGGTAACAGACAGACAGTTACATCCGCAGTTATAATATTAGTAAGGGTTATTTTAAATAGCAAATATTTAAGTTTGCTTTAGATACATATTTAGGGCGCATAAATCGCAAAGCATAGGTATATATGTAGAATGTATATGAATCACCATATACTTAGTTTAATAAGCGATAATATTTAAGTTTGATCGTGTTAGACATTTTCAATACAACTTAGCTAATATCTAAAAATTACACAATCTACCTCAACATTCAATATCAAAGGGGCAGATTTAACCATACGCTTGAAGTATTTCAAAAATAATTAGACTCCGGTGACATTGCCGCCCCTCGCCCTCATTATAACGAGACAAGTTGTTCGGCCTCGTCTTTACTTGACTTAAATTGTCTTAAATCTAAAGTTTTCCATTAAAACTTCAATCCGCCAAGGCGAGGATCATAAAAGTCACCCACACAGACCACAGATTGAACTAGACGCCGCAAGCATCCTATGGTTAATTCCTTTACGAGTAGATACATTTTATTCAAAAGTTTTTTTTTCTTAAGCCTATTAGTGTGTCCCACTGCTGGACTAGGCCTCGGTAAAAACTAAATTTTTAAGTTAAGGTAGGGCTAGGTAAAAACTAAATTAAAAAAAACCGGGCAAGTACGAGTCGGACTCGCGCACGAAGGGTTCCGTACCATAATGCAAAACACGGCAAAAAAAAAAAAAAGGTCACCCATCCAAGTACTGACCCCGCCCGACGTTGCTTAACTTCGGTCAAAAATCACGTTTGTTGTATGGGAGCCCCACTTAAATCTTTATTTTATTCTGTTTTTAGTATTTGTTGTTATAGCGGCAACAGAAATACATCTGTGAAAATTTCAACTGTCTAGCTATCACGGTTCGTGAGATACAGCCTGGTGACAGACGGACGGACGGACGGACGGACGGATGGACGGACGGATGGACGGACGGACAGCGGAGACTTAGTAATAGGGTCCCATTTTACCCTTTGGGTACGGAACCCTAAAAAGGGTGGTCGCATTCTAAACGGCAACGCTGTCGCGTGGTGTACGGAGCTGAACTCTTTCAATACCATACCTATCAGTATCACGTCTGTGGTAAAAAATAAACGGCCCGCCTTAACGCAGTTTTCGTCTATCGACCCTGCAACTCATATGTCACATGGGCGCTATGTACCCATAAACTATTTTTTAAACTCAAAACTCTAGTCCAGCCATACTCTAAGTATGTTCTGCAGGACCCTAGGGTTCCGCGACACCCCTGCAGGGGTTCCGCAAGAATTTAGAACACTATGCTTTAGTCGCCTCGAAAAATTTTACTATGCCGCCACCGCCGATACCTACTATTGTTTTATTGTAGGGTCCCATCAAGTATTTCGCTTTCCAAAAGGGTTCCGTCAAAAAAAAAGATTGAGAACCGCTGCTCTAGTCCATTAAGGAAAACTCGGAAGGGAGGTTCTTGAGGGACTACAGTTTTGGGTTCTTTAAAATATCCATTGAAACCTGAATACCAGTAAGAGCACTTGTTGTGTCTACTCCAACATACGGTCTGTGCTCACCCCCTCCCACCCCGTCCCCCTCTAGACAAACCTCGTTACCGTTCGCTTCTCCACTAATGGAGCGCAAAGCACCTGTATAAGGGATGAAGGGGTTTTAGGAGTTTTGGGACGAGATTGATGAATAAATCGACACTCTAGGAAAACCTTGGAAAAGTCACACATCTCGTACTGAGTGTATTAGGAAAAAGTTGTGGAGGTAATTTAGCGTTATATTTTGTGATAAGAAACCTACTTACGTAGTAAGATATCATTAGAATATTACGACGAGTCGTTCTAAATATATTATAAATGGCCTCCTAGCCTAGTTGGCAATGACCCTGCCTACGAAGCAGGAAGTCCCGAGTTCAAATCCTGGTATAAAGGGCATTTATTTGTGTGTTCATCCAACAGAGATATTTGTGCCTGAGTAATGGATGTTTTCTAAATGTAATGACATTTTGTCAGAAAGAGACTAATCTTGATTTGGTTATATGATCACACTACTTAATATATTTGTGTTCAAGATTTAAAACAAATATATAAAAATCTTGTATATATATATTGAAATAAATATCTATAAAATACTAAAACAGGTGCTAAAAGGATCGACATTTGAAATAACAAATACATAGTAATATAAATAAAGAGATCAAGCTGAGTAGATAAACAACATATGCTTACTTTCTAGAAAACATAGTGTCATTTCAATATCTACATGCACAAGGCCGCATATTTCTGTATTATCATTCAAATTAACCGTCCTATTTCATCCACAGTATTTAATACCTTTCTGTAGGTAGTACGTTTATTGTAGCCCTTTTTATTTTAGACATTTTAGTGCTTCTTGTCATTGTAAATAAAGCTGTTTAACAATATTGTGAAAGCGACTTGTAAAGTACTCTTAACTTTTCCATCCAACAGAAAATTTACTAATAAATCGCACGTATAACTTTGCAAAATATATTTCTGATTTCAATATTTATTATTATACGATATTATGACACCTGAGATAATTGTAGATCTTCACCTATATGTCAAAGCATATTATCAAACCTTATTTCAACTCAAACAAAATCACTAAAATCACTATATTTTTTATAAACTTAAAGAAATGCAACCGCAATGCGTACGGGATCGCTTCACGACGGCCACTGAATTCTGAAATTCCTTCACACTGAAACGTTACTCAAAACCAGTATAAAAAGAACCCTCGTCACAAAGAAATGTACGGAATACGAGATTCAATTTACATGGATCAAGGTATTAGTGTTATACGCAATGGAAATTGGATTTTAAAACTAAAGTGATAAAGTTGTCTATCGAACGATGCATTTAGATTAGATAAATTAAAGAATTAATCGATTTCAAATAAAAATAAACTCTTTCAAGTAAACAATACTGTTGAAATTCGTTTGTTTACATACAAACTACCATCGCATTTAAACGCGCGCAATCAAAACAAAACCCTATTTCAAGTAAAATAAAGTTAATTTTCGATTGTCGATAATTGAGATAAGTCTTTCTTGTGTCTGCTTCAGTAGGAATTAAGTTTGGTCTAAAATAGCTGAAATAAAAAAGCAAGATGGCGTGTGTTGGTTTTGGACGTGTTTCTAACTAACGTCAAACGAATTGATATAATATCGAAGGTGAACATCAAAGTGTATTTCTGGTATTTCGATATCTGGAATATAAATACTTAGTGGGCCGTCAAAGCAAGTCAATAATATGAAAATCGAAGAGAATTCAAGGTTTTTTCTCTTTGACTATGTTCCACTGAGAAGCGACTCATGCTAAACTATAGAATCCTTCCTTCTAAGAACCTTGGTTGAACAAAGAATTTCATATTGACTTACTAATACAATCACACTAGTTTTAAGACAGTGTTTTTCAATAAAAAAATAACTTGGCATAAAACCTATTTAAGTAACAACATAAAGTTTTCTTCGTAATTTCCTTTGTGCATTTTTTCATTCGTATGAAAAATGAAAATACAGTTCAAAGATCGTTACAGACTAAGGATAAACTTTTCTACCGAAAAACACAGCATCTTAAACTTTGATAACAGCGCCACCTATTGCCAATATAGTGTACTTACTGGTTGTTGTGCGCGGTGAGACGGTTGGGGTCGCTCGCGTTCCGATGTTTGCCGCGGCGGGGCGGGTCGCGCTCGCGACAGCTCTCTGCGCGGTTCACGCCGCGGCCGCCAGATGACGCTGCACGCCAACTGAAGAGATAAAAATATTAAATGTTAGATAGAGAAGTATACTTACAACCTGCAATCGAACTATGAGTCTATGACGAATGGCGATGGCAACTGCCATAGGTTATTATAGATGGCGCCAGTATAGGTTTAACCTGTCTCTAGTTTTGTTTTATGAGATTCAGCATACAGGCCACAAAATTCCAAAGAAAAAACAAAAATTTTACACAATTTTAGGGATTGACGGGAAACCCCATGCTGGCGCAATTTGTAAAATACTTAGAGTGGCCAACCCCATTTGTGGCTACAATATGTTGCACCTACGAACCGCGCCATCTATGAGTGAGTAGCATAACGAAAAAAGCAGCAAAATAACTCTACAATTTGCTATCATTGTCATCATTGTCTTATAGGATGGTATTCCACATATCCAATTTATTTGTCCAATATGTATTGTGTCTCACATTTTGCTTAATGTGAGAGTGAGACGCAATGACATTGGACAGGTGAAATACCACCCTAACTTCAAAATAACGATTTTTTTAAAGTGACGTATGGACTATGCGAAAGGGACTGGTCACATCGTTCGTTATCAATAATTTCAACAAATAACGAATGCCCGACCTTCAAATCAAACTCCGTAGTTAAGCGAATGAAATCTACCTTTTAACAGCGTGTAGTTGTAAAAATAGCTGTAAAACTACACTGTTTACAAACAAAACCTTTGTGCTATCGTTTAGATATAGGCGTTTAGTCACCGTTGTATTTTATGTACTCTCAACAACACTACGCTTGAACCTTATTGCAAGGCGATAAGGTATACCATTGGTCAATTGACTGCTGTTAGTGCCCACGCCAACGCATAGTAAAGGGCATTTAGACAAAACGTGCTATAAAGGACTTTACCACAAACATCGAAAATCGAAGTGTTGTTATCTACCTCTATTCTGTAACTTAACGTGAGAATTCTGTACATTGTAATAGGTACTCTTAAGAATTCTGTGCCAATAAAAACCTTTTCAGGAACCAATACCTAATGTTACCTCAGTTTATAAATGAAAACAATCTTTGACTTTTGATGTTCGCGATACTCCCCTTAGGACCTACCTATATTAAACATCGAAATTGCAGAACGAATTTCAATCTTTGATCGCAACTAGATCCCGCGAAGTAAGTTGGGATGTGAGCATTTACATGCCATGGGCCGACCACACACTCGACGAGTGGTATGGGAAGTATGCAGGGCAGTATGGCAGCCGATGATGCGGCGCTACTATCCATACCACTCGTCGAGTGTGTGGCCGCGGAGTTAAGTCGAGGACTTGACGAGGTAAAAGTAACCATCGTCCACAGTGTTGCTGATAGTGCTTACTTGGTGTCCTTAGGCGGGTCCTTGCTGGCATCAGTGGCTTCCGTCTCCGGCTCGGGCGCTGTCGGCTCTTCCGAGGAACCCTCTCGTTTCGATTCTCCTGCGTAAGAGACGTTACGTTAGAATATGACAAAGGTGTTGGGTTGACATCGGGTTTTAGACAAATAATAATAACATACCATACTCTTTATAGAATGATGTATAATCCTCTTTTTTATATCCCAGATACTAAAATGACAGTAGGTACCTAGATTTCTACAATTCGACAAATCTATTGTATCAACACAATAGTTATCAATTATCATCTTACATAGGTAATGGATGTCACAAAGAGTATGGGCTGTTATTGGTAACTAGTGTAGTTAAGTTACAAATAAATTAAAAAAATAATACTATAAAAATCCTCAACGCCATCTTGTAAAAGTAAAACGAACGCTACTTACCTTACTTAGGCAAGCTACTAATCTATAAAATAGAGAATTGATATCTCCTCGCGACCTAGTCGAGTAGTGGGTCCTCTAAAACTCATTAGTACAAGGAAATAGAGCAATTGTACCTAAAAGTAAATATAAAACAAACCTACATGTTGTCACCACGGAAAGAGTTCAATGTCAAGCTGATAAGTGATAACAACCGCACGGATAACGTGGGACAGTGCGAAATAATTATAATTTACATAAACTGACCACACGAGGAACGATAACAAAATACAAAAAATCAAGAAATAAAAACATTTTATCTGTTGCCAATTTTGATGGTGAAATAACATAACAACCAGACAACCACCTATGCCGCAACTAGTACCTAACACAACACAAGTAACACCTCTCTTAATCCAGAAGAATCCAGAGAATCCAGGGGAAAAGCCAAATTTAAACCACCATCAGTTGATAGAATCCCTACTGACTGTAAACTTATAAATGTATTGAATAATAACGAATAAGGAAATATAGAAGGCACTAAACAAAGTACAAATGCTCTTAACATTTTTAGTCACAAGCAAAGAACCATCCTGTTACAATCTAGTTTTATTAACCGCTAAACATCGTTTGTTACTCAAATGAGTCATACAGACGTCAATTTTATTGAAAAGGAAACAACAGAATGACATAATGACACAATAACAATAGAACAAATGGAAATTGTCAATTTATACAATGATTTCAAGAAGCGAAAGAAGGTTATTGAATAATATAACTGGGAAAATTAAATTAATAGGAATCCATAATACAATAGATAATTTGTAATAAATAGTATAAATACCAATAGCTTTATTCCATTCTGATTCCAAATACTGAATTTCATTTAAAGAATATTAACCCAGGAATCAAAAGTTAATGCTTGTTAATAGAAACTAAGTTAAATCAAATATTGTTATAATCAAATATCCAATTCAAAGTTGAGGAAGAGATAGGCAACAATTGAAAATGTTCACACGTGCCCGTAGGTTGAGGCGGCTGATCCACCGATCAGGCGGGCTGCACGCTTGTTTGTCACCGTCTTCGTGGTATATATAAAAAAATAAAACAAAACTATGGAAAGTCACTTAGTTTTAATAAATTTGTTTTACCTAACTCCTCTACTGTAATAAGAATAAATTGTAATCTTACGTCAGTCAAATTGCAAATTCATGCGAGATATAATCTCAAAGAATCTGGTTTTAAAAACAACATTAACATAATTCCAAAACGGTGCTTTAATACAAAAACTTACCGCAAATACTCATCATCGCAATAAGTCATCTAGTATTTAGGATGAAAACATCACAAGTTACTGTGGAAACTGGAGCCATAAGCCGCTATTCGAAGTGCAATAGTGTTATAAATTAGCGATGATCTCATCCTATTCTGAACGGAGCAGAGCGTCAACGCGTTTGTGTCCCATCATAATAGAAGCAATAGAACTGAGGGAAATGCTCAGCATTCCGACGTGGCTTGAATAATTAGTAGACAATTACAGGAAAAATTACTATATGTAAAGACAAATTAAGTCATTTATTATTATATTACGACATATGATTGTATAGTAATCAAAGATCGGGAATTAAATCAATATATGTAAGTACAAAAGTCTTTGATATTTCGTAACATTTTAAGACCAAACAATGTAAAACACGAATATAAATACGAATGATAAAATGGGTTTTGTCTACTTACTAAATGCTACTGTTATGATAGGCAGGCTAATCAAAGTTAGTTCCGTTTATTTTAGCAGTAAATAAATTCGGTAGTCCAACGGGTGACTTTATCAACAGCATTTTCAATGCTAACCAAACGATTCACTCAGGATGTGTCCGTAAACTCTAACGTACATGTTTGACGCTGATTATATACTTTTAATTGATATTGAAGGAATATAACCAGCTTGATAAAGATATCTAAGAATCTCTATTTGCTTTGCCGTTTATGATATACTTATTTAGTACTGTAGCGCGACGAACCGAAGTGGATCTTGATGGCCTCCGGCACCAAATACCGCCATGCTTCTCTGTCCAGAACAGTTTCTCTCCAATCGACAGAACCGAGTTGGATAAAGTAAACCCCTTAACCCCTTAAAAGTTTTTCCGAATAGAAGAATATGTAGTTGCTGTTGTAAAACACGAAAGCAACAACTGTTTGCGCCGTGGTTCAAACACCAAAACCATTTAAGACATTACATCCACCGTTAAGCGAGAGAAAGGCCATGAGCAAAGCAAAACAATAATTACAACACACACACATGTCATAATATCCTGATCAAACAGCGGCACAGGAAGGTTTACACAACGGGCATATAGTAAACATAACTGGGAGCCAAGTACTGGTATTTCTGCAAATCCACTTAGTTTCGAAACAGAACTAAGAAGAGATACAATGACATAAAATTATTTCATTAGTTATTTGCTAAGTACGCAATATGATGTCATTAGGAGCAAAATACGACCACGAATCATGACATACCTCCTCATGTTTTTAAATAAATTCGCAGATTATAATCACACGTACACGGAACTTAGTAATGACACAGGTTATTTTTTTTCGTGTAGGTATATACAGAATGTCGTATGGCCTATATGCAGAATAATAAACGTTTTTAAATTTATATTGTATTTAAATTTGTACAGATAACACAAACTCTTAAACATTCAAATAGAAATTTACAAAACATCGATCGTGTATACATAAAACAATACATGTTTACAATTGGTCGGAATGTAAACACTGTTTAAACGGCCTACATTCAATAGGAATTCTCCTTATCGAAAACAGGGCATGAACTGGGAGCTAACTGTAGAAACTTACAAAAATAAACAACGGGTATAGTAAATTTCTTTGCAGATGTAGTCGCAATATAAATCAATATCCATTAGTATCTCACTGTATGGCATTAGGACAGAATAATGAATATTCATTAATTAATATATCATGAACATCGCAGTCCTTAAGGGACAGTCGGCTGCAAAGATAGTTGATCATTGACCAACTATCTAGACTAGACCGTAGACTAATTTCTAAAGTGAATTTCATTCATTCGCTCATTAGTCCTCGCTTAAAAGCATAACACTAGTTAAGCTTCATTAGCAGCGTACTGAACCATGCAGTCTCATTATAAGAAAAGTCAAATATTGTTAGTTAATAATCACTCTGCTCATCTTAAGCAAGAAGGACAAAACGATGCAAATGACATCAGACGAATTATAATGAAGTCATAATGCAAAATCAGAGCAAAATGCGGAAATCACTGAACCTATATCACCAACACGGTTAGGATGATTGATTCCAGCATTAATGGCCCATAAAGTGATTTATAGTGTAAACACTGTAAACTGACACGAGAAACAAACGAGAATTAAGACTTAAGCCTTAAATACATTGGAAAAGCACCTTGCTCGCACTTTTCAAAATTAATTTTAGACTAGAAAACGAAACTATTGAGATGATAAAAATACAGCATTTCAGTAAAAATAAAGGGAAAAAAGAGCCAAACAAAAGCCAATTTGATCATATCGGTCAAAAGTCAAAGTAAACAGTTTACGAGATTAGGTCATTTGACACACTAAAATCACTCACCACTAATCTTAAACTAAATTGATTGCATCATACTGCAACCGCCCGTATCGTCGAAACAATTCATTCACCATTCGTAAACCTTAATACAACGAGATAAGGTCTTAAATGATCAGTTAAGGATGTTGTTTGTAACAATTCTCTTGCAGTCGACCCACATCCTCAATTGATCCTGTGCATTTGTAATCGATGCTTCAAGTGCATTGACGTAGGTGCACTATTTATGCAAATAGCTAACGCATCTCCATAGGAACAAAAAATCCCAAAGCTAATAAGTACACATTTGACAATAGATAGTTGATTCATAATTGGATAGATGTATGCAAAGAGGACGGGTCACTATGTAAGGAAATTCTCATGTTTCGTTCAGGAAGAAGGAATGTTCGAACTATACGAGAAAGCCATATAAAATATGCACAGGTAAATTATAAGCATAATAATCATAAGCATACTGAGAATGCATCTCATCGGTTGGCACGAGTCACGGAAAAGCCATCTTAACGGTAATCCTAACAGGTTTAACAGGAAAATGGTAGGTAACCTGTCCGATTTAGACGTATGAGTACTGGTAAAAAATTTCAAAAACCACATTCTTTGTAGAATATAAAAAATATAGAACATTAGCACTACAACCATTACAAACACTTTATTACTGTGACCACATTGATTTACAAGAAAATATACAATGCCAAATTGATAAAAAATTTAGGTTAGGGGTTTAGAATATTCTACCATGCGATCGCTGTAACAAATTCTGCAAATTCAAAAACAGCAAAAAAATTTGGCATACTTATGCACAAAAAGAACGAGGAAATAAAAATCGTACTCGTAGCATATATATTATACTCGTACTGTTGAATTCTGGGTCTCAATTGCATAAGGTACACACCCGATACAAATTGCTGCAAGACCTAATTCTGAGTCGAACTCTAATTGAGCTTCCTAATGTGCTAAATGAACTAACGTTGGTAAACCCTTCCTGCAATGTCTTAAGGTCTATAAATGTTGTTGGTATAACTTCAGAAATAAATTAATCCTTCACTCAATTGAACGAAGACGTCATTGTGAAGCATAAGGATAATTTGGCTTCTGAGAAGAGTATTGAGCCTATTGGTATTGAGGTCTGACCTTTGCGTATCGTACTTTGCGGTTATTTCACTTTTATTTCTCAGAATTATATGAACGAATACCATTTTTGTAAGTCTGTATTCATTCACTACCATGTTTAAGAATTTTTTTCAGATTGTTGTTATTATGGCAATGCTCTGCGAGAAATATAAACAACGATTAAAGTAAATACTAATCATGAGCAATAGGTACTGATCGATCAAGTATGATAGCGATAGCAAAATAATAACACTGCAATAAAATATTATTCTGTTACCCAGGTGGTCTATCGGGTGGGGATGGGCTTTGACACCCACCCGCTATCATCAGTTACCCGTGAACAAGATGCATGTAACTGCGTTGAAATATCGGGAGCTCGAAATCAATACAAAAAGTAATCACGGTTCATATCCCGGTCGATATAAGTCTAGTGAAAATAAACAATACCTACTTACTACGCTTTATCATGAAGACCTTTAAATGACATAGAACAAAAACCAATTTTAATTTCCTGGACAGTCATGTTAGCAGGAAATGCTCTTGCTTCCAAGCATATCCGAACTTTAAAGCACCCAAACCCACATGTCACCGTCTCACCGATGACTGTACAACGCTGGAAATAGCAAAACGCACCATTAATCCCCCAAACGACAATCAGCAATCAGCACCGAAAGTGACCGGGATCCGAACCCGCTACGTGAGTCACGACACGAGGCCATGTTCACATCGCACGCAGGCCAATTTTGGGCTCTAGTGCCAGTGTAATGAGATCTCGAGCCCTAACAACGCAAATTCCTGAGATCCTTGCATTCCTGCAGATCAACATGATGGGAAAAGTATCCGGAAAGCGTAAAGCTAGCAAAAGCAAGTATTGAGGATATTAGCATTGGATGATATACAATTTAGCTAGCGGTAATATGTCTAGAAATTACACCAGCAGTCTGCAGTCAAACTGTACATACTAAACTACAAGTAGATAGTAAACTAGATTTGAATTGACGAAGGGAAATTCAAAAAGTAAAATGACAGCATTCAGTTTTTGTGTGACACAAGATGATGAAGGGTTCAAAGATCGCACTTATACTGTATCGCCTGAGCCTACGACTCGCTAACGTTCACACTTTTAACTGACAATTCGTGAATCTTATTGAAAAGACATAAAGTCCACCGATGGATAGTTAAGAGATTTTCTGTTAGTACTCCAATTGGAATAACATTAACATCACTATATTTTCAATCACTTGCGAGCGTTCAACCCTTCCCAATACCTGTGACCTCGGGATTCTTAAGGACAATGAGTAATGAGGGATCAATATTACATTAGTTGGCCTGAGGCGATTGCTTGCCTGTGCTATAAGAGGATACGGTATTTATATCGACTTCCCGTCGAGGTGCTCTCGCGCATCCCAATCGGGAGCCATTGTCAGCCATGTTTGAAGTTAGCTGATTGATATCGGTGGGACTTTGAAGGTAAAAAGGAAGAACAAAATTGGTAAGAGGGTTGTTATATCTATACATCAAATATGTGGAAGTAAAAATAGTATAATGATAACCGAAAAGAAAAAAAGTCTATTAGAACATAAATTTTTGCACGTCACCAACGCTGTACGTATTAGGGAGAGATTAGGAGATATGAAGATAAAACAATTCATATTCGACTAAGTCCAAGAGGTATTTGAAAAATATCACAAGAATAGGCAATCATCGGTCATTTACCTGACAACCAACAAAAGAAAACCATCAGCTAAGAATGCAAAAAGCCATCTCCATCCTGAATGCCTAACAGGTTACAATAGATCAGTGATGTGATGTCACCGCGCAGGTATTGTACAGCAGAACTATAATTGGCAACATGTGTCTATTAGTAAACGATTTAAACAATGGCTGATAAACAAAACGAATGTTTACATAGACCTATACTTCCCTGCTAAGATCCGTTGAAATTTAAGCTTTATATCCCAGAAAACAAAGATGTTTTTGCAATTGAAAAACTAAGTAAGATGTGAGCTTTTGAAAATAAAGCAGAACATGCAATGGATTTCAATGAAAAATAAACCGCCAATGGCTGTTTGCCAGAACGTAAAGCTACGCTCGTTGTAGTGACGACGTTGGTTCCAGTTCCAATTGCAAATTCATTTTATTGGCACTGCTTGTTGACATGTCTGATAATCTTAAAAGCCAGTGACTTAAATGAGAACGAAAACAAAACTGGGAAGAGAATCGGAAGTTTTACAATTTCTGCACTAATCCTACCCACAACATGTTGCAAAACAGGCATTCTAAAAGCCCAATGCGTAACTAAGGATCACGTTTACATGTAAAACCCGTGAGGAACTTTATTGCAAATTGCAAACAAAAATAATGTAAGGATAAGTTAAGTAAAAATGGCAACATTGCCACCAAAATCATCTATTAGTGAATAATATCATGATTTGTTACTTTGACATTCGTGTTTATTTAAAGACAATACATACCTATATTACCTACGCAATAGATGCTTGTTAAGTTTAATGAATAAGGGTATAAATAAAGCTTTAACAGCATTTCCCACACAATTACGTTTGTTTCCACTATTTCTCAACAGAACCACGTCATTTCAATCCTTTGTCATTCCCTATTCGTCTCGGAAAACTCTCAGATCAGTGCCGCAGATCTTATAAACGCGCAATAAGTTAACTTTAAAACCTTCCTCCATTCCGATGGCCTTTTGCGCGTTTTGTCCTTAATGTTCTTTTGTGCCTTTATGTTCGTGTCACATTTCACCTGTGCAAGGGCTTGCTTTGTTAGAGTTGGGCTGTTAATGGCTTTATACCCGGATCAACAGTTAACACCGTGTTTATATATTGTATAGTTGCAGTTTTATAGTCCACAGAAATTACATAGTCAAAACTGTTAACTGCACGGCAATTCTAAAACTCAAATTTTCAATGTGAAGACCGATGACAGTAAACAGCATCCCTGTTAGTATGTTAAATTTTGGTGAAATATCACCAGCATCAGAACCAATTTAATTGCCAAGATACTGCCTGTGCCTGTGAATGTATTTAGTTTTAGAGCCTACATCATGATATTCATGATACAGTTATCTGGTTAATTGACTTCCAAAATAAGAGAACATTCTCAATATAGGACTATTTTTTGGAGTTGTCTCAGAATCACGGCCTTCCCATTTCTCACCAAATATAAAATATTTTAAGACTTGAACCCCGAATGATCGTTAGAACATTTAAATGGGTTAAAGTTCTATGTGCTTTGTTCATTATTTGCCGACATTCTGCTCGCTTAGTTCACATTCATTTCATTCATTTCATATACATACTTGTCCTGCAGGTTTAGGCCCATTGAGCTCCACACGTGCTATCTACGTTTAATAATAGCTGTATAAGACTCTCATTCAAGTTCAATGCGGCCCATTGACGATACACGACCTATCGCATACCGTCCCGATGGTTTATATAAACTCTATTCTTATAAGAAAGGACCTTAGGGTAATTGGCGCTTAAGACATTCTTAAAATTATCTTAATATCAGCGTTACACTCTGCGACGTAAGTGCCAGTCCCTGTAAGGTCTTTATTTATAGGTACTTATAGCAGTAGGTTTCGCATTCCAACATCGGTCATCGGGCCGTTGATCTAGCTTCGTTTTTTGTGCGAATTTTTCAGAGCAAGCAAAAAAGATCATTATCTTGAATAGTTGCTTCTACCATCAATAATGTTGCCCAATCGTATACCTTATTACAATTAAGTAAGGTCTATCAATGTTCAGTTGTATAGCTGTTAGTACTTCAATCATCGCTGGGCATTCCATGCTTGTCAAAGTAACAGCAACACTCTTTGCTGACTTTAATTGTGAACTTTATGACTTTGTAATAAGGATTATACGAATTGCCAGTCTCTATCTGAGTGTTTTACTCGGCTATGACTCATTGGAAACTTTGCCTATGGGTGCCATGGAACAATCACCGGTAATAATCTGTGCAAAAAATTCAATCGAAAGTGAATGATCATTAGGGCCAAATTCACTTTCTACGAGTAAGCTGCGATCAGTTTCTTTTATGACATTGGTGTAATAACTTTTAGTATGATAATACTGTGGAAATTATGAAAGGCTACAAAATGTTATGGAGCCAATATAATAAATCTAAAAGACGCATGAAATAAAACATGGGATACTTTTCAACCCGGAATGAATTCCCTAAACTAAAAGGATTAGGGTTGAATATACGGTAGTACTAAGCGGAAAGATCAATGTTTTTAGTTGCCAGTCGAAAACTATTCAACCCGCCCAGCCAACCAAAATATATTGTACAGAAATTTGAAGTTAATACTCAGTTACGAGCTCATGTAGTATGCTACTTTTACGCGGCCGAAGTCACAGGCACAAGCTAATATACCCGGGCCAATTCAAAATGTATTTACAAAGTGAAATCACTCTGTATAATGTTATCCTTCAACCGCCTGCGGAATGTTACCGCCGGTCACGGTGCGCCATAACGTCCACTGGTATACCTTATGTCTTGGACATAAGGTTCAAGAGAGTTCAGTCGGTGGAAGCTGTAAACTGTGCAACTGATCGTCCGTACAGAAATAGTATTCATTAACGTGTGTGGACGGTGATGGAACGATTCAATATGCCAATTTATTTTAACACAGCGAAACCGATAAAATGAACACCTGGATTTGCAATTCGGTTCCAAAGCGTACAGATCCAAATTCATCCCTCAATCCATTTTGGATTTGCTCCAATCCTCCACTAATCGACACATTTAGACGTGAACGTAACAACCATAAGCGGAGCGGTGCGGTGTTAAGTTTAAGATCAGAGTAAGGATCTCGCCAAATGAAGAACTTTTAGTTAACGATATAAACATCAATACAATAAAAATGAGGATGTAAATATAGGAGAAAATAGTCAAAATCTGCCACTAAAAGAATAGATTGGAAATTCCAAAACCACATAACGTTGAAACGCAAAAAAAAAAAACATTGTCATTGTCAGTGTCAATTATCTTCTTGTGCTAAAAAGACAAGACAAAGTGATCAGCAATATAAAACGTTGTAAAAACAGTAACAAATGCGATATAAACGAGTATAATTCTCGTACAGACTAATAAATAATGCATTAAGTTTCAAGTATAAGGCATAAAATAAATCAACATCATGACAAGACCATCGAGATAAGAAACAGGTTTGGTTTGGAACTAGGTAAACAAACTATTTTATCACATGTGTGCCAAAGTCAACTTGTGGATTTATTCCAGTCCAGTCTATAATACGAGAATTAATGTTTTGTGTAATCTTAATAGATAAGAATAATTTATTGCCATAGTAAGTGGAAGAAAATAGAGTGAAAAACTTTTAATTCGCAATTTTTTATCAGATTCGATATTTTATGTGCAAAAATTCGCCGATGAATAACGAACTAATCTAATTAAGGACACATTTCTGTGGATTTAGGAAGGCCAGTGCTTAACCAACCATTTTTGCATAAAATAGTGCCTGCACCAATACCTGGTAGACACACTCTTCACAAGTCAACTTTGCTAGCGCTTCAGGATAAAAAATCGTAAAGAAGATGCACTACATACAACATTATGTCGTTTACGATATTCAAGAAACATCACAGCTTAAAGATCCGTACGCTCGAAGAGATCTTAAAAGGTGAAGCATTTTTCACGAGAATTTATAATGCTGCAAAACGATTCCATTGTGTTAAGTGATGTGTGAATTCCAGGGAGCAATTGTCTCAATCAATAGTCTTTGTAAGGCCTAATTTGTTATTTCCTTTTCTGCATTGCCTTCATCAATTGAATCACCTTTTATAATAAAACGATTATAATTCTACATAGGACAAGCTAACTTCTTTTATTTATTTATTTACACTACAAGTATTTTTATTTAATTTCAGTTATAATTCAGTATATATTTTTATTTAAAAGAATCAAAAGTAAAAAAGTGTTTGGGTCCTAGAACTCTGTCCAGATTTTTTATGGGAATTAGGCAAAAAACCATTAGCTTCTACAATAATGGCTGTACGCCTAATCTGCTTTAACGCAACGACCACGAATGATAAATCGTCTCAACCACAAAATGAAACCGAATACAGACAGCATTCGTAACTGGCCAATGGTAGATCTTATGTCTTTACGATAAGGTTTACAAATTGTCAGTCGGACGATGTTACAGACAGGACGAGGAAGTGGCGGATGACCGACAAACTGACAAACGTTTGTCGTGACTACCGCGACGCTTCAAGACCACGCTAAGGTCGGTGCATCGATTGTTTAATGGTCAAGCCATCAATATGCAGATGACCTGGATTCCGGAGTGACAATCGAGGTTAAACAAAATCCGATCCTATGATAATTTGTATACTGACTTTTAATCCTTACTTTCTAATAAGATTAATAATAAAAATCAACTCACCTCTATTTCCGCTGAACAGCCAGGAGTTATGATGCTTGTTGGTGTTGCTAGCATCAAATTTCTTTTTCACAATAGGCGTTGACTCTACGACGCTTGCTTGCCTACTTCTTACAGCTTGAGGAGTCTTAATCTTCTTCTTTGACTTCTTCAAAGTCCCACTATGTGATTTTCTTAATGTGTTCACTTTCACGGTCTGACTTTTCCCTCTGACCTTGCTTTTGCTTCTAGAAGTCTGTCGGCTTAACCTCCGCCTATGTTCTCCGATTACTTTAGGTGTTGGTAGTTCTTCGTCAGTATCGGTGTCTTCAGAAGGTTTGCCATCCTGTGTGGTTATAGACGCATGTCGCTTTTCCTCTTCCAGAAAGGATCTAGTATAATTTAGAATTTCAGTCGTACTGACGATCTTGTCAATAGCTTCAGCCACAGCTTCAACTGGCTTAACAGTCGTCGGAGTCTTTTTCCTTCTGAGAAAGAAAGAGCCAACAGAGGAACCTTTACTACTCTTTCTTGATTTAGGAGCATCAGCGGTACTGCTTTTTCTACTGCTAGAGTTACTCTTATCCTCTTTCTTGCTGTTCTTCCTCATCTGTTCTAGTTTCGTGGTGGATCCATGAACCGAGTCTTTTTCCTCTTCACTCCAAAGGCTTTCTCTGGATTTCTTTTTGTCAGAATGTTTGTCGAGATCTCTTTTGTGATCGAACCAATCATCGCCAAGGTTCTTGACTATTTCCAGAGGGTTCGATAATGACATGGTTTTTCGATGTGTTTTCTTATTTTTCGCTAAATCGACCTCCTCGTCAGTCACGGCCAGTTTAAGTGATTCCTTGCTCATGGTGGGGCTTTTACTAAGTCTTGGGATCGCATCATCGCTGGCCGATATGGCGTCGCTGTGGCAATCAGCTGATTCGTACAACGATTCGTCGCTCTCATCTCTCCGTTCTGTCGGAACATTTTAAAGGTGTTAGAAGATTCTAGAGTTAGAGGACACTGCAGATTTCCTTGCCATTTATTTGTTTGCAGTCAGCACCATTAAAGGTGTATGCAATAATCAATAAAAAATCACACAATGATCTGAGATCACCCAGTATAAAAAGTATTTCAATCAATCAATTGTCGAATGACGAGACAATGTCAAGATTACAGAATGACTCACGGCTGTTAGAACGGCGAATGCTTTGCAAAAAGGCTATTATCCTAATTAACATTAACATACAATACGGTAGGCGACGCTTTCTAAGTGGACAGTGAGATTTGAAACATTTAAATTTACGTAAAACGTTTTGTTTGTCTTTTGTAAAACAAGGGTGAAAGTTTTTTTCAATTTCACGTACACCCGTGGGTTAAACAAGACCTTATGAAATAGCTACTATGCTGCAACATTAACTTCATTTACTTTATCATTCAAATTAGTACCTTATACAGTGCCCATTAAGTTCTCTATTTCATTGTTATGTCTACTTAGTAAAAGTGAGTAGGCATCTCAAAATAAACACAATTAAGTATTACCTAACGGCCTATCTCTTTATCGTAATTTTCTTTGTTATCTACGAGTGCGTCGGTGTCAACAAACCTAGAACTGGTTTTGAGAGCAGTATTAACCTGAATACGAGATTCCTGTGTATGCAGATTAGGCATATCTTAATCTGGCTTTAGGTTTTTATTGAAAGTAGGCGAGCATTTAAACGCGTTTTGAAATGCGGTTTTAGTGTTTGGTAAATAGATAAGCTGGTTGTGGTATGCGTAAATAATTACATATTTAAAATTCATTAATTTATTTTTAATGGTTTTATATTTACTAGTCTGTTTTGTATTCCGTTACCTATATATATTAATTTGAATGTTATTTTTACAAATCCTAAAAAATATACAAAAACCAATAATTGTAAAAATATATAAATATTTAATTACCCCAAAATTTTAGTTACCGAAGACCCTTTTTTTATAAACCACCTGCGGTTTGTTTATGTTGTATATAACAGCAGGTTGCGTTATCAGTGTACTTGGTAAAGTAATCGCTTGCGCAACGAGTAACAGTAGTTAAACTGTTGACAAGGCTTGTTTACATGAATGTACACTTGTACAGTCAACATCGTAAATGCCTAAAGTGCCGCTGTTTTCTTTTGTCATTTGGTATGTATTTTTCATGCCCCTATGATGAGATGTCACTGTAAATATTGTATGGACTTATAAGAGCCCTTGACGCCTTCCTACTTGCAAAACAAAATTTTGAATTTATATTTTATTAACGCTTTAGATCATTTTTATTCAACGTGCAAATTTTGTAATGTCTCTATTTTCCTATTGACGTCAATTTCTTATTGCTATGCTATGATATTATTTGACGAGAAGGCATGGCTCAATCAGCAGCAGAAGTAACTAAGCAGACGTGTTCAAAATTCTTCATCTATTAGCAATAAAAGCCCCGCCTTAACCATAATTTGCACGCACTGTATTAAATATTTAAACCCTTTACACGCAACACTGATTTCCGACATGGCCGTTATTCTACATTTGCATGCCCCTCACACCTATACGGCAATAATCGCCTTGCTCGCTTCCTCATTCTAGATTATGACCCCCCACTTATTCATAGATCATCGACCAAGTCAAGGTCAACTCATGCCGAAATGCATGCAAAATCATCAGCGACACCATTGACCAATGGTAAGCCTTATTCCAGTGATATAAAGTCTACCAAAGTTCAGTTAAGTGTTGCTATTAGTACGGACAAGCTCGTATCCAAATATGAAGCTTGAATTGAATTGGATAAGGATTAGAGTGGAATTTAATTTTAACCGATATTGTAAATACAATACAGTCTCACATCACTATCTTCATAACACATGGCGTTTGAAAAGAACTTTACTACTTGACTGATGAAAGGAATTACCGCTATCAAAATATTGCTAACTTATTACATTTGTTTCCTAAGAGACCAGGCAGAGGGATTCTCAACGAATATTATGCGATGCGTATGAGTCATCACATCATTGTCTGATGCTTTACTTTCAAAATGACTTACGTGTCTTTGAAGTTCAATACCTTTTTGACTTTTTGTTAAGTTTGAGTATGCAAATTTAAAGTGTTGTATCAGTTGTATGTATATTAGACTTGAAGGCCTGTTGTATCTTTTTGGAAGTAGAATGATCGGATGACGTATTCGTTAAATTATAAACTGCTGTGGTGTGATAAAAAATGAGGTCATTCTTATATTCGGTAGTCTCATCTTTTTGATATCAATACTGCTATGTTAATGAGATAATTAGTTATATTTCTGAGAATACTACTTAATTGAGTTTATGTGTGAAATTTTATATTACTGCTAAAATAAGTCTTCTAATTTTGTATCATGCAAAGTCGTCTGCTTACGAAATTTAATTTCATTTGCATTCATAAGTTCAGTTGAATCAGTTGGTTCGTAAGAAAGTCCGTGATTTATATCCGAGCACACATTTTCTTGTTTTTCTTGGACTTAAAAAAATACTTTTGAACCTTAAAGATTTAAATTGGACTAATCAAGAGAATAAAAGTCAGCTTTATTACCTTCTTAGTTCGTATAAAACAAATCGACAACTCGTAATATATCTCTGACTCCATCCAAAGGCTTAAAGAGATCGCTTTCCAGCGACAACACCGCCTGTCCGCCTCTATTGTTAATCAATTATTTTTTCTGTTTCTTTTATTCACGATAATACATATGTATTATCAAATAATAATAATAATCTTTACTCTACTAAACCCTAAGCCTAAGGTTACATAATTCGAAACCTTTGGAAATAAAGCTATCTTTTTAAGGCACTTGCACCATTCCACTAACCCGGGGTTAACCGGTTTAACCTAGAGTTGCCATGGTTACCAGTACAATTTGACATTAGGTTAACGGTTTAACCGCTTAACCCCGGGTTAGTGGGATGGTGCAAGTGGGCCTAAGTGTTTTTGCCACAAATATTGGCAATTCTACTGATATCTCCTGGTGTGTAAAAAGTGTAAAAACCACCATCAATTATGCCCTTAACCACGTCATCCGCGAGACCGTTGGGCCGTTGGCGAATTCAAACGGAACATATTTCGGTTACGTTTTTTGTGCGTGAATCAGATCACGAGACAGGCTGCGTAGTAGAACTGGATAGGTTATTGAAGGTTGTATTATATTACTAACCTTATATGAAAAGCTGTCGAATTATTACAAAACCACTAAGACATTCATCGTCTGCCCGATTTGAACTTTAAGATACGTCAATTAATATTATCTAGAAACGATATGGATTAGATGTGTCAGTGTTAAAAGTGACGTTTTGTTTGAAGAAACGTCGCATTTGACACTGACTCATCTAATCCATATCGTTTCTAGATCTATTAATTGACGTATCTTAAAGTTCTATTCGGGCCGAGACTATTTGATTTAGAGTACCGGTTACTAGTAGGTATTAACAATTCAATTTTTTCATGCTTCTGTGAGTAATTTTTGTTATTGATATAGGAGGTAAACATATATGTAGACGAATAGCCTGATGGTAAGCGATTACCGTCGCCCGTGGACACCCGCAACACCAGAGGGGTTATAAGTACGTTGCCGGCCTTCTTTCTAAATCTGTTTGGTTTTAAACTGTTATACAAGGCTCTTCCATTTAAACCGACTAAAATTAGTTAAGCATCGTTTTTAATGTTCCTTTGTCCAAAGGCAAAAAATCGCCACGTGTCAGACGGTCAACGGTTTAAAACGGCCACAATAACAAACGCACAGCTCTTCTAACTTTGATCATTAGGTCTAGAATCGCTTGGAACTATAGTTTATTTTCAATAGCTTTAAGCACTAAGAATAGCTTTACTGCCTGGTGGTCTTGGGTTCTGAGCACCGTATGGTTTTCTAAGTACCATACTAATGCTATTTCTAGGTAATTTGTTACTTCGTTCATATTTATCTCATTTATTCATTTGGTTTCATCTGCGTAGTATTTCAGAAAAAAAACAAGTTATTTTGAAGAATGCGTATGTCTTATAGCACACTGCAATTAGAAATACAAGTTCAAAAACGATGTCAATTAAATTTTAAAACGTAACATAAGTAAACAAATCTCTTAGTTATCGGAACGCTAATTTCCAAGTAGTTAACATAACAGATAACTTTACTAATGAACTATGAAACAAACCAAAGCATTTCGTTGAAACATAAGTTGTTTATTATAATGAAGTTATAGATAATGATTTTAACACGAGTTTATCAAAAGTTCGACACTTCGCCTGATAATTAATTCCTGTGATCAAAGCCCAAGTTGTTAACATTATAATTTCTTAACAACTTTGAGAAATTGAAATGTATTTATATTCTTAAGCCAATGATTGATGCTAAATTTGAGAGTAATTTGATTATTTTAAAACAAATATCATGAAATTAGGATGAAAATATAATAACTTAGAAATGTAAATATCAATTAATGAACAATAGATGATTTTATTGCCATTAATGGCATTACGTTTCGAAGTTTCCAAACCGAAGTGACATTTTATTTTCTACTTTCGTTTATTGTATTTTTTAAAACGCAAGCAGTTTGATTTCCTAACTACAAATTATCAAAAATACTTTACATGTTAAACGTGACAGTTTACCATTTTCTATTTCACTATGCACGACTGCACGTGTCGTAATTGTTTTTAAACGTTTAATTCGAACCATGACTCATTATCAGGTTATCAACTAGCCTTGTTTTACTCGGGCTATTGTCAATTTACTTTAACCTCTGAGTTCAAGGTTATGTTCCAATATCATCTTATCTCATATGTGTGTAAAAATTTTAAAGCCTGTTTTAACACTCATCAACGATATGTTTAAAGACGATACACATTTTCTTTGTGTAAATTTGCAGTTTGAATAAGCGGCCTCTCCATTAATTTAATTGTCTATTATTTTTTTCTGGATGAGATCCCTTAAAGGGATAAGTTAATGATGAGTGTTTTTCCTGTTTTGTTTTTTATTTTATATACAAAAAATTATAATATATATTCATACTGCATTGCTCATTACTCTTATTATTGTAATACGTAATACTAGAGTCTGGCTAGCCAAATTTTGTTGTCAGATATTTCCTTGTTGTATCATCAATTATCTATGCTTTTAAAATAAGTTAAAAGTTTGTTGTCAATTTATGTCATTCATTCAAATTGTTCGCGGTTTATAAGGCGTTTATTTTAAATAATACTTAAATAATATGAATAATTACTATACCGAGTAAGGTCCGCAAACTATTATTTAAGCTCGTAAATAATTACGACAATGTGCGAAGTCGACGTCAAGCGTTTTATAACGAAAAACTGCAATGTTTACAAGTCGTAAACAATTCAGTAGGTTGGTGCTCTATTAATATTTTGATACTTTAAGTACTAGTTCTAACATTTCCCTATAACATTTATTATGTACGTGAATTTATTAATACCTGAATCTCATAAACAGGCCAAGTGTGTAAAGAAACGGATAAACTAGAAGTTCTGGAAAATATCAATAAAATCAAAACATTGGAACGTATACTTATGTGTTTATCGTTGACTGTACATTAAATAGTGGTATAAATTATGTGAGCTGACTTTGAGTGCACGTCAACGTATATTTAACTTATTTCCTTAGGTACCTTACGTGTGCACAGGAAATCAAAAATATTTTCTAGTATCAAAACTATAATTTCTACTACACAAAGTGTGACCAGCCCAAGATTTTTTGAATTTCCCGCCAAAAATTTGTGTAATATATCAGTAGCCAGACTCTAGTATCATGTAAAATTGATATTTCCATTATGATTTATTATTCAGACTGTTGTCAAAATAATCAATACAGAGACCTTGTTTGATCAACCCAAACCTATAAATAAAAAATATACATTAGAGCTATTACAGTCCACCCTTTGTGTTCGTCTTTCAAGGTCTTCATTTATATTATCAATATATTAATGGTTTCTATTATTAAAGTTTCCTATAGGTGACCTACTTTTAGAAAGTTATTTATTCCATGTTCCTTATTTTTTAAAGCCTAGAAATGAATTTATTTGGATTCAATTATGATGAAGTTTGTGTACTGTCTGAATAATAGCATTATGTTTTAATAAAGTATGATTTGTTCTCGATGCATTAGTACTATTCTCAAAAACGGTTCTGTGATAAATAAATATCACATTTTATTTACATTATGTCATGGAGACAGTTATCAAGAACGCCCGCATGGCAATAATCATAATTATAACGTCTTTATACCGGGTAATAATGACTTCTTAACTCATAATCATGTTCGATAAAGCTCCTAATAGTCATAATTTTTAATCCATTGTATTCAATTAAACATCACAATACAATAAACCTAATATGAGTAGGACTACATTATTCGATTTTGAAAGCATTCGCCGAAACTAAATTAAATGTTTCACAGAAGGAAACAAAATTAAACCAATCGTCATATTCATTAAATGGCAAGGAAATCATATCTACGATACGAGTATACTTTTCAGAGAACTTACCTAGCGACACTTTCATGTCCAAAATGTCAGAATGTCGTCGTTTCTCCTTTTCGCTCTCCGTCGAGGTTTCCCTCTCGCTCGACTCCCTTGTCGGCTTGAGGGTTATCGCCTTCTTCCTCCTCAGTCTATTCACCATCCCGTTCTCTCCCTTAACCGTCCCATTCTCTGAAGGTTTGTCCACAACCTTCGGCTCCCGTTTGAACCACATCATGGTTCCGACCATAGGTGATATTTTTTAAGTCACTCACATCTGTTTCACTTTTCACTTCAGTTAGAATTTCACTGGCCACTTTAGTTAGTTTAGTTACATAATCATCATCTGCTTAGAC
Source organism: Cydia splendana (assembly GCF_910591565.1). Lineage (NCBI taxonomy): Eukaryota > Metazoa > Arthropoda > Insecta > Lepidoptera > Tortricidae > Cydia > Cydia splendana. The sequence goes on along the minus strand of NC_085982.1, from coordinate 12,984,720 downwards.
ACTTTTGATTACATTTGTGTTACCAAATTCACTTAGCTGCAAAATAAGACGTCATAGCTGAGTGACACTCTTGGCAATGTTCGTAATTAGCCGGTTTTATTCGTTTATTTATAAACTGAGATTGTCGCCCTTACTCGGTCTAATAATACACACTCAGATTTGTTTTACATTCAGCTAATCGATTGAGTCACATGTTTCCCGACAGAATTAAATACATTAGCATGACATCAATATAGATTTATCAGAAATCTAAACGTTTTATGTTTGGCGCAACTCCAACAGAATTGAATATAAGTAGATCAAGTTCCAGATTTGTACAACTGAATTACAAAATATTATGAATATTAGAATTTATACGTCAATAAAGCAATAGATCAAAACTAGAGATACAATAGAAGAATATACAAGAAGCAAATATTGAATAAACGTTACAAAACCGATGAAAGATGAAAATGTAGCATATAATTAGTTACTTACATAGATTAATTTAATTACCTAATAAAAATCGAAGAAATACCAAGAAAAACTATAGATTAATAAAACGATTCCTAACCTGCGCAAGCATTTTACGTAATGTCAGACATAACGTCACCGCAAAACAAATGAAACTTGTACGTAGCTAATTGAACGATTATCGCTGAGCAGCACAAACAGCACTTGTGTTCATAATCGAGCTGATGAAAGAAATTACTATATTCTGGTAAACGAGCATGGAGAATAATTAACATTGCGGGAATGTCGTCATGGTACTACGTTTATTTTTAATTAGGGACCTAGCGACTTGATATGATAGAACACTTGACCCTCATGTAAAGTTCGCAAATAGTTATTAAATCTAAATAATCCTTGCTTTTCAAGGCCACATTTTAAACTTTATAAATTTTACAATTCATATCCCAACCCAATCTAAGAAATTCTAAGCACAATCGAGCTTTTATGACTTCCTTTTTGTCTAAGTAACAATTTTTATTTAGGAATGGAAGTCCACTTGATTCTTACACACAACAATGTGTCTTAAACCTGACATGATTAAAAAAAACTAAATCATTTTTTAACATGATAAAAACAACCCAAATCTTTTTTTTGCAATTCTGACTCATCGTAGGTACTTTTGTCGCTACCTTATGGTCTCAAAAACGCCTACAAACTCCCCCAACGCAAAAAGCTAAACTTTCGACTAAATGCCCCTCAACTTACATCGTTTAAGAACCAAACAGCTCTGATGCGTGCGCGCCGGAAGCTGGATAAGGAAGCGGCCTACACACTACCGCTCTGATAGTGATTGTACTATTAACAATACGTTGACCATCTGTAAGCCTTATCTCGTTGTAATAAAGTTCAAACATGGTCAGCTAGATTGTACCAACTAATGTTGCCATTGGCCTTAACGAAATGGCGAGTTTCATCTAAATCGCTGTCATTAGGGTCTAAATACACGTTGTTTAGGATTTTGTGGTAGATCGCAAAAGATTAGTATACGCTGGGTTATTTATGTGTTGGATGAGGAAGTAAGCAGTAGCGTTGTGGTTTAACTTATCGGTCGTAAGTCGCATTACGTGTTATTTATTTAAAGTGATTCTCGGAAAACATTAGGAGACTTTTAGCATTGTGAGTTATTTAAGTATCGTAATTACACTAGAGATCTTAAGTGACTGTTAGGTGGCACAAAAATCAAATAGCCTACCTTCTCCAGAAATAAGAGATTAAGTAGACATAAAATTATAACGGTTATAAAGATCTTTCAACTTCCTGATCCGGTGGACTTGATGAGTTACATTAAAACCATTGATAAACTAAAATCAATAGAACTACATGTCTGGTATTACAAGGAACAGCTGATAGTTTGAAGCACAAAAAAACAATATAAATAACCGAAGCCTAAAGCCATATGGCGGGGTAAAAAGTGTTCCGGCCCGCCAGCCGTAACTGCATTTAGCTGCCAGACATCGGGGGTGGGGTGTAGGGTAGGGTGGACGGGGATTGGAAGAACGAGTAGAGTTGAAATTATATTTTAATGAAAAATGTTACGAAAGTGTTGGTTCAGTGAAAGTTTGGCTGTAGTTGTGCGTTGATGGAGTTTTCTATAATACTTGACAGTAGTGCTGAATGTAAATTCGTGATAGCTATTAATATCAAACTCAGGGAAGTAATGTGTAAGCTTTTTTGATCTTGGACTTGTTAACTAGCCTTAAAACTCATCAATCTACCAAAAGCAATATACAAAAACTTCACAGTTTAAACAAATTTAAAGCAAATCACAATTTTTCGCCGACGAGTAGGTTTTGAACTTAGATATGAATTTGAGAATAAGTTACTAACACGAACAACGCATTGGCGAAACTTTTTTTAGGGTAAAAATTTCCAGGGAGTTACTGTAAACAAAGGTTTATTTAAAAATATGAGTACGTGTGAAAATATAATTAGCACGAGCTAAAAGAGTGATGCATCAAAAACTGCACTAAATATAGGGCACAAAGAAAGAGGTTTCGGTGCTAAAAAAGAAACTGGAATATAATTAGAGGCTTCACGGGTTCCAATGAATCATTTTGATGAGGAAATTTCACATTTCTACTTCAATTAAGGAACTAAGTTAATGTATTATTAAAGAATTTACTAAAGCATGTATATTTATAAATATGCTTGTTACACACCATATTCAATAGTCAACATCTAGTCATAGATTTCTTTGAAACACATTCTTAGTTATGTATTGCAATAGGAAAATGACATCACTAGGTATAATACCTCAGTCAATAACCACAAGGTTCTTTTCTAGAAATAGGTTAGGTTTCTGACATGTTCCACTTGTAAAGTCTGCTACAAATTATAGACTACATATACAGCTTAAAAGATTTTTCAACAACTTACTTGCGATGCGAGCCGCTATAGTACATAATGAAATCCTTAAATTACGAAAAGTTCTTCTTTGTTAAAATTTCACTAGTAGTACCTAGTCGCCCTTCTGTTCGTGACACATTGTCTCTTGGCAGATCCCGATCGATTCTCAATATTGATATGATAGATTTCTCGATCTTAATATTGGATAAAGATATTCAAGATATCGCAAACAAACATGATACTTGTACCCCAAGTCGACTGTCACTTCACTCGTTCGATGACAGAAACTACAGAGATATTTTCTCAAAATATTATCCTTGTCGATTTTCGCCAAGCGTTCGACACCGCGCCAGGCCCCAGGTACAAAATTAGTACAGTCCGGAAGCGCATCCTGCTACTAAACTACTAAATATGTCCCCTTCGCGTGTAATTTACATTACGTGTCACTTGGCAGGTTGGCGTAGTTTCCTGGGGTTTTTCATTGATTTTTCTCTATTTCTGGGGTGCGGTGTTGTGGGTTCGAATCCTGCCCTATTATAGCTGTTTCATCGCTTTAGAAGTAATCATTTCCCTTTGATATTATTTTGCTAATAGAAAGGATTTACTATTTAACTGTATTAAATTTGTCAATTGATTCTCGAAAATTTCTCTGATAATTTTAGTCTAAGTAATTAAAAAGAAATTGTAAAGTCAAAATACCGAGCAAGCTAAGTTTCATGCTTTCATTTCATAAAAATATAACTTTTTATGGCTTTACATCCCGAAAAGTTACGTGGTTGCGTAAGGAAGCCAGTTAATTTAATTTTCAATTCTTTCATTACAAATTTGCCCTTCTACTCAATCTTGTAGAGACTCCACCAGGACTCAAACACCCGTATACCTAGACATATCAACTTTACCATTCTTGAACCTTATTGCCAAGACATAAGAACTACCAATAGTCAGTACTTACAGCAAAGCACAGTAAGTGCAGTCTGAGCACAGATTTAGCCTCCAGCCATCGGTCACAGGAATCTAGACGTTCATCCATCTTTAATGTCATATCTAAAAGGACGCGGGCTATATGAGGGATGAAATATGTCGATGATTATGATCAGGAAGCGAACATTGGTGACTTGACGATAATGGCCGATGATAATTTATTGATATACATAAATAATAAATGTTCTGTTTGAATTTACTTGTACAAGGAAGCTGGCCAAAATATGTAACAGCGTTATTTCTTTCCTAGCCTATCTGAGTGTTCCACTGCTGGGCAAAGGCCTCTCCCCTTGATTTCCACGATATAACAACGTCATATGTTAAATAGTTTTGGACGCTTCGCTGTACAAGATATTATTTATTTACTGGTAGAGAATGCATTTAGTATTTGTACGTTGCTGTGTTTTGCGCTATATCTTTACGAGTACAAAGAGTCAAAACCAGATTTAATAAACGGAATAAACTAATCAGCACAATTGATGTTATCTAATCTACCTTATCTGCCTCTACAGTATTTGATGAGTTGAACCTTTAAATCTTTTTATTGCCTAGGTTTATTCAGTATTTATATTTTATCCTCGACAAACACTGTTAATCTTAACTAATGTTATTGAATTTGTCCCCTCTTTTACCTACAACCGCCACGTCCCGGGAGTGCCATAAGAAGTCAATAACTCAGAAAATTAGGGTCCTTTCAGCAACTTGTAAGTAACTGTAAATTTACTCAAGTCGCAAATTACGCTACAAACTTACTCATGGACATATGATATTAACCCCCTTATTCATAATACTTAGTCTAACAAACACAAATGTCAAAATGACTGATAGGGGCAAGCGATTATCAACGGCTTGTTAAACTTGCATAAATATAAGAATAATCCTATTATTAAGGTTCTATGATATAGAACCATTTTTAGACACAAATTACATCAGCAGTAGCAAATATTTACGAATTATCCCAATTTCGTGAATCTCCTTCCATACCCTTCAATTGGCATCTAAATACAATTTAACCTTATTTCTCAATTGATTGACAGTTACAATAACTGGAGCAAGATAATACCCGTTCCGATTGAATCGCTGAATGTTTTTATATATAGCGGAAGCAGTCAAGATATTTACTGTATGTTTACAATGAATACCATCTTCAGTGATTTGTAGTTTGTTTTCTCTGGTATTTGCTGCACTCATTATGCGACTACTGATCAATGGATGTTTTCTGTTTATTTTATGCACCGTCTCTTTAAAAACAATATTTATTATATGTACGAAAACAATCGAGAACACTCTTTGTGATTTTAAACAATTACGTCGGTAGCAATTAAGATTTATCTTTGAAGAGAATCGCGTTACGTATTATGTATGTTGGACTTTCTTTAGATTAAATTTGTAATTACAAGGTTTTATTTTATCTTCTGCTAGTTTGTTGAGTTTTAGATGTAAATTGACTACTTACTTTAAATTGTTGGTTTTGTTTGCACATAAAACATCAACAGATTTTTATGATATTTCTTTGTGGATTTTTAACTAATTCATGATAACAGACATAGGTACCTAATTACTAACTATCTTCTATAAAATCCCTACAAATATCCAGTTTCACTCGATTTGATAAACTAATTGACTTAAATCGGACTGAGTGAATCGAGTCAAAAGAATTCATAAATAAATCTTGAAATCCTTTTTGGAATTCCTCAATCGATTCTGGATATTATCAATCGATTCAGAGATTGAACATATGCGGTGACTGCTGGTATTTGCGTGGAGGGCGAAAAATTCCCATGTTGTAAACGTTGTAAACAACGAGCATGAACTAAAACATAAAGTATAAACAATATATTTTAAGAAGTTCATCATGATTTAATTTATATGAACAATCAGGCCAGTAGGATAATAATTGAAAGAGATACAAATTGAATCAAAACACAAACCGGCAAAACATCAAACTAATTTTTCACGAACAAAAAGATAAAAAGGGATATTTTTATCGTATCATAGGCGCGAGTGTTTAATGTTATCGTTTTTACGAGTTACTATAACCGGGCGCGTGCGTCCATCATAATCTTTATCTAATATTATTGTTTAGTTTAGACGGATGAGTGGATAGGAAAATTTATAAAGACAGGCACGCGGTATGAAAAACAGAGCAATTTGTATTAAGTTTATACAATATTTTAGAAAGATGCTTTCGAAGTTATATAATATCATTTATTTTTTGGGGACCAAATATCATAAAATATTTATTGCGATACCCAATACGCCTAAAGGGAAAAATATTAAATAAAATACAACACTGGAACGATTTTTTTGCAAAAGCAAATAATGTGGATGATATGCCTCCAGTAACAAGACTGTCCTGTTATTAAGCCTAAGCATCGTTTTGTAGATTATAGACATTCAGCTCATTTGATTTATGACATTGACTTTATAATAGCAGGTTATGATATAATACCAGTTTCCAGTTTGGATATTATACGTAGACGAAGAAATAATTGTATGTTTCCTTTCAAAAGCAACGCGAATAGGGATTGCAATTGCTGAATCCAGCATCCAGCAATCCAGCTGGATCCCGCGCATTTTTCGGTCTGCTGGATCCAGCAGGCAGCGCTGGATCCAGCGCCGCGGATCCGCAATAAAAAATCATCAAAAAACTAGACAGTTATTAACTTTACAATAACATATAAAAACCGTTGGTTTAAGCGTTCCAGCGCTTAGCCCATCCCAAATCTACTATATTATATATATGTATATTTGCTTATACTCCCCCGAATATATGTAGATGTTTTCTTAAAGTTTACTGTTATGTGCCATCTGCACGTTTGTGTTATTGACGTTACCGTCGTATTGTTATGCAATACGCCGTTAGCCAACATTTTTTAATGTGTTTATTACCTATCTTAGTTTTGTTTTGTTTTGTCTAATATATTTTGTCGGGTCCTTATCGGCGCGAGAATGCGATGCCATCTGCTTGACCGTTATGGACCACGGAGTGGAAGCTGTCGCTCCTAGATTTATTTTGCAGTCAGTTACTCCACGACTTTCTAGTTCCTATCGTTAGTGTTCCTAGATTATTTAACCGCGTATGAACTTTCGTTTAAGATTTAAGTTTTGTGTATGTATACAAAAAACTTTAATATAAACGTTAAAATGGACGAGGATGGTGATAAAAAAACTATGGGATTACCTAAGTGTCTGCTATGCTCAAAGATTCTAATGATATGTAACATGTAACCGTTCAACCACAGGCTTAAAAGGTTATTTACAGAAGATTCACTGTGTCAATTTTATGTCCGGCAGCACCAGCAACAGTTACAAATAAATTACGAGATCTTACTTTCACAGATCTCAAAAGAAATAAACTTTCGCAAGAAATGATCTCAAGAAAAGAGTTTTAAGTTTAAATTACGCCCTATTATCCTCCCTTTGTTTGGTTTATTTCATTTTAATAAAAAAAACATGTAGAAGCACTATGTATTTTTTTTTGCAAAATCGGTAAACTGCTGGATCCGCGCTGGATCCAGCTGGATTGATACCGATCCAGCAAAAATCCAGCTGGATTGAAAACGCTGCTGGATTGCAATCCCTAAACGCGAACTAAGCATTTTATGATATTATTAATACTAAACATTTGAATACGTATACATACATACATACGTAATAGATGTAACGTTAATTGCGTCTTTTTTATTTAGTTTCTTCTATTTTTGCAAGACAGATCAAAAGATAAAGTCTACGAGGTAATTTAGTGGTAAGATTCAAACATTCTCAAACAGAAATCTTATTATTTTTGCAGCAATTTTATGTTAAGACGTAAGATTGGTCAGAATATTTTCCAACATTGATAACTGTAACCTAGAACCAGACTTTAACAAATTGGTTGCAACATCGCAAAACGAAATCGAAGGCGAGCTGCGGCAACGCCTTCAGTCTCGGATATCGCTCGTTTCCGGCCGCTTCGTAAAAATACACGCAATATTACACATAATTATCCAATACCAGACTATGTAGCATCAGAATCAATAACTTTTGTATATATAATATAAGTCATCCCACTGCTGAAACACGCCTCATCTCATTGTACAAGTGAGTTTGGGCTATAATCCTCATCACCATTGGGGTCTTTTCTTTTTACCACTGCAGCACTGCTATCAGTGATTTAATTAGGTAGCACGATAGACAACGGCGGTTAAAAAGTTAGTCGTAAAATATCGTTTAAGGAGGTCATAAGACCACAGCAAGAAGGAAATTATAAATGATTGATAAATGAAATACTACAATATGACGTGATTTGTGGTTTGAAGGAGCTCTAGCGGGACTTTCGACTTCGACTCATATTTTATATTATTTTCCCCTTGTGCTGAATCATTGAGGATCTCTATGTATGAAATAACCACCCGCTTAAGTATTTCTCGGCATTGAAGTCGTTAAAAAAATTAACATCATTTTCAAACTCATAGGGGTTGAATTTCCAAAAATCCTTTCCGAGGAGTTCAACAACATTTCAATTCAAGACTACGTTTGACAAAGGTTCTACCTTCAATGGTTTAGGCTGTACGCTGCCTCTCAGTAACTATTTCATGTGACTATTTTATATATAATATATATATATTTAGATACTTATGCCCTTTCTCCATTTGACCTTTGCCTGAGTGATTACGATTCGGTTGATTCCGATTGAAGGCATTCACAGTATGAATGCAATTGTTATGAATTTCACAATTCCAAATCTCGCTTCAAAGACCACCGAAACACTTGCTTCCAATACAAATCCATCCAAATTTAGCCTCATACCTATCAACAGTGACAGCTGAAGTCAGAACGTGACGGCATGTGGGATTCCTCTTAGGGTGCTCCCGAGAACGCCACAATAGGCACACGTCGGTAAACATCACAGGAATTTACCGCACAATGAGTGTTGATATTTTTACTGTATCGCAAATCTACCTACTGTACAGGAGGTCGGTGTAATGGGTACGTAAGCTGGTTTTAATGTCCCAGGGGGCCTAGTCGAGATAACAAACGCCAATCGAAACTTAATAATAGAGAATCTGACATTCCGTATTTTTTCTTTTCTTTTGGCGTTTCTCCATGTACGATTGTCGCCTTGGCTAGGCCTTCAGCTCCAGGTCTTTGGTCCACCTCGTTGAGGAATATTTCATGCGGTATGTTATGGTTCCAGCGTGGCAGAAAAGAGTAGAAATTAAAAAGTGGCAACACTGTAGTGTCGTCCCGTTTTCTTATATTAATTGGTTTGAAAGGGACGACACTACAGTCTAATAACTTCGACCAAACTTTGCAATACCTTTAAACATCTTTCTCAGTATATGATGGTGTTTCCAACAGGCGGCTACAAAGGAAATTCCACACAAACTATCCGAACAGATCGGAGTCACTTCAAAGATACAGGTGGCGGAACAGACGCTGTTTACATTGTCCGACCTTGTAGAGGAAATACTTGTGTATACCTAATTAGTCTACTCGAGAAACTGAAACGGCGAAAAATAGAGATACTACTACTAAAAATACGTGTGATACCTCATTAGATTCGTAATGATGCCTAGAAAAATGTATTCGAAGCGTGTATTAGCACACAAAAAAAGATTTAAAGTTATAAACATAAAAAGGGGAAAAAGTAGATACTTTTTATTTCCCCAATATCTCAAAAAGTATTTATATTTAAGAAACCAAAATTGTTATTATAAAAGAGGAGGATATTTCCAATAAAACATTCCATACACTTGCATATCTCCATTATTAATACTTTGTATTCAAAGCTGAACACAGCCCTCCGCGCCTCATTTTCGGGAAACACACGGCGTGAAAAAGCGAGTACGTAACATTAAATATTAATTTAAAGAATTAAATATTCATTTAAAAAATTGAAAAAATTATGGTGTAGGTTTTTAAAATATGTCAACAAATGTATAATATACCACTTGTAGAAATATATATTTAGATATTTTTTCAACAAGTTTGGCAATTATTAAATAACAAAATTTTCTCGAACTTCCTTCTTTATTGAAAACTAAAAAAAATACATATACGTATATAGTAGTAGTAGTAGTAGTAATCACTTTATTGTACACAACACAGGTTTACATAATATTTACAGAGTATATACGTAGGTATAAATAACTATCGTAAATATTTTTCGCTTTCCAGAGTCCTTCTCATATACATAAGATCACATTATAAATATGTGGATCGTATCCTTGGTAGTACAGTCAGCAGCAGAAATTGCTAAGCGGGCCATGTGTTCAAAATGATCTTGACGCGACTTGATTGTTAAGAGAATAAGAGCGTGTCAAGGTAATTTTGAACACCTCGCCCGCTTAGCAACTTCTGCTGCTGGCTATACTGGCAGTCATGAATGTTTTTGTGGTAGGTATTGTACTGGACGGATATAGGAATGTTGTAATTTTCAAGGTGGCGGTGGTATATGGATCATTCGTTAGTACGGCAGGTGAGATCATACGAATGAACGTGGGATAAAAACACAACGGGATTCCTGTGAACGAATGACATGTATAATTATACTATATGGTACACATACAACAATAATAACTCGTACCCATAATACTAGCAACTTGAATTACGATGCATAAGATATAGCGAAATAATCGCAATGAATGACCGAGGCGTCCAGGGAGAATTCTAAGACATAATAATTTAAAACTACATAAACAAACTTCTGAAACAAGTTTCGAATAAAAGTCTTACCTAATATGCTTCTAATATTTGACTGAAGTTATCTTAAACTCCATTAAGCGTATGATAATGAATTTAATAAACATTGGAATGTATATACGTGCGCGTATATCTTGTAGCCTACTAACCCCTGGAAAGATCGCGGTAATCGCGGTATTCCCAATTGGAAAAAAATGGTTAGAGCAAAAATCCTTTGAGGATAAGAATTCAAGTTAAGGCACTGGGCATTTGTTTACGTAAAATAGCAAAATCCAATAAGCCAAACTAACAATAAATGGGATTTAAATGCTAACTATTACAGCAGATTTAAAAGTTATACTAGTTTACATGAAGTCCCACATGAAATTACGTTAAGTATTAATAAGCACATTTTGTAAAGATTTATGAAAACAAAACAGGTTATAAGGAAGGGGAAGCAAAGAATCCTGAAGACAAATAAATATGGTATTCGCGGCAAACTCGATTTACGGTAAAACGAAAACTGACGGAATAAACAAATACGATAAAAGCTGCAATCTGCACACACGAAGACACACTTAACCAAGAGAACTTAGCTTATTGACAAAAGATTTATAAATGTATGTATACCTACAAGACAAAATTAATTCACTTGATTTGGATGCAATTTTCTCTTACAATCAGATTAGATTATATTAGGTATTAGGTACAGCCTGTACCGTACCGGCCAAGAATTTAACTTCCTGCCCATTTTGTACCTTGTCACAGTGACAATCAGTAAGAAAGTCGCTAGAAATACTATTTACATGAAGACCGGTCTGGCCTAGGGGGTAGTGACCCTGCCTGCGAAGCCGATGGTCCTGGGTTCGAATCCCAGTAAGGGCATTTATTTGTGTGATGAACACTAATATTTGTTCCTGAGTCATGGGTGTTTTCTATGTATATAAGTATGTATTTATCTATATACGTATGTATATCGTCGCCTAGCACCCATAGTACAAGCTTTGCTTAGTTTGGGGCTAGGTTGATCTGTGTAAGATGTCCCCAATACTTTTTTTTTATTTTTTTTACTATTGTCACTATGACAAGGTAAAAAATGGGTAGGAAATGAAATTCTTTAACTGTACCATCGGCCACAGTTTTAACTGAGAATTCGTAAATCTTATTGAAAAAACATAAGATCGTCTACTAGCCAGTTACTGTTGGAATTAGTACAGTCGCCATCAGATATATCAGTGCGCCTAAGGTGTTCACAAATACCTGTACAAAACCTTTGCTATCACGACGTTTAAGTGTTTGTTAAGATATTTGAGCTAATGATCCAAAGGACTCGAGCCTTTTAGCTCTTTTTTTAGGGCTCTAGGGTTCAAGAGATGAGGCGAGCCCTAAAAAAAGAGCTCCAAAGGCTCGAGTCTTTTGGATCACTAATTTGAGCATATTGACCGCTCCGATATATCTGATGGCGACTGTATCTATCTTGAATTCCCTGCTACATACACTCAATATAAAAACTTACAAACAACAATAACATAATGACGTAATAGCTTTTAAATAACACCCAAATATACTATTAACATACATAGATATCAATATTGCCAAGTGATAAGCAGATCATTTGGCACTGATACAAAAGTCCGCATTACAGTTTCAACAATAATATTGGCAAGAGAATTAGATTTAGATTCCATTCATAGTATGCATTAAATAACAATTGAAGAAGATATTTATATTGAGAAAGAAGGAATCAATGAATGGGCGTTGTTTAGACTGAGAATAGTTTACGTTGTAACTATAAATACTTCGATCGATGTTCGATATTAGTATTACACGGTTCTGGTAAAACTGTTTTCATGGAAAAATACATTATAAAGTAACTTTGGATTGGAAACATATCTACTTCTCGTGAAAAAGCGTTCTACCGAATTGGCATAGATTACAACTGCCGCGATTTCCAAAGAACTACTGTTATTTGGCACTTCAATTGATAATTCTGAGATTCATACCTAATGGTCAAAATTAGATATTCATAAAACTAGAGTTTCGTAGGAAAATCATTCATTTTGCGAAATCAGGCCGATCTAATGTATGTTTATGTGAGTTTTTAAAATGATTTCTTGGTAATGTCAAAGCAGCGACAGCTTTACTTAAAGAATGAAAGCCTTAATTATTTGGAAAAACTTACAAAAATAAAAACGCCTGGACGATTTTATCAAGTGTAGGTTTAACATTTGCAGTCCTAAAACATTGAGCATATCGAGACTAAACAATAGCATGGTTCAATCAACCACCTTATAAACATATAAAAGTACCGACCATGTCCCAAAAAACACAATAACACCCCAAAATGTATTAACAAGCAGCGCGAGCTAACACAAAAATACAATTGATCAAGTTATTATAATATCGACCATAATGTGCTAAAAATAAAGACTATTTTTGCAGCAAGATTGAATAGTTGAGTACCTGAGAGACCTGTTGTTTAACAAAGAGTAACGGTCTACAGGTGGTCGTATTCGTTTGCAAAAATGTCTAAAGGATTTAGAAATATTGCAAAGGTAGTGCAGGTAGTAAGTAGTACTACGAGTACAAGTAGTAGTTTGGAGATAAAGCAAACAAGGATAAGGTTAATGATAAAAGTTTTTATATCATAGAAAATATCATCTATTAAGAAAGTTTTTCAAACAAGCAAATTACTAATGACACATCCCACCTCAGTTCCTTGCATGAAATATTTCTCTAGCTGGATTAATGGGCACATGTCACAAGGCTTGGGGATAGGAAATAATCCTTCGCAAAAATTCATAAGCACGTGCAACAAGCATTAACTTGACTGTTCTAATTTAAGGGTTGATTTTCATAAAGGCGTGAAGATAATTCTACTCAAATTGGAGTAATTTTAACGAAGCAAGTACTTTATAAAAATAACGCTGTTCTGAAATTGTAAATGAAATGTGATCTAACGTTCTGCTATGCATTATAATGTATCAGTATCCACACTACAAGTATCATAGCAAAGCAATGTCACAGCAATTAAGCTGCAAACATTGACTCACTACAACAGCCTTCTGTCACTGGTATTGACTTCGAAAAGTTATCACAGTTCACTGATCACTTATATGCCTTATATCGTTCCAATAAGGTTGATTTATAATCAAGTTACAGTGTCGATGAAGGTTCTACGAGCAGCTGGTCAAATAGTCTGTCAAGGGTGGCGAATCTTCAAAACGAATTAGTATAACTTGGATATTCCAAATATTTTTTACGACAACAATATGACAATAGAGACATAATAGGTAACATTGTAACGGTGAATAGAGAAATAGAGGAACAAGAATCTATCAAGCATTCATGATCTTGATCAACCTACAAAAAATTTGACTACTTACTAGAAAAATATAGTTACGGTCAAAAATCGACCGACATACTTAACTATGATTATTATGAAGTAGCTAACACATGTTGGATAATTTTAAATTACTATCCAAGTCTATTTTCGATATAACAAATATATCACTTTGAGTTGAGTCACACGTTGAAATCCAATCAACCGTGTGACAACGAATTTTTAAATAGAATATCGAAGTTCTCTTAGTACCTAATTAGAATATGTGAAGTGTTAGAATATTTCACATTGTAAAATCATGTTGAATCTGAACAAGGTAAGCTGGGCCCATTCGATGATATGAGAACTCAAAAATGAAAATTGGAGCACACCAAATTAGATGCCAGATTACTGGCCTCTTCAAAATGTCATGGCTAAAATATTTGACGCCATATCGAATGAAAAAAAATAAGAACATAAATATCAGAATGCATCGGCCATCCCAAGGGATCGTCCGATAACATATCCTCAAGAAAGCCAGTGCATCTATATCGGTAGTCTGTGTCGCATCGTCACGAGGTCACCCCCGCAGCGATTCATCTCCAATCTAAAACGAAGTTTCCTCATTATAATTAAACTTCACTTAAGACTTTATAGAATGAAGCGGGTGTTTCTTTAGTGAGCACTATGCGACTCCAAATACAGAGCACATTTGGCACGCGCGCTAAATTCGGATGTATATGAAGAACTCAGGGCTGGACTGCCAGGACTTTTGTGTGGACAGGGTTTTCTGTATGAATTTAATAATAAAGGGACAGGATTATATAAGACAAAGAACATAAGAAAGTTTTAGAATAGTTTCTCGAAACTATTAATATATTGCAATAAGATGACGATGTATACATATATATGAACTTTGTACAAAAGAATGCTAGTAGAAGTTCAGAAGACATTATAAAAATACAGACTTACTTAAAACTGAGAGCAAGTTATTTCTTATCTAAGCGAGCATAATGAAATTCTTGCAAAAGCATTTAAAGCTAAAGTGGAGAAAGCAATTAAAGATCTACTTTAATTGCGAGACATCTTTTGTTTCACTTCAACACGACAAGTACGAAAAGAACGGACTATCTCATAAAACCACCCCGGCAAATCTGCAATTTGCACTATGTTACACGAAGACAAATGTAAGCAATACGAATGACGCCATTCGATGATGCAGTATAACTGTAAGTATTTACTGTGTTTTTAAATGATATAATGTTTATACATCATGTATATCATCAATACTTACGTTTTACTATGACGTAGTGTACTATGTATTGTAATTAATTGAAAACAAAAAACAGTCTCTCGATATCCCGTTTTAATTATTCGTTATTTTTTAAAGTTCGATTCGATTACCAAAAGTATTATGTCCTAACTAGTCCCATATATTCCAACTGTCACCACAAAATAAGTTTCAGTTAATCGATGAATTCGATGATAAACGGACCACCAATTATGTAAGCGTCAAAATCGTAAATAAAAAATACAAATAAGGTCGACCTCAGAACTCAGAAGCCACTGGAATGCGGGTCGAATCTCGAAAAGGGAAAGGCCCGTAATCAACTGGCATGGTATAATGGTGACATGACAGAAGCTATGACTACTAATCCTTTCAAATTAGACGTTCACATTCTATAAAAGAAAGAAGTAAAATTACGTGAGAAAGAAACGGAGGATACAAATAATGATGCAATAGACGAAGACAAAGCGCTTTCGATAAGTGTCCAAGTAGATATCCTTGGGGTACTAGTAAATGCCAATGACCACATACTCGGTAAGGAATAATTGCCGTGTTTGTTAAGAAATCTAATAAAAATTCAAAGCTTGCTGCTAGAGAATATAACACGCCGTGCGAGCGTGGAAAGATGGAGGATATTTATTTTAGACACAGACGTAGCTTTATTATAAACAGTTGAAAAAAAAACCTGAAAGCATTGCTAAATTTGAACCATAGTTAAACAGATAGTGTAATTATACTATGACTTCACAGATTTTTCTAACCTGTCATAATAGAGAATACTGCAATTCCAATAAAGGTAAACAACAGGCGGTCTTATCGCTAGAAAGCGATATCTTCCAGACAACCTTTAGGTAGAAAAAATGCAAACAAATTTTAAGTCAACATATGTAGTTGGAGACACAGGAGACACTTTTTTGTCTTTCATATGACCCGCCCACCTAAAAGCATAATAAAATAAAGTAAACAGAACATTTCACGGGAGTAAATTTGCTAGCGACCCTTAAGGGACAGGTCTCTCAGCAAAGCTCGTTAAGAGACAACATGAAATAAGCTAAAAGGGTAAAAGGATGAAGATAAGCGCTGTGGGAGGAAAAGATTACAAAAAACATGTTTTCTGTAATTGTGGATGGGCGGCGGCGTCTCATAGAAAATTAGGCGCCATCACCTACTGCCCTTCATAAAGCAATAAACTTCTGACAATTGGTAGACCATATCTCTTTGTTTTAAGGTTTGTGGATGGTCACCGAATTGTGTCGACGAAAAGTCATAAAAATTCGGCTTTGTTTATTTCAATACAACTTTTATTGACGGTTCGCAGAAATTATCGTCGACCGCATTTGCTTGAAAATATTCGCAAGAGAGTGAACGCATATATCTACTGACAAAACGAGGTAAAGGTAATTTAGATACATCAGCACAAATTGGGATTATCCAGTAAAACCTACGGAAAATTAAACCTTAAATGTCCAGGACGCTTTGAAATGCTGTCGTTTTTTACACCGTAGACACAAAGCCGTTCATACCTCAACAGAAACAGATACGAGTATGATAAAGAGTAAGATAATACTTGTATTGTTGGGGCCTGGTCGTTTCTATATCTTTATGTGTTGTTAGGAATGCTCAGCCATCAAGTGTGACATTGTAATGTGCATGATGTTTGTTATCGTGTTCTTGGCACTTCATATTGGCCCGCCCATGTTGCGACGATTTTAGAGGCTGAAATTACTAATATTTGCAGAATTATAAATTAATATCTATCGATATCGAATCACAAAGAAGTATAGGCTAACCTCGGTCTGATCATCAGCCTACCACTGTACCCTGTTTTCTTTCTAACTGGACGGCCAAGCTATAGTTTTTAAACCAAGGTGTAGGGTTATCAAAGTCAGGGCTTAGGGTCTAAGATAACTTTTTTTACAGTAAAAGCTAGTGAAGTCATAGATGCTAATTTTAGGATTGGCAGGTGGGGTTAATATATAGTATAATTCGTTTGCTGAAGCTGCTACCCAATCTAATCTCCGTATTAAAGTTGGATTGGGTAGTAAATTGGGCAATCTATCATTTTATTTTAGTATACGAACCTGTGCACTGACTGTCACTGCTATACCTACAGGTTGGTAGAGAATATTCTTTCACCGAATGAACTTCAACTAACCATCGATGGAACTTATAAAGTAAATACCCAATAAAGTTTATTAAAAAAATGCCACTTAACCGTGTGGACGATTACATACAAGCTGAACTTGTGCCGAGGCCTTCAATTAAAAACATTCCTTAGAAACGATCGTAATTATTATCGTTGTAGTAGTAAAACACCACTAAACGTTATCAAAGGCATGAAAACACATGCGCCTTCGAAATAAAAGCCACAACGAGCACGTTCCAACTATGAGATCATGCTTTACTCTCACTTTTAAAACGAACTAACTCCAATACATTTAAACCTTTTTACATCCTTTTGAAATGAGACTTCTTATGAGACCCAGACAGACTTTAGTCCAATTTGTTTTTTCACGCAAGTATACTATTAATAGCTATAAGCGTAAGAACTATTATTGTTTAAATCTTCACAAGTCTTTCGGTGGCTTAAACTCAGGTACCAGATTTGTAGGACCATTATTTTGTGACCTTCCCGGCGTCTCCTTTCGTTTAAATTGTACTATTAAAGGATACAACAGAACCTTAAGGAAGTTCAATTTGAAATGGTCTTCCTTAGAGCGGGCACTAAGAATTATTAAGAACAAGAACTTAGTGGTTTTATTTTTAAATGCTTCATTTTAGTTTTTTCCTTGCGTGAACATTGCGTCTGGAGGTTGAGTGAAGGTATTTTCTTCATTAAAAGGTCTATCTAACGAAATGCAATAAGCAATAAATGTATCAAATTCAACTTTTATCGTTCAATCATTTTCGTATCAATTTCAAATAGGTATAATAACTGTCTTACATGAGACTAAGTAATTTATAAATCTGTGACAGTTTTAAGTATGACTTGAAATAGATATATGTTCAACATTTATCCAGGAATAACGTGTAATAAATGAACAATCATACGCATTGGCCTTCTCTTGAAAAATGAACTACTATAGCCAAACTGTCTAGGGTAAGAAACTGGACCAAGACGGTGAAAACAATTTAAAACAAGTACTGTGCAACCTCACGATAACCCAAGCTCCTTAGCTCATAGCTAAATCGATATCGATTGCACAAACAATTATAGTTCACTGAACTAGTCTTCTGTTTTAATTATGTGCGGTCTGTACTAAAGCAAAACAATTTGCAAGTTGGATTGCATATAATATGGTTGGGCTAGGATTAATTCTAGAACTAATTTAATTTGATTGTCTTAGTCATATGTAAGTATAATCTATATTAAATGTCACATTATACTAACTAACATCATATAATCTGTACAATATGATACCATTCATACCATGTAGAAACAGCAAACAATTTTGACCCCAAAATTTTGACAAAGGCGTGTTATTTTATTATGTTGGTACCTATATAGTATCAGCATCTTAAATCACGAGGGAACTTCCACAAAGTATTACGTGAGGGGGGAGGATTTAGACGGCTTTTTAAAGAATTGTAATTTTCGAACTATGTATAATGTATATGAATAACTCATTCTACACAAACAAACTATGGTCATCTGAGTCAGACATGGCCCAACGGCCTTGGCAGTTATAAGGAAACCTCCAATACCTAACTAACAGCATAATTGTCTATCCTGTACTATTGGCCGACTGATACACTCTTAAACACAGAGAGGAGACTGAAATAATATTCACCTGAGATACTTAACCTCTTGTCTGTGTAAGGATTGCACTTTTTTTCGAGCTTTTTTTTTCGATACTAGAGCACAACCGAGGTTTGAACTTGAACCCACGATTTTTGACTACTCCACAGTGTGGAGTCCACACATATGAAAGATTAAAGCTTATTTGGTAATCCAGTTACTGTGATGACACGTCGATAATCCCAATTCGTCCGACAGACAACAACAATTCAACATACATTAATAAATTTCATTTCATTTCAGACCTGTGATTTTAGTACGAAATTGGTACAAAAGGTAAAGGATCTTTGTGTAGTAAACAGGCAAATTAAACTCTAATATTAGTATCTGGCATATAAAAACAGAGTTTAGTTCAAAACAGGATACGCCCATCACTATTCACAACGGCAAGTAAAAAGTAAATTTTTGGCACTACATTTTTAATACATTTTACGTCAAAAACGTCACTTTTTGACTGACAACTGACAGGTGTCAAAATGACAACCTGGCCGTTGGGGAAAATTGTTACTAAAGGTTATTAAACTGGTTTTTTTTTTTCAGTTGTAACCATATTTTGTTTGTGGTGGTAGTAAGTGGTAAGCGCTGGAATTATCCCTTTGAAATAGGTTATCGCAATAAGTGACAATAAGATATGAATATGCATTACTTCGTCCATATGTAAATTGTAACTATAGTTAGTCAAACCATAATGTCATTCAGTAAGAATCAGGAAAACTATACTCATCCTTTTCTTTTGGGTGCTAGTATTCTCTCTGTCTATGATTGAAATGAGACAGTCCTTTGACAAACTATAGTTTTCGTCAATTCGTCATATACCTATGTATTTAATTATGTTTAGTATGAATTGTACACAAGGAGAATTCTACTAATATTAACCTTAAGTAAATTTGTCATTCGTTGGTTATTGGAGCGACAAATACTAAGTAAGCTCCGAGTGTAAAAAACTTATAGAACATAGCTACCCTGCAAAACATCATTGGTTTACTTACTTTAATTATTCGGAATGCGTTAATTAAACATTGTTTCCAACAAAACAATATTCCCTATTCAAATGCAAAACAGTAAAGGCAACAAACTCGTAGTTCGAAAAGAAAACAAAGTACCAACTTGGAAGAACAATCCAATCCGACAAATCCAAAAAACAAAGCCAGGAGCATCACTAGAAACACGGCACAACACTAGGGGTCTTGGTCATTAAAAAATCACTCGACACTTCACTTTCTAATGTTTGAAATTTTGAATTTCGAACGCGTCGTGCGTCCGCGAGAGGAGACCGGAGACTGACCCGACGCGGTTATGCGTGCGAGCGAGACGGAGATACCAGCACCTGTGCACTTACAATTGAATGTGCGTTAGAGTAGGATAACAATAAAACAATGCATACAACCGAGTAAGACAGAGCTACGACCGAGCATTGAGTTATTGTAAAACCAAACGTCATTATAACCATTTAGAGTAATTTATATTGAACTTTATCAAGTTGAAATAGAGTTGTATTTCGCTTGGGAATGCGACTGTGATATGTTTTTTTTTCCAAATCGCTGTTGAGTTTATGGTCAGGGTCAGCATATGGCGAAAAGCTATGCAGTAGTTGGCCAAATTCCACTGAACAATATATTGTATAATTCGTCGATTACTCAACTGCAACGATTAGAGGCTTTGTCGACGATCTGTCAAGTTGACAATTAAGTTAACTTTATGGTTGCAATCGGTCAAAAGTTCAACGACACCATAGTGTTAAGACATAACTAGTTAGAATGGTTCTATTGAGACCTACACTTGACTGAGCTTAGTGAGTTTGTGACGTTGAACATTTTTTGTGTGGTTTTAAAGAAAAGGTGCAATTTTTTTTTTTCAAATGCAGACTAGGAATGTTTCCGGTGGCGCTCCCTATCGTGACGCGACTTTTTGACCCTCGGTCTGGGACCGCAAATATCCTTATTGTGAGTAATGATTTGGAAAATTTGGCGGGTAAAGAAATAACAAGATTTAAAAGGATTTTATTTTTAATAAAGGACGTTTTTTTAGTAGTGCTTGACGAGGAAAGATTAATTAATTGCGATATAAGTATTCTGACTACTGAAAATGTATATCGTGATTTCTATATCATTATTCTTCTTTGAACCCTATTTCTAATAAATTGTATATGTCACCGTAAAATTGTAAACACTCGTCAGTTTATAATATCGCTAGTTAAATTAAAACTGACGGTAGGGAGATTACAATCTAACCTAACCTAACCTACGTTAGATTGTAAACTAACGGGTTCACAATCTTACGGTGTCATATATACCTCGACGAAAGAAAAAACTTCCGAAAACAAAATGAACGTCAAAAAACCGCATTCAATAAAAAAGCATAAGATACAGATAAAAACGAAGTTACTCATAAGGAAGTTTATAAACAACTTATGAATTCTTCTGACTGACATTCCAATCACTTCAAACGATGTTTCTTGTTCACCAGCAGACTGACAAGGAGAAACATCACAATATAAAACATACAGCTAATGCACATTCAGTGTAAAGGCATACTAACAAAAATGGAGACAATAAAATTACTTGACTAACATACCTACAACTTCTATTGCAAACAGTATAATGACTGTGAGGAAACCGCTCAGAAATAACCATAGCTACTCAAGTTTTTAATAAGTACTTACTCTAAGTACTTTTATAATTAAAAAAAACTTCTATTAAAATCGAATGCTGCATCTTATATGTAGTTAGAATTATGTAGATTGGACTTATGGGTCACATTGACATTGTGTTTGTTAGAAAGATACAAAAACTATGATTTAATGAGTTTAGTTTATCTCACTTTGTAGCTGCAAGTCATGACATGGAGTGCGATGCAGGACAGCGCTTCCTCACACACGACAAAAGAATGCAGGTCACCAATATGGAAATAAAATATGCTTAATTCAGATTAAATAGATTTTTTTTTAGTCAAGAGTTCTTAGTGAAAGTGCGTTTTTTGTAAGTCACGATTCTGCAAGCCACTCAAGCTGGTATCGATATATCTTCCCATACAATTCTTATCCAATCTTGACATTTCCTTGTTATCATTTTCAACGCTACTTCGTCAATGTCTTAACAAAATACATGAATGTAACAAAAAATGAGCTTAGATCCAATAAGCTTGCAATTTGCCACACCTATAACGATTATCGATCTTCTCTCCCATACAATGTCAAGCTTATCATGGCATATCCGTGCTCCAAACGTTCGAAGCCATTAGGCACCACTTGAGCTTGGTAAAAACTCAAAACAGCTTCTGTTTTGGATCAGCTATCGTGCGCGGGCGCCGAACGGTTGGGATTTACGGTTTAAAAAGGGAGTTCCTTTTTTATACTAACACGTCTAAATTATATCTAAAGTATTACTTTGTTTGGGACTACACTAAATTGTAAGGAATCTAAATCTAATAATAATTAAGATCCATCTGTAAAAAAATACAGTTCGTGATAATCGTGATCGTGATGGATGCACATAACGAGACACCGTATAGGGATAGGTCCTGAGGGTCTTAACCTGTTAAGGTCACTTGGAATCAGATGACCACAGATCTTTCCTGGATTTGACATTTCTTTTAACTTCTGTAGATTCTGTTAATGTAAGTATCAACCATAGAATCTATTACAAATGTCATTATTTTGTAACGCAATGTTCACCTTAACAATGCACGTGAACTATTTTGGCTTATTTTATATTTGAGTGTAGGGATATAAATATAATTCATAACAGCGTTCGGAAATAGTCTAGTTTCCTCAACAATCTACATCTGTTTTTACTATTTACAGTATTTACACAATACTGTTAAATTTATGATTCTAATACGGTCGGTATTTGTGTAAAAATACAAGTATCTCTAAATGAGTTCTGTGAACACTCAATGAACTGAACTCTTTTAGTAAACAGCGGAGAGCCCCATCACCTACTAAACGCATGTTTCTTACTAACTGACGTACTTACTTAAAAACTTTTTCCTGCTTGGTTTTCTACGTAATTTAAAACTATATAAAGTGTTAAGAGGCCGTCTAAGCCAACTTTGCACCGATTTGAATAGAAACTAAGTGTGGGAGCGTCATCATTATAAACGTCTTATTTTCATCGTATTGTTCCATAAGTGATGACATTGCCACACTTTGCCACTGCAAATGCCATGCAGCGTAATAATATCTTGGTTGGACTCTACATACCTACGTTATTGGAAAAGTGAATAAGCATCTTTAAATCTTTATATGAAAATTATTATTTAGTTAAAGATATGCGAAATAAATAGCCACACAAATTTCATTACACAAAGGTTCAGGTCACACAATTACCCCAGCGGTTCTTCTTCTTCTTAGTCGTTATACTCTTTGCAGAGTGTCGTGGTCAACTGCTGACATCAGGCACAGATGTTGCTTGCCGTACGATTTCTCGCCATTTTCCGCGGTTGGAGGTCATTCTGGCAAATGCGTTCAGGGGTCTTTATTCCATGGCAGATTTAATTTGATCAGTCCATCGCATACCTGGCCTTTACGCGCGGCGGTTACCCAAACATATTGCCTCAGTTTTCAAAATTTTCATCAATCATTTTGCCAACGAGATTCTCGTGGTATGTCAGCTACAAGACCAAGAGCTATTACAAATCTGGCAATGTTTCTAGGAAATGTAATTTTCCTTAGTAAAGGTATTTAGTATGCGACAGGTAAAAAGTATGAATATAAACTAATTGGGTAAGAGGAAGACGTAAAAGGATTTGAACGAGGAAGTGACTGGAAACAGTGGAAGCAAGGATAATGATACTAGTAAGTGAAAGATTAAGAGATAAAATCGGAAGGAACGTTTAACTATATGATGGTAATAAAATGATAATTAAATTAAAAGCATTCCTCAAAGAAGTAAACGGCACTGAAATAAATGTGTAGACGATAATTTTTCCAGTTATTTTTTAAGTAGGTATCCTGATACAAAATGTCTATGAATTTAAGTTGGTCTGTATACATAGGCGACACTATGGAACTAGATAAATTTTACCCGCAGGTATAGGATCATCTACGAAACGAGATAAATTTAGTGAAATAACACGTAAATAAAAATTGCTATAAATTAAGTTAATGGATAAACTGATGAAACCGGTTATATCAATTAATTTAACGTTAGTATGACTTTTTACATTCATGGTCGAAAAACCATGAAAACATGTCAGTTTATGTCATTTACAACCATTTAATGATGGATTAAGACGTATCTTCAACCTTCACCTTTAAATTAAACATCAAGCACCGCTAATAGGAAAACAAAACAGGATTTCTTGAAAACAAACATGTTTAGCTTCGCAAAAAGCAGCAACATGGCATGGCATGGCACTTACTTCGTTTTAGAATAACTGCAGTTTAGTTGAAGAAGGTTGTATGTGGGGAGTTTTGTATGGAAGTTGTGATGTTTTTTAGAATGGTATGGCAAATTAGCATGTAAGATGATGTCACCGAGCTTTAGTCACAGAGTCGCACCTAGCGTCTAGATCGAGGTGAAATAATGTATACAGGTGGCTTTAGACTAATGGGTGGGATCAAGTGTACAGAATATACTGACTTTTAACCTTTCATATGTGTGTGGTAGTCAAAAATCGTGAGTTCAAAATTCGGTCGTGCCGTATAGAGTACAAAAAACGTTCTCGAGAAAAACGCAGGAAGTTAACTTATAATTTTCTCAGGATCCTTACTTGTGTTATACACAGACGAGAGGTCAAATCATAAGATTCGTATATACTTCTTCTTCTTCCTCTTCGATTCCTCATGACTGAGGGTCGCGACCACATGAGGTGAGGATTCCTATATACAAGAACTTTCAATTTTATTACAGTAGAACTAGCTACATTCTTAAATATCTGTATGTTCTAGTTTTTTGAATACCCGTCATCGTCAATCATAATGAAACACTTCGGGTTTTCCTGAATACCCATTTCTTTATTGAAAAGTGATGTAAATCATAAATCATAAATCATCTCATTTATTCGTGATAAACTATAACATACACAAGTAAAGAAATAACAAAGAAAGTTGAACATAAAAATAAATAAATAGTTTACCACGAAATGGTCCCGCCTCAGCATAAATGCTAACCCAAAAGTCAGCGCTGATCTTCCGGTGAGACCATTTGTGGGTCACGATGTATTGCCAGTTTGCCACATAAACTATAACGAACATTACGTAGTTGCATGCTTTCCTATTTTAACTCGATCTTCGGGCTTTTCCTTATTGAACTCATTTCTTTATCATATACATTTCCCTAGAATTGCGTCATTTATATTATTAGACCATCATATTTTAGAGCCTGCATTAAATGTGCCAAGCAGTTTGAGTACCTATTATAACTACAATTGTAGATTTGTAATTATAACTAGAATCAACCCGTTTTCGCTAAAAGTAAATTAATATAAGATCGCCTTAGGCTATGGTTTCAATTGGGTTTCAAGAAAAAAACTTCATAAAGAACAGAGGTATCATGTTGCGTATAAGAAAAAAAACAAATTCAAAACTCATTTGAACTGAGATCAAAAGCAGTGTCGTTTATACTTTATATATGCAAACTATGGGCTATGATATTAATTTCTTTCTTCTGACCGTCATTATAATGAGCATCATTCTACTTTGTCTTTAGACAGCTCGTGATATCGCTAATGTAAGTAGTTACTAGGTAGTGAAATTGTGAGAGAAAAATTGCCCATATGTCCAATGTCCATATGTAGTTTGCCCGAACTACATACATTTTGATCCCTCTTACTTACTCCTTATACCGATCGAAAAGTCTAAAGCCAATCCTTATCATATTCGAACTTATAAATTGTATCTATCTAAGCTACGTTCCTCCCAAATTTCATAAATATTGGATAAAGTATACTCAAGATATCGTGTCAAAAACATGAAACTTACAATTATAAAAAGTGTGTCCTTATTTGACTTCCCTCGGTCGACAATATGTCATCAACATGACCATTTATCAAAGTGGCCATGTAAAGAAAAGTCGCTAAATCAAGTCGAAATATCCAGTATTAATTTCACGTCACGTACACGTCTATGCTATTAACTGACAAATTGACAATACGTCAACCTTAATGCAAAGACTTAAGGTCCAACAATTGTCAACTAGGAGTGTAAGAGTATGACACTACGCGACGCAAACATGATCTCATCCTTGACACGTTAGAACGGAATTGGATTTATTTTAGAGTATTAACTCATGTGTTGTGGAGGAAAATTTAATTATATTATCAGTTTTTGCTCTGTCAACAGGTTTAGTCATTTATAGCATTGCTCTAAGAATTTACGCATTATGGGGTGGGAAGAACGTCATAGATTTAAACGGTGTGTTCCTGATAATCCTCGTCAGATTTCTGAAGTTCACTGGTTTTAGTTGGTCTCGGAGATAATGCCAATTCATATTCATACTTTCGAGTTTTCGACGATTCCTAAATTGAAAACGATATTTTCGGTAAACTAAGAAGGGTTGTATAAGGAGGAAGATTAGATAGCTCTGAGAATCCTTATTGTGATGATGATGTCACAGCCACACACATTTCGGCCACAGCGATAGCATGTACTGGAGTTGGCTTTAAGACAACAGTTCTTATGATTACATAGCTGAGCTGACCACAAACTTCTGTGGCCAGAATTATTTATCCCGGTTGCGTCCTCAACTGCTGTTTCGAAGCCTTCCCGATTCAGCATAACATCGACGTATTGTGTCTATCTGAACATTGGCTCAAATCGAGTCAGATAACCTCTGTAAATATACTGAATTACCAGCTACGGGCACACTACTGCCGACCATCACGGATGGGTGGCGGGGTCTGCATGTACGCTGCTGCCGACATCTTGACAATGGAACGCAAAGAAGTGACTGATCTCTCCGTCGAAATGCAGTTTGAAGTGTGCGCCATCGAGTGTATCGGCCTTGACCTAATCGTAGTATGTATTTATAGACCACCCAATGGTGACATAAACTTATATTTATCTAAACTTAATGAATTATTAAATTTAACTGCTATTAAAAATAGTAAAGTAATGATTCTGGGTGACATAAATATTGATTTATTATCAAATTGCAGCAATACTAATAATTTATATGATACTATTAAATTGTGTGGATTTAAGAGCCTCAACAACGTACCAACGAGGATAACGAGTACCTCGAAAACGTGTATTGACCACGTTTACTCTAATGTAGTTAAGTCTGACATAACTCATATGCACTGTAATGACATGAATTTATCTGACCATTTATCTGTTAAAATTAGTGTTAAAATAATTAAGGAAGGGACATTGAATTCTCACATATTAAAAAGACATTTTTCACATTGTAAAAATCAAGAATTTTCTCGTAGCCTAGATATGTACGACTGGCTCTCAATCTTAAATAAATCTAACTGTCCAAATGCAAGAATGGAATCTGTAATAAATACCGTAAAACATTATTTTGATGTATATTTTTCCAATTAAATATCACCCTGCAAAAGTATCAAACGATGTGTGGGTCACTGACCTCATAAGAACTAAACGCAAATACATTAGTAAATTGAAGATCAATCTTTCCCGAAACCCTGATGACGCTGAGTCGCTGTCTGAGCTTATAAAGGCGGAACCCTCATACTGGGCATTATTAAAAAACTGTAGAAGAAGCTATATAAACGACCAAATTTCTAAAAGTAGTGATAATATGTGCCGCAATATATGGAAAGTGATATCAGCGGAAACGTGTAGAAATAATAAAAATAGAAACCGTGCGATCGATATTATTGTTAGCAAGTCGGCGGGGGACTGCGCGAGCGCACGTGCCGCCTCGGCCGCTGCACTACTAAACAGGTACTATGTTGGAGCTAACGTAAACAACGCGAAACCTTGCATCCCCACTGCGCTTCAATACCTATCAAATTATTTAGATGAATCTCCCCCACAACTTATTTTTACTCCATTCACCTTAAGTGAAATGATTTCAACCTGTAAAAAAATTAAAAGAAAAACCTCAAAAGATATTCATGATATGTCTACGCATATTATAGATTGTTTGTCTCCATTAGCCTTATCACTATTCCTTTCATTATTTAACGAATGCGTCAGTGCGGGTATCTATCCTAACATTTTAAAATTAATTAAAGTTCAACCTATATACAAAGGCAAGGGCGAATTATGTCTACCTAAGTCTTATAGACCAATATCACTCGTTCCTATCATCTCAAAAATATTTGAGCGACTACTTAGTAATAGATTAATGCATCATTTTACATCTAACAGATTATTAAATAGCCAGCAATATGCGTACCAGCCTGGTCGCTCGACATCAGATGCCGTGCGGGACGTGGTGGGGAGAGTGTTAGGGCACCTGGAAGACTCGCGACAGGTCGCCGCCATCTTCTGCGACTTGTCGCGCGCCTTCGAGACTATTGACCACTCTCTTCTTCTTAAGAAATTGTTTAAGTACGGTGTCACAGGATCATTTCATAAAACGATTTCTTCCTTCCTAGAAAACAGGAAGCAACGCACCTACGTGCTAAACTCTAAATCCGACCTTGAGTCAACTGGTAACAGCGCCGTCCCTCAAGGATCTGTCGCTGGAAACAATCTATTTTTAATACTCGCAAATGACATAACAACAGCCTGTCCAGACGTAGAATATGTTTTATTTGCAGACGACACTTGCATAATTGTAAATGCCGACAGTTTTGTTAACTTAAAATCTAACCTTAGTAATGTAATAAAACTAGTTGAAAAATGGTTCACTTCTAATGGCATGTCACTTAATCTTGAAAAGACCAATATCATACATTTTCAGCTAAGAAATTCAATAAAAAATAAACTTAATATAGTACTAAATGACACAATAATACCACAAGTTGATACTGCTAAGTACTTGGGATTCATGATCGACTCTGGGCTGACGTGGGCGTCTCATATTTCAATGACTTGTGACAGACTGGCCTCAGCATGTTATGCTCTGTCCCGGTTAGCCGGCAGTTTATCAATCGAGAACCTAAAGATGGCTTACTATGGTTACTTTCACTCGATTTTAGTTCAGGGAGTGGAACTGTGGGCCACTGCTGCTGATAGGGACAGGGCGTTCAAAATGCAAAAACGCGCGATTCGTGTAATTGATGGAAAGCCGGTGGACCATCCGGCACAACAGTTGTTTAAGAAACATAAAATCCTTACCCTACCCTGTGTATACATACTGGCCGCGTGTGTGTACGTTAGGCAAAACATACAGAACTATAACCGTTCTAGTAGTGAGCGACGTCCCCGGCTACTTGCCCCGAGGCGCCGACTCGCCAAATCACGACGGTCACTCAGCGTCATAGGACCAACTATTTACAATTCGTTACCCTCAGATATACTTAACTTAAATAGTGACCAAGTATTTAAAACTAAACTTAAACTGCTGCTTATAGAAAAAGCATTCTACAGCATTGACGAATTTATAAATATTCGATGAGGTCGTTGACTACTGTACCATAATTAAAATTGTATTAATGTTAAACGTAATAAGTAAATTAATGTTTTTGTTTAAAAAAATGTTATGTAATAATTAATTTAATTAAAGAACATATTATATGTGTGTACCTACTAACATATATTTTTTGTAAATATGTATAAAATGTGACCTGTAAAATCTGCTTTTACCAATAAAGATCTGTATTCTGTATTCTGTATTCCGACTTATATTCCTTGTTTTCCTCTTTGAGACCAGTACCGCCAAACCTTATAAAGTCGGATAAAGTGAAGATTCTCTCTCCTCAAGTATAAAGTTCATAAACCCAAACCAATAACCTCTTGGCGCCACTGTAAATATTATTTGATACCTCCATTTGTCAACTAAAGGATAAGAAATACCTTTCCCAAGGCCTGATTTGGATGATAACGTACTTCCGTGACCTATCATCACAAAATTAACTGGTACTAAACCTTATGGCAAAGACTTAAGCCCTATCAATGGTCAGCTGACTGTTGCTTTTAGTAAATAAAGAAGTAAATATAAACGTGGCACATTCAGGAGACATGTCACATTAAGTAGGTGTATTTTCAAACCGATCGGATGTGATGCAGAAGAAACAGACCAGTTTAAAAAGAGCTTTAAACATGATTAAGTTGTTTAGTTGAAAAGATATGTGTAATTTGGTGATTATCTGTTTACATGCGTTTTATGAACACATTAAACTGGCTTCCTTATAATTGTATAACCATCGTAAATAAGCAATATTTTCGAGCTGAACGGTGTTAATGGAGATGAAACGGTTGCTTTATCAAACAATATGATATTTGGTGTTCCTTTTAAGGGACCGGATGTTTAAAACAGTCACGCACAGTGTTTCATTATTTTATCTACAATCTTGTCGAAAACTGAATGTATGTACAAAACTCTCATGCTTCAGAAACGTAAATATATAGAGAAACCACCTTAAAACATAAGACAACGGATAGTACTTAAATTAATTTTGCCATTGCCAGTCAGACCCCTGGCCCTGTTTCACCAACATAACAATTGGCACCTGGCACCTGACAATGACAATTTCCAATAGGTACAGTGACCACACGGGATTGCTATGCCATTAGGGTTATTTCTAAACTGGAAATTCTATAGCGTAACTATTGAACAACCAATTTAGCTAGGACCCTAAATGGCGCAACAATCGCGGAGCGTGATGGTGCATTTCTGGGTCGGTAAGCAACGAAGATACATTAGCGTCAATTTTTATTGTTGGACCAGCAAATTACGGTAGAATGTCATTGTCAGGTTTCAATTGTCGGTCAAGTGTAACAGGGTCGCTGTTTACAAAAGATTTACATTTATATTTACACTACGCCTACCAAGGGGCTTCCATAAATCTAACAGATATTATTTCTGCTTATTTAAAATCTAATTTTATAACTGTAGATAGTAAATTGTAGTTTATGTTTATTCGCAGAACACTTAAGCAAACTAAACAGATCAAACGATTTCAATGGCAGACGACATCAGTTTACTACTCCAATGACATTGTTACTAACAACCAACGTGTCTGTCCGTCTGTTCGCGGCCACCGTAAACCGTTTCAGACGCATCGTTAACCTAGAAAGTTTAACTACGTTTACTATATCTTGTACGGATGTAATGGTCGTGCTTGTCTACGTGACAGTGCAATATGGCCTATTTACTAAACACAAGTAGCAACTGTATGAACTAGCAATAAACTCTAATCAAGGTGTAAAACAGGCCATAGTGGGTGTCTGTGTCTTTCAAACGCGCGGTGTTAAAAATTACGTTTATTTTATCATTATCACGTGGGTAACGACATCTATCATACCTCTGCTGGAAGCTGGAACTCACCCAAAGAATATATTATCTTCAAACGAAAATGTTCACACGCAAAAAACAAGAGATGATACCTACATGCTTTAAGAAGTTTAAGAGAACAATCTAGGCTAGATTAACCTGTGTAAAGCTCTAGTTGGTGCGAAAACGGTTCAGTATGTATATTGGCCGATATTTCGACTTTGTCCTGATCAGGAAGTACCCAAAAGTTATGACGAGACCATGGTCTAAATAGGGGTGAACAGTCGTTGCATCCGAGATATGAACTTCACTTCAGAGAAACGAGAAGGAAACATTTTCATTTCGGAAATATCTATCCTACTGTATTTACTCCTCATACTGTGCAGTAAGCACACAGGCTGATCAATCTTTTAATTCAACAATTGGCATTAGTGATAGCCCTCGACCTCGGGGGAAGGCCGGCGGGTCCGACAGGCTATCTCTTTATGTTGCTATTATATATGTACAGTCAGCAGCAATTGTTGCTAAGCGGGCGAGGTGCTCAGAATGATCTTGACTTTATTGTTAAGAGAATTAGAGCGCGTCAAGGTAATTTTGAACACCTCGACCGCTTAGCAACTTATGCTGCTGACTGTACATACCCAAGTTTGATCTATTGCTACGTCTGTTCTTAAACTGTCGAATCACGTGTAGCAAAAATATTGACATTGTTCATGCTTGGTAAATATGACCATGATTAAAGGTCGGTTGGTCTAATCACTACAAGAGGCTTAAACTAGCTGTAGAGGGTATATGTGACGTTCCACGGGAAAAGGTACCTTATGAGGGTTTCTAGTTTCGGAGATATTAAATGTTTTGTAAAGAGGTGAAAAAATGCTCAATTTTTTTTTATTGTGTGATCTGAAACCTTAATGCGTAACGTTTGTTTACCTGTTTTTATTTTTGTTATAAGTTAGTTATAAGCCTAGTAATGTCGTCTCAGAGTTTAGTAGAAAAGGTACCTTATGGAAAAAAGATTGAAAATTCCCAAAAAAACTAGTCAATACGGGAAAAGAAGTTTGGTAGAGAACTGTATTAGCATTCTGCAAAACTAATTTGATAATTTCAGTTCTGGTTGGGGCGCCTCGCAAATATTATAACCGTACATAGACCGACATCACAAATCCAAGTAGACTGCTATTATACCAAAGTTACTCTCGTCAAGTCTTTCTTAACTAGAATAATCTTCATTTGGTTTGGTCGCATGCAGTAAATCAGCCATTGGTTTGCTGAAAAATGCCAATACCCGACGCATTACCTTATGGAATATCTGAGGTCATTGAACCTCAATGCCGCTTATCTTCAATAGCAACCGAAATATATTATTGATAAGAAATAGACGAGTTATACCATCTTAACCCCAAAATATTATTAGTTTATCCTAACTGTTCCATCATCATCATGCCTCATCATGTAACTTGACCACAAGGTACCTTTTAATTACATACAAATTATTGGTCTTTTTTAAGATTATTATGACGAAGAACTAATTAAATTGGGGGCAGTTTAATGTAAATTAATATTTTCTATTCATAAAAGATAAACTATAATATGATTGATATTTTGTAGTGATGTATTATTAGATTTATTTCCATAAGGTACCTTTTCGTAAATGTATGGAGCAAATACTGTTATTGTTATGTAAGTTTAAAGTGGCATAAGGGGTTAAATATAGTATTTAGTTGGGGTTTTAGGATTTATTTCATTTGAATGACAGAATTTCTTTCATATGTGCTCAGAAAAATTGATTGTGTGTCACATTAAAAGTAAAAATATTCAATTTTGTGATTTTATATGAAAAAGTCAGAAAATACATTTTCACCTCTAATTCGGTATTGTTTTTTGCTTAAACTGTCTGTCAGTGTCGTTTTCTAATAGATAAAATTTAAATCTTGAGAGCTCATTGCAATCAATCGTGAAAATGAAATAAAACTTTATTTTCAAGAGATTGGTTAGTATACACATAAATCAGTCGATATCAAAAGTTTCTATTTGCATTACAGAACAAGTCGCAATATTTTTTTAATCTCAGATATATAAGGCATTATTATTTGTAGTCAACTATGTAACTTACTTCAGGAACATAGTTTTTTAGGCGGCTAAACTTAAAACTTCTCTATCGTAAAGTTGCTCATTTCACAACATTATTTTCAAAAAATCATATCTCTGTAACTACGCAACCTAGAAGGTTGATCTTTTGTGTTATCGATAGGTTATTTATTGTAGATTACTGGGGTATGCATAACTCCATACCCGCCATAAGGTACCTTTGACCGTGGGACGTCACATATAGTAAATAGATATTCGACCACTTTTTTTCTAATTTCAGCACGCGGGTGAACGCACGGCACGGCAGATGCCCAAAACAAACAAACGGACATGCATGATGTCATCGATACGGTAAGCTCGGCTTACAAGCAAAAAATGAAGTGTCATCCACTGGCTTGAGAGGTAGCCGCAAATTGCTTTAAAAATGTAGTGTCAATCACTGACTAAATACTTATTCTCGAAAAACTGGTTGTAGGCCCAGTGCGAAATCTTTATATAAAGACATTTCCGAGCGTCTTATAGATGCGTCTGGTGACCAGAGGGCTGGCAGCTACTTCGGCCAGAGACTAAGTCTGGCCATCCAGCGAGGTAACGCTGCCAGTCTACTGGGCACCATAACACATGACAGCGACCTGGGGAGCATTTTTTATTTATAAGTTTATTTATAAGATTATTTTCAGTTTTATATTGCATGTAGTCTAGTTTTATTGTTTAATTTGTATTTTTATGTCCCAATGAAATATCTGAACATCAGAACAAAAACACGAATGATTTTGATGACCTTCTGATACTGGATATAAATGAACCTAGGTAGTATAGGAAAAACTGTCAAAACGGACATTTTTTTCCTCCACATTTTTCCACAATCTGTCTAATCATCATTAACGAAAAATTTCTCTCGTTTTCGTTTCTTCCGACTACTTTGCAGTCTGTAGCATTGGATCTAGTTTGGTAGCTGCCCTTTTATTTAGCCCGTTTTATTGCCATGTTTTACCATTGTTTATGGGTTAATTTTATGTACTTGTACTAATATAAGCAGGGGTGCTAAACTGATCCTTTCGGGCATTTTTGGCTCCGTTCGGCTCAGCATTGCTCCGAGCAATTAGGTTTGGCACAACTTGACGTCCCTTTGCGTGGACGACCATAGATAAGATAATGACCTAAATTTTGACAACCCTAAATAGGATAGTACATGATTCGTCACTGAATCGCTGTCAAACTTCGATTTTGTAGGAAATTTATTTTCTGTACGGTTATAGTATAAATTATCTCAGATGATTTTTTCGGGTTCGGGTGCTAATCCGTTAAACAAAAGCCTTTGTTTCTTTTAAGAGCTGTCTACAGCACGTGCCAAAGCAACCATATCCTTTAAAAAGCAACTATCGTGATAGTATTAAGGTTCAAATTCATGTGACAGCTCATTCAGAGAACAATCCATTAAATTATAATACCTCTCTAGGTTACTTACTGATTGATTTTATGGCAGCCAACAAACTATATCAAGTTAACAATATAAGTAACAGTGACAACCGCCATTTAGACCTAATAATAACTAACCTACAAAACATCGAAGTTGTAAAACCTAATGATACACTTAGCAAAAGTTATGATTACCATCCCAGTCTGTTGGCTGTTGTGTCCTATTGCAACACAAGTAATTTAAAACCGAAAGCACATATCAGTTACAATTATCATAAGGCTGCATATGATGAGTTAGTTAAGGAAATAAAGGGCATAGATTGGCAGAGTAGGCTATCGGGCTTGAAGGATGTCAATGAAATGACTAGCGAAT
Source organism: Cydia splendana (assembly GCF_910591565.1). Classification (NCBI taxonomy): domain Eukaryota; kingdom Metazoa; phylum Arthropoda; class Insecta; order Lepidoptera; family Tortricidae; genus Cydia; species Cydia splendana. The sequence goes on along the minus strand of NC_085982.1, from coordinate 12,949,653 downwards.
TTTATAATATAACTAATGATCTCATTGGAAAATTCGTACCGAAACTAAAATCTAAAAAGTCAAATTATCCCTCATGGTTCAGCCATGCTCTTATAAAACTTCTGGGGGAGAAAAATAAAATTCGACTTAGGTATCGTAAATATCAAAACCCTCGTGACGAAATTGAGTTCAAACTCCTCCGTAGTCGGTGCCATAAGTTGTACGATGAATGCTACAAACATTATAAACAAACTGTTGAAGCAAACATTCCAAGTGACCCTAAGGCATTCTGGAATTTTATTAAAAACAAAAGAGGTGGTCGATCTACTCTCCCCGCGAAGATGCATCTGAATGACGACATAGCTGAAAGTGGACTTAATATAGCCAATCTGTTTGCTAAACACTTTTCGTCCGTGTATATATCAAAGAACTCTAGTAACGGGGTTACAGGAGATGAATCAAGCACAAGTTGCTTTATCAACAAAATATATCTGACTGAATCAGAAATACTACGGGCTATCAAAAAACTCGATTGCTCAAAAGGTGCTGGACCCGACGGTATACCCCCTATATTCGTGAAACGGTGTGGATCGGCTTTGACTTTACCACTCTATCTGATATTTAATCGCTCACTCACAGAGGGCTGTTTTCCTGATGCGTGGAAAGAGGCTCGAATTGTGCCAGTTTACAAGAAAGGCGACGAAGCTGATGTGCAAAACTATCGTCCGATTTCAATCTTGTCGTGTTTCTCAAAGCTGTTCGAGTCCCTTATTGTGCCTATACTATCAGGATTGGCGGAATCCAGTCTGTCAGATTACCAACACGGGTTCAGACCTGGTCGATCTGTGGTGACTAATCTCGTGCCTTTTGTTACTGATCTATGCCAGCAGGTTGATAGAGGTTCACAAGTAGACACTACACTGAGAGAAAAATCATCACCAGGAATTAATAAACAGTTCTGTACTGGGGGAAAAAATGAAGTTTTAGTAGTAATCATGGAAGTTTCACTATTTCTGTAAAATTTATTTATTTCTACAAACAGCTCAGTAATACTAAATCTAATTTCAGCAAACAGACTTTAGTAAATGGAGCATTAAACAAAGTTCAGTATTTGTTACAATCCATTTTTATTACTACTAAAATTCTCCGATTTTTACTAGTAAAGTTTGTGATTTTTGGAAAAAAGCATCTGTGATTTCAAGTTATGATTTTAGTAAATGTCTCACTTACATAGTTTTGTAATATCTAAAAAACGAGTTCGCGGGAATAACATTACCCCATTTAAAATAACAATTCAGTTGTTACTATAGCGACATTACAAAGTTTACTGGTATTTAGTAGATAGACTTGTTGTGTTTATGTTCATTGTTGTACCAATCACTAAACGAGTTTTGTAATACCAACACAGCGAAACGAATGTTAGTGATTTTAGTTAAATTTACTACTTGCTACGTTCATTTGGTTAGAGTTAGTATTGTGTCGGATGTCGGGCGGGCGTGTCTCGTGTCTTCTTTGTTTAAAACATACTTAAGTTAAATAATAAATTTAGGATATATTGTGGGCCATGGACATATTAACCCGCGACCTACTGTGTAGTTGGTGTCTACAGGAATATATTGTTCTGCAACTTCGAGCTAGCTGTTGTTATTCTAGTGATAATGACATCATAGGTAAATCTAAACTGTTTGCAATTCCAACCTCCCTAGCACAGGTGCGCCGCGAGAGCATGTTGCGCGCGTAATAAATACTAGTCTCTTTCTGACTGTATGAATAAGAAACGAATGGGTAGAATATCTCGACAGGCTTTTATAGTGCCTCTTTAGTACAGAGATATACTACCAAACGCTTTTTTATTCATACAGACAGAAATAGAGACGGGTAGCTACCACGCGCGTGACATGCTCTCGCGGCGCCCGTTTGCTAGGGGCGGAGGAATTGCAAACAGTTTAGTTTTTGCCTGTGACGTCATTATCTCTAGAATAACAACAGCTAGCTTGGAATCGCAGTACAGTTTAGTAAAACCTATGACGTCATCGTCTCCGATATTGCTAAAGCACGCTTAGAATTACAAAACGGTTAGTTTTCACCCATGACGTCATCACCTCCGATATTGCTAAAGCACCTCTCGGAATAACAAAACCAAATTTCTGAAATTACTCTAGCATACTTCAAATTACAAATATAGAAGTTGTATTTCCTACTAAATGGAAATTGCAAAAGTCAATTTGTTCCTATTAGTTGACTCTCCTTGTCCCCGGATTAAGTTTTATTTTTGTAATTCTAAGTGTGTTTTTGTTAGTTTTTTTTCTCAGTGTATATACACAGACTTCAGTAGCGCGTTTGATAAAGTCGATCACGCAATCCTACTGAAAAAGCTGAGTCTCTTTGGTGTAGGTTATAACTGGTTGAGCTGGTTTGAGTCATATCTTGCTAACAGGCCGCAAAGTGTTGTTGTACATGGCTACCAATCACTAACTTATTATGCCGAATCGGGAGTTCCGCAAGGATCGCATTTGGGACCGGTGCTTTTCTTGATATTCATTAACGATATTACGGGCCACATAAAACATTCTAACTATTCACTATACGCAGATGACTTAAAAATCTTTAAAACAGTGTCTTGCGAGTCGGATGCCAAAATGCTCCAAAATGACCTAACTAACGTAATGTCCTAGTGCAATAAGAATAGAATGACTCTAAACGCGAAGAAGTGCTTTTTTATAAAATATTGCAGAAAGAAAAAACCGCTTGTGACTAAGTATGAGATAGGTGGCGTCGAGCTAACGGAAGTTGCTGAAATTAGAGACCTCGGAGTTACACTCGACAGTGAATTGAAATTCCATTCACACATTGACGCAGCAGTTAAAAAGGCTGCACAAATGCTTGGCTTTATAAGGAGAAACTCTAGTGGTTTTAGACAGGAACAAACTAAAATTATTTTATATAACACCCTTGTACGCAGCCATCTAGAATCCGCCTCAATAGTATGGAGCCCCTACTATCATGTTCACTCACAGCGTATTGAAAGTATACAGAGAGCATTCACAAGACATCTTGCGTTTCACACACCTGGATTTTCACATAGAAATACCTATGACTGCCGGCTTGCTAGATATAAAATGCACAGCTTACGTGATCGGCGCCGAATGCTAGACTTGTGCTTCCTACACAAGGTAGTTAACGGAAAGGTAAATTGCAGCAAACTACTAGAAAAAATCTCGTTCACCACTCCCCACAACTACCCGCGGCGGCCTATAGCTAAACCCTTTTCTATACCGGTTACCAGGACAAATATTGGTCTGCAGGCCCCCGTGGTGCGAATATGCTCGAGTTACAACAGTCTTACCACTCACAAATATTCCATTGACATCTTTCATGACCGTCTACCCACATTTAAATCTAAGATATTGCCAAAACGAAAATAATATTTAGTTTCAAGAAATAAGTATAGTCTGTATTAAATTATTAGTATTTGTATCTATTTGTTTAAGGATTGTCGTAAAATTGTAAATAATGTATATATTAGTTAATTATTTATAATTTAATGTTTTTTTATGTTTCATAGTTTAAAATCTCGTTCCCAATATTATACTTAGACAACGCTATGTACTCCATAATTGTCGTATTGTATCAGGTGAAGTACTTTGGCTCTATTGTAATGCAACATATGTAATACATACGATGTGGTTGTACTTAATAAATAAAATAAAAATAAAATAAAACAATCAGGGTGGTCTTGTTTTTGGAGATAACAAAACGTGTTATCTCCGTTATGGGCTGTTTCATGAATTTGAACCATATAAATAGAATGGTAAGTTTGCTTTTTAAAGGGGCTTGTTCCCGTTACTTATGTCGGGGCTATTAGCAGTAAGTAGTGTAACCACTGCATAAAGGAAACAATACCTTTTGTTTAACAGATTAGGGTCCGATCCCGAAAAAATCACCTGAGATAATTCATACTATAGTACTATTACTTATTCTGTGATATAAGGATATGTTAGAAACCGATGAATACTATTGTCTCACAAGGTGCCTTCAAAGGGCCATAAGATCGAGTCTCACCTGAGGATGTGAATTTCCTTTTTTCCTTTATTTCAAAGGCATCTGTAAAAGCCCGAATATCGACGTCTGCGGAAGCAGGTGCCGGCTAAATTTAACCCGAGCAGATGGTGCGCTGTATGAAACTGGCGGAATTGATAATTAACCACAGTTAAAGATTTCTTATGGAACGCTTAAGAATTGTTAAGGAACACCAAACTCGTTAGGTACCTACTTGTTTATTTAAAAAGATAAGTACTAGATGATTTACCTAATCGCTTTAATATTTTGCAAATCGAAAACCAGCGACATATCTTAGTTACCGGCAAAATAAATGCTGAGTGGCATCCATGTTGGTGCAGTTAGAAAGTATTTAACTTTGACACCAAATTAACCATTTCTATTCTAATATTAGGCTAGTATCATGCATTTAATTTGTGTAATAGTCTGCATAAGCAAGTACATAGCACCATCAACAACAAATCATGGTCAAGTATGCTTGCTGTTGTTAGTATTGTCTACCGTCGGTAGACCTTATTTCTTTGCAATAAGGTTCAAGAATAGTAAGTTACATATAACAGTACAGTATATGTAGTAGTAAGGTAGTAAAAGTGCTGTTGTACAGTCACTACACGGGATTGTTATGCCATTTAGGGTTCCTGCTAAATTGGAAATTCTATAGCGTAAGTACTGAACAACCAATTTAGCCAGGACCCTAAATGGCGCAACAATCGCGGAGCGTGATGGTAATGGTACATCGACACTGTACTACTTACTTCAAGCAGTTTGGCAACGCGAGTGGTATAAATATTGATGGAACATCGCAAACTGAAGGTAGGTCGTTGACTGGCTGTTTTCGTTACCGCGTACTCACGAACTGGCGGCCTCGAGTGTCAGTTATTTTAGAGACGGTGTTATTTCATGGACCGTGCATGTTGACATTATTGACAGCGTTCTGATCAAAGAATATAAATGTTCTGATACGGACGAGACTCTACCAATAAGAGTTAAGACTGTTAATAGGTATTGACAGCGTAGTGATTGGATTGAAATGAATTAATGACATTATTGTGTCTTTCCCATCACGGAACAATGGTGTTCCGGACCTTTGGGAGGCGTGGGCGAAGCCGAAGCCTGGTAGAGGCCCTTTTGACACTTTAATGAAATGTAAGGGGTACACCGAGCGGATGCTGCCCTTGCCCGTGTCATGGGACGCAGGCAGAGGCAGCACCCGCCAGGATGTAAGGACTATTATGTCAATTATTACTGATAGTGTATAGTCCTCATTCCTGGAAGCAAAATATCTTCTGTCCGTTAATTCTTATGTTAGGTTCAGGTATCTCTTTTCCTTCCTTGCCGTATCCGGCAATGGCGACTCCATCAACAATTCTTATCCGGGTTATAAAATGCCCTAATGTGGCTCGCAAAACCAAACTTTGTCTTGAATATGCGGTACCTCACACGATGCGCAATGGAGTTGTCCAGTCGAGTTGCGGGTGTATGTGTAGGAGGGCTTAGGTCGCGTCTTGCAGATATGACGCTTAGCATTTAGGTCTTCCACGAGGTAGTATGAACGAGCTAGTACAAGAAAATGAGACAGAGAAGAACAAAAATCCACAGAAAATTATAAATCCCTCTTAACAACGTGCACACGTGACAGCATGCGTTGGTATCCGTATTTCTACTAAGGGAATACCGTAGTAAAAAGCCAGCGGTCACGCCATAATGGTCATACGCCACTGTTTACTATGACAGCAGGAAAGGTTACATCTTTCCCGCACTTCACACTCACTCAAAACTAAACTCTATACCCATCAAGCAACGATTCAAATTTCAATGTACTCGTCTATCAAACTTCACTATTTTTTTCTTGTAATGTGTCGCTTGGAAATTGAACTTAACAGTTAATGTGTTAAGGTTGAAATTGCAACAACGATGATGAAGTTAGTGTATCTATATGTTGTCAAGTTGGAGGGCAAGGTGCAACGGGCGTGACGTCACAGGCAGGTGGCTATAGCGTGCGTATGACCAATTGAGCATATATACGGGAAAGGATTGCAACCTAAAGTCCTAATACCGCGAAAATCGAAATCTTTTTATATGCCTATTGCTCGAATATGCAAGAGTGTTAGAGAGGCAGATAACGAAATTTTGATTACAGGTATAAGTACTTTTAGCATACTTTTAAAATATCGTCTATAGGTGTGAATCATCTAGAGTCATTGTTTGCCATGGTTACGGTCAGTTGTCCAGGGGAAAACCACTCTTAAATCCTGCTTATTAACTAGGTATCTAACGCCACAAAAATGCATGTTTAGCGACAACGTTACGGGACAGAATAACATTTTTAATCTAAACCCATCAAAGAACAATCATCATCATCATATCAGGCCCACTGCTAAGCATAGGCCTCTCTTCGAGTACGCCTCTTATACCGGTCCTGAGCCAATCTCATTCAGAAGTGTCCCGCAATCTTCCGAATGTCTTCCACCCAACGAGCCAACGAACGCTAGGCACTTCTTTCGTCTGAAAGCGGCCACCATTCCGTTAACATTTTGGCCCACCTGCCATCACTCTGCCTAGCAACATGTCCCGCCCAGCTTAAATAAGTTTGGTGATGACGTATCCGACAAACATTAATAAAAATTCTCAACCACCAAACCGGGCCGTGTGTTTTCATTTCTTCAAGATCACCTGCCGGGTATCCCCAGGCTTCTTGTTAACACAATTAGTCAATTACCAGGGATTTCATCGTCACAAGCTGAAAACGTCCGCTGGCGTAAACGTGTCTGTATCATTTTGACCACCCTAAGTTATGATCGCAGCAGTGACGCGGCAGCGAACGTCACTCATTCCATCTCGGCAATAGGGACCATGCGCGTTGGAGGGTGTGCCATCTTGTGTCCTGAATCGGAAACATATGTGCACATGTACATTGCCAAAACAAGTGCTACCATCTACCGGTTCTCGTAGGTACGTTTCCTTGTACATAGTAGGTTCTGCCATCTTGTGGGCTACATCTAGAGTTTGCACGACGGATCAGAAATGTATGGGAAGATCCGCGGATCCGGATCCAGATCCGGATAATTTCATACATTTCGGATCCGGATTGCAAACCCTAGCTACATCGGAAGCATAAACGTCACAATACATATAAACGGTAGGTACTTAATGAAAACCTACCGAGGTGTACATAAGGTAAGGTGGGATAAGACTTTCACCGGAGTAAGACTATCTATCACGTGTTGCCCCAAGCAAAATAAACTACGCAGTCTTATCCCACCTTACCTTACTTACTTTAAAAACTTAGTAAAAACAAAATTAACTTACCAGAAGTTCATTATCAATGTACTAACTCACGCAGTGTAGAAAACCCCCGATTACAGACCAAACAAAAACTTCGAAAAACCCGAGGACACGATTTACCTCTTTTGATAACCTTTCAAAGTGGAATTCCCTACATTTAGGACACGCCACGCCATCTTACGGCGAGTAGTGACACAAACGGGCAACAAGCTAAACGTGCAAAGTTGTAGAAGTTTCGCGGGACGATCACAGATGGCGCTGAGAATAAAACTTAAAGAAACTGAAAATTGAGAAGGAAATTCATAAAAGCCTGCATTGAATATCTGAATGACTAATTTAGGTATTCGTCATTTGCATAAAGTAGGTACTTGAATTGTTCCGTTCGAAGAAACTTTCATGAATTTACCTCTTACTTACCTTATGTCCACGAAATCGTTTGAACTGGGAATAAGCCTTACCTGTAAACAAAACAATTTTGATTATGTTGACAGAATCAACACGAGTAATATTACATTTAGGAAAATATTGAGCTTTTCACTTCAATACACAGGAATTGGAGATTTACGCAAGAATGAATTACGTTTGTTTTGTGTGATCAAACGAATAAGAAAAACATTGTGACAATATAAGAATTGCTTCTCTTAAATCGTCAGAATATTGCATTTTTTTTCTTATACCCATCATTCATTTCTTTCAAATTCCGGTAGACAAGAATGAAGAACCGATAGCCGTTTGTCTTATAAATCTATCTAGTATCTGTAGTGCAAAAGTAGGAGATACGATTCAAAACTTGTCAAAAATCGATGAAAACCGCAGGTACCCCTAAAGGGACCCACAGATTACCAGTTCGCCGGTTGATATCAGCCCGTCAGTTGTTTGGAGCTGTCAAATTTTGCGTTTAACTGACAGGCTGGTATCGTCCGGCGAACTGGTAATCAGTGGGCCCCTTAAAGGGATGGGTATAATTTTCCGGACAAGTTGTGTTTGGCAGACTTTAGTTTCGTAATTAAGTTGTGGATAGGCAGGGATACCAACCTAAACAGTAGCTGTTCCGGAAGCGGTTCCTCGGCTTCATTTTAATTGATGTTACAATTAACATTTTTTCTAAACGAAGTAAAATTCAATAGTACATTACGATCAGTATCACGATACAAGTGCGAAAAATAGGAAATAAATTAAAGTGTTTTAAATCGACACGAGTTGCGAATTACCTATTCGCACGCGTATCGTACGTTTTGCAGTCCATATGGCTCTTTAAATTTTCGTTATAGTTATGTATAGAATAGAATAGAAATGTTTATTTGCTAGAATACGTTACAATTAAATAGTTCACTATGTGCTAATTATCGCACTAGTGCGGTAAAGTAGGACCATATGTACTGTAAATATTATAATAAAATTCCAATTTTCATAACTTTTACTCAAAGAGTTTTTTTACTACGTATAACAACCACGGGAGTTCACGAAAGTTGGTAATTTTTATCCAGCAAGAATTGAGTACGTAGGTGATTCGAAGTTTAAGATAAAAATACGATATGGATCGGATATGTACTATTCAATAGTGACGTTTTTGTTTGAAGAAATGATACACCACACGTAAGGCATAACTAGTGCCTTCATCAGAGGGTTGGAAACTACTGGACAGCTCATGGCTCGCATTGTAAGTATACATATTATACATAATACAGAATGCATTGTGTCGGTCCGTTGCACGGCAGTATAAGGTCATGCTTTACCATAGGAATAGCGGATGAATATACTCGAAAACATGAGAATGATAAAATAGAATAAAAGTCTGTCTAAGCTAATTCTGCACCGACTTAGTAAGTGACTGTGTGGAAGTGAGACCAAAAACTTCAAATGTCTTTGAAGTTTTAGGTGTTTTTCTGTCTGTCACCAGGCTGTATCTCACGAACTGTGCTAGCTAGCTATAATTTTCACAGATGATGTATTTCTGCTGCCGCTATAACAACAAATACTAAAAACAGAATAAAATAAAGATTTAAGTCGGGCTCCCATACAACAAACGTGATTTTTGACCGAAGTTAAGCAACGTCGGGCGGGGTCAAGTACTTGGATGGGTGACCGTTTTTTTTTGCCGGGTTTTGCATTATGGTACGGAACCCTTCGTGCGCGAGTCCGACTCGCACTTGCCCGGTTTTTTATTTTTCCTTAGCCCGTTATAGTGTCCCACTGCTGGGCAAAGGCCTCTCCCCTTGATCTCCACAACTCACGTTGTTGTGTTTTTTCCGGCCAGTTAATGATCAAGGTGTCTAAATATCATCTCCTTAAAGTAAGTAAATAGTACAATAATGCCAGTTAACGATTTAACTACAATAAAAAGCATTTTAATAATAAATAGCCTTGCCTATGAGGACAATTAAAACCAGAAAATTACATATAATCGACCCGACAACTAGGTAGTTAATGAAAAGGGTGAATCATACTCTGACACTTCTTGTAAAAGATTACTAAACAATTTTAATTACCATTATTGTTCTAGTTCCTAACACGCTTCCGCGCTCGCTCCCGCCACCTCCCAACCCCGACCACATCCCACACCTACGCCTAAAGAATAAAAATAGGCATTCGGAGAACAAAAGCTCCTCCAGGCCTTAATTGAAACCCGGGGCTTAATTGGAAATCTAGGTTTCAATGGCCCGTCATTATACCCACATTGTCGTGTGTGAAAAACGAAGGTCTTGAACAGGTTCCATTAGGTTCCCTCATAAAAGAGGAATTTAAACGAGATGTGGGTGACCTTAAACTTGACATTCCATTGTAAATTGGGTCATATTGGTCGATGTTGTGCAGTCAACCTAATAGAATGTTATTTAAGGTTTCATTTGGATTGTGACTGTAAGAGCTTTGCTGGTGCAGCGTTGCGGTAGCGGGAAATGGGTCATGTCATTGTAAATTTCGTCGATAACATGGGTGACATAGTTGAACGATCCACTCACGACAATGTGACCACAACAGCGCTAATTATCAATGAAATTGACAGTGACATGGACTGTTTCTCGCTACTTACTGCAACGCTACTGCATTCGTAATTGGAATGCCATCTTCACAGTTACAATCATAAGTAGAAAAATCTGTTATACATTATGGAGTGAGTGTGGGTTGGATAGCTAATAATACACTAGAGAGTAGAGAGCAAGAAAAACGGGTCAATTTGCATAAAAAATATAAATGAAAAGGATTTTAAATATTTTATAGATTAAATATAAATAGTCTGTGCCTAGTTCCTTCTTCCTTCTGAATCCTAGAGTTCAATTTCCCATGCGTCACCGAACAACAGCCGGTATGACATCTGCCTTTAAAGGATGACCCCTACTCTTTGCTCTCCCATTTCCTTTCTGAGGGCTAAAAGGGAGGTCTCGCGGCCCCTATCAGTTCCCAAAAATCCACCGATCCAGTTAAAAATTACGATCAGTTTTTTATTTTCATTTTATCGTATGGAACCCTGGAGCAAGGCTATTAACAAGCTTGTTATCCGTGAAAATGCCTGATCTGTAAACAGCGACAACTGGCGCAGCGCCAACGAATGGTAATATTTGTACCGGCCTTTGATGAACTACGGAAATATGATCGTAACATTCGAGTTCGACAAGCGCCAGTGTACCAAACAACACGCGTCTATGCGTCAAACACGGGACTCTGGGAACACAAAACACCAGGATTCCGAGATAAACATGAAATAGATGTCATATAGGAAAGAAAAAGTGACCAAGGCCTCCAGTGCCCAGGGCTGGAATCGAACCAACGTCCACTGCATTTGCGGCAGATGCATAAAAGAGGTTAGCCACCCGGGTCACAGCAATATGGGTCGAATTAGGTATCTCAAGTATATGCAGTTTCCTTAAGGACTTTCGGCACGCTTAAAATTAATTTAATTTCCTAATAGTACCTATTCCGAGACAGAGTGATCACGAGACTTAGATTTCGAGAAATTATAACCGCTACACTCTGAGTTTTCGTAATAAAGGGGCCCACTGATTATCAGTCCGCCGGACGATATCGGCCTATCAGTTAGAACAAAAAGATGACAGTTCCGAACAACTGACAGGCCGATATCGTTCGGCGGACTGGTAATCAGTGGGCCCCTTTAGAAAAAAATCGCAATCGTGGATATTTCGCGATTTTATAACCCCCCATTGGACTTTTAGGATTTTAGAAAATCGGGACTTCAAGATTAAAAAGTACTTAAAACTGTTGCATTCTTCACTATGTCAACAACACTGAAAGTTTGCTTTTAAAACCTAAGCGATGCTTTCCTTGAATGCACAATACAATATTCCATAATAAGCATTAAAAAATGCCTTGAGAAAACCTACACACCGTCCTGCACTACAGTTCATCCTACAGCTTGAGCGTTTGCGAAACGAAATTCCCCTGAAACCGCGCAGCTCTTCAAATATATATATATAATACGTAATCAATAATAAGATATACGATACTAAATCTAATTTCGGATAAAGCATTTCGTGGACTGATAGATCATTGTATTTTGATAAGATTACTCCCACTCCTCATATCAGGAATTAATAGTTTTTTCTGCGATACTATTTTTAGTGTCATCATATTAAGTTATTGCGTAGGTCTTGGCGTTTTCATGTTAGACTGTGTGTATGTCGGAATCTACACAGAAAACAACCATTTGTGTGGAAAATTTGCTTAGTTTGGATCTTAGGTCGATCTGAGTAAGATATTTTATTTGTTACGAATAGACATAACAAGAATTAATTTAAAGTTTCATTCGATGCTTCGCGGCGGTTTCAGAGTTATGCGGCATCTAGTCAAATCTATGGCATCTGATAAAATGTATAGGCAATAAGCTCTTCATTAGAGAGAGTCGTTATTCGAAGGGTTGATTGTTTGAGGGTTAATTAAATAATTGGGTCGATTTGGAAAGTGGAAAAGCATTCGAATAAATATAACGTTATCTATGAAAAGACCCTGCTTACCATTTATAAGGGCATCGTCAATATTGACTTAGGTATACCCCATGTTCCTTTCATAACATCGCAAATAACGTTGTTACATGGAACCTATACATTAAATAATGGTATTTAGGATAGGCCTTTGCAAAAGCGAGTCTTTTAATAATTGTCAAAAAATATCTGCTTGAAATTGAATCCTTTCGGCAGTTTTTATTAAAGAAACATCCTAATATTCATGCAATGAAGGCATCACGTGTACACAGCGTGTGTTGGCATGTTTACCGCTGGCACTAACCCCCACAACTATGAATGGGGAGATTCAAATCAATGCTCTTGACTCGGCGCCGAATATTGCGGCTTATCTAATCATAAAACAAGTATTACGTTAGGTATTCGCTAGTACAGTTTCACTCACATCCAAAACAAGTAACTGGTAATCGGAGGTTAAAATACCGGTGGTATTTCATTCAATTCTTTCGGCTGACAGTGGTATCTCATTACCGGGGGTTACATTTTTGAAAAACGTCATCGTCTAGTACCTACCTACCCAGCACAACACAGGACTTGTTGAGCTTGCTGTGAGTCTTGGTCTATTTGTGTCGGACGTCCCATTATATTGCCTACTAGCCTATTTGAGTGTCCCACTGCTGGGCTGCTTCTATAATATTTTATTTATTTTATTTATTTCGTACAGTCACCTGCAATTATATGTTACACAATGAAGGCCGCAACAATATCTGACACGATCTTATTCGTGAAGCCATAAGAGCGAGTCACATATTTTTGCGGCCTTCGAAGAGTAACATATTATTGCAGGTGACTGTACCTCCATGACTTTGAAATGAGTCAAAGATTTTATTAAGTACCTAAGCCGTTTCTCAGTTGTACAATTGACAAATCCTGTTATACTTAAAACTCAGTCTATACAAAGTTAGTATAAGTAGGCCCTGAATCCTAAAGCTTTGAGTTTTCAAAGAGATTTCCCGTGTTTAAGTTTATCCGCGTATTTCAGACTGCAACCTCGCTTTGGGAGCTTAAACCAACAATAGAATATAAAGTTTTGAATTTAGTTCTTATTTTATTGTATCCTATCTACGAGTATATCATAGTTTTCATTTCACAAACCACACGAAAATCACGGCAAATAGGTAATACCGAAAATTCGTTAATCTGTCTACTTTAGAATATAGCGTATCATAATAGCGTTTAGTAACTTTACAGTAGGTACATCTGGTGCTCCATTACATAATGTATATATGTACGACACACTGTGCTATAATAAGCACATTACGTAACTACGTCGAAAATTAAAAGGGCCGTCATTATGTACCCACTGTAAAACGTTGTACGATACACGTACGAATAGGAAATTCGCAACGAGTGGCGAATTTTAAAACTCGACCGAAAGGCGGACACGAATTTCCTATTTTTCGCACTTGTATCGTAAATAACTATTAAAATAACGTCTTAGTAATAGGGTTTCGTACCCAAAGGGTAAACGGGACCCTATTACTAAGACGTTATTTTAATAGTTATTTACGATAACCCTAAAAAAGAACAATAAAGCACCTGTCTGCAGCTTGTCGGCCGTGAGGCTGCGCAGGAGTCTCTTGATGCTGCGCCGGCGACGCACGCCGCCGTCCTCGGCCGAACTCATCACGTCACACGCATTGTTCATTGACACTGCACTTACACTTGCACTTCACTTTAACTCATTAGAGATACTATGCATTTGATCTTATATTGGGTCACGGGAAAATCTTAATAGCGCGATGCAGCCGATGGTACAGTGACATCTACCATGAAATTGAGTAACTAAAATTTGAACATCACAGTTCTGGTCATGTTACGTTGTTACGCAGCTGAATGAGGTCATTTTTGGATTGATAATCAAAATCTTTGACGGAAATAAGGTAACTAGATACGAGTAGTCCGTTCAGAATATATACCTAAAGTCAACGACTGAAATACGTACCTACATGCAGGGTGGAAAAATAAGTCGGGCCCTGGAGGGAAACTACCTTAAATCATTAAGCTGGCTCATTTTACTTAAAGGAGACATTCCTTTATTTTTAAAAAGAAACAAGAATTCATTCAAAGTATTTTTCTTTTTTTCTTCAATTTGGCTTGTCAAAAAAAATCTTGAGTACTAAATATTAGATTTTATGGCTATTTTGTACGACAGACGAGTGTAAGACCTAATGTTTCTTGGAGAAATGTTATCATTAACATTAACTGTATCGACTAGTAGAATAAAATTGCGAGGTTTTATTTTTTGGAATTTTTAGTCGGTTCGAGTCCCGGGCGAGGCAAGCGAGTTTTAGAAAACCTTTGAATGCAGTTTTGTTTCTTTTTAAAAATAAAGGAATGTCTCCTTTAAGTAAAATGAGCCAGCTTAAGGATTTAAGGTAGTTTCCCTCGAGGGCCCGACTTATCTTTCCACCCTGTATATGAAATAGCTTTTAATGATTAAATTCTTGAAAATTTACGTGATCTATATATAGTGTCTATCATCACCGATATTGTCGGGGCGTGTTGGAAGGAAGAAGATATAATATAACTGGGTTTAGTTGTTATTAAAGTATTCGCTTTAGCTGGATCCCTTTCGATTTTAACAATGCACCTGCGACTCGCGACAGCGAACAGTAGGTATGCTTATTAACAGCTCGGCCACGACATTGCGCGACTGGCGACGGCGGCAACTATAGGTTGGAACGAAAGGTCCGATCGCTGTGTCTCGCTCCAATCTATGGTTGCCGCCACGGACGTCGCCAGTCGCGCAATGTCGTAGCCGAGCCGTAACAACTATACCTACTTGGTTAAAAGGTCGCTTTTTCTAAAAAATCGTTAAAATGCCAGTAGGCATCGGATTCGTCACAAGTGTAACGTGTAACATAACACGAATTCTGCGTGTGGACGGCACTACGAGCATTTAAGGTGACAGTCCATTTCCAACGACAGCTGCACTACTGTTGCGACGTTACTGTCAATCATTGTCTTGTCATTCATTTTACTATGGAAATTGACAATAACATCGACGTGTCGGAGCAGTAGTGCAGCTGCGGTCAGAAATGGAATATTACCTTTGGGTGCATTACATTTGTTATAATTACTTTTCATATATTATAGTTTGATATATCGTTATTTTGAATAACGTAATAAATGGCATACTGCCGTAATACCTAATTAACGGTTTTCATAATGTTATTATTGGTATAATGGTCATAAGGTATATTTACACTTCGTCTAATAAACATTGCCATAATTATTACATACTCTAAAGCATATTATTTGTTATAACAAGTGACATCACATAATTATTTATGTGGCATAATAGTTGCATGACATAAATGGGTTAGGTTAGGTTGGAACTGTGACTCCGCATAAACGAATAACTACCTAACAAAAGGAGGGTTAGGTTAGGTTAGAACTTTGACCCTCCGTAGAATAAAATACTCTAGGAAAAAAAGTGGTTTAGGTTAGGTTTGAACTGCGGCCCCCGCAGAACGAAAACCGTGAAAAAATTGGTTAGGTTAGGTTAGAACTGCGACCTCCCTAGAATAAAATAGCTAGCAAAAGCAGTAGGTCTGCGTACTAGTTATAAAAAGTATGTAAAACTTTACGTTATCAGTAAATGAAATATGACAAAAAATGTTATACAACATATGTAATTATACTTGATAAAATTGTATGAAGTATTACGTTATACAAAAATATAATATAACAAATGTCATTATAAAATATGTCTATATACTATTTGAAAATTATATTACTTTAGGCATTATATCAATGACAGTTTAGATGAAATCACAATATAATAAAGGAAACGTATAGTAAAAATTACATTATAACATATAATAATATATCAAGTAGCGTTATAACAAATGTATGATAGTTTTTTTATAATTATATTAAGCATTACACACCCATTACCTTTACATGTAACGCTCGTGCTGGATCCATCGCCTGTCGGTTCTTAGCGCGCGTCCACACGTTGACGCTATATTACACGTAATCTTACATTACACGTTACACCCGTCTGGATCCGTCTTGAAGTACTCGTAGTATAAGTTCGAACAGGCTGTCAAGAACCTAAAGGTCATGTTACACTAGGGTTTGGAAACTCGAGTATCAATCACGGGATGAGCCGACGGTCCGTAATCTGGCAATCAGGCCCAAAAGCTCGGGACAAATGGACTCCCATTACGCTTATTACATTTCGCAGATTTCTTCGGCGCAGAGATTTGAAGTTTTAATATTAAAGGCATTTTTGTAATTGAGACATTAATATCTACAGATATAAAATATGCTTGAAATTATGCGATTTTAGAAACATATTTTCCGTGTTTTGAGCGCTGACCATCGTCTCTAACACCTGCATTTTTAACCTGCATTTGCAACAAAAACTAATAACAGAAATATATACATGTATATTACTTTTCACCTTGTTATTTCAGCTTGTCGTTATAAAATGAGAATTTTAACCTCCTGAGACTAAACGTACATTAAATGTACATGAAATATTCGTCCAATCGAATTTTAACCTTTCATGAACTAAATAAAGTAGCATTTCTTGTTTCATTGCTTTTTAAAACAAACGAAATTCGTTCTAATTAACTTATAGAATAAGGGTCAAATTAAGAATTTAAAAAACTTTATATGGTGAGTCTTACGAGGGTATGGGAGCGGTTTGTTGGCGGCGGGTTTGTGAGACTCTTAACTGTGTTGACGATGTTATGTGCCGCCCTTCCACACATTGATTGAAACCCCTTTTCTAACCCTACCTATGTATTATCTACCCCTTTGTCTATGTATTATGATTGTTATGATTTTTATTACTATATTAAATGGTGTGATCTTAAACAAATAAAACGGGTTGCACTCCGGGAGTGCCGGCAGAAGTGAAAACTCAATGACATTGTAACAGCTTTTCGATCAGGTCACGTGTCCGTCTTACGTCCTACGAATCTTACGGTCACGTGACCTGTCGTGAGTTTAACATTTCCCATCACAAAAAGTGCACAGCGCCGCTAAAGAAGTTTTTACTTCAAAAATGTTATATGTATATTAACCGATACACAAACAGCGTAAGGTCGGCAGTAAAAGCCTGTATGAAAATAAACGATCGCTTCCGATACAACACGACTTTTATTATCTGATGTTCGTATGCGGTTATTAATAGGCGAGGCCCACAGAAACCAATAACAAAATGGGTTTTTTCCTAAGGCCCATCTACAAGAAATGTTGCTCGTAGTGTAGGAAATATGTTTGAATTTCTTTTGTTTTTATTTCGGTCAAATTGCGATTCCGGTTCCGATTAAAAATGTTTCAAATTACATTGACCCATAGGTGACCGTAGGCTTTTACCTAGATAAAGATAATCTAAATTGTTTTAAGAGCTGTCACGAAATCAAATTTATGGATATACACTAAAAAATAATTTTGATATATCAATTATTTTAAAATCATCAGAACCTCAATAGAAGTAGGTAGATTAAATGTGATGTCACAGAATTAGAAGGCGTTCCGATATTGAATTTGTAGTAATAAATCATTTTGAAGTTTCATAAAGAGTTTTACCTACTGTTGTGAATAACGCTCACTTCGAGGCTTAAAGACTCGAACCCTTAAGACTATCAAGGCTTAACGCCTCAAAGGCGGCAAAGACGATTTCTTACATCCATACGCGAAAAATAAATAAATACAAGTCTCAAATATAGTCGAGTCTTCAAGACTTACGAGTCTTGAGGGCTCGAGTCTTTAATCCTAAAAATAAGCGTTAAGTATTTACAACGCTGGTTTCACCACCCTAATGTCAATTGAGAAAAAAAGTTTGTCTTACTCTTCGACCTACCCATATTTCTGTGGACTCACCTATACTATTCTTGCTTGATTTAACTTCCCTTTTATTACAAAATTCCACATTTTAAAAACCCACACAACCCTCATGTGAAGCCTTATTAACCGTGATAAAAAATTAATAACGTTTAAAGGTTCATTGCGCTTAACCCTTCCACGGCCGAGCAGCCACCGTGAGATCAAAGCGGTGCGCTAGGGTTAGATGTATCAAGGTCGACGACATTTGGGAGGTGCGATGTGATTATTAAATAAACATGACTTCAAGATACAATGAGCTTATTATGAATGGCAGTAAAAAACTGTCACTTACCGATTCGTAAAGAAAAATCTAGGTATCAAGCTTCAAGATCAAGTAGGGAATGTCGAGATCCGTC
Source organism: Cydia splendana (assembly GCF_910591565.1). Classification (NCBI taxonomy): domain Eukaryota; kingdom Metazoa; phylum Arthropoda; class Insecta; order Lepidoptera; family Tortricidae; genus Cydia; species Cydia splendana. Next base: position 12,931,154 of record NC_085982.1, on the reverse strand, counting down.
GCCGCACCAAGGTGCATGACGTGGGTTTCTTCATTACCAAACTAAAATGGAATTGGGCGGGACATGTTGCTAGGCAGAGTGATGGCAGGTGGACTAAAATGTTAACAGAATGGTGGCCGCTTTCGGCTGAAAGAAGCGCCTGGTATCCGTTGGCTCGTTGGGTGGACGACATCCGGAAAATTGCGGGTCACTTCTGGGTGAGAATAGCTCAGGACCGGGACAAGTGGCGTACTAGAAGAAAGGCCTATGCTCAGCAGTGGGCGATAAAGGGCTGATATGATGATGATGAAAGAAAAATCTTTGCAATGAGACAAATCTGTAGCCGCATTTTGCAAGGACTACTGATATGCCGTATGCGGTTGGAAGGACTCCAAAATTGCGAATTTTCCTCATTGGAAACCCGAAATCGAAAATTTTCGTTTACACATTAAAAGTTTCCCGAATTTCCTATGAAATTGTCCTTGAATTTCCGAGAACTATATATTCCAACTTTTTTGAAACTTTCTGCACATCTATAGAATGGTCAATGCGTCATAATTGAATATTTTTTACCATTTTACCATGGAATCTTGATGTATTCTAACGGAAAACCATTTTTTATTATTTTGGGATTAGTTTGATAGTAAATATTAAGTTGCTAAAGATTGAAAAACACAATTTCTCAACCTATTTAGATGCACACGAATATTAGTTTAAATATCTAAAGATTATTCGCAACAAAGACTAATAAACGATCTTCCAGTATTACACTATAGCGCAATAATTTAGAATTTTAGACCATCATTTGCAATTCGCGTCTGCATTTAATGGTCCAATTTGCGTTTTCATCTCACGAGACGAATTCAACCCTTTTTGAAGGCTTTACATAAGCTTTTTAAAACTAACATTTAAGAAAAAAGTACTACGTAAATTACTGATATTAATTTAATATAGAAAATGGTGCGGTGTAAAACTGTCAAATGCAGTTACGAGAAATAATATCTTGCGACTCGATTCGGAAAATGAATTAGATTTCTACTAGACTTCAACAAGTTACGATACGGATAATTTAAAGATATTTGTAAGATAGATATGTCAAATTTGACGTTTCCGCGATTCTGGAGGTCCTCTTGAACGATTTCGACAAGTTATGACTTAGATATCCAAGTCACATCTAGTCGATGTCTAATGTAGATCTAGTTGATCTCTAAATCGTCTCAAGATCTTGTGATTATCTCGAAATCCGAATAGGCTTGTTGCTCAAAGAAGGGTAGAAAGTCTAACCAAGGATATTATTTGTAGCGCCACAAACGCTTGTCATATTATATTTTCGCGCAAAATAATACTGTAGGTTATAATTTCAAATAAATACGTAATAACTTTTTCACATTTCTAAATACCCTATATTTAAATATAAAAATATGTTTTCCATTCCTTTTGTAAATGTCATTTATAAAATAATGTTCAGTTCAGACCAATAAAGGAGAAAATATTGCTACATATAATTGTATCATTATTTAAATGTATCGCATTTAATGAAACCTAAGTGTGTATATAATTCCATTAGGAACATTCTATCGTCCCATTTCACACGCTCCACGCTAAAAGCTCTGTAATAAATTAATGTCCATAGGTAATTATAAGCGCGTTCACAAACGACTCCCAAGTAAAAAATCGCGTACCTCCAAATAAAAAAAGATTTAAATTATATACTGGTAATAAAAATACGTGATAAGTCTTATAGTTAGGTATTTAACACCCTTTATAAGACGTATTTATAGTTATACAGATTATACACGAAAGGTGCTACTATCGTAGCGGCGTAGCAAGTAGCGCCTTCCGTAGCATCGTCGTAGAATGTATGTCTACGAGCAGGCTACGATCCTACCAGGCATACATTTTAATAAGAGGATGTGAATTACATTTCGATTAGATATGGAGCAGCAAATCTAATTTACATAATAAGAAAACCAGAAAGGTCACTTTTGACTTACAGGCGTATTCTGATTTTAATAACAGGTTATGAATTAGATCTGGATTAGTTATGTTATACATACATATTTTATTTTATTTTTATTGGGTACGGTAAAAGTACTTCCCCTGTTAGGCAGATTCGAGCGATGTGACATTTTGGAAATACGAATTAAGGAAAATCAGTGTGGCTACCACCAGTTTGGAGAACGTAACTTACTTTACTTTCTATGCATCTCGCTCGTACTCACATATATCGCGTGCGAGCGAGATGTATAGAAAGTAAATTACGTAGACGTTAGCGTATATGTCAGTTTTGACACTGTCAGTGATTCATGGTACGGGTAGACTGGTACAGGTCAATGCCGAGTAATTTGATTGCACCTCGGTCAACCCAGCACACATGCTTGGTAAGGTCAGTACGCGCCCTAAGTATTGATCGCGATAACGCGCGTCAATAATAATTGAGTCATGACGGTGCGATGTTTACGGCCTATAAAATACCCATAAAGATGACCGATTAGGTTGACCTTCGTGGGGTATTTAATTATCATTATCATTGGTGTTTAATATCTAATCCTGTCTCGGCAACGAATAATAATAATAATAAAGCCCATTTATTTCCAATCAACAATTTTTTACATGCATTTTGATTAAAAAAGTACATATTTTTATCTATTTTTTTTAACAAAGTATATATATATATGTATATATATATTTTTTTTTTAACCGTTACCAGTGATCGGAACCCCTTCTTGGGTATAGGCCTCCTCCAGCTTATACCAGGCCTCTCTGTCCAGACAGAGAGGCGGCAACGAATAACAATCACTATATACGGCCGTCTAGAGACCGAAAATGACCCCACATTGTGCCGCGAGCGACTCAACTGTACTTGCGCTTAAGCTTTAGATTGTCAAAATAATCAATAAATAGCAATAATGTGTGAACCCGCTCAACCCACATCCATTTTGCAAGAATATGTCAACTTAAAGTTGCCATTCTATTGAAAAATGATTGTGGGTTGACACATTTTTGCTAAACAGCATCCAAATATTGTGTTGCTGCGCAAAATGTTTGACATAACGTTTAGTGACCTATCACAACTTTTTTAGAGAAGGGATAACACTCGGCTCGATTCGGAAAATGAATTAGATTTCTACTAGACTTCAATAAGTTACGATACGGATAATTTAAAGATATTTGTAAGATAGATATGTCAAATTTGACGTTTCCGCGATTCTGGAGGTCCTCTTGAACGATTTCGACAAGTTATGACTTAGATATCCAAGTCAAATCTAGTCGATATCTAATGTAGATCTAGTTGATCTCTAAATCGTCTCAAGATCTTGTGATTATCTCGAAATGCGAATAGGCCTGACTGTCACTGGTGTGTGTCAGATAAATGACAGTCATTTAGAGCGTTCTTGATGTCAAAATTGTACTAACAGTTTTCTTCTATGTATATATATTCAGTCGCTGACTAAAATGACTACCTAGTTTAAAAGTAGTTTTACTGCTAACTGCACGAACTATTTGAACAAACCACAAACAGAAGAGCAGCAAAATAATTATAGTTTACCCTTTGACGTGTTTATACACATGTTCCAATTTCGCTATTCTAGTAAATTTACGCCTGAATACCGGCGCTGCAATGCTTTGATCTAGTGAATTCTAGTGGGATGCAGGAAATTCCACAACAAATACCACATACGTGTGCATAACGTTACTACGATGCTGCATTGTATCATGTTATTAATAGTCATTGTGGGTGCATCCTCTTTTCAGATTTCGTTGCCATGGCTACGGCTAGTTATCCAGGGACTATTAAATTGTAACAATAACCCCTACGTAAATAATTAAACCATTTGGGGCATTATGTATGAAAATTGACTTTATTGTAAGATGGCGGTTACGCCGCACAGCGTCGCTCGTTGTATTTATATCGGAGCATCGTTAATAATGGCGTAAGCACCATCGACAAGAATGTCCCTTTTCATAGATAACGTCACATTTTATACTCAAAATGCCTTACATCAATTTGGAAAAGAGCTGAAACAACTACTCAAACTACTGGATCGATCGAGCGCACTAACTAGCCAAGAAGCAAGAACCGTACCGATATCGGTCCATCTGTGTGACAGCTACGATGCCAAAGATAAACAGACAGACATTGGCGTCAAACGTATAGGCCCCGTGCATGAACTATAGGGGGCAGCATAGCATAGGAGCCATCAGATTTTTGGCGCGAGGCGTAAATGTGTCGTTTAAGCTTCCGATGTAGCCCACAAGATGGCAGAACCTACTTTGCACAAGGAAACGTACCGACGAGAACGGTAGATGTCTAGATGGTAACACTTGCTTTGGCAATGTACATGTGCACATATGTTTCCGATACAGGCTACAAGATAGCAGACCCTCCAACGCGCACGGTCCCTGCACGGTAATACCCCTGTTTTTGCGGCGGGGGATAAAACAACTCTAAAAATCCCGATTTTATAGCATTGGGGCATTCCAGAAGTATATGGTGTGACGCTATTATTTAAACACTTCTGATAAAGCTAAGATGTCGATATTTGGCATGATGATGAACGCTACTCTCATGTTTCAGAAGATATTTAATTATTACGTAATACAGACAAATTATTACATTCCAAGCTTTTTAGGTTACCGGAATACTCTAAGAAACAACGCTGGAAAACATCTTTCCCTTTGTTTGTTTCTTTTTAAACAATTTCTTTAATTTGTCTCATTCCATGTTCGTTTGTATTTCATTATATTTGCCTCGTGTTTCTGCTTTAACATTTTTTGTATATGAAAGATTCTTTAAGGGTTGTTTTTTCAATGTGCAAACATTATTAACGCTCTAAATATTTTAATTTCGAAGTCTGTAGAACAAACTGTACTGTAAACTGAACTGAACTGTGTACTGAACTGTATTTTCGTGATTTTCAGTT